>NC_053489.1:437004230-437704230 GCF_905171775.1 Rana temporaria | reverse complement strand
TCCATGCCTCCTCCATATTGCCGCCTGCTGCTGATGTCCATGCCTCCTCCATGTTGCCACCTGCTGCTGATGTCCATGCCTCCTCCATGTTGCCGCCTGCTGATGCGATCCATGCCTCCTCCATGTTGCCACCTGCTGATGCAATCCATGCCTCCTCCATGTTGCCGCCTGCTGATGATGTCCTTGCTTTCTCCATGTTGCCGCCTGCTAATGATGTCCCTGCCTCCTCCATGCTGATGCCACCTGATGATGATGTCCCTGTCTCCTCCATGCTGATGCCGCCTGCTGATGGTGTCCATTCCTTTTCAATGCTGCCGCTTGCCGATGGTGTACATTCCTTCTCCATGCTGCCGTCTGTTGCCAAGCCTGCTGCGGGTGACCTGCTATCTGTTGCCAAGCTTGCCATGGCGGGTTCCCGGGCTGCCGCTTCCCAGCTTGACTATGCTGGTTCCCGGGCTGCTACCCAGTCTGATGTGCCCGCTGCCCAGCCTGTTGATCTGGTGTCTGTCGCCCCTCTGGACTATGCTGATTCCGGGGGTGCCGCCCCTCTGGACTATGCTGATTCCGGGGCTGCCGCCCCTCTGGACTATGCTGATTCTGGGGCTGCCGCCCCTCTGGACTGTGCCAAATCCCTACTTGCTGTTAAGGTGGACTCTGATCGGGTTAAACTCCCACCTACTGATGTGTCTGAGGCTTCTAAAAATCCAGTGTTATGTGGCCTGAAGGGGTTGTCTGGATGGGTCAAGATCCCTAAATTTGCTCATCCTGAGTTCTTTTTGAAGCCAGAGGATCCTGTTGTGCCAAGGCCAGGAGGTCCAGATCTCCCCTTTGACCTTGAAAGCCAAATCTGCTGTTACAGGCCCGGTAGTAGAGGTCCCACGGGAAAGGACAGTGTTCCATTTGAGCTTTTTCCTGACCCAGGGGTCATCTCTGCGATCCCTGGTGCATTTGGGGGACCCGAATAGGGTAACCTATGCGCTGGGTAGACCCGAGGGACCGGTACTGCAGAGCAGCCCCTAGCAACAGAGGGAGAGAAGGTCCAGTTGTGAAGGAATGCCCTGGCATCAGGGTACCTGCACGGACCAGGGACTCTGGCATTGGGTGGTCGGGTGTCCTTTGCCGTCCCAGCATTGGGACACAGGCAGCTTTTAAGAATAAGCCTTTGGTGTTGCGCCTCCTTAGGGATCTGACTAGCAGAGAACGCAGACAGTTTTGGGACCCCGGCGGCGGGGGTTCTCACCAGGCCTTTAGACATGGCCAGTGGAGTGCTTGGTCAGCTTGCAGACCCTGGTGGTGGGGCCCTATGGAGCGTCCAGAGGCCGTTCCTTAAGGGGGGAATCTGTTAGGATTAAGTTCACCTGCTAGTGGCACTGGCATTATCCTGCTTTGGGCTGTTTGCTGCAGTTCCAGTGTCCACCAGCAGTCTCCCAGGACCCAGCAGGCCATTGCAATCAGGCTAGTTAGTGTTCAGCTGCCTGGTGGCTACTTAAGGCTTCTCCTCCCTTCCCCCGGCGTGTTACGATTTTGGTCCCTGCCTTGCTGCTTAGCCTTGTCCTGAACTAACCTGTGCCCTACTCCTGCCTCCCTCTGTTCTGTTCCCAGCCGTGATCCCCCTTGCTTGCAATCCTTGTACCCTTGTCCCTAGTGTAGCGCCCCCTTACTTTCAGTATGGGCACTACGCTAAAGTTAGTGGGGAATGGGAGAGTTATTTTGCTCCCATTCACAATTTGCTAAAATTGGGACTTCTGTCACTCCAGAAACGTCCACTGGGTCAGTCTGTGCTCCAGGGATGCAGTTGGCACCAGAGGGGTTCTGGCAGAGCAACTTTCCCCAGCAGCCAATTAGAGAAGTTTCTCCCTCGCAAGGCATGCTGGGGAGGGGTATATCTGTGACAGGTGTCATGTGCTAAGCAAGTTTCGCGGGGTCCCGGTTCCAGGTGCGGCATCCACCTTCAGGGTGCGCGCATCCATGGACCCCGCCAGCGCGGCCCACCAGGCCAGAATTGCAGTCTACACAAACCCTCATCCGGAGGTAAAGGGGGACTCCAGTGACTTACTGGGTCCCCGGTTCTATTGAGAGGATCTCAGGCTGGGTGCCGTTCGATTGGGGGGTCGGCTTGAGGGGAACCCGGAGGCAGGTTGTCCAACAGGGCTTGAACGAACCAATCGGGGATCTGGTGACCGGAATGTTGACAGGTACGTTTTGCTGTCATCCAGTGATCTATGCTAAAACCTACTGGGAGGAATCGCTCCATTTATCCTTCTAGCTCACCTAAAGTAATTGGCCTGTGGCAGAGGCCCTAGAGCCAGGTCTGTGAGAGAGACCTGTTCCTCCCAGCGAATCCTAAGTGACACTTCGGCTGCCAGGCTTGTGAGAGGGGTCTGTCCGGGGGCACTTTACCCACTCCAACTAGAGTGGCGACGAATAACAATTTGATACTCTATTGAGCAAGTACTGCTCAATTAATATCCGGGCCTGACACTGCAAGGTTCTCCTTTTTCTTCATCAACCTGCTCTTCCTATTTAATGTTGATGTTGGCCGTGTTTGGCCTGGAATAAAGCATTGGAAAACCCTTTATTCACTGTCTGGACCTTCGCTCACTGCTTTGTTCTCTAACTGCACCCATACGCCACACTAAGGTAACTCAATATGCCGATCCCAATAACAAATCAGCGGCTCCTGCGGGGGTAGCGCTACACTAGTTTGGTCTGTGTGTGTGTGTATATATATATAATATATATATATAATATATATATATATATATATATATATATATATATATATATATATAGTTAGTTGTTCAGGTTCAACTGTTCTTGTTTGTGTATTTTTTGGTTCTGTTTGGGGTAGTTCATGTTTACTGTGTGTGATGTGTTTGCTGTGTTTTATGGTTTGCTGTGTTTGCTGTGTTCATTGTTTGCCATTTCTCACTGTAAATAAATTTCACTTTAATATATATATCCTTTGTTTGGTCTCAGTTCCTCTGTGTAGCCTATGTGTCTGGTCACCTTAGACGATGATCCTAACACATAGTAGCAGCTGCACTTAGACACGACTTTGTGGAAGAGGTTTTGGCAGGCACAGCTGTGGCATGGTTTACTCCTCTCATTGCTCCCTAGACATGGCGATGCCAAGCTCTCCGGTCCAGAGCATGCTGGTGATGATGATGCTGCACCCCCACTGTGCCCCCCTTGAAAAGAGGAGCGGGGAGAGATGGAGCACAGGGAGGAGCAAAGTGTGGACTGATCTACACTCTGAGTGGAGAGCTGAGCCAGCTGCTGCCCTAATGCCGGAGAGGAGCTGCTGTCTTGGGCCTTCAACAGTGGTGGAACTCCAGGGCCCAGTGTGACCTTTGCGACCCTGGTAGTTCCACCACTGCAGCCAACCTATTTGTATATTCTTATATTGTATACCCAAAAAAGGTAAAACAGCTAAAATCTTTTCTTGTGAAATGTCCAAGCGGATTTACAAAGCAAACATTCACCATAAGTCTTATGCCGCGTACACACGACCGTTTTTCGGGTTGTAAAAAATGACGTTTTTTTTTATTTTATTAAAAACGATCGTGTGTGGGCTCCAGAGCATTTTTCACAATGTAAAAAATGGGCATTAAAAATTTAGAACATGCTCTAATTTTTCACAACGTTTTTAATGTTGTAGTTTTTAACGTCGTAAAAAATGGTTTTGTGTGGGCTTTAACGAGGTGAAAAAAACGTGCATGCTCAGAAGCAAGTTATGAGAGGGGAGCGCTCATTCTGGTAGAACTACCGTTCATAATGGAGTAAGCACATTCATCACGCTGTAACAGACTGAAAAGCGCAAATCGTCTTTTACTTACACGAAATCAGCAAAAGCAGCCCAAAGGGTGGTGTCATCCGAATGGAACTTCCCCTTTATAGTGCCGTTGTACGTGTTGTACGTCACCGCGCTTTGCTAGAGCATTTTTTTTCACGATCATGTGTAGGCAAGGGGTTGAAAAAAACGTTGTTTTTTCTAGACCATTAAATATGTCATTTTTTACAACCCGAAAGACGGTCGTGGGTACGCGGCATTAAGCTATTATTTGTATGTGGTTTTCACTTTCATTCCAAAATTGAATGTTAAAAACAATGAAAAATTTTAAGTACTTCCAAACAACATTTGTCAAGTCTGTAGACAATATCGCATCTGCTGACAGGATTTTTCATATAAAGGGTTGTATGAAAATGTATGGCCATATTTACTTTCTAGGTTGACGGGCTGTTGTGTGGGGAATCATCAAATCATAAACCTTTTACATGTAACAAGGTCCCAGGCCTCCTTCAGTCTGATGAGAACCTCCAAGGCCAGAGATAGCTGACATCCTTCTTTATGTGGTTGTGAGGCATGTGAACAGTATGGGGCAGATCCACAGAGATCTGCACCGGCGCAGCGTATGGGAGATACGCTACGCCGCTGTAACTTACTTGTTGTAGCTTTGAATCCACAAAGAATTTGCGCCATAAGTTACGGCGGCGTAGTGTATCTCTTGCGGCGTAAGGGCGCCTAATTCAAATCGACGAGTAGGGGGGCGTGTTTCATTTAAATTTAGCGCATCCCCGCGCCGAACGAACTGCGCATGCGCCGTCCCTAAATTTCCCGCCGTGCATTGCGCTAAATGACGTCGCAAGGACGTCATTGGTTTTGACCTGTACGTAAATTACGTCCATCCCAATTCACGAATGACTTACGCAAAAAACAAAATTCAAATTTCGAGGCGGGAACGACGGCCATACTTAACATGGCAAGTCTAACTATACGCCGCAAAACACCAGCTTTAACTATACGCTGGAAAAAGCCGACTAGAGACGACGTAAGAGAATGCGACGGCCGCTCGTACGTTCGTGGATCGTCGGAAATAGCTAATTTGCATACTCGACGCGGAAAACGACGAGAACTCCACCCAGCGGACGCCGAAGTATTGCATCTAAGATCCGAAGGTGTACGAAGCCATACGCCTGTCGGATCTAACCCAGATGCCGTCGTATCTTGGTTTGAGGATTCAAACCAAAGATACAACGCGGGAAATTTGAAAGTACGCCAACGTATCAGTAGATACGCCGGCGTACTCGCTCTGTGGATCTGCCCCTTTATATCTGTGTGTGTATGCATGTATCTGTATATATCATAAGTGTGTGTATATATGTATCTGTATATATCTAAGTGTGTGTATATATATATATATCTGTATATATCCGAGTGTGTGTGTGTATATACTGTATATATGTATCTGTATATATCTGAGTGTATATATATATATATATGTATCTGTATATATCTGAGTGTGTATGTATATCTGTATCAGTGGAGGTGCGTCCATAAAGGTGCCGCCCCTCTCTTCTGCACCGCTCTATCACCATAGATAGATTCATGCATTGCATGAATCCATCTATTGTCGCCACTGCCTCTCCTATTCAGGTGTCCAGCCCCTTGTCGGGAGCCAGGCACCTGAATTACAGCATTGATGGTGTTTTTTGGAAGCACCTGATTAGAGCCGTAGGCAACATCTGATGGGGCACAGTAGCGGCAATTGATGGGCACACTGGCAGCATCTGATGGGGCACAGTAGCGGCAATTGATGGGCACACTGGCAGCATTTGATGGGGTGCAGTAATGGCAATTGATGGGGTGCAGTAATGGCAATTGATGGGCACACTGGCAGAATTTGATGGGCACAATGGCTGCTTTTGGTGGCACAGTAGCTGCGTTTGAGGGCATATTGGTGGCAATTTATGGGTTCAGTGGCTGCGTTTGATGGCACAGTGGCAGCGTTTTATGGGCACAGTAGCTGCTTTTGATGGTCACCGTGACTGCAATTAATGTTTGTTTTTTCAGTTTGTTTGCGCCCCCCCCCCCAAAAAAAATTCGAGCACCAGCCACCACTGATCTGTATATATCTGAGTGTGTATATACAGTATGTATATATATATATATCTATATATATATATATATATATCTATATATATATATCTATATATATATATATATATATATATATATATATATATATATATATATATATATGTGCATATACTGTATGTAATTGAGCCTATGTATATATCTTAGTATCTGTATGCATTTAAGTGTGTGTATTTATGCATGTGATTAATTAAATGTATTTATATATCTGAGTACGTAATTTATTATCCTCCATTGATGTGAACATCTGATAATTCATACAATTAATTACTAATAATTTCCCTATATACATATACCTAAAGAACATAATACTAACGGTATATACCCTACAATAAGTTATAAAACCAATATTTCATAAGTGTACATTCAATTCATTTATATAAACACCAACTGTGCAAAAACCTTAGTCCATTCATATGAAAAAATATTAAAGTTGGTCAATTCTTCTTCCATGCCTCACACCTAAAGACAGCGGCTCCCCCATAATTTTGAACCCCCAGGTCAGAATGTAATACACGCTTCAGCATCTATCCATGGGGCAACTGCCACACTAATCATCATAGACAGTGCAAGCAGATCTCACAGATAAAAATACATATAAGCACTTCAAGGAGAAACGGAACTCACAATAGTGAAATATCATCAAGAATTTTTATTTAACATTTTTTTTTTAGCTCACTGCAGGGATGGACTGGCCATTGGGACTACAGGGAGTTTCCCGGTGGGCCGATGGCTCAGTGGGCTGGCTTCAGTGACAGCGGACTGCTGCCCCCCTCTGCTCCTCTGTCTCTCCCTCCCCGCAGCGCTCACCTGGGGGGAACAAAGAAGCAGGGGGAGGACCAGAGGAGCAGGGACGACGACAGAGGAGCATGGGGGACGATAGAGGAGCATGGGGGGAGGGGACAGACAGCTGACTCAACAGCTATGGCCTGGGAGTTTCTCACTTCTGCCTAATCTTGTCCCATAACGGGGCACCAAACTGATTCTTTGGCCGGCCACCATGGAAGAGACCTGTCAAAGTGGGCCAGTCTGGATGAAGTCCAGGGCCAAATTTCTGTCCCAGTCCAGCCCTGGCTCACTGACATAAAAGCAAACAGACCGTCCCATCCTTCCCATCCCTCAAAGTCTGTTGGTGTACAACAGACCCCCCCCCCCCCCCCCATCCACTCCCACTCCAAAGTCTTTTACAATCCTATTGTCTATAGTGTATACTAAAAAAAATTCTGTGCGCCAGTAAAGTGTTCGGGTTTGGCTTTAAGAAAAGGTGGCAACCCTAGCCAGGACACCCTTCAATAGTTGCAATGTTATTTAGCAGACTCAGAGACTTCAACAGGAAGACAGCCATGCAGGGAAAGGCATCCATCAAGATGCCCCATCTGCATGTGTAGGAATGCTGTCTCCTATGGCAACAGTCTTTAACAGTTTCTAACACAAAGTGTAACAGTTCCTTTGCTTCCACTACAATCATTTCTTGTAGTTCTTCAGACCACTGAGCTCCCAGTCTCTCTCACTAGATGATTCACTACCTCTAAATTCCATGAGCTCCTCCACTTTTCACTGTAGTATCTTCCTCAAGTGTCACCTCCGCCTCTCTGCTGGGTCCCTAGCTTGGCACTCAAGATACTTCCCAAGCTTCACCCCACTGGCCTGCTCGGTCCCTGGCTTGATACCTGCTGAAGTTTCCTGATTCTTTGCTGTCCCCTGTTGTTGAAAATAGTGCTACGGTACTTGCTTCAGCTACCTACTTTGGTCCCTGGTAATTAGCTGGATGAGTGGCGACAGCTTTCACTCCTACTTCTGACCACGACAGGTTCTCCGACTGGTAGAACCGTCACTTCTGGTTGGACTGCAAGCCCAACCCTGTGCTGCTCTCTTTCTTCTGGATAGGCCCTCAAACAGCCTAGCAGCCAGATGTGCCTGGGATAGGCCCAAACTCCGGCCTAGCAGCCCGGGTAATACGACACACATCCACCCAGACATCCGTCCAGGTGGCAGAGAACACTGATCACCTGAATCCATTCAAATATATATGTTCCCCCAGCAGACCAAGGGATTTAAGAAAACCCCTGTCCATTGGCTGGGATACCCTATATACCCATAATCTGACCTTGCATTGCCCTTCTTGTATCTAATGCCACCAGGTACTCGGTCACCTAGCGGCAAAACAGAGAAGTGCAGCAATTACAGACTAGTAGGTAGATTCACATAGCGCCTAAAATTAAGGTCGGCGTAGCCTAGCGTGTTTACACTACGCCGCCTTAAGTAAGAGAGGAAAGTACATGATTCAGAAAGCACTTACCTCCTTACTTAGGACGGCGTAGTGTAAACACGGCGGACGTAAGGGTGCCTAATTCAAATGGGTTGGGGGGGGGCGTGTTTAATGCTAATGAGGCTTGACCTCACATTTTTTACGATTTTCCTTACTGCGCATGTGCCGGGCGCCTACATTTCCCAGGGCGCATTGCGGCTAAGTACGCCGTACGGGCCTATTGATTTCGACGTGGACGTAAACGACGTAACTCCCGATTCACGGACGACTTACGCAAACGACGTAAAAAATTAGAACCTCGCGGCGGGAACGGCGGCCATACTTTAACATTGTTATTCCACCTCATAGGTGGAATAACTTTAGGCCGCCTAAGGCCTTACGGAAACTATGTTAATCGACTGCGGCGGGCTCGCGTATGTTCGGGAATCGGTGTAAAAGCTCATTTACATAATCTACGCCGGCCACAATGGAAGCGCCACCTAGCGGCCATCCAAAAAATTGCAAGCTAAGATAGAACGGCGCAAGCCGGCCTATCTTAGCTTTGTTTAAGCGTATCTGTTTGAGCATACGCTTAAACAAACGCCGGCGTAGATTCAGAGTTAGGTCGACTTATCTACTGATAAGCCGGCCTAACTCTTTGTGAATCTACCTATTAGAGTGAAATTAATTGATCCCTAATAATAGGGCATGGTATCTATACCCGGCAGGTAAATTTAGGAGCAACCCTGCCTTAACACCAGGGTGCTACATACAGATATGGTGGATGTTGTGCTTTGAAAATTCTTTTTGATGTTTCTCAAGGAAAGTTTCATGATGTTTTTTTCCCTTTTTTTGTCACAATATAGGAATATAGAAATAGGCTGGTTATGTTTTTCCTATAAAAACAAATCTGGTCGTAATGATCAATCCTTTTAAGAGCTCTTGGACAATGAGCATCTGTCTACCATCATGGACATTAGAAGGTCACATAATTGAGCCAAAACAGCTGGACCAGATAATGGTAATTTCATATCTATGGGTTGAATCATAGTATACAGGACTTCTATGAAGGCAGCCATCAAATTTCCCTCTTCCTGTTTTACAAATACACTGTTTGTGCAATCAAGCCTGGATCACATGCTGAACACCCTGGTATTTCCCCTGCACAACGGAAAATAGCTTTTGGTTCATCCATGTGAGTTTTGCTGGGTGATGTCTTTGGTGTGTCCCAACAGTGAGTTTTCAATCTGCGGAACTGATATAACAACATACAACTAGTTTGATATATATATATATATATATATATATATATATATATATATATATAATGCGCTATATCAACTGATCATGTGAAATATCAACACACCAAAAGAATGCTGGAAAAAAAGAGGAGATCAATATATTATGAAACAAAGAGTTCAACAGTTCATAATGATATATAGTTCCATTGATGCTGCAATCATGGATCAGCTCAGCAACACACTCCCAATACACACATATACTATGTATGGTGTTAGAACGACTTGATGATTTGTAGCAGTGTAATCACAGAAATCAAGCAGTCATGTCAGAATGTGCTTTCCACCAGATATTCAGTGCTCACCAGATATGCAGGGAAAAAAGAGAAAGAAACCAATAGTATAATACCGCAAGGATAAGTCTCTAGCGTTCACAGTACACGGAATATCACTCACGAATCCCCAGTTGGTATAAGGCTGCAACGTAGTGTGCGTGTGCTGCTCATTTTGTCAGGCTCCTTATCCGGCACATCCGTGCGTCCCGTCACTCAAGCTCCTCCCCCACGCGTATCGTCACTAGTCACGTGACTTATTCATGGGTCACGTGGGTGTGTTGCTGAGCTGATCCATGATTGCAGCATCAATGGAACTATATATCATTATATGAACTGTGGAACTCATTGTTTCATAATATATTGATCTCCTCTTTTTTTCCAGAATTCTTTTGGTGTGTTGATATTTCACATGATCAGTTGATATAGCGCATTATATATACAGTATATATATATTTTGCTTTTTTGGTTTGGTTCACCGTTTATAATTGCAGCTTTATCATTTATTTATTGATTGTGCACTATAATTATTGATTACTAGTAGCGCTGTAGCACCCATCTACATATTTATACAACTAGTTTGGCTTCTCCCGTGGTCATTGACAATCTGGAACCAATGAGCAGTGAAGCAGGATCTCAGAGCGCAAATTAGCCTGCAGAACAAGAAAGAAAAATAACCACAATGAAAGCATAGTAGACTACAGATATTAGTATGCAGTACAGAGTCAGAGGGGGCTAAGATATATAATAGTACAGGTGACAGCACGTGGTCTGCAGCAGAGAGCTAGTGGAGGAGCCACAAACAAGGAGAAAGACCAAGGCATAATAGAGAAGTGAAACAGTGCAGAAGAAAGCACACATTCTGCGGCGCAAAACCAGAGGCAGTGGGAGCCACAGAGAAGGTGCGTAATCGTGCAGATGACAGGAAACAGTCTGCAACTCATAACCAGAGGAATTAGGAACTACAAACAGGGCTGCTGTTAGAAATCACAGGGCTAGAGTTGCTACCTTTTCTTCAAGTCAAACCCGAACACTTTAGCAGCGCACAGCAGTTTTGTTTTGTAGTATAAACTATACATATATTTTGCTATTAAATAACATTTCTAATCATATGAAGTTAAAGCGAGAGTTCACCCGAAATTTTTTTTTTAACATTAGATTGATGCTCATTTTGTCAAGAGGAATCGGGTAGTTTTTTTTAAAATCGAAGCAGTACTTACCGTTTTAGAGAGCGATCTTCTCCGCCGCTTCCTGGTATGGTCTTCGGGACTGGGCATTCCTATTTGATTGACAGGCTTCCGATGGTCGCATACATCGCGTCACGAGTAGCCGAAAGAAGCCGAACGTCGGTGCGGCTCTATACGGCGCCTGCACACCGACGTTCCGCTACTTTCGGAAAATTGTGACGCGATGTATGCGACCGTCGGAAGCCTGTCAATCAAATAGGAATGCTCAGTCCTGCAGCCCATACCCGGAAGCGGCGGAGAAGATCGTTCTCTAAAATGGTAAGTACTGCTTCAATTTTAAAAAAACTACCCGATTCCCCCTGACAAAATGAGCATCAATCTAATGTTAAAAATTAAGTTTTCGGGTGAACCTCCACTTTAACAACAAGAGTCCCCCTTTACATCAGAGTCCAGACTTCCCCTTTTACATCTGAACTCACAGAGTTTCCATTTACTGTAAGGGGAGACCTCTGGGGACTCTAACATAAGGGATGCTCTGGGAACCCTGATTTAAGGGGGAACACTGATGCATGGAGGGGACTCTGATTGAAGGGGGAACACTGCGGCCTCTGGTGTAAAAAGGAACTCTAAAGTAAGGGGTGCTCTGAGAACCCTAAATTACACTAGTGTACTCATTTAGAGGCAGGAGAGAGAAGGGGGGGGGGGGGGATTTCCGTCACAGACAGGGATTGGTGTGAGCTCACTCCACCCTTGGCAGTCAGCATCTCTCATCCAGATGTATCTGAGGCTGCTGGACTTCAAATTTCCGGCCCCCACTTTCCTTTTCTGAGGCACAGCACTGGGGATTGGAGGAAGAGGTGCAGATCAAGCCCTCTCTCCTTTCCCGTCTGTGTGTATGGAGGGGGGGGGGGGGTGTAACAGACACTCTCAGCTTATGCATTGGTGCATAATCCCTAAAGTTATAAAAATAAATGGGCCAGATCCACAAAGAAGTGCAGTTGGCGTATCTATTGATACGCCGCATAACTTCTGGGATGCTCCGGCGTATCTTTGTTTTGTATCCACAAAACAAGATACGTCTGAATGGGGGGCTAGATCTGACTGACGTACGTCTTAGTACGCCGTCGGATCTTAGGTGCATATTTACGCTGGCCGCTAGGTGGCGCTTCCGTTGATTTCATATTCAGTATGCAAATTAGCTAGATACGCCGATTCTCAGAATGTATGTCTGGCCGGCGCATTTTTTTACGTTGTTTACGTAAGGCGTTTTTCGGCGTAACGTTACCCCTGGGTCTATGAGGCGTACGCAATGTTAAAGGGGTTTTCCACTTTTTTTTAAGTTTATTAAAAGTCAGCAGCTACAAAAAAGTGTAGCTGCTGGCTTTTAATAAACAGACACTTACCTGCTCCACGGCTCCAGCGACGCGCCGCCCAGGGCTCCGCTCCTTGCCCCCCCCTCGCCGGCCGGCGTCTTTATTCTTAGTGTGGGCACCCGACAGTGACAGCTTTCGGCTTCACGGCCGGGCACCCACTGCGCATGCGCGAGCGTGAGCGAAGCTGCGCCGTTCGATTGGACAGGCGCTCGCCTACAGGGAGGGGCTGTGAAAAGGCGATTAAGCTAATCGCCTTTCCAGCCCCTCAGCGGAAGGAGGAAGTGGGACAGGAAGTCCCCTTCTCCTGAAGCCCCCACTCCCCCCCCAAAAAAATTACATGCCAAATGTGGCATGTAAGGGGGCGAGGAGTGGGTTAAGCGGAAGTTCCATTTTTAGGTGGAACTCCGCTTTAATTATGGACATCGGGCCAGCGTCAAATTTTCCGTTGTTTGCGTAAAACTTTCGCAAATAGGGCTTTGCGTAAATTAAGTTCACGTCGAAAGCATTGACTATTTGCGATGTGATTTCGAGCATGCGCACTGGGATACCCCCACGCATGCGCCGTTCAAAAAAACCTTCATTTTAACTTCATAAAACACGCCCACATCTTTGTCATTTGAATTTCGCGCCCTTACGCCGACTCATTTACACTACGCCGCCGTAACTTACGGCGCAAATTCTTTGTGGATAAGGAACCTCCGCATTAAGTTACGGCGGCGTAGTGTATCTGAGATACGCTACGCCCGCTTATCTTTACGCCGAGGTACGTGGATCTGGCCCAATGTGTGTAAGTTCCCGGTCAGAGTTGCTATGAAGCAGGAAATACCATTCTCTCTTGATTTGTTTATACCGTGTTTCCCCCGAAAATAAGCCCGGGTCTTATATTAATTTTCGCAAAAAAAGACACAGTAGGGCTTTTTTTTTTTCGGGGTAGGTCTTACCATGTAATGTGCCGTCTTCTCTCCCTGCCTGTCAGGAATCCCCAGCGTGAACCGAGTTAAAATGCTTGTAAAATCCTATAATCCACTCTATTACAGTATTATATAATGTACAATGTGTGTTTCTGTAATATAGTTGTGCCAAATGCCTTCGTTATAGCGCCGCTCTGCGCTTTTGTGACCCGCCGGAGCTCTCTTCCCCGCAATTATATTACAGAAGCACACACATTGTACATTATATTCTACTGTAATAGAGTGGATTATAGGATTTTACAAGCATTTTAAACTAGGGCTTATTTTTGGGGTAGGGCTTATATTGCAGCCATCCTGGAAAATAGTGTTAGGTCTTATTTTCAGGGTAGGTCTTATTTTCGGGGAAACATGGTAGCATTTGTTTTTCCAAGATATTTCTAGATGACATTTCATAAATTATATGACTTGATGAAATATTGCATATGGTTGAAAGTTTTTTGAGTTTATTTGCATAGTGTATAAAAGCCTTTATTGCAAAAATCAATTAAATTGTACATAAAAAAAAACTAAAGTTATGAAAAAGAAAAAAAGAAAAGCTCCAAAGCAGAAACAAATGGTACTTGTCAATTTGCTTTTTTAACCAAATTTCTCAAATGCCAGGTATTTTCATGTTTTATTCATAATCATGACAAGAATCAGGAGTCAATGGTACTTTCTTGTTTATGATCTGATCATTGTATTTGAAGTTAACTTCGGTAGTGTAGCACTTGTTACGGTCATAGGTGTAGCACTCGTCATCCGATTTACTACAGCTGGCCTGAGATGCTACAACTGGTATCCCACCAATTTCAAGCTGAACTGGATCACATTTTTGGCAGCTGAAACAAAATTAAAGACATTTGTTACAATATAAAATATATGTGAGGTGTGGGATGCACAGAAAACTCCCAGATTTTAGTTTTTTGATGTACATTTGTTATAAATTTTGCATAGAATAATATGTATTTTCATATTGTATGTACATCCCTATAAATTAGTCGACCAGCAACTAATAAAACATACAATTGTTTTAATTTCAGTTAGGGCCCTGGGGGCAACAACTATTATTGTGCTATACATTCTTTTTCTTCTATTTTAGATACATCATACACGCATCCACCCCTGAAGAAGCAAGCAAGCAATCATCAATATCCTTATATACTGTATGTGACTGAGCAACAAGTCTGCAGGAGAACCTTATAAATATACACAGACATGGACTGTCCCTGTCTGTGTGTGTGTGCATTTCTTTCTATTCTATGGGGTAGATTCACAAAGGGCGTCCTAACTTTGCGGCGGCGTAGCGTATCGTGTTTACACTACGCCGCCATAAGTTAGCGAGGCAAGTACATGATTCACAAAGTACTTGCCTGCTAAGTTACGGCGGCGTAGCCTAAAGCGGGCGGGCGTAAGGGCGCCTAATTCAAAATAGGCTGTTTAATGTTAATTTGGTTTGACCTGACATGATTGACGTTTTTTTGGAACGGCGCATGCGCCGTCTGCCTACATATCCCAGTGTGCATTGCGGCAACGTAAGCCGCACGGGCCTATTGGTTTCGACGTGGACGTAAATGACGTAAATCCCTATTCACGGACGACCTACGCAAACGACGTAAAATTTTCGAATTTCGACGCGGGAACGGCGGCAATACTTAACATTACTATTCCAGCTATTTGATGGAATATCTTTAGGCCTGATAATGCGTTACGTAAATGGCATATCTGTACTGCGTCGGCCGGGCGTACGTTCGTGAATAGGCGTATCTAGTGATTTACATATTCTACGCCGACCGCAATGGAAGCGCCACCTAGCGGCCAGCCTAAATATTGCACCCTAAGATAGGACGGCGCAAGCCGTCGTATCTTAGATAGGTTTAAGTGTATCTCTGTTTGAGAATACACTTAAACTTAGGTTGGCGCAGATTCCGAGTTAGGTCGGCGTATCTACTGATACGCCGGCCTAACTCTTACTGAATCTAGCCCCATGTCTATTCGATGTGTGTGTGTATTTATATTATGTATTATAGTGTGTGTATTTATATAATGTATGTATTTGTGTGTGCATATGTATATATTTTGAATATATATGTCTATATCTCTGTATGTATCGTAAGATTGGGGTGATCAGACTCCAGCGGTAGGTGCGTTTTCCAGTGAGTACACCAGTCCAGAACTGAATTTTTAAGGGCCTGGTAGCCCACTTTTATTTAAAAGCACAAAAACTTCACAAATACATCAGTAGCCCTCACGGCGGGTTCCACCATTACTGTATCTTGCATACTCAACACTTTAGCCTCCTGGCTTTCATTCTTGCCATACGGCTGTTTCAGGCCTTTAGCCTAGGCCTTAGGTCTGCTCCTCAGAACAAACAGAGTTTTCTAGAGTTAAGCTCACACCTAGCTTACTCCTGATCAGCGCCTTGCTGCTTAAAGGGTCACTAAAGGAATTTTTTTTTTTAGCTAAATAGCTTCCTTTACCTTACTGCAGTCCTGGTTTCATGTCCTCATTGTTCGTTTTTGCTTTTAATGTTGCTGTAAATCCTCTCTGTTCTGGACACTTCCTGGTTGCCTGTTTCCTGATAACCACAGTACTGGGAGATTTCTCGCGGTGGTCACTAATGTGATTATTGTGTGTAAAACGAAACTGGATTGGTGCTGAGGAGTTTTAGACAAAGTATCACTGCTCTCTATTGGCTGACTGCCCTCTAGTGGCTCTCTGTACATCAGAGAACCAGGAAACAACAGCAAAAACGAAACTACACTGCAGGCACATAATATGATTGTTTTTTATCTATTTTTAATCATTTTTAAAAGGAATCAGTTAACTATTATGTCTCTATGCCCTGTAAACAATCATTTCAGCTAAAAAAAAAAATTCCTTTAGTGACCCTTTAATCACCAATGACATCTGCCTCCTGCAGACATGCATACTCTGGCTGCACCCATGCAGCCTCTGACTCCTTTCAGAGGGATTGGGAATCCACCTGACTCCCAGGAACAGACTTCCTGTCTGTTGGGTGGGGCCCTGAGCCATAGTCAGGTCAGAACTAAATAGCCAAACAGACAGCTGTGCAATCAGTGTGTCTTTCTCTCTAAAATCTGGCGTAAACCAGCAATCTTTAAGGTAGCACAGGGTCCCACAACCACAGTATGTATGTGAGTGCGGACCTGGGGGGTTTGTTTGCGCCCCCCTATTATTTTTTAGCACCAGCTGTCACATGCTGTAGACAGAGGATTGTGCATGGATGTGGTCAATAAAAAAGATTTAACAGTCCTATTTCCACTTCATTATATGTATATAGATGGGGTTTTTGTAAACTTTGTGGGAATTTTATATAGGCTTAAACGTAATACATCTTCAACTTTGGACGCTAATGTTGTATGCACGCCATACACATTACTGTCACATGTGTGATTTGATATGAGGGCACATGATGCCAGGTACTTGTACAGAATGATCACCATTAGAGTTGAGCGGACACCTGGATGTTCAGGTTCGACGAGTTCAACCGAACTTCGGAAAAAAGTCCGGGTTCGGGACCCGAACTTGACCCCGAACCCCATTGAAGTGAATGGGGACCCGGACTTTTGACTACTAAAATGTCTCTAAAAAAACGAATGGAAAGGGCTAGAGGGCTGCAAATGGCAGCAAAATGACGGTAAGAGCATGGCAAGTACTCAGTGCAAATAAATGTGGATCGGGAAATAACTTAAAAAAAAAAAAAAAAAATCTTGACCTAGGAGGACGAGGTCCATATGGAGTAGGAGGTTGAGGGTTAGGGTTAGGGTTGGGGTTAGGGGGTTAGGGTTAGGGTTGGCTAGAGGGCTGCAAATGGCAGCAAAATGTCGGGAAGAGCATGGCAATATAATTCTATCCCTATAAGATCAAGCAGGAACCTTACTCTAAACTATCTAATGCAGAGTATCTCACAGAAAGAAATGCAGTACTGGTGCAATATGCAGAGTATCTCACAGGAAGAGATGCAGTGCTGCTGCAATTTAATTTGTGAACCAGGACTGACTCCTATATAATTCTCTCCCTATAAGAACAAGCAGGAACCTTGCCCTAAACTATCAAATGCAGAGTATCTCACAGAAAGAAATGCAGTGCTGGTGCAATATGCAGAGTATCTCCACAGGAACAGGTGCAGTGCAGCTGCAATTTGATTTGTGAACCAGGACTGACTCCTATATAATTCTATCCCTATAAGAACAAGCAGGAACCTTGCCCTAAACTATCTAATGCAGAGTATCTCACAGAAAGAAATGCAGTGCTGCTGCAATATGCAAAGTATCTCACATGAACAGATGCAGTGCTGCTGCAATTTAATTTGTGAACCAGGACTGACTCCTATATAATTCTCTCCCTATAGGAACAAGCAGGAACCTTGCCCTAAACTATCTAATGCAGAGTATCTCACAGAAAGAAATACAGTGCTGGTGCAATATGCAGAGTATCTCCACAGGAACAGATGCAGTGCAGCTGCAATTTGATTTGTGAACCAGGACTGACTCCTATATAATTCTCTCCCTATAAGAACAAGCAGGAACCTTGCCCTAAACTATCTAATGCAGAGTATCTCACAGAAATAAACAGTGCTGGTGTAGATTTCCGAAGCAGGATAGTCCTATCTAAATCTCTCCCTCAGATCAGCAGCAGCCTTTCTCTACCCTAGCTAAAGCAGAGTGACGTGCTGTGCTATGTGCCTCTAGCTTATATAGAGGCTGGGTCACATGCCGGGTCACATGCTGCACTGGCCAATCACAGCCAATGCCAATAGTAGGCATGGCTGTGATGGCTTCTAGGTAAAACAAGTAAAACAAATGGTGATTGGCTGCCCTGCAGCGCACCATTACATTGCCGAACACCGGACCCGAACCCGAACTTTCACTAAAATGTCCGGGTTCGGGTCCTTGTACAAAAAAAAAAACAAAGTCCGTACCGAACCCGAACTTTACAGTTCGGGTTCGCTCAACCCTAATCACCATGCCATATGTGGGAGAATTTGTGCTGTACTGGATGCTTCAGCCTCTGTGTATTGCAACATTTTCCATCATATTGTTACTGAGACATAACTTGCACGTGTTATTGGATGATATAAGGACACATACTGGCAGCTACTAGTAAAGAATGTAGTCAGGGTCAAGTGCCCTTTAATTTTAGTCTCTCTTTAGAGGTGGGTTTATAATGCCATACCGTCGTTTTTAAAGAACAACTGAAACTTACATGTCCCACAAATTATAAATAAATTGTGTTCTGAGTGGTGAATAAGGGTCTGAAATGTTCATTCTGCTACTTGTTGGAATCCTGTGAAAAGAAAAAAATAATATGAGATGTTTTATAAAACAATTATTTAAAAAATACTCATCTCACCACTATCATCTAGGAATTGCATCTTTCACTTTTTCTTAGCTTTGCTTCAATAAAACTAAACATTATCATAGCTGCTACCCTGTTTCCCCGAAAATAAGCCCTACCCCTAAAATAAGACCTAGCACAAGTTTCTGGGATGGCTGCAATATAAGCCCTACCCCGAAAATAAGCCCTAGTTAAAGTCCTTGTAAAATCGTGTAATCCGTTTTGTAAAAGGATTATATATATACACACTATATATATATAATCCTTTTACAAATACCTTATTTTCCACAATAAAATTACACAAGGAGACACATTACACTATATATAATCTTTTTACAAAACAGATTACAGAATTTTACAAGGTATTTAACTAAGGTTTATTTTTGGGATTACAGAATTTCACAATGCTGACTCCTGAGCTGACGGGGAGAAACTTTTTTGTACATACCGTAAATAAATAAGACATTCCCTGAAAATAAGCCCTAATGTGTTTTTTGTAGCCAAAATTAATATAAGACCGGTCTTATTTTTGGGGAAACACGGTATGACCAGTTACTGTGTGCCACATTTTATCAATTAGAACTATTTGTGACAGCATTTCTTAACGACTTGCTTACTGGGCAATTTTCAGCTTTCAGCGCTGATTGGATTGGAATAAATGCTTATAGAGCGCCGAATGCGAGTTGTGAAACTCGCGTCTAAGAGCTTACCAACAAGCTGGGGGTATCCAATTCCCAGGAGCCAAGAGAAGAGACTAGGACATCTAAGTGAAAGAGGTGAACAAGCAAGAAGTAAACAGAAATATAAAAAGAAGGGAGGGGAAGGACACAAGTAGCCTATCCCTACTCCCTGACCATGGACCGCAGCCTGGGATTAAGGCAGCGTCCTGCTAAGAGCTTGGATGGCCAAGTGTCTATCCGTAGGCTTGTGAAAAAAGCAGTGTTTTCAAGCCTTTACGGAAGGCCATCAAGGAGGAGGATGCTCAGAACTGATGAGGGAGCTGGTTCCAAAGAGAATTCCCCAGTGTTTGGAGCCGGCGGCCACCCTTTGAAGCTGAGCGACTAGGTTGAAAAATCGCTAACAGGGCATCAGTTGAACTAAGCTCTCTGGGTGGACAGTAGTGTTGTGTCATGTTCGATAAGTACATCGGGCCTAGTTGCCAATAGGCCCGAAACACCAGACAGAGAGCCTTGAACTCGACCCGTTTTGCTATTGGGAGCCAGTGTAGATCCTGATGCACTTTGAATGACAATTGCGCAATCATACAACACTGTACCCAAATGAAACTTTTACATTTTTTTTCACACAAAGAGTACTTTCTTTTGGTGGTATTTGATCACTCCTTGGTAAACAAACAAAAAAAGATGGAAAATTTTGAAAAAAAAATCATGTTTTATATTTTGTTAATTATTTTTGCAAACAGGTAATTTTTGTCCTTTATTGATATGTGCTGACGAGGCGGCACTGATAGGCACTGACAGGCTGCACTGGTGAGCACTGATAGGCACAGATAAGGCAGCACTGATAGGCACAGATAAGGCGGCACTGATGGGGACAGATAAGGCGGTACTGATAGGCACAGATAAGGTGGCACTGATGGCCATTGATGAGTGGCATTGATGGGCACTGATAGGTGTTACTGATGGGCATAGATAGGTGGCACTGATGGGCTCTGGTAGGTGGCACTGATGGGCACTGGTGGGTGACACTGATGGGCACTGGTGGGTGACAATGATGGGCAGCACGGTTTGAGGCACTGATTAGCGACTGAGATTTTGCACTGTGGGCACTGATATGTGGGACTGTGGGCACTGATAGGTGGCACTGTGGGCACTGATAGGCGGCGCTGGTGGGCATTTCAGAATTCTGCTTAGTGAGTCATATTAATGAATGCTAAGCTGCAAAGTGACTGTGTTTATAAGATATACACTGAAATGGGGACTAAGTTGTGCAGTAAAGCTTTTGGGCCAGGAATATGTCTGTGGGTGTGCCTCCGGTCTGGAAAAGTGTGACACAATATGGCCTTATAGCTCAAAAACAACAGGTAGGTGACTGGCAGGAACCACTATGTGAAGAGGAACCCTTACACGAGTTTATACCTGTAAACATTGTTACTCACATTTTTTTTAGGCACACACATATATATGTATTTTCCAAAACATCAAATTTCCGAGTTTCGGAAATTACACCCATATGTGTGTGCATGTACTGTATTTATTGGCGTATAACACTCACTTTTTTACCCTGAAAATAGAGGATAAACTGTGCCTGCGTGTTATACGCAGGGGGCTGGGGAACGTTTTTTTTCCTGAAACTTCCCTCTTAAAGTTAAGGTGCGTGTTATACGCCGATAAATACGGTAAATGCAAGTACCAGCTTACATCATACAGCATATTAGGGGGCAGATCCACAAAGGGAGTACGCCGGCGTATCTACCGATACGCCGGCGTACTTTCAAATTTCCCGCGTCGTATCTTTGTTTTGAATCCTCAAAACAAGATACGATGGCATCTGGGTTAGATCCGACAGGCGTACGGCTTCGTACGCCTTCGGATCTAAGATGCAATCCTTCGGCGTCCGCTGGGTGGCATTCCCGTCGTAATCTGCGTCGAGTATGCAAATTAGCTATTTCCGACGATCCACGAACGTACGAGCGACCGTCGCATTCTTTTACGTCATCTCTAGTCGGCTTTTTCCGGCGTATAGTTAAAGCTGCTGTTTCGTGGTGTATAGTTAAACCTGCTATGTTAAGTATGGCCGTCGTTCCCGCGTTTAATTCCAATTTTTTTTTTTCGTTTGCGTAAGTCGTCCGTGAATCGCGGGATGGACGTAATTTACGTCCAAGTCAAAACAATGACGTCCTTGCGACGTCATTTCGCGCAATGCACGGCGGGAAATTTAGGGACGGCGCATGCGCCGTTCATTCGGCGCGGGGGCGCGCTACATTTAAATAAAACACGCCCCTACCCGCCCAATTTGAATTCCGCGCCCTTACGCCGTGAGACATAGACTACGCCGCCATAACTTACGGCGCAAAATCTTTAAGGATTCGAACCAAACTGCAGTAAGGTACGGCGGCGTAGCGTATCTCAGATACGGTGCGCCGGGGCAGATCTTTGTGGATCTACCCCTCTGTCTATACAGTCCTTTGGACAGAATTATGCACCAGTTGGGAGCTAAAAAAACAGACATATTTTATGCTATACGCCCATATGCCTGTATGTTGATTTGTGTGCATGAGTCCATAAAATATCAGTTTTAATGTTTTATAAATAATTAAAATGATTATGACCAAAAACCATCACATTCAATCTGAAATTAAACACAATATACTTACGTTATTTGAATATTTCTTTCTAAAATCTCTTCTCCTGGTATTTCTGTTGATGGGACAAATCTTGAGGAAATCTTGACACATTTGCATTTGTTATTTGCCAAAATGTATTCTTGCCCCCTATAATTCTGCCCTGCAAACACATGTTATTGACTTCAGAAAAATAATTCAGCGTATATGTGATAGTAAAGAATATCAAAATAAAAAGCAAAAAAAATGTAATTTGCATCTATTTCTGAAACTAGATGCAATTTTACTTTTTATGTTCAGAGTACAATTCAATTATTATACACAGTAAAACCTTGGATTGAGAGTACCTTGGTTTGAGAGCGTTTTGCAAGACAAGCAACATTTTTAAATACATTTTGACTTGATATACAAGCGATGTCTTGATATACAAGTAGCGTCATGTCACAACGGAGTAACTCACATGGTTGATAATTAAAACAGACACATCTAAGTATGCAGGCACCCGGGGTAAAGATGTCCACATAGATCGTCCTCCTCACCACTATCGACTTCATCTCTTCCTTGCTGTGCTCCACGAGCGCTTCAAGCCTCACTTTCAGATCGCTCTATTGCAGGGTAGTCTTCAAGGTCACGATTGCAGACTGAAAGCGATGAGAACCGGCGGTGCTGACGACGGTCTATGTGGGCAGCTTTACCCCGGATGCCTGCATACTTAGATGTGCCTCTTTTAATCATCAAACATGTGATTTGATAAATGTTGTACCTTCATTAAATGTAACCATATTGTTACACTTAGAGGCGCCTCTCTTTTATACTTTGTATTTCCTGCTGGCCTTTGCTTCTTATCCCCTTGTGGAGGCTTCCATTTGTGGATGGGCATTTGATGGTTAGACAACATTGCTATAATCTTTTTGTATGGATGATAAACTGAAGGACTTATGAATAAGTTGTTGTGGAACGAATCATTTGAGATTCCATTATTTCTTATGGGGAAATTCGCTTTGATATAAAGGGGCTTTGGATTACAAGCATGCTTCCAGAGTGAATTATGCTTGCAAACCAATGTTTTACTGTACATACTAAAGGTATTACAATGTAGTGTTCCAAACGTTATTTAATTAAATATTTGATTTATGAAATGAACATTATTTGTAGGGTTGTCCCGATACCACTTTTTTAGGACCGAGTACAAGTACCGATACTTTTTTTCATGTACTCGCCGATACCGAATACCGATACTTTTTTTTAAATGTGTCCCCAAATGCAGCCATGTCCCCCCACATATATCCAGCCATGTCCCCCCACATATATCCAGCCATATCCCCCCACATATATTGCAGCCATGTCCCCCCATTTATTGCAGCCATGTCCCCCCACATATTGCAGCCATGTCCCCCCACATATTGCAGCCATGTCCCCCCACATATATCCAGCCATGTCCCCCAACATATTTCAGCCATGTCCCCCCCCACATATATCCAGCCATGTCCCCCCACATATATCCAGCCATGTCCCCCCATATATTGCAGCCATGTCCCCCCACATATATCCAGCCATGTCCCCCCACATATATCCAGCCCTGTCCACCCACATATGCAGCCATGTCCCCCCACATATTGCAGCCATGTCCCCCCACATATATTCAGCCATGTCCCCCAACATATTTCAGCCATGTCCCCCCACATATATCCAGCCATGTCCCCCCACATATATCCAGCCATGTCCCCCCATATATTGCAGCCATGTCCCCCCACATATATCCAGCCATGTCCCCCCACATATATCCAGCCCTGTCCACCCACATATGCAGCCATGTCCCCCCACATATTGCAGCCATGTCCCCCCCACATATATCCAGCCATGTCCCCCCATATATTGTAGCCATGTCCCCCATACCTAGTAGATGATGATGATGCCGCCGCTGCTGCCGCGTTAATCAGCGTGCATTACAGCGCGCATTACAGGCAGCTTTCGTTTGAATAGTTGTAATCCCTGCCGCGCCGTGTATAGACACTCCCCCTTTCTCGGGATTGGACAGATCCGTCCAATCCCGAGCAAGGGGGAGTGTCTATACACGGCGCGGCGGGGATTACAACTATTCAAACGAAAGCTGCCTGTAATGCGCGCTGTAATGCACGCTGATTAACGCGGCAGCAGCGGCGGCATCATCATCATCTACTGCCTGTAATGTTCCCTGCACGCTGATTAACTTGGCAGCTCTGGCGGCGGCGGTGGGGGGGGCAAGTATTCTATTCAGGCATCGGGGGCATTTGCGGGAGTACAAGTACTCGATACTCCCGCAAATACTCGGTATCGGTCCCGATACCGATACTGGTATCGGTATCGGGACAACCCTAATTATTTGAACTTGTTACTGAAGTCTACTAAAGCAAATGGGCCAGATTCAGGTAGCTCGGCGTATGTTTGTGCGGGCATAGCGCATCTCATATGCGCTACGCCAACGTAACTTAGAGAGGCAAGGCCAGTATTCACAAAGCACTTGCTCCCTAAGTTACGGCGGCGTAAATGGGCTGGCGTAAGCCCGCCTAATTCAAAGTAGGCAGGTAGTGGGCGTGATGTATTGAAATGAAATTGAAAATGATTGCGGGAAGTCATGTTATGTTAAGGTATGGACATCCGAAACGTCGGAACAGCCGTCGTATTTTACGTAAGGCGTATGTGAATGGGGCTGGGCGTAGGTTACGTTCACATCGTTGCCATTGAGCCGTCGTATCTTAGGGTGTAAATTCAACGTGATTCTGAGCATGCGCGTGCAGGGCCCTTCATGTACATGGGGTCACGCTTCATTTCAATTACGGGAGGGGACGAGCACGACACTCCACACCAGGGAGAAAGCCTCGCATTACTGTGTGGAGTTACAGACAGAACAGGAAGTGAGAATTTCTCAGAAGAAATAAGGACATTTAAAAGCAAAATGGAAGGAAGAGGTAAGTGAAGGAGGACTGCACTAAGGTAAAGGAAGCTATTTAGGAAAAAAATTTACCTTTACAACCCCTTTACCTCACATCTGATTTAACTAGCACATATTTAAGTTAAGATAAAGGGATTTAATCCATATGCCCATTAAAGACCTATCTGCAATTTAACAATAAGTAATACATATTAAAAGATTTTTCTTTTTAACACCAGGTAACATCCCATTAATTTATATAGCACGGTTGTACTGACCAGCATGTGCTAACATGCAGTGTGAACCATCATTTTTTTGCTCACACACTGTAAATAATATATGACAAAATTATTTGAAGGGGATATATTTTAGTCACTTTTATATAGAAACACGTATGTAAATGAAGTTTGTCTACAAGGAACTGAAAATAAATGTTGCTATATGTTATGAAACTGAAGCATACTAAGTAAAAATAGTATACATTGGGGTTTACACAATGGCCTACTCTTGCCTATTCCCTGTTCACATACCTGTCACATATACAGCAAAAAGGAACAGCAGGGCTGCTGATAATACGCTGCACTTGTCCATTCTTCAGCTTCTTCTTATGAAGATATCCAGGTGACAATTGACTCTTATAAGAGGGGGTGGGGGTCATTTTTGAAAATATATGCTGTCAAAAATAACATCTTGGGTGGTTTCAGTACTGAAAACAGATGTTATTCTCTAACCTTATGCAGAGCGTTTCTGCAACCTGCAGGATTTCATGTTAAAGAGACAGTAACCTTTTTAGACTAGCAAAATTATATATTTTTATGGATTTTCTAGGTTGTATAACCAGGCTGTGATGTGGGCTATAAAAGGCTTTTGTTCCCCTTGGTCAACAGTGCATCCAAAACCGCAGATTTTCAGGGAAGATCAGTTCAGGTGACATATGGGAAAAAACACGTTTATGTGACCCTCCCACTATCATAGAATGAATGAGAAATAATCTGCATGTTTTGGGATTTGAGATGACATGCACATAACTTACCGTATTTACCGGCGTATCAGACGACTGGGCGTATAAGACGACCCCCTTATTTTCCAGGAAAAATGTTGGTTTTGGGATATACTCGCCATATAAGACTACCCCCTTCCTACTAGTCTTTCTGGAAGCTGAGGGGTAGCCAGAACCGCTGACAGAAACAGGCTTTTTTCAAATCTCACTGTGCCATTACATTACATGCCCCCACTGTGCCATCACTTGCCCCCGCTGTGCCATCACTTGCCCCCGCTGTGTCATCACTTGCCCCCGCTGTGCCATCACTTGCCCCCGCTGTGCCATCACTTGCCCCCGCTGTGCCATCACTTGCCCCCTCTGTGCCATCACTTGCCCCCTCTGTGCCATCACTTGCCCCCGCTGTGCCATCACTTGCCCCCGCTGTGCCATCACTTGCCCCCGCTGTGCCATCACTTTCCCCCCGCTGTGCCATCACTTTCCCCCCGCTGTGCCATCACTTTCCCCCCGCTGTGCCATCACTTTCCCCCACTGTGCCAACAGTGCCATCACTCACGTTTTGCTGATTCTGACTTCCAGGCCGGTGACAGTCTCCGTCTGCTGCGAGCGTCCATGATTTGAAAGCCACGCCTTCTCCTCAGACCGTATTTTCCGGCGCATAAGACGACTTTTTTGATGCAAAAAAATGCATTCAAAGTCGGGGGTCGTCTTATACGCCGGTGACAGTCTCCGTCTGCTGCAAGCGTCCATGATTTGAAAGCCGCGCCTTCTCCTCAGACTGTCCTGTGATAGGCGGAACACAAATTTTCCCAGCAGCGCCTCTGTTCTGTGTCCCGCCTATCACGGACGTCCTCTCGTCCGAGGATGAGAAGGCATCTAGGCTGGGCTGGAAGATATATATGTAAGTGATGAGAGCTGCATTCTTGTGTGTGTATATACACACAGTATATATGTGTATATGTGTGTGTATATAATTATATATATATATATATATATATATATATATATATACATACATACATACATACATACATACATACATACATACACACACACACACACACACACACACACACACACATAGAGTATATCTGATATATATATATATATATATATATATATACAGTATATATATACACACATATATAGCAGAATGAAGATACAGTGTGTATATATATATATATAATCTAGAATGCCTCTCCCATCACTTACATGTATAAATATTTTTCTCATTTCTTTTTTTTCATTCCTTTTATTGGGATGTGGGTCTGTGATTTCTGCGCCTTCAATCTTCTAATATGTAAATCCTGCCCTGGGAAAAACTCTTCAAACAGACAGACTTCTATCATAATACAGGAAGACAGGAAGTGAGCTGGGTGGGAACATGAGAGGTGAACCTTCACCTCTCACTTCCTGTAAGGCCTAGTCTGAAAAGGAAAGCATGGCATGGTGGAGACTCTCTGTATTCTGCTGGATGGATTCTCCTGGATTAAAGGTATGTCTTCTATCAAATAATATTAGAATTGTGACAGTTTGGTGCATGAGTTAAGTTGTATTTGTCTATTTCCTGCTGAATAGTTATCATTCTGTGTGCATTCACCTCCCCAGTTACCATGCAGCATGTGAACAGTAATGTAATATTATAGAGCTCCTGTGTGACTTCCATGTTATATCCAGTGACTGTGTAGCATACTTTCAGTGCACATTGCTGCATATAATATTATATGGTTTCCACTCTATATCCACTCACCATGCAGCATAGGGGTTGATTTACTGAAGGCAAATCCATTTTGCACTACAAGTGCACTTGGAAATGCAGTCGTTGTAGATCTGAGGGGAAGATCTGAAATGAGGGGAAGCTCTGCTGATTTTATCATCCAATCATGTACAAGCAAAAATGCTTTTTTTTTTTTCATGTCCCCTTCAGATCTACAGCGACTGCACTTCCAAGTGCACTTGTAGTGCAAAGTGGATTTGCCTTTAGTAAATATACCCCATTATAATGTCAGGGCACAGTGCTACCAATGTTTCATGTCTCCCTCCCCTTTTGCATATTATCTGCCCTGCTACTAGGTGCCAACAGATATGGATTTTTCCATACAGATACCAATTATGGGCCACCTTTCAGGCCGATAACAATATGAGGTACTGATATTCTGTTTACATCCAGCTGCCCCAGAAGTAGCCTGATGTCAGTTGACACCTAGGCCTTTTTTTGTATTCTAACAGCCACTGGCCACTGTCAGAATACAGGAAAAAAGAGCAGATAGCAGGGGAATCAATAGCCAGGTTGCTATTGACTATTTTAAATTGCAGTAGCCAATAGCTAGGGGGCTATTACACCCGCCCACTGCCTGTTGTCAATCAGCAAAGGAGAGGATTTGAAGGAGAACATTCTTCTTCAGGTCTTCCTCTGCTGATTGACAGCAGGCATTGGGAAGGGGGCGCAATAGTCAGCCTAATTTTAAAATTGAAACAGCCAATGGCAGTCTGGCTATGGTTCCCCCACTACCTGCTGTTTACATTCAGCTGCCATCAAATAAATTGTGCAGAAAGAGGTTAGTGGTGTGTGTGTCTGTGGTGTGTGTGTGTGGGGGGGGGGGGTGTGGAGGTGGAAAGCTAATTTTTTTTTTTTTTTTTTGGGGGGATTCTGACAGATGGGCCGCTGTCAAAGCACCTGACCAAGACTGACAACTGGTGAATGGAAAACCGGAATAAGCACTTGGAAGAAGAAAACCGACAACTGAGACAACTTGCCTTTGGTAAGCGGACAACTTAATTACGATGGTGGGCACCTTCCGTTTTTTTTTATATCACCGCACTCAACTGGCACTGTACCTGATCATCATATCTGCATCATCCTTCATTATTCATTTGGTCATCAGTGTTTAAATTTTGTGGTGATATCATTAAGAACTTTTGAGGTTTGGTTTGCCAATTGTGTGCTGTTGGCATACAATTTTGGGATCACCGATTTGGCGTATTAACCTCTCATTGGCCCGGATTCAGTAAGATTTGCGCATAAATTACGGAGGCACAGGGCAACGATTTTGCCCTGTGCCCCCGCAAATTTGCGCCGCTGCCCTCGATTCACGAAGCAGTAGCTCCGTAAATTGCGAGGGCGCGCCGGCAAAATTGCCCGGCGTAAGCGCGCACAATTTAAATGATCCCGCAGGGGGCGGGAATCATTTAAATTAGGCGTGTTCCCGCGCCGATCGTAAAGCGCATGCGCTGTTGGGAAACTTTCCCGACGTGCATTGCGGCAAATGATGTCGCAAGGACGTCATTTGCTTCAAAGTGAACGTGAATGGCGTCCAGCACCATTCACGAATCACTTACGCAAACGACGTGAAATTCAAATTTCACGACGCGGGAACGGCGGTATACTTTAGCATTGGCTGCCCCTACTATTAGAAGGGGCAGCCTTACGCTAAAGACGCCGTACGGAAACTCCGTAACTTGCGTACGCAGGGCCCGCGCAACATTGTGAATCGGCGTAAGTATGCAATTTGCATACTATACACTGAGCACAATGGGAGCGCCCCCTAGCGGTCATCGCAAGAATGCAGCCTAAAATCTGTGTGGCATAAGAGCCTTATGCCACGCAGATTTTAGGCTGCAGTCGGCGTTACGATGTTCCTGAATCAGGAGCATTCGTAACGCCGGAGCAAGTAAGCAATTGCGCTGCGTAACTATGGTTACGCAGGCGCAATTGCTCTCTGAATCCGGGCCATTGTTTATATATATATAATTGGACATTCATATTGTGAATTTATATACAAATTTTTCTGTGCACTCTGATTTTTTGTTTTTGTTAATTATTGTGCACCGTTTTTGGCATATCAGCCCCTGGATGCCAATCTTTCAATGTGAATTGGTATTGGTAAAATTGTTTTATTTTAATTCATTTTTTATCTATTTATTGTGTGTTATTCCACCAGTACTGCTGCCTTTTGTTATTTTTATTTTTTTTTATCTTTATTTTCTGTTTGACCAATCATTTTCCCTTTCATTCTACAGTATTTTAAGGCAGAGTTAGGCAACCTTAGAGAGGTGGAAATCTACCTGAACAACATGGGAGAAGTCAAAGATCACAGGGCACAGTGTCTTCCAATGTTGCCTCCTCACACCTGACTAAAACCTATAATTGTCGTACTACCGCGCTGCAATCACTTGCCTTTCACTGCAATTACTGGTGTAAACATTTTGCCTCCTCACCACCTTGCATAATTTCTCAGAGGCGCATTGGAGCATTGCATACCGCACGTGTGAATGAGCCCTTAGTTGCATTTGGCAATAGCACTTTTAAGGCTCATTCACATGTGAATTTGGGGTGGTAAAACCCTGCCCCCAAGCCCTACCCCCTTTAGCTGCTAAGTGGGAGGGGGTCCGGGTGCCATGGGAGATGGGTGCTTGAGAGTTACTATTAGCTCTCAAGCAACCAGAAACAACAGTACCAATGGGGATCGTTGGGTAACTGGGAGTTTACTGTACTACATTCATTATAGTATCAGTGAGTGCACTGAGGTAACTACATACTATATGCACAAGTAGGATTTTTGTTTTGTGGAACATCTTTACTTTTACCTTGGGTGAAACCCTCCTGGAATATTTTTGATCTAGTGGGGGAGGGGGGGGGGGGGGTCAGCAGCAGACTGGAGGAAACCCTCTAATCATGTAAAAGTACATTTTTCCACAAGTCATCAATTTCTAACACATGAAATGAATGGCTATAGTGAGGCCATTATGTTACTTAAAAAGTTTTTATGCATTTCCATAGATTTGCCTGGCATAATGGATACTTTGAAAACCACAAGAGCGCAGCTAATAGCACTGAAGAATGATGGTGGAAGTTCATCCTGTGTGGGTGTATCGTGTGCATCACCTTCTGTCCCGTCTGAAGAGTTGAACTCATCTCCTTGTCAAGTGTCGTACTCAAGGCCTAAACAGGTAGGTTTTTCTTTTGGTACCGAAAGATTAAAACGTTGTCTTTTTTTTTAAATATCAAACATGTCCTACTCCTATTTACCTGCTCTGTGTAAAGGTTTTTGTACAGAGCAGCTCAGATCCTTCTCTTCTCAGGTCCCATGCCGGTGCTCCTGAACCAGAGCTCTGTGTGTCCAATCACACACTGAGCCTTGCCTTGGCCCCATCTCCTAATTAGCTCACTGGCTGTGATTGACAGCACCGGGAGCCAATAGCTCCCACCGCTACAGAAAGCCAATCAGCAGTGCAAGTCCCTGGAGAGACAAGGCTCTCGTGGACATCGCTGGATCGAGAGGGGACTCATGTAAGTATAGGGGGGCTGCTGCGCACAGAAGTTTTTTTTTTACCTTCATACATAGAATACATGAAGGTAAAAACCCTTGTGTCTTTACAACCACTTCACTAAAAAGTAACTTTAAGGCCGGATTCACACCTATGCGAATTGAGTGCGGCTTAAACCGCATCCAATACGCAGAACATTTCTAAATTCATTGTTTTCAATGAGGCTGGTTCACATATGTGCGATGCATTGCAGAAAAACGTGTGCGTATTTTAGGCATTGCGGTGCGGCTCAGGTGCCAATTCAGGCCCATTATCTTCTATGGGTGCGCAGCTGATTTGCAGATGTGTTAATTTCTCTTCAGGATTTGTCTCATTCAGCTCAATACACCTTCCCCTCTCCCAGGTCTCCTAATCTGCAGCTAAAACGCAATGGATCTGCTGAACAGTTCTCTTATCTCTCTGCAGAGATAAGAGAGCTGAAATTTGCACCGCACTAGTGTGAATCCGGCCTTAAGGCGGTGCCTCCAAGCGGCTGACAGATGGAGAGAAGCGGGTACAGTTAGACCCTATGAAAACATCAGCTTTGACTTGTAGACTGTAAGCCAATTTGACTGTTGTGTCAAAATGAGATATCTTGCTCAGTCTGGTAGTAGTCTGAACTAATAAGGCAAGTTGTAGGCAAGATGTTGATTTTTATACTGATTTTTGAAAAGTCTACAATATTTTGATGTTTTTATACATGCTTAATTTTGTTAGTTTTATTTACTCAGCTGCATCTGTTAAACTCCTTTCACACTGAGGCAGTTTTCAGACGTTTTAGCGCTAGAAATAGCCTCTAAAAAGCTCATGAAACTGCATCCCTTTCAGTGCAATGAGTAATTTCACACTGGGGCGATGCGCTTGCGCAACATTAGAAAAAGTACTGCAAGCAGCATCTGGGGCGGGTTGGGAGCGCTCCAAAAACGCACCTGCCTATTGAAATTAATGGGCAGTGCTTCCAAAGCACCCTAAAAGCGCATTAAAACTGGACTTTTTCCCTTTAAAAAAAAAAAAAACGCCTAAAGTGCTACAAAAACACTGCAAAACCGCCGGAGCTTTAGCATCGCTGCAGTGTGAAAAGGGTCTTATATGGCTTTTGATTCACAGGGAAAATCTAATAAGTCTAATATTTTCCATTTACTTTTTAAAGCTGCTACTTTGGCAAAGTTTCCTGGGACTTCATAAGCTGTGATCAGTGACGCTGTTACGAGAAAAATTGCTGCGTTGAAATATCACCTGAAGGGAAACATCAGGAACCTCAGCAGAATACCACAAACTTTTATGTCATTAATGCCATTTACCACTTTCTATTCCCTGTGTTGAAGTTTTTGTATATTTACATGATAATAAAGTTGTGTGTATTGTACTGTGTTATTGTTTTTTTTTTCAAATGTTTGCTAGTTTTATAGGCCTACAATATATAAAATACAATATATAAATACACAGCATTTCAAAATGTAATAGGAATGTATTTTTTTAAATTTTGCATTCAGAAGTACATTTACATTTATATTTAAAATATATTTTAAAAAAACATTCTTAATATATTTTTCCGAAATATATTGCCATATATTTGAAATGCTACAATTTTGGCCAGATTCAATATATTTCAAAAATATATTTCAATATATTTGTGCATATATTTCGGAATGCATTGTGAAATATGTTGCAAATATATTCATAAATATATGTTAAATGTACTTCTGAATGCATTTAGCAATATATTTTTGCAGCCATAAATATATTGCAAAGTGCATTTTGGAATGCATTGTGAATATATCCATAAATATATGTGAAATGTACTTCTGAATACATTTAGCAATATATTTCTGAATATATTCACAATGCATTCCAAAATGCACATTGCAATATATTTATGGTTGCATAAATATATTGCTAAATGCATTCAGAAGTACATTTAACATATATTTATGAATATATTTGCAACATATTTCACAATGCATTCCAAAATATATTCACAAATATATTGAAATATATTTTTGAAATATATTGAATCTGGCCAAAATTGTAGCATTTCAAATATATGGCAATATATTTGAGAAAAATATATTAAGAATGTTTTTTTAAAATATATTTAAAATATATTTTACTTCCACATGGGTCTGTAAAAGGAAAAACACAGAACAGAGGCGCTGCTGGGAAAATTTGTGTTCCGCCTATCACAGGACAGTCTGAGGAGAAGGAGTGGCTTTTAACCACTTGGTTACTGGCCCATAGTCAAATGACGTCCTCTTTTTAAAGATGGATATCTCGGTAACGGCAGCAGCTGCTGCCACAACCGAGGTGTCCATCTTTAGTGCCAACGGTCCTGTAAACGATAACGGCGGTCTCCGCGGCGGATTCGCCACAAGATCGCCGTTATCGGCGGCGGGAGAGGGCCCCCCCCTCCCGCCGCTCTCCCGCGCCCTCCGCCGCTTACCGGAGCCGTCGGTAGCGGCGGAGGCGATCGGGTCTGTTCGGCACCTGACTGGGGTTGCGAGTGAGGGAAAAATGTCCTTCACCCGTCCCCATAGCTCTGCTGGGCGGAAGTGACGTCAAAACGTCAGTCCCGCCCAGCGTCTTAAAGCAACATTTTTTTTTTTTGTCATTTGAAAAAATGACAGTTTCAAATTTTTTTTTTTTCTTGCATTTTAGTCTAATTATGAGATCTGAGGTCTTTTTGACCCCAGATCTCATATTTAAGAGGACCTGTCATGCTTTTTTCTATTACAAGGGATGTTTACATTCCTTATAATAGGAATACAAGTGATAATTTTTTTTTTTTATTTCAGTGTAAAAAAATTATAAACTAAATAAAAATAAATAAGAAAACAAAAAAAACTATTTTTTAAAACGCCCCGTCCCGACGAGCTCGCGCACAGAAGCGAACGCATACGCGAGTAGCGCCCGCATATGAAAACAGTGTTCAAACCACACAAGTGAGGTATCGCCACGATCGTTAGAGTGAGAGCAATAATTCTAGCCCTAGACCTACTCTGTCACTCAAAAAATGCAACCTGTAGAATTTTTTAAACGTCGCCTATCGAGATTTTTAAGGGTAAAAGTTTGACGCCATGCCACGAGCGGGCGCAATTTTTAAGCGTGACATGTTGGGTATCATTTTACTCGGTGTAACATTATCTTTCACAATATATAAAAAATTTGGGCAAAATTTATTGTTGTCTTATTTTTTCATTCAAAAAAGTGTTTTTTTTTCCAAAAAAGTGCGCTTGTAAGACCGTTGCGCAAATACGGTGTGACAAAAAGTATTGCAATGACTGCCATTTTATTCTCTAGGATGTTAGAAAAAAATATATATAATGTTTGGGGGTTTTAAGTAATTTTCTAGCAAAAAAAACAGTTTTAGTCCCGTAAACACCGAATCTGAAAAACAGGCTCGGTAATCAAGTGGTTAAATCATGGACGCTCGCAGCAGACGGAGACTGTCACCGGCGTAAGACGACCCCCGACTTTGGATGCATTTTTTTGCATCCAAAAAGTCGTCTTATACGCCGGAAAATACGGTATGTTTAAGTAGGTTCTTATATGCTTCATAGTGGTTCAATCAATGGCTTTTTGGCTCATTTTGAGCCACTTCCCCATTACCTGTCTCGTCATAGCTGCTTGCTAGTCCCCAAACCCACCCCTATAGAAGCAATGATTTATAGGAACTGAAGTAGCTGTATCCTGTTTGTATTACCGTATTTATCGCGGTATAACGCGCTCTGGCGTATACCGCGCACCCCCAAAGTGGCCCCCAATCCTGTGGGAAAAAAAGATTTTTTGTTGTTTTGTACTTACAGTTTTGATGTCTTGCGCGGCGTCCATCTGCGGCCTCGTCGGGTCCGGCGTCCTTCTGCGGCCTCGTCGGGTGTCCTCTTCGGCGGGTCCGGCTTCCGTCTTCGGCGGGTCGGGCGTCCATCTTCGGCGGGTCGGGCGTCCATGTTCGGCGGGTCCGGTGTCCATCTTCGGCGGGTCCGGTGTCCATCTTCGGCGGGTCCGGCGTCCTTCGGCGGCGTCCTCCCGCTCGTTTCCCGCCACGACTTTGAATACTGCGCCCGCATATAGCGAGCGCAGTACACTCGTGAATCTTCGGGCAGGCTCGGGCGCCTCTCGCACTGACGTCCTGTACGCTCAGGACGTCAGGACGTCAGTACGAGAGGCGCCGAGACTGGCCGAAGATTCACGAGTGTACTGCGCTCGCTATATGCGGGCGCAGTATTCAAACTCATGGCGGGAAAGCGGGTATCGGCGTATATCGCGCACCCACGATTTTGCCCTGATTTTCAGGGCAAAATAGTGCGCGGTATACGCCGATAAATACGGTAAATTGCTTTAAAATTTCTAGGGTGTATCTATCTAAAAACCTGCTGTTCTTGTGCAGGTGACCCAAGAGCATAAATCGATGAGTTCCCTCTCTAACTAATATGAGGAATTAAGCCCTTGATAGATGCAGATGCTTTCTGCTTTAGGAATGCTTTACTGTACATTTGCAAGTCCTGATAACTTAGTGGTAAAAAATACATGGCCCGGATTCCGGATGCCGGCGTAGCGTATCTAATATATGCTACGCCGACGTAGCGCAAAGAGGCAAGCACCGAATTCACAAAGCACTTGCCTCCCAAACTGCGCTGGGTTCCCTCGGCGGAAGCCGTCATAGGTGGAAGTGGGCGTGAGCCATGCTAATGAGGCATGACCCCATGCAAATGATGGCTGAGTGCCATACAAGTACTTAAAACGAACAGCGCATGCGCCGTCCCGTGGACGTATCCCAGTGCGCATGCTCAGAATCAAGTCGGAACAACTCCCTAAGATACAATGGATCACTGCCTACGACATGAACGTAACCTACGCCCAGCCCTATTCACGTACTACGTAAACGACGTAAAATACGACGGATGTGTTCCCTGTTTCATACCTTAGCATGGGTTGCGCCTCATATATGGGGAATAACTTTACACCGGACGTACAACTTGCGCAAACCGCGTATATTATGCGCCAGGCAAGTGCGTTCGTGAATCAGCGTATCTCCCTCATTTGCATATGTGCATAGAAAATCAATGGGAGCGGCAAATGCGCCCATGATACGACGGCGTAGGCAAGTTACGTCGGTCGCAGGAAGCCTATTTTTAGGCGTATCTCAGATTGTGGGCACGGCGCATAGATATGACGGCGCATAGTTACACTTACGCGGCGTATCTCGAGATACATCGGCGTAAGTGCTTTGTTAATCCGGGCCTATGTGTTTTTTGACCTGACAAAGCTGCATTGAAATGTTCTTGAGTGCCAAAAGTTAGTGTCATAGGGTGCTTGCTTTTTTTCTAACTTGAGCTACAAAAAATGACGTGCAAAAAAAATTCTTTTGAGAGTACTACTGAATTAACGGATAAGTTCTCCCTTTGTAACATGTTACACCCTGGGGGCCAGATTCACAAAGAGATACGACGGTGTATCTACAGATACACCATCGTATCTCTGACTTACACTGGTCCTATCTATGCGTCTGATTCATAGAATCAGATACGCATTGATAGGGCTAAGATCTGACAGGTGTAACTGTGTTACACTGTCGGATCTTTTTTTCAATTTAAAAATGGCGCCGGGGCGTTCCCGCTGATTTACCTTGAATAATATGTAAATCAGCGAGATACGCAAATTCACGAACGTACGCAGACCCGACGCAGTCTTCTTACGACGTTTCCGTAGCGGCGTACCCGTCGTATACTTACCCCTGCTTTTATCAGGCGCAGCCAATGTTAAGTATAGCCAGCGTTCCCGCGTCGAATTTGAATTTTTTAACGTCGTTTGCGTAAGTCGTTCTAGAATACGGATGGACGTCGTTTACGTAAGCGTCGAAACCACTGACGTCCTAGCGACGTCAGTGGGAGCAATGCACGCCGGGAAATTCCCCGGACGGCGCATGCGCTTTTAAATCGGCGCGGGAACGCGCCTGGTTTAAATAGTACACTCCCCCTAGCCGCGGAATTTGAATTCCGCCGGGGGATTTAGGATCCGCCGCCGCAAGTTTGGAGGTAAGTGGTTTGTGAATTACCCACTTGCCTCTCAAACTTGCGGCAGTGTATCTTAAATCAGATAGATCACGCGGATCTAAAGATCCACTGATCTACCTGAATCTAGCCCTCTCTGTTTTATGCTGCACTGAGGTGGCACTTCTCTTTTTTTTTCTATACCTCTGCAGAGTCGGGTCATTTCTGAGGATAGCAGCCTCCAGTGTCCCAGCCTTACAGCACTTATATAATTTTCCTTTTTAGGAACTATTTTATAAACGATTTCATGGACTTTATTGCATGTATGGATGGACTGTTACAGCTCCCCTCAATATATTCCACAGATCTGGTTCCTCTAAACTTGCCGGTCCTACTGCTACCCCTGTTTTTATCTGGAACTTAACAAGTCCATCACATTTTCCCTGGGTGTAGTGCATAGATAAAGATCTTATAAGTGTTTTTTACTATATTGTTCTCTCAGTATTTGTGTTTATCCCTTTGTGACATGCGCCAGATTGTTTACCTGTCATATGCATATACCATACCTGTGGGATTCCTCGAGAAGCTGAAAATGACTTAAGCAGACACTGCTGCTCCAGCGATCTCCACTATTCTGGGTCCTGTGCTGAACATCTGCCCTACTGCATTGTGAGCACAAGTGGTCGGCTATTTAACCACTTCCCGGCGGCCGTACGACTATATACGGCCGCAGGGTGGTTCTACTTTTCTGGGGCGCCGTGTTTTTACGGCCGCCCCCTTTCCGCATTCCCCGCGCGCGCTCCCGAGCGCGCAGCGGGGAACTTCTGTGCTGGCAGTGTCCCTTGGACACAGCCAATCACAGATCGCCATGAACGGCCAATCGGAGTGGCCAATGAGAGATGATCTCATATGTTTACATATGAGATCATTTCTCATTGCCGGTTCTCACAGACAGCGGTGCTGTCAGAGAGAGAGGAGACCGATCTGTGTCTTTTGTACATAGAGACACAGATCGGTCACCTCCCCCAGTCACCCCCTTCCCCCACAGTTAGAACACTACAGTATATAGGGAATACATTTAACCCCTTCCTCACCCCCTAGTGTTAACCCCTTCCCTGCCAGTCACATTTATACAGTAATTAGTGCATATTTATAGCACTGATTGCAGTATAAATGTGAATGGTGCCAAAAATGTGTCAAAAGTGTCCGATGTGTCCGCCATAATGTCGCAGTCGCAATAAAAATCGCAGATCGCCGCCATTACTAGTAAAAAAAAAATAATAAAAAAAAATAATTCTGTCCCTTATTTTGTAGGCGCTATAACTTTTGCGCAAACCAGTCGCTTATTGCTATTATTTTTTTTATTTTTTTTTACTAAAAATATGTAGAATACGTATCGGCCTAGACTGAGGATGAAAAAAAAAAAAAAAAAAAATTGAGCTATTTATTATAGCAACAAGTAAAAAATGTATATTTTTTTTCAAAATTGTCGCTCTATTTTTGTTTATAGCGCAAAAAATAAAAACCGCAGAGGTGATCAAATACCACCAAAAGAAAGCTCTATTTGTGGGAAAAAAAGGACGTCAATTTTGTTTGGGAGCCACGTCGCTCGACCGCGCAATTGTCAGTTAAAACGACGCAGTGCCGAATCGCAAAAAGTCCTCTGGGCAGGAAGGGGGTTTAAGTGCCCAGTAAGCAGGGATGGACTGGCCATTGGGACTACAGGGAGTTTCCCGGTGGGCCGATGGCTCAGTGGGCCGGCTTCAGTGACAGCAGACCGCCGCCCCCCTCCGCTGTCTCTCCCTTCTCGCAGTGCTCACCTGGGGGGAACAGAGAAGCAGGGGGAGGGCCAGAGGAGCAGGGGGGGGCGACAGAGGAGCATGGGGAAGGGGACAGACAGCTGACTCAACAGCTATGGCCTGGGAGTTTCTCACTTCTGCCTAATCTTGTCCCATAAGGGGGGACACCAAACTGATTATTTTCCCTGGGTGAAATATTGTCTAGCTTCCCCACTGGTACTGCCTATAAAAAAAAAGTACCAGTACCAGCCGCTCTACTCTAATAAAGCTAGTGAAGGGGGAGAGGGGGCTTGGGTGGCCGGGGGGGGGAGTTGTCCGGCCGCCATGGGAGAGACCTGTCAAAGTGGGCCAGTCTGGATGAAGTCCAGGGCCAAATTTTTGTCCCAGTCCAGCCCTGCCAGTAAGGAAGTGGTTAAACACGGCACCGTTTACATTTTCTCAATTAATGCAAAGCATTCTCTGATTGGACGAGGTGGAGAGCATGACACCATTGCCCCTCCTCATCCAATGAGAGAATGCTATATTTCTGTAAAGGCTCATTGTACACAACATGGCAGCAATATCATTTGGTCAATTAGAAGAAAATGGACTCACCATACATTAGCCATTGCTTAACTGTGTTCTTTATATTTTTCTTGTATCTTGTACATTCATTCTCATACCTCTATTAGTACCTTCATTTTTTCCCTTCAAAATTATTTTGAATTATGTTTTGTTAGACCTTTAACACAATTATGGGAATCTTTTATACCATGTATGAATTACTGCATTTTCAGATTAAAAATTAGATTATACTGTCAATGCAAAATAATGTTTTGGAAAATCATGTTCAGCTTTGTTTTTGGATTCATTTCTTAGTAAATGAAAACCGTGATGAGAGAAGTATGTTGGTTGTTTTTGGGGCTTCTGAAAGTGATAGGGGCTTTTGAAAGCGATAGTTACCTGCCAATCACTGGCTTCAGTTCTTCCACGGTCACTGAGCTGGAACAACTGTGCTTATCGGTAGTCAGGTTAAATACAGGAAACCTCATTGAAATAGTTGTTCCAGGTCAGTGACTCAAAAATGATGCAGCCATTGGATCTAAATGACAGCCCAGGAACTAGCATTCTCACAATGAGAGGTCAGCAACTTTCCATATTTCCTTTGTGGAAGGTTTTGTTTAATTATTTTTTCCCCGCAATCCATTTAATTATAACTTTAATCATGCCTTAAAATGTTATGCCATTTTATTTATACCTGGATCTGATACAAAGAGTTTTCCCCCCATACCAGATTACTCCAATATGGCTTAAAGCAGGGGTGCCCAACCTTAAAGGCCACTTAAAGCGATTTAGTAACCAGTCGCGGGCCACAATGAGTGGAGTGGGCAGATGACAGGTCTGTGTCCAGTCTGCATATGCCAAGCAGACACAGCCCAATCTACTCTATGGGCCCTCTGATCCAATCAGAGGAAGGGGACAGATCCAGTTCTGTTTTTTTTAGCAGATCGGATTGGAGGTAGGCAGGTGTAAAGGGACAAAAGTCTGTTTACATCTGCCGATCCATAGAAGTGAATGGAGGGTCCGATTGGATCGGACCAATCACTTGAAAGTGGCCTAAGGCTGCTTTTATACTGATGGTCTGTGGTCTAATGCGGCGCAATGTACCTGTGGTTTTCCCGCGGTTAGCTGCACTTTGCCATAGATGTCTATTATATCTTGCAGGTGTGGTGCACTTTTCTGAAAAGCCGATTGTTTCCTCTACCGTTAGTCCATCACATTTTCCCTGGGTGTAGTGCATAGGTAAAGATCTTATAAGTGTTTTTTACTATATTGTTCTCTCAGTATTTGTGTTTATCCCTTTGTGACATGCGCCAGATTGTTTACCTGTCATATGCATATACCATACCTGTGGGATTCCTCGAGAAGCTGAAAATCACTTAAGCAGACACTGCTGCTCCAGCGATCTCCACTATTCTGGGTCCTGTGCTGAACATCTGCCCTACTGCATTGTGAGCACAAGTGGTCGGCTATTTAACCACTTCCCGGCGGCCGTACGACTATATACGGCCGCAGGGTGGTTCTACTTTTCTGGGGCGCCGTGTTTTTACGGCCGCCCCCTTTCCGCATTCCCCGCGCGCGTTCCCGAGCGCGCAGCGGGGAACTTCTGTGCTGGCCGTGTCCCTTGGACACAGCCAATCACAGATCGCCATGAACGGCCAATCGGAGTGGCCAATGAGAGATGATCTCATATGTTTACATATGAGATCATTTCTCATTGCCGGTTCTCACAGACAGCGGTGCTGTCAGAGAGAGAGGAGACCGATCTGTGTCTCTTGTACATAGAGACACAAATTGGTCACCTCCCCCAGTCACCCCCCTTCCCCCACAGTTAGAACACTACAGTATATAGGGAATACATTTAACCCCTTCCTCACCCCCTAGTGTTAACCCCTTCCCTGCCAGTCACATTTATACAGTAATTAGTGCATATTTATAGCACTGATCGCAGTATAAATGTGAATGGTGCCAGAAATGTGTCAAAAGTGTCCGATGTGTCCACCATAATGTCGCAGTCGCAATAAAAATCACAGATCGCCGCCATTACTAGTAAAAAAAAATAATAAAAAATAATAATTCTGTCCCTTATTTTGTAGGCGCTATAACTTTTGCGCAAACCAGTCGCTTATTGCTATTATTTTTTTTATTTTTTTTTACTAAAAATATGTAGAATACGTATCGGCCTAGACTGAGGATGAAAAAAAAAAAAAAATTGAGCTATTTATTATAGCAACAATTAAAAATTGTATATTTTTTTTCAAAATTGTTGCTCTATTTTTGTTTATAGCGCAAAAAATAAAAACCGCAGAGGTGATCAAATACCACCAAAAGAAAGCTCTATTTGTGGGAAAAAAAGGACGTCAATTTTGTTTGGGAGCCACGTCGCTCGACCGCGCAATTGTCAGTTAAAACTACGCAGTGCCGAATCGCAAAAAGTCCTCTGGGCAGGAAGGGGGTTTAAGTGCCCAGTAAGCAGGGATGGACTGGCCATTGGGACTACAGGGAGTTTCCCGGTGGGCCGATGGCTCAGTGGGCCGGCTTCAGTGACAGCAGACCGCCGCCCCCCTCCGCTGTCTCTCCCTTCTCGCAGTGCTCACCTGGGGGGAACAGAGAAGCAGGGGGAGGGCCAGAGGAGCAGGGGGGGGCGACAGAGGAGCATGGGGAAGGGGACAGACAGCTGACTCAACAGCTATGGCCTGGGAGTTTCTCACTTCTGCCTAATCTTGTCCCATAAGGGGGGGCACCAAACTGATTATTTTCCCTGGGTGAAATATTGTCTAGCTTCCCCACTGGTACTGCCTATAAAAAAAAAGTACCAGTACCAGCCGCTCTACTCTAATAAAGCTAGTGAAGGGGGAGAGGGGGCTTGGGTGGCCGGGGGGGGGGGGTTGTCCGGCCGCCATGGGAGAGACCTGTCAAAGTGGGCCAGTCTGGATGAAGTCCAGGGCCAAATTTTTGTCCCAGTCCAGCCCTGCCAGTAAGGAAGTGGTTAAACACGGCACCGTTTACATTTTCTCAATTAATGCAAAGCATTCTCTGATTGGACGAGGTGGAGAGCATGACATCATTGCCCCTCCTCATCCAATGAGAGAATGCTATATTTCTGTAAAGGCTCATTGTACACAACATGGCAGCAATATCATTTGGTCAATTAGAAGAAAATGGACTCACCATACATTAGCCATTGCTTAACTGTGTTCTTTATATTTTTCTTGTATCTTGTACATTCATTCTCATACCTCTATTAGTACCTTCATTTTTTCCCTTCAAAATTATTTCGAATTATGTTTTGTTAGACCTTTAACACAATTATGGGAATCTTTTATACCATGTATGAATTACTGAATTTTCAGATTAAAAATTAGATTATACTGTCAATGCAAAATAATGTTTTGGAAAATCATGTTCAGCTTTGTTTTTGGATTCATTTCTTAGTAAATGAAAACCGTGATGAGAGAAGTATGTTGGTTGTTTTTGGGGCTTCTGAAAGTGATAGGGGCTTTTGAAAGCGATAGTTACCTGCCAATCACTGGCTTCAGTTCTTCCACGGTCACTGAGCTGGAACAAGTGTGCTTATCGGTAGTCAGGTTAAATACAGGACACCTAATTTACATAGTTGTTCCATGTCAGTGACTCAAAAATGATGCAGCCATTGGATCTATATGACAGCCCAGGAACTAGCATTCTCACAATGACAGGTCAGCAACTTTCCATATTTCCTTTGTGCAAGGTTTTGTTTAATTATTTTTTCCCCGCAATCCATTTAATTATAACTTTAATCATGCCTTAAAATGTTATGCCATTTTATTTATACCTGGATCTGATACAAAGAGTTTTCCCCCCATACCAGATTACTCCAATATGGCTTAAAGCAGGGGTGCCCAACCTTAAAGGCCACTTAAAGCGATTTAGTAACCAGTCGCGGGTCACAATGAGTGGAGTGGGCAGATGACAGGTCTGTGTCCAGTCTGCATATGCCAAGCAGACATAGCCCAATCTACTCTATGGGCCCTCTGATCCAATCAGAGGAAGGGGACAGATCCAGTTCTGTTTTTTTTAGCAGATCGGATTGGAGGTAGGCAGGTGTAAAGGGACAAAAGTCTGTTTACATCTGCCGATCCATAGAAGTGAATGGAGGGTCCGATTGGATCGGACCAATCACTTGAAAGTGGCCTAAGGCTGCTTTTATACTGATGGTCTGTGGTCTAATGCGGCGCAATGTACCTGTGGTTTTCCCGCGGTTAGCTGCACTTTGCCATAGATGTCTATTATATCTTGCAGGTGTGGTGCACTTTCTGAAAAGCCGATTGTTTCCTCTACCGTTAGTCCATCACATTTTCCCTGGGTGTAGTGCATAGGTAAAGATCTTATAAGTGTTTTTTACTATATTGTTCTCTCAGTATTTGTGTTTATCCCTTTGTGACATGCGCCAGATTGTTTACCTGTCATATGCATATACCATACCTGTGGGATTCCTCGAGAAGCTGAAAATCACTTAAGCAGACACTGCTGCTCCAGCGATCTCCACTATTCTGGGTCCTGTGCTGAACATCTGCCCTACTGCATTGTGAGCACAAGTGGTCGGCTATTTAACCACTTCCCGGCGGCCGTACGACTATATACGGCCGCAGGGTGGTTCTACTTTTCTGGGGCGCCGTGTTTTTACGGCCGCCCCCTTTCCGCATTCCCCGCGCGCGTTCCCGAGCGCGCAGCGGGGAACTTCTGTGCTGGCCGTGTCCCTTGGACACAGCCAATCACAGATCGCCATGAACGGCCAATCGGAGTGGCCAATGAGAGATGATCTCATATGTTTACATATGAGATCATTTCTCATTGCCGGTTCTCACAGACAGCGGTGCTGTCAGAGAGAGAGGAGACCGATCTGTGTCTCTTGTACATAGAGACACAAATTGGTCACCTCCCCCAGTCACCCCCCTTCCCCCACAGTTAGAACACTACAGTATATAGGGAATACATTTAACCCCTTCCTCACCCCCTAGTGTTAACCCCTTCCCTGCCAGTCACATTTATACAGTAATTAGTGCATATTTATAGCACTGATCGCAGTATAAATGTGAATGGTGCCAGAAATGTGTCAAAAGTGTCCGATGTGTCCACCATAATGTCGCAGTCGCAATAAAAATCACAGATCGCCGCCATTACTAGTAAAAAAAAATAATAAAAAATAATAATTCTGTCCCTTATTTTGTAGGCGCTATAACTTTTGCGCAAACCAGTCGCTTATTGCTATTATTTTTTTTATTTTTTTTTACTAAAAATATGTAGAATACGTATCGGCCTAGACTGAGGATGAAAAAAAAAAAAAAATTGAGCTATTTATTATAGCAACAATTAAAAATTGTATATTTTTTTTCAAAATTGTTGCTCTATTTTTGTTTATAGCGCAAAAAATAAAAACCGCAGAGGTGATCAAATACCACCAAAAGAAAGCTCTATTTGTGGGAAAAAAAGGACGTCAATTTTGTTTGGGAGCCACGTCGCTCGACCGCGCAATTGTCAGTTAAAACTACGCAGTGCCGAATCGCAAAAAGTCCTCTGGGCAGGAAGGGGGTTTAAGTGCCCAGTAAGCAGGGATGGACTGGCCATTGGGACTACAGGGAGTTTCCCGGTGGGCCGATGGCTCAGTGGGCCGGCTTCAGTGACAGCAGACCGCCGCCCCCCTCCGCTGTCTCTCCCTTCTCGCAGTGCTCACCTGGGGGGAACAGAGAAGCAGGGGGAGGGCCAGAGGAGCAGGGGGGGGCGACAGAGGAGCATGGGGAAGGGGACAGACAGCTGACTCAACAGCTATGGCCTGGGAGTTTCTCACTTCTGCCTAATCTTGTCCCATAAGGGGGGGCACCAAACTGATTATTTTCCCTGGGTGAAATATTGTCTAGCTTCCCCACTGGTACTGCCTATAAAAAAAAAGTACCAGTACCAGCCGCTCTACTCTAATAAAGCTAGTGAAGGGGGAGAGGGGGCTTGGGTGGCCGGGGGGGGGGAGTTGTCCGGCCGCCATGGGAGAGACCTGTCAAAGTGGGCCAGTCTGGATGAAGTCCAGGGCCAAATTTTTGTCCCAGTCCAGCCCTGCCAGTAAGGAAGTGGTTAAACACGGCACCGTTTACATTTTCTCAATTAATGCAAAGCATTCTCTGATTGGACGAGGTGGAGAGCATGACATCATTGCCCCTCCTCATCCAATGAGAGAATGCTATATTTCTGTAAAGGCTCATTGTACACAACATGGCAGCAATATCATTTGGTCAATTAGAAGAAAATGGACTCACCATACATTAGCCATTGCTTAACTGTGTTCTTTATATTTTTCTTGTATCTTGTACATTCATTCTCATACCTCTATTAGTACCTTCATTTTTTCCCTTCAAAATTATTTCGAATTATGTTTTGTTAGACCTTTAACACAATTATGGGAATCTTTTATACCATGTATGAATTACTGAATTTTCAGATTAAAAATTAGATTATACTGTCAATGCAAAATAATGTTTTGGAAAATCATGTTCAGCTTTGTTTTTGGATTCATTTCTTAGTAAATGAAAACCGTGATGAGAGAAGTATGTTGGTTGTTTTTGGGGCTTCTGAAAGTGATAGGGGCTTTTGAAAGCGATAGTTACCTGCCAATCACTGGCTTCAGTTCTTCCACGGTCACTGAGCTGGAACAAGTGTGCTTATCGGTAGTCAGGTTAAATACAGGACACCTAATTTACATAGTTGTTCCATGTCAGTGACTCAAAAATGATGCAGCCATTGGATCTATATGACAGCCCAGGAACTAGCATTCTCACAATGACAGGTCAGCAACTTTCCATATTTCCTTTGTGCAAGGTTTTGTTTAATTATTTTTTCCCCGCAATCCATTTAATTATAACTTTAATCATGCCTTAAAATGTTATGCCATTTTATTTATACCTGGATCTGATACAAAGAGTTTTCCCCCCATACCAGATTACTCCAATATGGCTTAAAGCAGGGGTGCCCAACCTTAAAGGCCACTTAAAGCGATTTAGTAACCAGTCGCGGGTCACAATGAGTGGAGTGGGCAGATGACAGGTCTGTGTCCAGTCTGCATATGCCAAGCAGACATAGCCCAATCTACTCTATGGGCCCTCTGATCCAATCAGAGGAAGGGGACAGATCCAGTTCTGTTTTTTTTAGCAGATCGGATTGGAGGTAGGCAGGTGTAAAGGGACAAAAGTCTGTTTACATCTGCCGATCCATAGAAGTGAATGGAGGGTCCGATTGGATCGGACCAATCGCTTGAAAGTGGCCTAAGGCTGCTTTTATACTGATGGTCTGTGGTCTAATGCGGCGCAATGTACCTGTGGTTTTCCCGCGGTTAGCTGCACTTTGCCATAGATGTCTATTATATCTTGCAGGTGTGGTGCACTTTCTGAAAAGCCGATTGTTTCCTCTACCGTTAGTCCATCACATTTTCCCTGGGTGTAGTGCATAGGTAAAGATCTTATAAGTGTTTTTTACTATATTGTTCTCTCAGTATTTGTGTTTATCCCTTTGTGACATGCGCCAGATTGTTTACCTGTCATATGCATATACCATACCTGTGGGATTCCTCGAGAAGCTGAAAATCACTTAAGCAGACACTGCTGCTCCAGCGATCTCCACTATTCTGGGTCCTGTGCTGAACATCTGCCCTACTGCATTGTGAGCACAAGTGGTCGGCTATTTAACCACTTCCCGGCGGCCGTACGACTATATACGGCCGCAGGGTGGTTCTACTTTTCTGGGGCGCCGTGTTTTTACGGCCGCCCCCTTTCCGCATTCCCCGCGCGCGCTCCCGAGCGCGCAGCGGGGAACGTCTGTGCTGGCAGTGTCCCTTGGACACAGCCAATCACAGATCGCCATGAACGGCCAATCGGAGTGGCCAATGAGAGATGATCTCATATGTTTACATATGAGATCATTTCTCATTGCCGGTTCTCACAGACAGCGGTGCTGTCAGAGAGAGAGGAGACCGATCTTTGTCTCTTGTACATAGAGACACAGATCGGTCACCTCCCCCAGTCACCCCCCTTCCCCCACAGTTAGAACACTATATAGGGAATACATTTAACCCCTTCCTCACCCCCTAGTGTTAACCCCTTCCCTGCCAGTCACATTTATACAGTAATTAGTGCATATTTATAGCACTGATTGCAGTATAAATGTGAATGGTGCCAAAAATGTGTCAAAAGTGTCCGATGTGTCCACCATAATGTCGCAGTCGCAATAAAAATCACAGATCGCCGCCATTACTAGTAAAAAAAAATAATAAAAAATAATAATTCTGTCCCTTATTTTGTAGGCGCTATAACTTTTGCGCAAACCAGTCGCTTATTGCTATTATTTTTTTTATTTTTTTTTACTAAAAATATGTAGAATACGTATCGGCCTAGACTGAGGATGAAAAAAAAAAAAAAATTTTAGCTATTTATTATAGCAACAATTAAAAATTGTATATTTTTTTTCAAAATTGTTGCTCTATTTTTGTTTATAGCGCAAAAAATAAAAACCGCAGAGGTGATCAAATATCACCAAAAGAAAGCTCTATTTGTGGGAAAAAAAGGACGTCAATTTTGTTTGGGAGCCACGTCGCTCGACCGCGCAATTGTCAGTTAAAGCGACGCAGTGCCGAATCGCAAAAAGTCCTCTGGGCAGGAAGGGGGTTTAAGTGCCCAGTAAGGAAGTGGTTAAACACGGCACCGTTTACATTTTCTCAATTAATGCAAAGCATTCTCTGATTGGACGAGGTGGAGAGCATGACATCACTGCCCCACCTCTCCTCCTCATACAGTCAGAGAATGCTATATTTCTGTAAAGGCTCATTGTACACAACATGGGCAGCAATATCATTTGGTCAATTAGAAGAAAATGGACTCATCATACATTAGCCATTGCTTAACTGTGTTCTTTATATTTTTCTTGTATCTTGTACATTCATTCTCATACCTCTATTAGTACCTTCATTTTTTCCCTTCAAAATTATTTCGAATTATGTTTTGTTAGACCTTTAACACAATTATGGGAATCTTTTATACCATGTATGAATTACTGAATTTTCAGATTAAAAATTAGATTATACTGTCAATGCAAAATAATGTTTTGGAAAATCATGTTCAGCTTTGTTTTTGGATTCATTTCTTAGTAAATGAAAATCGTGATGAGAGAAGTATGTTGGTTGTTTTTGGGGCTTCTGAAAGTGATAGGGGCTTTTGAAAGCGATAGTTACCTGCCAATCACTGGCTTCAGTTCTTCCACGGTCACTGAGCTGGAACAAGTGTGCTTATCGGTAGTCAGGTTAAATACAGGACACCTAATTTACATAGTTGTTCCAGGTCAGTGACTCAAAAATGATGCAGCCATTGGATCTATATGACAGCCCAGGAACTAGCATTCTCACAATGAGAGGTCAGCAACTTTCCATATTTCCTTTGTGGAAGGTTTTGTTTAATTATTTTTTCCCCGCAATACATTTCATTATAACTTTAATCATGCCTTAAAATGTTATGCCATTTTGTTTATACCTGGATCTGATACAAAGAGTTTTTCCCCCATACCAGATTACTCCAATATGGCTTAAAGCAGGGGTGCCCAACCTTTTAAAGGCCGAGGGCCACTTAAAGCGATTTAGTAACCAGTCGCGGGCCACAATTAGTGGAGTGGGCAGATGACAGGTCTGTGTCCAGTCTGCATATGCCAAGCAGACACAGCCCAATTTACTCTATGGGCCCTCTGATCCAATTAGAGGAAGGGGACAGATCCAGTTCTGTTTTTTTTAGCAGATCGGATTGGAGGTAGGCAGGTGTAAACGGACAAAAGTCTGTTTACATCTGCCGATCCATAGAAGTGAATGGAGGGTCCAATTGGGTCGGACCAATCGCTTGAAAGTGGCCTAAGGCTGCTTTTATACTGATGGTCTGTGGTCTAATGCGGCGCAATGTACCTGTGGTTTTCCCGCGGTTAGCTGCACTTTGCCATAGATGTCTATTATATCTTGCAGGTGTGGTGCACTTTCTGAAAAGCCGATTGTTTCCTCTACCGCCGGCTTTATTTACAACACTGATGCTCTCAGATGGAAGGTCGGCAACCTGCAATCTGGGCTTGCCAACCAGCCATCCCAGAGCAGGAGGTCGCGGGCCACATCAGGGGGCTCCACGTGCCACATGTGGCCCTCGGGCCACTGGTTGGGCACCACTGGCTTAAAGAGACTCTGTCAAAACAGATTATAAAGGCACTACCCTTCACGTGATGAAATGCTGGACTCAACTCCCTGTTAGCATGTACCTAACGTCCCTCTGTTTCAGTCCTGTAACTTCCTTCAGTGTTTTTGGCCTTCAAAACTTCCATGAGTGATGGGTACCAGTGTACACCATGTCTGGAACATGATCTGTAAATGGGGAAGAGTCTGATCAGTCACAGGATTTTTCCCCTTCCTCATTCACAGCTTGTGTTACAAGCAGTGTAATTATTGATACAACGTTTCTCAATGTAGGAGAGGGCAGGCCAGGGTATGCAACTGAGTTTACTGAAGGAAAATTCTAATTATTGGATCCTGTGGCAGAGGATCGTTCAGCAGCTATTGCTACTATAAGGTCTGTGGCAGAGACCTTTACTTTATGACTGTTCGTGCATCATTCCGGCTGCCAGGTCTGTGGCAGAGGCCTCTCCGGCTAAGCAAGATCCAACGACAGTGAGTGCACCTGTCTCAGGGATCTCAAGGTTTCATTGATCTCCTTCTCCCTCCATTCCCCTTGTTCTGTCAACATTGTGGTTGAAAAAAAATCCTTTGGAAAAGACTCAGTGACTGGCAACCGTGTTTTTGAAATTTGATTAAGCCTAGATTCTGAGCCAACAGGGAGAACAGTGGGGTAGCGGCAGACCAAAACTAACCTGCAGCTCCTGCGGGGGTAGTGCTACATATATTTATATGTAGCACTACCTCCGCAGGAGCTACTGGTTGTTTTGGGTTGCACATTTACCTCATGGCTCCTCCGAATTCCTAGGGGTGAATGATGCGTATTGCATTTGGTAGAAGTAAAGGAATGTCCACAACAGGTGCTCTTTGCTGTGCTCTTTATTACCCAGCCGGGTAAAAACAATAAACTTGTGGTGAGGAAAGTAAATTTGAAGAAGAAAGGAGAATAGCAGATTCAGGCGTGATGATAGGGAAACAGTCTTGCGTAACACTTTTCTGCGCCACTAATTTGTGAGTGGGTTTAGTGTACCCGGACAGGCCTCTCTCACTGAGAGAGCCGGAGTATCACTCAAACATTTGTAGGATAAAGTCTCTGCCACAGATCCTCCTTGGTGAGCTTGAACTTGAGGAAAAGTCTCTGCCACAGACCCTCCTTGGTGAACATCAGGGAGACACCTCTGCCACAGGCTCTCTCTGATTTGTAGTTACGGAGATAATCCTCCTTAGAATAATTACGCCTGGATCTCCTTCAACTTGTCGCCCAGGTACCGACTGACAGGTGATCAATCCTTCAGTGTCTGGCTTCCTTGATCCCCGGTGGTTTGTCCAGGCCCTTTTGGATCGCCAGCCTCTCAACGGCGCTCCTCAGACGGAGTCCCCACCAAACAGCAATACAGCTTGGGATCCTCAAAGGTGGGAACCCAGTCAATCACTGGGTCCCCGTCACTGTTCAGATGCTCCGAGCCAACATTGTCCCGGAACCAGGAACACCGCGTGGCACGCATGCCCCGGCCAGGTAGGCGATATCGCCGGGGCGCTGTGATGTGGTCACCCTAAAGGTGGGTGCCACACTGGACGAAGAAGACCCAGAACCAATGACGTCTGCCTCATAAATACCCCTCCCCAGCATGCACAGCAAGGCCAAACCCTCCTGATTGGCTGCTGGGAAAGAGCACCCAAACCTTGACTCCACTGCTGCCACCTGCAGCACCGGGGTTGGAAGAACACCCCAGTGCAACAGAATAAGCCCACAGCACAGCCAAGCTGAGACAGAGACCCTGTCTTGCACATAACAATTTGGATCAGAGTTTAACTATACTCCGATCTCCCTCTAAATTTAACTAGCATCAGTACTATAAAGTACCCAGGCACTACATATATATTTTTGAATATTTAATATATTTAAAAAAATGGAGAAGGACCAGTAATTGGCCAGCCCCCCAGTCAAGATGTCTGTTTGCAGAGAAAAGTCCAGCAGGAACTTTTGCAACACAAATAGCTTTGTTATATCCATGTACAACCCAGGTATGCAAATGTCACTGTAGTAATAAGGCACTGTCACTTTTTCTGGGCTTAGATACTCATCTGTGAATTATAAAATTAACCTGCCAAACCCCACAGGTACTGAAAAATGCATTATCAGTTTTAAACATATGAACTTGTGCTGTAGGTTTGTAGCACTTTAAAATTCATTTGCATATAATATGATGATGTACTGTAAATTTTTCAAAGTTTAGAGGATGAAAGACATTAGTGCTGTACATAGGCAACTAGAGACAACTGCAGGATAATTTTGGGGAAGTGATCACTGGACCCCCCCCCCCCCTTGCACAACAATGAGGTGTGCAATTTTTTTTATATACTGTATGTATCAACTGTGGTGTAATGGTACAAGCATTTTCAGGGCTGACAGTAAGTAGTGGGTATATTTTATAATAAAATCAGGGTCCTTACAATATACCTTTGACTGATACTGCATCCTATTTTAGGAGGCCTTTTCAGAGAACAGAACAGACCTTTAACTTGATAATATAGACAGTAATAAAGGTAAGATTTTCATAGGTTTAGTGCTTACTGGGACTTTTTAAGCTCAGCAGCATGCATAAAAAAATTTTTTTTAGGGACATTTCCAAAATTGCTCTAATCTGTTTTATAAGCAACCACAATCAACCATCTAAAAACAAGGCTATGAAATGTGAAATCTAGTTTCTGTCAGACTATTTGCATACTGGCCTTCTGGAAGCTTGCTAAATGATGATGTTTAAATTCTGTCTGAAACATCTTTACTGTGGTTTGAAATTAAGACTTTTGTAGTTTTAGTGTCTACTGATAATTAATTATTTCTCTTTTACTCATAAATCTGAATTTGGTTTAAGACAAAATTACACATCAAGACATACAAAATGAACATGTTATTTTTAATTGTAGGGTATGCCTATTTAAACACCTTATTGTAAAACTTACTACATCAAGAACCAGAAGCAATTTTTTTATTGCATTTCAGTGAAAATTATTTAAAGGGGTTGTAACAGAATTTTTTCCCCCCGCTAAATAGCTTCCTTTACCTTAGTGCAGTCCTCCTTCACTTACCTCATCTTTCAATTTTGCTTTTAAATGTCCTTATTTCTTCTGAGAAATGCTCACTTCCTGTTCTTCTGTCTGTAACTACACACCGTAATGCAAGGCTTTCTCCCTGGTGTGGAGGGGGCGAGCAGGCAAGTCAGGACACTCTCTACTTTGCAGATAGAGAAAGGAGCTGTGTGTTAGTGGGCGTCCTGACTCTCTTGCTCGCCCCCTCAAGAGGCTTTCTCCACACCAGGAAGAAAGCCTTGCATTACGGTGGTGAGTTACAGACAGAAGAACAGGAAGTGATCTTTTTTTAGAAGAAATAAGGACATTTAAAAGCAAAATTGAAGGATGAGGTAAGTGAAGGAGCACTGCGCTAAAGTAAAGGAAGCTATTTAGGGAAAAACATTTTTTTTCCTTTACAACCCCTTTAACCCCCCTGGTGGTATTCCCGAGTCTGACTTTTTGGGCTACGATCGGTAACCCCGAGTCAGACTCGGGCTCGCCTTGCTGAATCCACAGGCTTGGTTTACTTACCTTGTCCCTGGATCCAGCGATGCCACCGCGCTGTGTGAGCGAGTGGGACCTCGCTCGATTCACACAGTGCCTCTGTGTGCCGCCGATCTCTGTTCCCTGCAACGTTCCGACGCAAGGGAGAGCGGAGAACGGCGCCAAATTCAAAAAGGTAAACAAACACAATACATACAGTATACAGTAATCTTATAGATTACAGTACTGTATGTAAAAAATACACACACCCCTTGTCCCTAGTGGTCTGCCCAGTGCCCTACATGTTCTTTCTGCCTGCAAACTGTAGATTGTCCATAGCAACCAAAAGTGTCCCTTTATGTCAAAAATGGTTTTAGAGCAGCTAGAAAACAGCGATAATAAATTATAATCACTTGCAGAATTGTGCGATAGCGATTTGTGGGGAAATTCGTCATAAAAAAATCAAAGTAATGACAGCGACAATTCTGCAACTGAGCAAATTTCAGTGATTTTGAGTTGATTACATTATTGAATAATTTTTATTATAATTATATTATTATTTGTTATAAATATTTATAATTATTTATTATATTATAATTTATCATTTTGTTTTTAAAAAAATGTCATACCCGGGATGCCTACTAGACTCTTGTTTGGACAGATTTAAGTGAGTTATTCCTAAGAATTACAGGCCTACAGTATAAAACGCCAAATTTCCTTGCAAATAATGGTACCGCTTTCAGCACCTTTTTTCTGAAATAATCATACCGCCAGGGAGGTTAACTAAGTTTTCTGCATTAAAAACCCACCACAGAACTGCTTAAATAGGACAGTTTTGTACACAGTGGAGTTGATTTACTAAAGGTATAAATGTAGCTAAATTATCTATGTTTACTTTAAATGCCCAGTCATATGCAAGGAAAATCTATCTCTTGCCGCCCATGTAACACTGGATACTAATATTTATAGGTAGTGAGATTGATATTTATAGGTAAAGTTGATCCAAGGAATATCCAATTGCCTCTCGGGGGGATCAGGAAGGATTTTTTCCCCTGCTGGAGCCAATTGGATCATGCTTTTTTTTTTTTTTTTTTTTTTTTTTTGCCTTCCTCTGGATCAACTGTGAATTCAGGATTGTGTACATTTTATTCCCCTTCTATTGGTGGAACTGGATGGACTTGTCTTTTTTTCAACCAGTCTAACTATGTAACTAATACATTTGTCTGGCAGAGGAGAGGGTGGGATTTAATAACTACATGCTGGACATGTGAGCACAAGGGAGGCAGAGGTTTCTGCACGAGACGAGACAATTGAACGCACTCCAAGGATAAGGAAAATTGCTTTATTGGTATAAAAACATCCAACATGAAAAACCATTGTGGTTACAGCATCATGACAGCACAGAGGGGAGCATGGTTGACACGTTTCACAAATTTCTTCGCTTGGTCCTAAGCCCAAGGTTTCTGCACACTTGCAGCACAGCAACCAAGCTCCTGTAGACAACGTCCATTCTCTAATAATTATTGGGAGCCGACAGGACCAGCTCTCTATCATGAAGCCACTGTTATGCCCCGTACACATGATCGGAATTTCCATCTGGATAAACTGACGGATTTTTCTGACAGAATTCCGTTCAAGCTGTCTTGCATACACACGGTCACACCAAATTCCGACTGTCCAAAACGCGGTGACGTACAGCACTACGACGAGCCGAGAAAAATGAAGTTCAATGCTTCCCGAGCATGCGTCAACTGGATTCTGAGCATGCGTGTTTTTTTCTCCGTCAGAGTTCCACACAGACGATCGGAATTTGCAATAGAAATTTCTCTTTCTAAACTCTGACGGAAAAAAGTCCGATGGGGCACACACACGGTCGGAATATCCAATGAAAAAACTCAGTCTGACTTTTTTCATCTGAAATTCTGATCGTTTGTACAAGGCATAACAGCCAATCACAGTGGTCATGATATCAGTCAGTCTTTCCCATGACACCAGGGCTGGGTGGGAAGGGGTTTAAAAAGGGATTTTTATTTGTATATCAGTAAGTAATAAAAGTGAATGCAGTTTCACCGTATTTACTAATACTGAGATTCAGAAATCACTGTGTCTTTGTCTGCAGCTTCAGTGTAGACATCTGTTATTGGATACATGAGTCTGTACAAGCATACAAGTACCCGTAGGCAGTAGATGCCCATGGATTGATACTTGTGATTTTCTGTTCAGACATAGTTTGACTATCTGTAGCAGCCTAATTACACAATTGCATGGAAAATTTCAGACAGTGATTGTCTGCTTAAAGGACGAGTTCACCTTATGTGTTACATGTTATACCCATATCCAGGGTGTAACGTGTAACATGCAACATGTTGCAGAAGCAGTAGCCCCAGCACCACCCACACCCCAACCCCTGTTCTGACAGCAGAACAGGGATCTTCTTCCCGGAACCACAGTCACGATTTAGAAAAAAAAAACCTCAGACTGCTTCATTCATTCACAGAGTTCTGTGAATGGGGGAACTACAACTACCATCATCCATTGTGGCTGATGGCTTGTAGTTCTCAATTAACTACCAGTGCACTTTAGGTAGTTAATTGATGCTTCCTGTCATGCAGTAACTGTCTGCCCCTACAAGGTATGGGCAGATAACTACACTGACAGTCTGCAGGAGCCTGACATTGCACCTGTAATCTGCTGATTGCAGATGCAATTCTCTGCAGGCTCCTAATAAAAAAAGAAACAAATATAATCACATTTTTTACCTGCCAATAAGTGGAACTTCAGCCTTATTAAATACATTATAACTAAAGAAATGTTTAGTACAGGCAGTCCCCAGGTTACAAACAAGATAGGGACTGTAGGTTTGTTCTTAAAGGAGTTGTAAAGAAAACATTTTTTTCACCTTAATGCAATCTATGCATTAAGGTCAAAAAACATTGGATTCTGACGCCCCCCCACCCCGAGCCCCCGTTATACTTACCTGACCCCTCGAAAGTCCCGTGCGGTCCCGAGATCCTCTTCGCCGCTCAGCCTGGCCGCTGATTGGTTAGAGCAGATGGATTGAGAGCAGCGCAGCCATTGGCTGGCGCTGCTGTCAATCACATCCAGTGACCCGGCACGCCGAGGGGCGGGGCCGAGTGATACAGTGAGTGGCTAAGGCCGCTCACTGTATCACCGGAGCGCGCCCGCAATTACTGACCACCATGCGAGCTCTCGCATGACTGTGGTGAGTAATTGCGGGGAGGACCAGAGACAGCCGCCGAGGGACCCCAGAAGACGTGGATCGGGGCCACTCTGTGCAAAACGAACTGCACATTGGAGGTAAGTATAACATGTTTGTTATTTTAAAGAAAAAAAAATTCCTTTAGTAACCCTTTAAGTTAAATCTGTTTGTAAATAGGAACAGGTACATTTTTTAAGTTTAGCTCCAGCCAAAAAAACTATTTTTAAGCTTTTTGGATATCATGGGGAAGGGTTATCACCAGGGGCGTTGCTAGGTGCCAAAAAGACCAGGGGCTTCAGCCCGAAGCCAAGACGGCAACGGGGGGGGGGATGTGTGGTCGTTGGAGTGGCGCAGGGTGACCAACCTGACACACACTGACCTGACTACACTGACCTTACCTGCCTACGCTGACCTGACTACACTGACCTGTCCTGACTACACTGACCTGTCCTGACTACACTGACCTGACCTGACTACACTGACCTGACCTGACTACACTGTCCTGACTACACTGTCCTGACTACACTGTCCAGACTACACTGTCCTGACTACACTGACCTGACCTGACCTGTCCTGACTACACTGACCTGACTACACTGACCTGACCTACATACACAATCACTGACCAACATACACTAACACTGAGTGACCTACCTCAGCCGTAGAAGAGATGCAGCCAGACGACTCGAGGAGGCTCCAGAGCCGAGGAGGAAAGGAGAGCCGCTGAATGGAGCAGGGAGCTGGGATGTGGGGTGCGGCGCTGTCGCGCTCAATGTGCCTGAGGTGACCGTGACCCTGTCATACAGTACAGATGTATCGAGGAGGAGAGCCGCATCATGGTGCGCCGGGCGGCATTGTAATTCCCGCCTTCTGAGCTTGCAGCGCCTATGATGGACGTCACACGTTTTCGGATTGGACCAGTGGGACGTCCATCATAGGTGCTGCAGGTTCCAGAAGGCGGGACCTGCTGTGTCTTCGGGCACACTCGGCAGAGAATGGTCCCTGCTCGGCAGCACTCGGGGCTACAAATTAACTTCGGCATGCCCGAGACTCTGGGCTTTTCGGCTACACATTCGGGGCTCCAACCTCCTCAGCCCACCCCTAATGATGCCCCTGGTTATCACCCCTGTAACATTTGTTTTGCTGTCTGTGCCCCTGTTCAGAAGATTTCACCTCACTTTCTGTCCCAATGACAATTGGATTTTTTTGGATAGGTGATAAAGCTTCAGTGGAGACACATTTTTCCATAATAACTCTTACAGAAGAAGATTTCCCTTCCTAGGGGTAGATTTCCTCTCACTTCCTGTTGTCTCCCTTTGTTTGTAAGTAGGAGTCGTTTGTAAGTCGGATGTTTGTAACTAGGGGACTGCCTCTAATGGTATTCTGCAATATTCCTCTGTCATGGTGGTTTTTCATGAAGGGCAAATGACTCTCTTCACTTCCTGTAACTCTGCCTAGACCTCTGGGTCTGACTCCTGAAACAAGTGACAGAAACTTCCCAGGATCCAGCTGTGAGGCCATGGTGACATCACCACCAGTGCCTCACTCAACCAGACAGTGAAAAACAGTAATTTTAAGTAAAGGCAAAAAACGTTTTATTAACGAATGAATGTATAATGATTTTCATATTAGTAAAAGCCAACAGACAATTTTTTTTATCTCATTAGGTGGGGGGAAAAAAATAGATTTGCATTAGGACTGTTGTAGCAGGGTAGGGTTACCATTTACATCTGTGAATTCTGAGAATTCTTGGATGAACTCTATCTACCCAGTAAAGCTCTGTCTGCCTACACCAGAACCGCATTGCAGAAGAGTACTAACAAACAGATGTTTTAACCAAATGAACAGAGAGTGAGACATCTGCCCTTCCTCTTTTGCATCACCAGGCACTTGAATCCTTCATCCTGACTCAGTCAGGCAGCGAACAAAAGTGGTAAACAAACAGTCATGGTATATTTTCTATATATAAAAAAAAGCTATAGAAGCTTGGATGCACTGCCATTTTCCAACATGTCTGAAGGCCTCTGCATGCTTACTGTACCCTTGTTAACTGCTACATGTGGGGATCACTGTCTGGTATTATATTTAATATATAAATAGTGAGCGCTATGTACACTTTTACAAACCTCCAAAGTAAGCATAAAATATATGCAACGCTGTATATGTGCAAAAAATTTGCAAAAAATAAATAGTTTACAGATAAAAATATAAACAGTCCTTCTGTGTCCTGTGTTAAATACTAAGGGTAGGGACCTATAGCGTGAACGTCAGGAAATGTGAGTTAAGCGGTCTTCTATTTTATTTGTTTTAGTTATTTTTATGCATCTGGATTTTTTATGCATTTGTATTTTATCCTGAAGTTTTAATCATTATGTCCAAGTACTGCAATAAATATTACACTATCAAATACCTTTTTTGTTTATTGCGCACGGTACTTATCTACCTTATCTAATCGTTTTTTGAAGCTATCGATGCTCCCCGCGGTGACCACCGCTTGTGAAAGGGAATTCCACATCCGCTCTTACAGTAAAGAACCCTCTACGTAGTTTAAAGTTAAATCTCTTTTCTTCTCATTTTAACCACTTCAGCCCCGAAAGAATTGGCTGCTCAATGACCAGAGCATTTTTTGCTATTCGGCACTGCATCGCTTTAACTGACAATTGCGCGGTCGTGCAACGTTGTACCCAAACAAAATGTATGTCCTTTTTTTCCCCACAAATAGAGCTTTCTTTTGGTGGTATTTGATCACCTCTGTAATTTTAATTTTTTGCGCTATAAACGAAGATAGAAACAATTTTGAAAAAAACACAATAAATAGCCCCAATTTTTTTTTTAAAAAAGGAAATTTTTTCCACAGTTTAGGCCGATATGTATTCTTCTACATATTTTTGGTAATAAAAATCGCAAAAAGTTTATATTGATTGGTTTGTGCAAAAGTTATAACGTCTACAAAATAGGGAATAGATTTATGGTATTTTTATTATTATTTTTTACTAGTATAAGCGGCAATCTGTGATTTTTATCGGGACTGCAACATTATGGCGGACATATCAGACACTTTTGATACATTTATGGGACCATTGGCATTTATACAGCGATTAGTGCTATACAAATGCATGTAAATGTCACTGTCAAGGAAGGGGTTAACACTAGGGGGTGATCAAGGGTTTAACTGTGTTCCCTAATGTGTGTTCTAACTGTTGGGGGAGGGGACTCACTATAGGAGATGACAGATCGTGGTTCCCAGCTTGTAGGAACTCATGATCTGCATCACCTCTCAGGACAGGGATGTGTGTGTTTACAAACACACATGTCCCTGCGATCGCTCATAGCCGGCGGTCATCGCGACTCACTCACTCACTCACTCACTCTCTCATACTCACTCACTCTCTCATACTGGTCACTGGAAGTTCAAGATGGCACCTCATGGCAAAGAACTGAGGATCTGAAAAAAAGAATTGTTGCTCTACATAAAGATGGCATAGGCTATAAAAAGATTGCCAAGACTCTAAAACTGAGCTGCAGCACAGTGGCCAAGACCATACAGCGATTTAACAGGACAGGTTCCACTCAGATCAGGTCTCGCCATGGTCGACCAAAGACGTTGAGTGCACGCACTCAGCGTCATATCCAGAGGTGAAGGGGTGGGGGGTCAGCCTGTCGTGCTCAGACCATATGTCGCACACTGCATCAAATTGGTCTGCATGGCTGTCATCCCAGAAGGAAGCCTCTTTTAAAGATGATGCACAAGAAAGCCTGTAAACAGTTTGCTGAAGAAAAGCAGACTAAGGACGTGGAATACTGGAACCATGTCCTGTAGTCTGATGAGACCAAGATAAATGTATTTTGTTCAGATGGTGTCAAGCGTGTGTGGCGGCAACCAGGTGAGGAGTACAAAGACAAGTGTGTTCTGCCTACAGTCAAGCATGGTGGTGGGAGTGTCATGGTCTGGGGCTGCATGAGTGCTGCCGGCACTGGGGAGCTACAGTTCATTGAGGGAACCATGAATGCCAACATGTACTGTGACATAAAGAAGCAGAGCCCCTCCCTTTGGAGATTGGGCCACAGGGCAGTATTCCAACATGATAAAGAGCCCAAACACACCTCCAAGACGACCACTGCCTTGCTAAAGAAGCTGAGGGTAAAGGTGATGGACTCCAGCCCTAAACCCTATTGAGCATCTGTGGGGCATCCTCAAACAGAAGGTGGAGGAGCGCAAGGTCTCTAACATTCACCAGCTCTGTGATGTCATCATGGAGGAGTGGAAGAGGACTCCAGTGGCAACATGTGAAGCTCTGGTCATCTCCATGCCCAAGAGGGTTAAGGCAGTGCTGGAAAATAATGGTGGCCACACAAAATATTGACAATTTGGGCCCAATTTGGACATTTTCACTTAGGGGTGTACTCACTTTTGTTGCCAGTGGTTTAGACATCAATGGCTGTGTGTTGAGTTATTTTGAGGGGACAGAAAATGTACACCGTTATACAAGCTGCACTCTCACTACTTTACATTGTAGCGAAGTGTCATTTCTTCAGTGTTGTCACATGAAAAGATATAATATAATATTTGTAAAAATGTGAGGGGTGTACTCACTTTTGTGGGATACTGTATATGCAAACCCTATTATTTACATGCATAAGATTTACACACTAACCTGAATTCAGAGGGCCTGCAATTGGGGCAGTGTGTAAATCCCGGTATGCACACAAACAGTGGGAATTGCATACATATTGGTACGGTGCATCATTGATTTGTACAGTCCGGCTGTACTTGGCTGTAGTCACCTGTCACAGCCAGGCAGAGAAAGATGCCCGAATAGACGTAATATTTGTGGGCATGGGACCTAAAAGTCTGTCGTTTATGAAAGTACAGTACTGCAAGTCCACATTAATCCCCAGCTGTGTGCTGATATTACATATATCATTTCTTCACCTCCCTTTTCCTGTTATCTTTCCTCTCTGAAGATCTAATAAGCTTATTAGCCATAAAAGTAAACATTTACATCAAAATGAATTGACCTAGCTGATCAAGACTGTTAAAATATTTGTTCCGGGTGACGACTTATTTTTTCAGATTGTGAACTGTAGATTTTAGTTATAGTTCAGCATATCACATATGAGAATAGGATGCGAAAGTAAACGTTAGTGTGAAATGCTAATCAGTGAACTAGAGCTACTAAAAATGTTTTGATTACTGGTTTCAAATTTTGCCAGTGCTCGTAGCACTCACCTGCTGTGACCTGTAATGAGTACCTACCTATACACAATTGGCTAGATTCACATAGCCCGCCCTAACTTTGCGGCGGCGTAGTGTATCGTCTTTACACTACGCCGCTGTAAGTTAGCAAGGCAAGTACATGATTCACAAAGTACTTGCCTGCTAAGTTACGGCGGCGTAGCCTAAAGCGAGCGAGCGTAAGGGCGCCTAATTCAAAATAGGCTGAGGGGGTGTGTTCTATGTTAATTTGTGTTGACGTGATTGACGTTTTTTGGAACGGCGCATGCGCCGTCTGCCTAAATATCCCAGTGTGCATTGCGGCAAAGTACGCTGCACGGGCCTATTGGTTTCGACGTGGACGTAAATGACGTAAATCCCTATTCACTGACGACTTACGCAAACAACGTAAAATTTTCGAATTTCAACGCGGGAACGACGGCCATACTTAACATTACTATTCCAGCTATTTGAATAACTTTAGGCCTGATAATGCATTACGTAAACGGCGTATCTGTACTGCGTCGGCCGGGCGTACGTTCGTGAATAGGCGTATCTAGTGATTTACATATTCTACGCCGACCGCAATGGAAGCACCACCTAGCGGCCAGCCTAAATATTGCACCCTAAGATAGGACGGCGCAAGCCGTCGTATCTTAGATAGGTTTAAGTGTATCTCTGTTTGAGAATACACTTAAACCTAGGTCGGCGCAGATTCTGAGTTAGGTCGGCGTATCTACTGATACGCCGGCCTAACTCTTACTGAATCTAGCTAAATATCATTGTGAACTGCAGCCATAAAGAGTCTGCAAGGTAGGCTACTTTACCACGTGACATTTTTATTAGTTACATTTAAAAAATATATATATATGCCTTCTTTGTTTTCTCTTCACATGTTTTGTCTAGAAATCAAAATACAATTATGTTATGTTACTTTATTGTGCCTTTTTTGCTTTTAGTTTAGAGATAGGGTGTTAGACACACTTGTCTTAATTAGTGTTTGCCTTCTTGCTTAAAATGTATGTCAAAGCGGTGCTACGTGCTGACGCCATCGCGCCCCACGTGATCCCAGAAGTTCGGTTGTATGCGTGTTCCTTTGCCGGCAATTGCTTTAGCCATGCGCATCTTGGGCCATATTCTGAGTAAAGTTACGATGGAGTAACTCAGGATACTCCATCGTAACTCCCTTTTTTGACCCGTGTATCTATGCTCCTGATTCTCAGAATCATTTTTGCATAGATACACTTAAGATCCGCCATCTGTAAGTCACTTACACTGGCGGATCTTAAATGCAATGACGCCGGCCGCCGCTAGATGGCATTTAAGTGAAGGAGTCATTTGCGTATGCAAATGATCCTTCTACGCCGATTCACGAACGAGTTCGCGTCGCGTAACCGTCGCTAACGTCGTTTGCGTAAGCGGAAACTTACCCCTGCTATATGAGGGGTAAGTTTCCGCAAGTCTCGCGTAGGCCATGTTACGGATGGCGTCGGGTTCCCGTCGTGTTTTTTCGTCGGATACGTCGTTTACGTAAGTCGTTCTTGAATACGACTTTACGTCAATGACGCACACGTCGGCGTCATTGACGTTTTCCGCCGAGAACTGGAGCATGCGCACTGGGCTTTTTGCAGCCCGGCGCATGCCCAGTTCTTTTGTATCGGGGGCGCGCTTCATTTGAATAGAAGCCGCCCCCTTGGAGATCCGCCAGGCTACGCCGGGACACTTACACTCCGCTGTCCCAACTTATGGAGCAAGTGGTTGGGGAATACAACACCTGCTCCAGTAAGTTGGGACAGCGGAGTGTAAGTGCCCTAAGCGAAGCAGGCGGATATTTACTCAGAATATGGCCCCTTGTTTTTACTTCTTGTAAGTAGCCAATTGGCTGTTTTTTTTACAATAAATTGTATCCTTGCGGCATTACACTGTTGGAGCTTTTTTTTTAATATAATCACCTTCCACCCCTGGATATTTTGGACGTCCCGCTGTGAGGGGAGATTTACTATCCCATCATCCTGGAGGCTTGGTTGTCATCATAATAACCTGCAGAGGTATTCTACCTGCCTGCTCACAACAAAAAACAAAATTTCCCATGAGACTTTAACCACTTAAGACCCGGACTATTATGCAGGTAAAGGACCTGGCCCCTTTTTGCGTTTCGGTACTGCGTCGCTTTAACTGACAATTGCGCGGTCGTGTGACGTGACTCCCAAACAAAATTGGCGTCCTTTTTTTTTCCACAAATAGAGCTTTCTTTTGGTGGTATTTGATCACCTCTGCGTTTTTTTATTTTTTTGCGCTATTAGCAAAAATAGAGCGACAATTTTGAAAAAAATTCAATATTTTTTACTTTTTGCTATAATAAATATCCCCCAAAAATATATAAAAAAAGTTTTTTTCCTCAGTTTAGGCCGATACATATTCTTTTACATATTTTTGGTAAAAAAAATCGCAATAAGTGTTTATTGATTGGTTTGCGCAAAAGTTAGAGGGGCAGATCCACATACCTTTCCGCCGGGCGCAGCGTATTTAAGATACACTACGCCGCCGTAACTTATCTTTTTTTTTTCTAATCCTGAAAGAATTTGCGCCATAAGTTACGGCGGTGTAGTGTATCTCTCGCGGCGTAAGGGCGCGGAATTCAAATGGATGTAATGGGGGTGTGTTTTATGTAAATACGTTGTGACCCGACGTAAACAACGTTTTTTTTTAACTGCGCATGCGCCGTCCCTGGGGTATCCCAGTGCGCATGCTCGAAATTAAACCGGAACCAGCCAATGCTTACGACGGTGACGTCATTCTACGCAAATTCCTATTCGTGAACGACTTACGCAAACGACGTAAAAAATTCAAAATTGTACGCGGGAACGACGGCCATACTTAACATTGAGTACGCCTCAGAACAGCAGCTTTAACTATGCAGCTTAGATCCGACGGCGTACTAAGACGCACGCCTGTCGGATCTAGTCGAGATGCCGTCGTATCTTGTTTTGTGGATACCAAAACAAAGATACAACGCGCAAAATTTGAAATTACGCGGCGTATCAAGAGATACGCCGGCGTAATTTTTTGGAGGATCTGCCCCATGGTGTTTACAAAATAGGGGATAGTTTTATGGCATTTTTATTAATATTTTTTTTTTTTACTAGTAATGGCGGCGATCAGCGTTTTTTTTTCATAACTGTGACAATATGGCGGACACATCGGACACTTTTGACACATTTTTGGGACCATTGTCATTTTCACAGCGAAAAGTGCTATAAAAATGCACTGATTACTGTGAAAATGACAATGGCAGTAAAGGGGTTAACCACTAGGGGGCGCTAAGGGGTTAAGTGTGCCCTAAAGGAGTGATTCTTACTGTAGGGGGGAGTGGCTGTACGTGTGACATCACTGATTGTCGTTCCCTATAACAGGGAACAGACGATCAGTGACAAGCCACAGAGAAGAACGGGGAAGATTTGTTTACACACACCTCTGCCCGTTCTTCAGCTCCTTTGACCCGATCGCGGGACACCAGCGGGCGCGGTCATGGAGCTTCGGACCGGGTCGCAAGCGCACCGCCAACAGTGTGCGCGCAACCCACGGCTGGGCACTTAAAGGGCAACGTGCCTGTACGTGGCTGTGCCCAGTTGTGCCATTCTGCCATCGTATATTGGTGTTAGGCTGTCCTCAAGTGGTTAATGGGGACACCTCAAAACATGCCAAGTACAATTTGTAAATGATTTATTAACAAACATTTAAAAACAACATGTAATACAGAAAAAATAAAATATATTAGACATGAACATATTGGTAAATTTTACATTTATGTATTAAACTTTTCCGTGAGACCTGGATATGTCATGGAAATGACTGTCAGTAGTCTGGGATAGCTGTGCTAGGTCTTGACATGTTTCGCGAGGGGAGTCTCGCTTCTTCGGGAGAAGCACAGATACTGTAGATGCAATTGATGAAAAATTGGCCTACTGGTAGGTAACTAGTTATTGTCACAAAAGGTTCCATCTGCTGGTAATATCTATCATTTGGCATGCAGTACTGAGGTCCACCAGTAGGTGTCTCCTGGCAGTTTGGAACTGTCAGGGGAACTTTTCCCTGTTGGAGTTATGTCATCTTTGGGCCGCAGTACTGTCGTCCATCAGCAGATGGATCCTGGCAGTATGGAGCAGATTTTACCTTCTGCAGCCAGGTATCACCTGAGCTTGTTAGCAGGTAATAGTATAAATACCCAGCAAGTGCACACTCACCTTGCCCTGGTATTGTCCTTGTGCCCTGACCTGCAGCCTGTTATCTGAGTTCCTGAACCTGAACCCTGATTCCTGTATCCTGTACCCTGAACATGTTTGTATCTGTCCCTGTATCCCTGGATCCTTGCCCTGCAGCCTTGGAAGTACCCGCACCCTGAGGGGAAGAAAGACCTATCACCTAGTGGCTGGTACCTTGGCGAGTCAGGCCAGGAATTTCTCATCAATTGCATGAATCTGTGCGAGACTCCTCTCACGAAACGCGTTGAGATATAGCACAGCTATCCCAGACTACTGACATTTATTTCCATGACATATCCAGATCTCACGGCAATGTTTATTACATAGATGTAAAATTTACCAATATGTTGATGTCTAATATATTTTCTTTTTTTCTGTATTGTATTGTACTGTATTGTTGCTTTTAAATGTTTCTAAATAAATCAATTACAAATTTTACTTGGCATGCTATGTGAACAAGGCCATTGCGGCTGAAACGTGTTTACCTCTGCTGTATTTTTATCCTTATGGCGATATAATAAATTCGGACTGATTTAAAGAGCATGTATGGAGTTGCGGATTGTCCTTTATCCATTCATCACTTTGGCAGCTGAAGGGTGTCAGGGCTGTCTTTTCCATTGGGCACGCTGGGTAGTTGCCCGGGGGCCCCACTTGCCTGGGGGGCCCCCCATCGGCTGCCCAGTGACCCCAGTAAAAAATGGTGGAGAGCGGCGGGTCAGAACTGTAGAACTGTATCGTGTCTACAGTCTCTGAGGGAGAGTCTGGAGAGGAGTCAAGAGTGGGAGTGTCGCCAGGATGGGGGTCATGGGAGAAGTCAGACACGAGGAGACTGTTGGATAAAACCAGAGCAGCCAAGCTGGAGCCATCTGACTGAGCCTTGCATGGTGCACCTTAGAGGAGGTCAGTGATAGCACCGCCAGGCCAGTCTAAGGGGCAGGTGGTTGCTGATGTAAGGGGGGAGTGAATACAAGGGGGAAATCAGTCTTAGGACCCTGATGTAAGTGGGAACTCTGATGTAAAGAGAAAGCAGTGGACTCTGATATAAGGTGGTCTCTGGTCACCAGAGCCCCCCTCCACATCAGAGTTCCCTATTACATCATGATCTGCAGCGTTCCCCTTTACATAAGAGTTCCCTTTCACTGTAAGGGGGAATCCTGCAGACTCTGATGTAAGAGGAAACTCTGAGCAGGCTGGGTTATAGTAACCTAACCTTCAATGTCAATGAAGACATTTGTAAAACTGTAATTTTAGGTACTTTTTTTGCAGTGCCGGTAAAAAAATGTGGTTCTGCCAGTAAATTTCATAATTTTTGTCAGTAAATTCTCGTGCGTGATTGTGTAGACAGGGCCGCAGTGCACTGTATTGCCCGGGGGCCTATAATGCTCTTAAGATGGCACTGAAGGGTGTGTGTGATTCTGTGCAAAGGAGAAAAATACCAGCAGGGGGAAAAATATAAATAATATAATATGATAAATCAAGATAACTTCTGTCTCTACAGATTACTGTCACCTAGGTGGAGTAAATGAATGAAGGAGAAAAATAAGTAGGTGTGGCGCTGTTCAATGGATTATAATTGACTCTCAATGTGGTGATGTAATGTGGGGGTGAATGTAACACCAGTAGGGATGAGCCGAACACCCCCCCCCCCGTTCGGTTCGCACCAGAACCTTCGAACGGACCAACCGCTTGCACAAACATTTAGAACCCTATTGACGTCTATGGGACTCGAACGTTCGAATTCAAAAGTGCTCATTTTAAAGCCTAATATGCAAGTTATTGTCGTAAAACGTCTTTGAGAACCCGGGTCTTGCCCCAGGGAACATGTATCAATGGAAAAAAAGTTTTAAAAACGGTCGTTTTTTTTGGAGCAGTGATTTTAATGATGCTTAAAGTAAAAAAAAAAAAATGAAAAATTGCTTTACCTGCTGGGTGTTTTATAGTATGCACACTGCAGAGGACACGGGCAGTACATACCACGTACAGTAGCTTTAGGTGCACACTGCAGAGGACACGGGCAGTACACACACCATGTAGCTTTAGGTGCACACTGCAGAGGACACAGGCAGTACACACCACATAGCTTTAGGTGCACACTGCAAAGGACACAAGCAGTACACACCACATACCTTTAGGTGCACACTGCAGAGGACACAGGCAGTACACACCACGTAGCTTTAGGTGCACACTGCAGAGGACACAGGCAGTACACCACGTGAGAATACTGCAGCTAGCACAATCACCTGCCTGCCAGTAAATTAGGAAGTGCAGATCTAGCAAAACTATACAGTGTATAAATATATATACAACACCTGGGATGCATATATATGCTCTACACACTGTAACTTTAACTGACTAGCCTGCCTGCCTGCTCTAGCTACCTACTAAAAATGACACTCTCTCTCTCTGTCTTCTCTCTTTTAACCACTGCAACACACTACACAAGGCCGACCGGCAGGCGGCCTTTTATAGTGTGGGGCGTGTACTAAACCCCCTGAGCCATAATTGCCCAAAGCCACCCTGGCTTTGGCCAATTATGGCTCACCGTTTTTTGCAAGCTGTGATTGGACAAGCATGCGGGTCATAGTGCATGCTTGGCCAATCATCAGCCAGCAATGCACTGCAATGCCGCAGTGAATTATGGGCCGTGAAACGCAACTCGAATTTGGCGCGAACGGCCCAAAACTTTCGCAATTCGACGAACGATCGAACATACGATGTTTGAGTCGAACATGAGTTTGACTCGAATACGAAGCTCATCCCTAAACTCCAGTAAATAATGTGCAAAATGAAGACAAATAAATTATGTGAACATAAACATGTGCATGTAAATAAGCAATGTGCATGTAAATAAGCAATAAATAAATGAATACAAATTTTAAAAGTTAAACTCCTATTGAGCATTCAAATAAGTCCAGAAAAAATACTAATTAGATATTCAAAAAAGTCCAAAAAGTGCTTGTGCTGGTGAAAAGTGATCTCTAATGTATATGATCTCTGGATGAAATAAATTCAATAAATAGAGCATTCAAAACAGTTCAAGAATATGGTTGTGCTGGTGAAAAGTAATCACTGTTCGTTTTCCCTCTTCACAAAGTGATCACAGCAAGTGTGGCTTATCCGTGTTCCTAATGTGCACACACTCACCGGAATTTTCCTCCCCGCTTGTGGTATGTAGCATTCACAGTATATGCCACTGTGAAGCAGCCTATGAGGTATCCCATCCTGGATGTCTTGGTGGTACTCCAATTGATTACCATGTAAAGTAGAGATGGATCCCAACAGTGTTATATTGATAGACTATTAAATAAAAACATGTGGAAACGTACTCAAATTTTGCAAAAGCATAAAAAAATTGCTGACACTAACGTCTTGCATCACTTCAGGCAACAAAGGAAAATACTACCAGGCAGTACCACAGCCAGAACAGAGGCAAATTTGTACACAATTCAACAGGTCTGGGCCCAACTATTGGCCCAGACACCCCCTAATTTACTAAACTAACGCCCCATCTTTGGAAGCAGGGCGCTACACTTATTTCCTATTTGACAGCACTGGGCCAATTGCTAAACTGCAACACTGTTACATGAGAGGAAGGGGTGTGAGTCCATACTGTGTTCCATAATGGGAAGTATAGGGTATAGGGTATTTTAATCCAGAGTGGTAGTGCACTTACTCCTTCCATTGCCCCCAACCCACCTCCCCGCACAGGTGCATGGCCAAGGAATTTTATACTGGGGTGAGCAGAGAGTGATGGGAAACTCATGGATCTGCTATACTCTTGATTGACAGTGCAAGGCTGTGGGCACATCCTATTCTCTCCAATAGCCTCTTTCAAATCCGCCCACTACTGTGTGCTGTCAATCAAAAGTAAAGTGGACCTGATGGAGAACTCATCCCCCTTGTTCCCCATCGTGGTCCACCCATCCATTGATAAGTCATCACACAACATCACCTGTATCCCAATTTGCATTTAGCTTTTTCCCAGTGACTTGAAAGCTAAATGGGATCGGGGGTACAGCACTGTGCATGAAGGTGTCACATACAGCAGTGGTTCTCAACCCTGTCCTCAAGTACCCGCAACAGGCCATGTTTTGGGAATTTCTCTTAGATAAAATAGCTGTCCAACATACCAAGCCATTGACTCTGATTTCAAGCACCTGTGCAAGATAAAGGAAAACCTGCAAACATGACCTGTTGGGGAAGGACAGGGTTGAGAACCACTGACATACAGTACATGATAGCTTCCCAGCACAGATCTGCCTCACTCTGAGTACTGATGTACCTATCTATGGCAGCTCAGAGCTGGTCTTATATACTGTTAGTTTTCTAATCTATGATTTGGTTTAACGCTTTAGAAATTTGTAGCTGTCAAAGCAACAGGTTTTTATCCCCTTGGAGCCGGAGCCTCCCAGCCCTTTAATGGGTTTAGGAGGCGTGGTTTATAATCATGTCACAAACAATCACAGAGGTCACATGTTCGAAAAGCTCCCTCCCACAAGCATCAATCAGGAGCTTTCTGTTAGCCACAGGCAACTGTGCCGGGAGTGTGCAGGGCGCACTCTCTTAACATAGCTGTTTTTGCACACAAATATGCGGCTCATTGGCGCCAAGGCCCACCCACCGAGAGGCCGCATATTAGCATGCAGCCAGCACCAAGAGGTTAAGTGATGGTAGTAAGAACCGGCTGAATTTGACATACGTGTTGGTAATGTTACCAACACCTGTGTAAATGCCTACTTGAATTATGCACAGGTAGTTCCTAAGTAAAACTACCACCAGAAAACTGTTTTGAATACCCCTGTATGGGTCCTACTGCACACAAACATGCAGTAGGAATGAGAGGACCAGGCAGCAGGGCCGTCGCTACAGGACAGGCAAAGAAAACAATTGCTTGGGGCCCCGAGCTGGTCTGGGGCCCCCAACTTCCCCTTTCCAGGCTATAGCGTGGCCGAGCTCCTCTTCTTTCCTCCTGTCAGTCCGGCCGAGTACCGCGCCGTACAGGAGATTCAGTGTCCTGTTCCCGGCCGGACTGACAGGAAGTGCACACTGAGTGCTCACTCAGTGTGCAGCAGCAGCAGAGAGAGCAGCACTTATCGCTGACTCTGAGTCCTACCTCCGACCTCCAGTCCAGTCAGTGACCTTTCGGCGGAGTCAACGCGGCGGGCGGCGGCATTCTGCCATGCCAGACCAGTGCCTTAGATCCACAACTCGGCTCAGCCAGCTGTTCCCTTCCAGAGGACCTCCGCTGCAGCCCAGGGCCGCAAATCTCCGACGCGACCTCCAGGCTCCTCCTCCTCCCGCCCAAGCGGCCCGGCCGACTGCCTGCCTGGACCAGGGAACCAGGAAGAGAAGACCGGTGCTGAAGTTTGCCCCACCAGACCTGACTGATTTACAGAGAGTCCAGATAAAAAGGTGAGCAAAGCAAATGAAAAACAGTAGCGGCAATTGATGGGCACACTGGCAGCATTTGATAGGGCACAGTAGCGACAATTGATGGGCACACTGGCAGCATTTGATGGGGCACAGTAGCGATAATTGATTGGCACACTGGTAGCATCTGATGGAGCACAATAGCGACAATTGGTGGGCACACTGGCAGCATTTGATGGGGCACAGTAGTGGGAATTGATTGGCACACTGGCAGCATCTGATGGGTGCACAGTAGCGACAATTGATGGGCACACTGGCAGCATTTGATGGGGCACAGTAGCGAGAATTGATGGGCACACTGGCAGCATCTGATGGGGCACAGTAGCGACAATTGATGGGCACACTGACAGCATTTGATGGGGCACAGTAGCGACAATTGATGGGCATACTGGCAGCATCTGATGGGGCGCAGTAGCGGCAATTGATGGGCACACTGGCAGCATCTGATGGGGCACAGTAGCTGCAATTGATGGGCACACTGGCAGCATTTGATTGGGCACAGAAGCTACAATTGATGGACACACTGGCAGCATCTGATGGGGCACAGTAGCGACAATTGATGGGCACACTTGCAGCATCTGATGGGGCACAATAGCGACAATTGATGGGCACACTGACAGCATTTGATGGGGCACAGTAGCGACAATTGATGGGCACACTGGCACACTGGGGGGGGGGGGGGCCTTCATGTCCATTTTGCTTGGGGCCTCCTAATTCCTTCAAACGGTCCTGCCAGGCAGCCAGGGGTAAACATCATGACTGGATGTGGCTGGTCAGGGTGCCATGAGTATGGAGCGTAGGCAAGTCAATTCCCCTGGGGAGGAGGCAAACTTTAAGAAAGTGTTCTAAAAAATGTATATACCCTTTTAATCAAAACTTGTGAGTTTGCCTTATGGCAATATATGGTAGTATACTTTGTATTGTTCACACCAAAAGTCATTATAATTGACGATCATTTTAAAGTCAACCTTCTAGAATCTGAAATACTGTATTTATCTGTGTATAACACATACTTTTTTCCCCTGAAAATAGGGGGCAAATCGCGGGTGCGTGTTATACGCCGATAGTGTATTTTGGAAGGGAAGGAGGGGGACGAACTCCGCCTGAATTCACAAGCCGTCATCTCCTGTTAGGCTCTCATGTCACACACAGTCCCGCCTCCACCACTGTTCTGTCTATCACAAGAGCTCTTCCAATGCCGATGGCTGAGGCGGGACTGTGTGTGTGTGACTGCTGAGTGAGAGCCCAACAGCCGGAATTCACAAGCCGTCATCTCCTGTTAGGCTCTCATGTCACACACACAGTCCCGCCTCCGCCACTGTTCTGTCCATCACAAGAGCTCTTCCAATGCCGATGGCTGAGGCGGGACTGTGCGTGTGTGACTGCCGAGTGAGAGCCCAACAGCCGGAATTCACAAGCCGTCATCTCCTGTTAGGCTCTCATGTCACACACACAGTCCCGCCTCCGCCACTGTTCTGTCCATCACAAGAGCTCTTCCAATGCCGATGGCTGAGGCGGGACTGTGCGTGTGTGACTGCCGAGTGAGAGCCGAACAGTCGGAATTCACGAGCCGTCATCTCCTGTTCGGCTCTCACGTCACACACACAGTTCCGCCTCTGCCACTGGCATTGGACCAGTGTTCTGTCTATCACAGGAGCTGGACCAACGCTGATAGCGGAGGTGGGACTGTGTGTGTGTGTGTGTGTGTGACTGCTGAGTGAGAGCCAAACAGGAGATGATGGCTCAGTGATTTCCTGTACTGCCCAGGCTGCATTGATGGTGAGGTTGCAGATGAACATTGAGGCTAAAAAGGGGCTTTGGTCAGGAGGCTGCATTAATCAGGCTGCATTGATAAGGCTGCATTGATGAGATGGGCATTGATCAGGCTGCATTGATCAGGCTACATTGGTGAGATGTGCTGCATATGGGCATTGATCAGGCTGCAGATGGGCACTGACCCTTATTTTAATTCAAAGTTGTTTATTTATAAAATATTTATTTTTCCTGAAACTTCCCTCTTAAAATGTAGGTGCGTGTTTTACGCCTGTGAGTGTTATACGCTGATAAATACGATAACTGTGACAAAAAATGACCAAGAATAGAACTAGTAATAGAATAGTTTGTGTTTTATTATAAATATCCAATAAAAATATATTGAAACACATTTTGCCAGAAATGTAAGTATATTTTACATTTAACATATTTTTTTTAAATCAAGGGTTGTTTATTGAAAAATATAGTTAGCACACAACAATGAAGAATATCTTCCACAATATAGCTTACTTTTAACATATTTGAAATGTTTACACATTTTCTGAATGTCTGACAGATTTAAAAAAAAAAACACATTGTTGTTTATATACTATACAGTATATTATTAACCACTTGTCCACCGGGCCTATTCTGGCACTTCTCTCCTTCATGTAAAAATAATTTTGCTAGAAAATGAATCAGAACATTATATATATTTTTTTTAGCAGACACCCTAGGGAATAAAATGGCGGTCATTGCAACTTTTTTTCTAGCACGGTATTTGCGCAATCATTTTTCAAACACTTTTTTTGTGGGAAAAAAAACGGTTTCATGAATTAAAAAATAACAAAACAGTAAAGTTAGCCCAATTTGTATAATGTGAAAGATGATGTTACGCCAAGTAAATAGATACCCAACATGTCACGCTTTAAAATTGCGCACACTCATGGAATGGCGCCAAACTTCGGTACTTAAAAATCTCCATAGGCGACGCTTTAATTTTTTTACAGGTTACTATTTTCAAGTTACAGAGGAGGTCTAGTGCTAGAATTGTTGCTCACGCTCTAACGCATGCGGCAATACCTCACATGTGGGGTTTGAATGGCGTTTACATATGTGGGCGGGACTTACATGCGTGTACGCTTCTGAGCGCGAGCTACCGGGGACAGGGATGTTTAAAAAAAAAAATGTAATTTTATTTTTATTTTACTTAATTTATTTTTATTTTTACACTTTAAAAAAATAGATACAAATTGGATCACTTTTATTCCTATTACAAGGAATGTAAGCATCCCTTGTAATAGGACTCACTGTGACAGGTCCTCTTTATGGAGAGATGTGGGGGTCAATAAGACCCCACATCTCTCCTCCAGGCTTGAAAGCATGAGATTGTGAAAAAACATTCACTGATCTCATGCCGACAGCCGCGATTGCAGCTTTGTTTACTTCCGGGGACCCGGGTGTGACGTCACAACGTCGCGCCCGGGCCTCCGATGGTCATAGAGATGACTGGTGACCATCTGGAGCTGCAGGCATCATTCAGATAGCAGCTGTAGCTGCAGGCATCATTCAGATATCACCGCACAAAGTCGAGGACGTCATATGATGTCCTCGGTAGGCAAGTGGTTAAATCGGTATTAAACACAAAACCAAAATGTATTATATTGCAGTTTACCAATCTCTAGATCTGGTGACTGCATCAGTTTTCTTTTCTTTGGCTTCCCCCCCCCCCCCTCTATTTTCATCTGGTGATCTGGCCAGTAACACACATCCTGTGACTAGTGAGACACACCTTTGGAGGAATGAGCAGAGGAGGCACAGCAGGCAGCAGCATTGTCAGTCTAGGTGGAAGTTAGTGTTAAATGTATTGGCATATTTAGAGCCACTAACAAAGTGAAGCCAAACTTTATTATCAGTTAGGCCCCTTTCACACGTGCGGACTGTTCAGGTCCATCTGCCGTGCTCCTCTATTGAGCCACAGATGTCAGCGGTGACATGCCTGCTGACATCTGACTCGCTCCGAACTGACGAAGGAAAACACTACTTCTCCATCCATCTGGCGGATCGGGTGACGATCCGTCGTCATCTGATCCCCCATAGGGGAGAGCGGCGCTCTGACAGGTCGGTCCCTGCAGACTGCAGTGTGCAGAGACAGACCTGTCATCTGCCTGCTTGAGATAAGGGTTTTACATAAATAAATAAAGGCAGATAATTTTAATCACCCCTGCCAGTGTTAAGTAGTATGTCCCAACTATGTAAATACAGTCTGCTGGAGAGCACAGGTGCTTTTGACTTGCTGGCTGAATCACCAGATGAAAATAGAACAAAGAAAGCCTAAAAAAGGAAACTAATGCAGCCATCACATCTAAGAATTGGTAAACTGCAATATAATCAATGTTTGTTTTGAGTTTAATGCTGCTTTCACAATAAATATGTGCATCTATTTATCATCATTATTTTGCTGTAACAAAAAGTTTTTTTTTATTGATTTGACAACGAACATGCATTTATTTTATCTAAGTGTTGGTAACACACACAACCAACTTTACATTCAATACCGTATACAGTATAATGTCTATTTATCGCTCAGTGACAATAGTTACATTCAGTTAATACATCTAGGGCCAGATTCACAAAGAGTTACGCCGGCGTATCAGTAGATACGCCGACGTAACTCCGAATCTAAGCCCGTCGTATGTCTAAATGTATTCTCAAACTGAGATACACTTAAACATGCCTAAGATACGACGGCCTGCGCCGTCGTATCTTAGGGTGCAATATTTTCGCTGGCCGCTAGGTGGCGCGTCCATTGAGGTCAGCATAGAATATGCTAATGAGTAAATACGCCGATTCACGAACGTACGATTGCCCGTCGCAGTAAAGATGCGCCTTTTCTGTAAGAGATACGCGGCGTAAAGATAAACATGCCCCCTAGGTGGCGTATCCTATGTTAAGTATGGCCGTCGTTCCCGCATCGAAATTTTGAAATTTAACGTCGTTTGCGTAACTCATCCGTGAATAGGGCTGGACGTCAATTACGTTCAGGTCGAAACCAATTACGTCCTTGCGACGTCATTTAGCGCAATGCACGTCGGGAAATTTTAGAGACGGCGCATGCGCAGTACGTTTGGCGCGGGAACGCGCCTAATTTAAATGATCCACGCCCCCACCGGGATCATTTGAATCAGGCGGGCTTGCGCCGGGGAATTTACGCTATGCCGCCGCAACTTTACAGGCAAGTGCTTTGTGAATCAAGCACTTGCCCGTAAAACTTGCGGCGGCGTAACGTAAATGCGATACGTTACGCCGCCGCAGATCTACGAGAATCTGGCCCCTAGTATACAGTGCATGTGATCAATCAGAAGCTCACCGTGAACTCTTTACAATATATTGATACTTTATTGAAAATGTAAACACATTCACGCAATTGTTTTCTGTGTCTTCTTTGATCATTATGTCTTTTTTGCTCTGATAGGAAATAAAAGCATGTTACTATTTTACAGTAATATATTAATATTGTATATAATGATCAGCTTTTTAAATGTTAACCACACATTATTTTAACTAACAGATAACTGTATACAAGGATCAGTCCTTCCTTATTTCCTCCCTGCACTATCTGTAAGACTTGGTTCATACATGCTGCAGCCGCGGCTCACAGCAGGGGGTCCGGTGCGTCCCTGTTCACCAATTCAGGAGTGAATCAGGTCTGAATTTTTGCCCGAATTCACACCTGAATCGGAACCAACGACGCACAGGACCCTTTCCAAATGCGGACTGCGGCCACCTTCGGAGCTGTGTGAACGGGCTCCATTGAGAGCCAGGCATACTCCCCAGTCATGTGAATTGGAAGCGGGGAAACCCACATCCATTTTACATATATGTGAACCCAGCCAAATAAAACATCTATGATTTCATCAAGTTTGTACAAAAGGGTTGCCCATTAAGTGTAGAAAATTGCAACAAATAATCTTAGCACAATATTGGAGAACAAGAAATTTAGATGGATTGAAAATGTTCAGATGACAGTCCATAGTTCTTCAGGATTGGAGAGATCCTTAAATTAAAGAATGCCTGGCCTTGCATGTGGGGTAATGCCCAAAGGCATGCTCACCAATTCCCGAAGACCTGGCAGGAGCTGCAGTCATATGAAAATGTAAACATTAAGATGGTCTTCCAACTCAGAGATGAGCCACATGTGTGCAGTACCCAAGATATGGAATTCCCTCCTTAAAGGAGAAGTCCAGCCAAAGCATTTTGCACTCATGTGACCCGTTTTCAGCAGAGAGCTGGCTGAAGTCCGCTCTCTGCTGACGCCACAGAAGTCGGTCCAGGCACTGCATCATCGAGACAAAAAAAGTCTGGATCAGCCAGGTGCCTGGACTGACATCCGACTCAGCCTCTCAGTGAGCTGCTGAGAGCCTAAGCCGGACGCTCCTGCCCCCTCCATAGCCCAGCACTCCAATGAGTGAGGCGGGAGCAGTGCATAGCAGAGAGCTGTGACTGACAGTCAGCAGCTCTCTGCTCACGGAGCTCTGAAAACCGAGCAATCGCCTGTGTTCGATCGCTCGGTTCTCATTGCAGAGGTGCCAGGGGACAGATGCTCCACTAAGGTAAGTATGATTCCTAAAATATACCAAAAAAATACTTTACCACTCTTTTAAGCTTCTTTGTCCCATGTCCTATACACTTGTACTGATGTACGCGTTGCATTTAGATGAACAGGCTGAACCTTTGCCCACCAACCAGTATACCTCTGTTACCTCACTCCCAGTAACAGAATGGGGTCCCACGAGCACATAGTGTTGACCTCATACGGCTGTCACTTAACTCTTCTCTTTCCATACCAAGTGACCAGACCATAGATCTCTGTAACGTTAGTCCATTCCCAGTGACCGACATTGACTGCCCCCGCTACAGGAGAACCTGTCACCTAACCAGGTACCACACCAAAGAGGTTGTTGTTTCTCCTCACAGTTACTTATGAACTTCTGCTGTAGTGTGATAACTGATAGCTGATAGCTATACTTTCCAGTGTAAATATGTTAATGACACACATACTTGTTTGAAATCAATGACTTAAAACATATATTACACTTGGCTTTTAAGTAGATAATTAACCTACCTTTTGAGAATTTTGCTGATAAGTCTTTTCACCCACTTGGCTTCTGGAGTTAAGCAAACAATGGACCCACGCTTTAACGTGACTCTGCAAATGAGGATATACAATGATGAATTGGGATATTATTTGATTTCTGTAATCCCCTGCACACAATGTGGTGATGCTCATCAATTGTTCTTTCAGCAAGCTGGGGGCAGGTTGATATTTCAATCTGTGTTCCTTAACCTCCCTGGCGATATGATTCTTTCAGAAAAAACGTGCTGAAAGCGGTACCATTATTTGCAAGGTAATTTGGTGATTTTTACTGTAGGCCTGTAATTCTTAGGAATAACTCACTTAAATCTGACCAAGCAAGAGTCTAGTAGGCATCCCGGGTATGACATTTTTTTTAAAACAAAATTATAAATGATAATATAATAAATAATTACAAATAATTATATCAAATAATAATATAATTCTAATAAAAATTATTCAATAATGTAATCAACTCAAAATCACTGAAATTTGCTCAGTTGCAGAATTTTCGCTGTCATAATTTTTTTTTTTTTATGACGAATTTCCCCACAAATCGCTATCGCACAATTCTGCAAGTGATTGTAATTTATTATCGCTGTTTTCTAGCTGATCTAAAACCATTTTTGACATAAAGGGACACTTTTGGTTGCTATGGACAATCTACAGTTTGCAGGGAGAAAGAACAGTTTTTATTATATAAAAGAACATGTAGGGCACTGGGCAGACCACTAGGGACAGGGGGGGTGTGTTTTTTTTACATACAGTACTGTAATCTATAAGATTACAGTATACTGTATGTTATGTGTTTGTTTACGTTTTTGAATTTGGCTTCGTTCTCCGCTCCCGTGCGTTGTAACGTCGCAGGGAACGGAGATCGACGGCACAGGAGGACACTGTGTGAATCGAGCGAGGTCCCGCTTGCTCACACAGCGCGGTGGCATCGCTGGATCCAGGAGAAGGTAAGCCAGCGCGCGCTGCAGGCTCTGCACAGCCGAGTGTGACTCGGGGTTACCGATTTTAGCAAAAAAAATCAACCCGAGTCACGCTCGGGGATACCGCCAGGAGGGTTAAAGCGGTTGTAAAGAAAAACATTTTTTAAAAAAAAAACAACAAACATGTTATACTTACCTCCACTGTGCAGCTCGTTTTGCACAGAGTGGCCCCGATCCACGTCTTCTGGGGTCCCTCGGTGGTTGTTTCTGGTCCTCCCCGCAAGAACTCCACACATTCATGCGAGCGAGCTTGCATGGTGTGGAGTCCTTGCGGGTGCGCTCCCATGATACAGCGAGTGGCTATAGCCTCTCACTGTATCACTCGGCCCCGCCCCCTGGTGTGCCACGTCATTGGATGTGATTGACAGCAGCGCCAGCCAATGGCTGCGCTGCTTTCAATCCATCCGCTCTAGCCAATCAATGGCCAGGCTGAGTGGCGAAGGGGATGTCAGGGGCCGAGCGCGGGACTTTTGAGGGGCCAGGTAAATATAACGGGGGCCAGGGGGGGGGGGGGGCGGTATTGCCTGAAGTTTTTTCACCTTAATGCATAGGATGCATTAAGGTGAAAAAACTTTTACCTTTACAACCTCTTTAACTTACAGTAAGCTGCAAGACATCCCTGGTTAGAGAATTGCCAGGGGTGTGGCAAAAAAACAAGGATCACTGTATAATTTCAGTAGGGTACCTAGGAGTAGCCATGAATAAGCACTGAAGCCAGTGCGAAACGTTGGTATTCTCCTGTTCCTATTGCTGTGATCTGCTGTGTTCTTGCTGTTGATTTGAATAAAGACAACCTGTTTAGTTTGTAGTGCGGCTGTCCATCCCTCATCTTTTTACCAATACCTAGGAGTAGGTGGTCCACCCAAGATGCACTCAACTGAGGTGTGCTCTAGGATTGCACCCTCCACCTGCTTAGCATGTTACTGCTGTGAAGGGGTCCCTGAAAATCTGTGGGTCACACTGCCTGTGACCCTGAAACTTCACTGGCATAGCGGTAAAGGTAGAACTTATATCTGAGCAGCACAGGGCCAGAGCAAAGATAAATCTTTATTAGGCCTCTCATCTTTGATGCGACATATCACATAGCTGGGGGAAACCTGGATTGGCTTCCCCACCCTCTGGTCTGGGCACTGCTCTGTCTGAAGCCTGGTGGTGAGTGGTTATATGGGGAATATAGGTGCTGGGAAAAGGATGAGGAATGTTTGGCTGTATAAAGTCGTAAATGCCTGTTTGCTGTGCACATATTGTATTGTAAAGCTTGACCATTTGCTGGATGCATATTTCCTCTTTTTCTTTGGGGGTGGGGGGAATGGGAACCAATGAAGTGTTCAGTTGTGGAGACCAAGGGAGTGAAGTTTTTTGAGGAGAAGGGGGTGGTCAACTGTATCAAAATAAAAACCTACTGACATTGTCCACTGCTCTACTGACACCATCCTCTGCCCTACTAACAAAGTCCACTACCCTACTGTCACCATCCACCATCCTACCGACACCAACGTCTGCCCTAGAGACACTTTCACTGCTCTACTCACTGACATCCACTGCTCGCTGCGCACACCTATGTCGAGGGCATGTTTCCTGGTATGTTTCATGATCATGGTATGTATGATGGTCTGGTATGTTTTTTGGGGGTCCCTATAGCATTATTTACAATAATATAAATAAAGGAGGCTTACAGGAAAATGTGGGTTAACAAAATTTTATCCCCCTTTATTTTTTTTTTGTGAATGTCATTTTTACTATACCACTTTGTTTACATAGGAGAGATACCCCACTTCACAGGGAGGTTTGGGTGACCCCCAGCAGGTTTCTTATAGGAATAATGCATTTTTAAGCTCTCTTTTCAGCCCCACATCCAATCACTTTTCAAAGCTTGCCATCTCAACATCTCCAAGATATGCCCCTTCCTAACCAATGACACCACAAAGCTCCTAGTTCACTCCCTGGTCATCTCTCGCTTCGAATACTGCAACTCCCTCCTCGTTGGCTTACCTCTACATAGGCTACCCCCCTTGAATGCTGCTGCCAGGCTCATCAACCTTACAAACAGTTCAGTGTCTGCTACCCCTCTCTGCCAATCCCTCCATTGACTGCTTGGTGTATCTTCAGTGCCACGCTGTAGAATATTTTAAAGGGACATACACTCTCAAATCAGCTGAGCTATACTTGCCTCTCTTATGCAAATATTACTTGTCTACAATATTCTTATTTGCTACGTGCTTGATATACGTTGTACGCCCAAAATTTCTGAAAATGTTCGCTCTAGTATTTTCATGCTAAGGGTTGTAGGTATTTTATACTTGCTCCCTTAGTAGCCCAACGCATTCCTTTATGTTAAGTGATATGATGTAGAGAACCCCCAAACTCCTGCTCTCTGATTGGAGTGACGTCTGGGGTCCCGTACTGATAATCACTTGCATAGAGAAGTGCATTGGAATCATTAATGCAGTTCTACCCCTTGATCCTGAGGCCCCATACACACCATAGAATCCATCCGCAGATAAATCCCAGCAAATGGGTTTCAGCGGATAGATCCTATGGTGTGTACACGCCAGCGGATCTTTATCCGCGGATATATCGCCCCTGGGATGGATTCCAGCAGATCGGATATTCGCTGACATGCAGAACAAATCCATCTGCTGGAATCCATCCCAACGGATGGATCCGCTGGTCTGTACAGACTCACCGAATCCATCCGTCCGAAGGGATCCCCCGCATGCGTCGCAATGATTCAACGCATGCGTGGAATTCCTTATATGACAGCGTCGCGCACGTCGCCGCATCATAATCGCGGCGACGGTGCGATACGTCATCGCCAGAGGATTTCGGCGCGGATTTCAATGCGATGGTGAGTACACTCCATCGCATTAAAATCTGCTGAAATCCTCGAGAGGATTTATCCATGGAAACGGTCCGCTGGACCGTATCCGCGGATAAATACTCCCGTGTGTATGGGGCCTTATTGTTATTTTCTATGCTAAGTGGTTGAAGGCATGTTGTAATACCTCCACCCTTAGTAGCTCAACGCATTCCTATATGTTAGGCCTCGTACACACGACCGAACATGTCTGCTGAAACTGGTCCGCTGACCAGTTTCAGCAGACATGTTCGGTCGTGTGTACAGCCGACCGGACAAATGTCCGGCGGATCGGACAGGTTTCCAGCGGACAAATGTTTCTTAGCATGCCAAGAAACATGTCCGCTGGAAGCCTGTCCGTCGGACATGTTCGCTGGGCCGCCATCCCTCGCATGCGTCGAAGCGATTCGACGCATGCGTGGAAGCATTGACCTTGAAGCTTTTAACCCCCACTAGTGGATGAATAAAGGGTTAAAAGTGTCACTAAGTGCTGCTACGGCAGCGCTGCCCATTGATTATAATTGGCAGGGTAGCTTTAGGAGCGGTGTATACACCGCTCCTAAAGAGCCCCAAGATACTGCTTGCAGGACTTTTTTTAACGTCCTACCAGCGCAGCGCCCCAGTTTAAAAGCACTCGGGCTTTCCCACTGGGACTGCACATTTTTCAGGTTCTTTAAAGGTGCTATTTTTAGCGTTAAAGCAGTGTGAAAGGGGTCTTTTAGTAACTCACAAAGCAATCCACAACTCGACCCCCAGTTACATCACTATCCTAGTTTTAAAATACCAACCAAATTGTTCTCTTCATTTCTCCCAAGACCTCCTGCTCTCTAGCTCCCTTCTCCCATACTCACCTCCAGGACTTCTCCAGAGCCTCTCCTATCCTCTGGAACTCTCTACCCCAATCTGTCCAATTATCTCCAACTCTGCTTACTTTTAGTCAATCCCTGAAAACCCTTCTCTTCATAGAAGCCCATCCTGCCCCCACCTACAGGGCCGCCATCAGGGGGGTACAGGCAGTACACCTGTAAGGGGCCCGGATGGCAACTCCCTTTAAAAAAAAAAAAAAAAAATTCTAGAGGTCTGGAGGTCCCCAGAGGCCCGGATGGCAACCCCCACGTTTTTTATTTATTTTCTTATAAAATTTTCTTATAAAAAAAAAAAAAAAAAATTATATATTTTTTTATTTTTATATATATATATATATATATATATATATATATATATACACATATACATATATACATACACACACATAGATTTCTTTTTTATTACTATTAAAGGGCCCAGAGGTCCCTTTTTTTATGATTTTTTTTTTTTTTTATAAATGTTTAATTTTTTTTCTTCTCAATTTCAGGCAGCAGCACCCCCCCCCCCCCCGGTTCTCTGCTCCAGGGGGCCCATGTCTGAGTCTGAAGCTGTGTAAGGGGCCCCAAAATTCCCGATGGCGGCCCTGCCCACCTAACAACTGTACTTTCATTTTGTCCATCAGCTCATCCCCACAGTTATTACCTTTTGTATCACTTAACCCTCCCTTCTAGATTGTAAGCTCTAATGAGCAGGGCTCTCTGATTCCTCCTGTATTGTAACTGTACTGTCTGCCCAAACGTTGTAAAGTGCTGTGCAAACTGTGCTATATAAGTCCTGTATAATAATAATAATAATAATAATAATAATAATAATTTTTAATGTTGTACTTTGAGCATTATTATTAATTCACTGCTCCCTGCAAAACAATAATTGTATTTATTTTTTCCCCCCCATTAAAAATGAAGAAAATTGATTTGACAGATTCAGCTCTCATTGACTTCACTGGGGTTTGGCATCTGAACTTTTGATATGTTCGGCTGAACCTTCATGAACCAAATCCAAGTGTTTTCTCATCTCTAGTCCTTACCAGTTTTTAGAAAATGAAATAACATACAATTCCATATCTGTGATTTCAACAGCCATACTTTTTGAAATCGTAGCTCCTGTAAAAGCTGATTCAGCCGAAATTTGAGCTGTGGGTGCCCCTGTCAACACTACTCAACTCAACAAAAATGTATAGCCAGCTCTAGAATAACACTACTAAGTTATTTTAGAAAAAACGCCTCAGAGTAGTTCTGTTAGGGATACTTACATAACTTCCACCTTAGGACAATACGGCCCGCTATTGATAAGCTCCAGTTTTAGGACCTGTTGAATTTGAATGGGTTTTGATAGTGTCTTGACACACTGACAGCGCATATCTGCTGCCACTGAGAAACCTGCATTTGATAAACATTTGAAAAAATTCTGTTAACCACAAATAGTGTTATGTCTCTTCAAAAATACAGCAATTTTGTAAAGCTTATCCAAATAAATAATCATACAATGTAATGTTGACCATCTCTTACTTTTACACTTGTGCTCATATAAATACACTTACGGAAAAATATTTTTCTAAGATTGCTCAATATGGTTGGAGTAAAAGGGAAATCTTAACACGCTTTATATGCCAAAGATTATGTTATGGTGGAACTCAAGGAGAGAAATAAAATGCACATACAGGCAATGTTCACTAATAGGCATCAATGTTCAGGGCAATCCCTTTTGGCACTCTTTTTGGAGAAAGGCATTGAGCCCAATGTCTGGATACACATAATACCGGAATAAAGGTTTATAATAAAATAACAGTGACTGCAATGTTGGTCGTGGTGGGTACTGTAATACCCATCTATTTTAACATTTGGAGAGCCTTTAGATAACATTAAATGGCAAAATGTTTCAATAATCAGCTATTCCGTGAAGCAAAGTTAATTCCCTCCAATGCAATAAAAGTATTACAGCCATACATTCAACCAGAAGTTGGAGTCTAAAACTGTTTTTCTTGTTTTCCAGACAAATCTTAATTTATGTAGTGATTTCAAAAGGCATATTAGTTAGAGACCAGTAGCTCAAAATCAGGTCCTTGCCTCTTCTTCTGCCTCCTGCCTCTGCAGGGCAGCTCAACAGCTGTGGTGAAGGACAGGCGTTCCTAGTCTCTGTACCCCAGTGAAAGACATTTACCACCAGTTGGCAACATGGTATACTCTTGTAGGTTTCCCCAGATCATGCACCTGCTTCCACTGTGCTTCCATGTTTGTTCTTGCTCTTTCCTGGATTAAAAAAATGGTCCTATCATCAAGTTAATTTACCATGCAGGTCTCCAAAACTCCTAGACAAGCAGTCTCTTGCTAGCCATGACTGTAATTAGGTTATATTTCTATTTTATTTTGCTCCGACTCATAACAATTATTTAGCATAATGTTTGGTGTACCTGTCATCCATTTGTTAAAGAACTGTATCTACAATAAAACACCAATTTTAAAAGAATAGTAAAAGAAAGAAAAGTAAAAGAAAAAGGGGCAGATCCACAAAAGAATTACACCGGTGTATCTATTGATACGCCGCGTAATTTTAAATTTCCCGCGTCGTATCTTTGTTTTGTATCTACAAAACAAGATACGACTACATCTCGGATCGATCCGACAGGCGTACCTCTTAGTAGGCCATCGGATCGAAGATGCATTTTTCCGCCGGCCGCTAGGTGGCGTTTCCGTCGAATTCCGCATTGAGTATGCAAATTAGCTAGTTACGGCGATCCACGAATGTACATCCGGCCGGCGCATTTTTTTACGTCGTTTGCGTTCGGCTTTTTCCGACGTATAGTTACCCCTGCTATTATGAGGCGTACTCAATGTTAAGTATGGCCGTTGTTCCCGCGTCAAATTTTGAATTTTTTACGTCATTTGCGTAAGTCGTTTCGCGAATAGGGATTTGCGTAAAATGACGTCACTGTCGTAAGCATTGGCTTGTTCCGGTTTAATTTCGAGCATGCGCACTGGGTTACCCCCACGGACGGCGCATGCTCCGTTAAAAAAAAAAACTTTGTTTACGTTGGGTCACGACGTATTTACATAAAACACGCCCCCATTTGAATTCCGCGCCCTTACGCCGCCAAAGATACACTACGCCGCTGTAACTTACGGCGCAAATTCTTTGAGGATTCGAAAGAAAAAAAAATAAGTTACGGCGGCGTAGTGTATCTTAGATACGCTACGCCTGGTGGATTTATGCGCCGATGTACGTGGATCTGCCCCAAAGTATGTAAAATAGGTGATTTGTGCCAATATATTGGTCGGTTCATTTTCATTCCCTCTAAAAACTGAAACTACATATCTTATTATAGGGATAAACAATAATTTTATATGACAATCTTGTCTTTTATAAAGTTATTGTTACTCTATGCAAGCTAAAGACAAACATATAACAAGAAGCCTTTTTTCCACTTTAACCAGCCTTCATTTTAAAACAATTAAGTCATAGTTATATATCAGTGAACATGACATTCACCTTCCAAATTCACCACCTGCAAATGTTAGATGTAAGTTACATTTAACTGCTTCATAAATATGCCCTCTAGTGTTATGGTAAATAAAGTTCCATTTTTATTCTGTGATTTTATAATGACAATAAAATTAAGTTTCTAGTCCAGAGCATGGAGTATGTTAAACAAGATTTAGGAGTGTGTCTTTGGGAATGTTTGACCATTCTTTCAGAAGTACATTTGTGAGGTCAGGCACTGATGTGGACGAGGAGGCCTGCCTCGCAGTCTCCCCTTTAATACATCCCAAAGATGTTCTATCGGGCTGAGGGGTCAGGACTTTGTTCAGGCCAGTCAAGTTCTTCCACTCCAAAATCGCTCATCCATGTCTTTATGCCAGACCTCACAAATGCGCTTCAGGAAGAATGGTTAAACATTTCCATAGACACACTCCTAAACCTTGTGGACAGCCTTCCCAGAAGAGCTAAAGCTGTTATACAGTAGCTGTAAAGGGTGGGCCAACTCAATATTAAACCCTACAGACTTATACTGGGATGCCATTAAAATTCATGTGCGTGTAAATGTATATAAATGTATATAAAAGTATATAAAAGTATATATATATATATATATATATATATATATATATATATAAATAGATATATAGATATATAGATATATAGATATATAGATATATAGATATATAGATATATAGATATATATATAGATATATAGATATATAGATATATATATAGATATATAGATATATATATATATATATATATATATATATATATATATATATATATATATATATATATATATATATATATATAGAGAGAGAGAGAGAGAGAGAGAGAGAGAGAGAGAGAGAGAGAGAGAGAGAGAGAGAGAGAGAGAGAGAGAGAGAGAGAGAGAGAGAGAAAGAGAGAGAGAGAACTAAACAGGTCTATTATGACTGATTAAGGTTAACCAATGGTAAAAAGGGGTTAAATAAGAACAGTTTTGTAAAAAAAATATATATATATGTTTTTGTTTACTAGCAAGGTTGCTAAACAAAAATGATTTGTACATTAAAGAACAAAAATCATTATTTATAAACCTTGTAACAATGTGGTTACAGTGTATTTACGAATTAAAGCGGGGGTTCCGCGGGAAAACGTTTTTTTTTTTATAGATTATTCTAACACTGATATGACAGAAACGTCTACTGACCAGTCCCATAGTCGCAGCCGCTAGGATGATGATTTCCCCGAAAAGGATGTTTTATAAAAAAGTATGATGGACATTGCCATCTTAATTGTGGGCACTGTGAAGCCCTCCTGTAGATACTTCCGGGATGCGGTGAATGCTCATGTCCCAGCATTCACCGCTGTATCCTGCGCATGCGCAGTGTGACGGCGAGCCGCGCCGTCAACACTGCATAGTTGCTATAACAACGGCCGGCAACGTCCTGTTTCCAGTAGTTAAAATGGCCGAATTGTATCCGCCCCCGTCACATGACCGGCTGCAGCGTCATGTGACGTTTTAAATCTCGCAAGAATTCGTCTATTGGTACTGAAAGGATTCTTGTTCTCGTCATCAGGACTAGACCACTAGACCCTCGTGATCAATCCCACAATTCGTTGCGGCGATCACGACACGCCCAGTCCCGCACACCATAAACTAGGAAGTGCCTGCTTCAGGAGAGGAATATAAGGTATGTAATTTAAAAAAAAAAATTAAACCTCGGACTATTATTAGACCAGGGGACTATTATTTAAGCAACAGTTGTTAAATCGGGTGAACCTCCACTTTAAGCTCTCAAACAATGTTTTGCATGTCACAGCATCTAAGACACCGGCTAGGATATAGCTGTCCAACTGACAGCTGGTCACAGCTATTAGCATGGCATTACCCATAACAAAATCCTCTAGTTGTTTGGAGTATACCCAAGGTATTTGGATAACATTCTTTGGGGGTGTATATTTTTGATCTTTCGATCAACCCCTAGTCTTTTTTGCGCATAAGGATACAGCAAACAGCATTCAGCTTATGGTGGGCAGCTGATGGTTGATTGGTTGCTAGCAGTTTATGCACAGTACCCGTAGTGCCAAAAAACAAATTATACCAAAACTTTCTGAACTGCCTTATTTAGTATTCTATTGCATATTTAGCAGTAAGTCAGTATTCTGAGCTTACACAATAAGACTTTACAGATAGCATATAATAAGAAAGCAAGTTATTTCTTACCATTTTGAAAGAATATACATCCAGTGAAGAAAAAGACCATAAAAAACACAGGAGATATCATTTTAAACCAGTGTGCCAACGCTGCAGATAAGAAATATTATTCGATTTGTGTAGCTTCTTGTTTAAGTTTACTTACTGGTTTCCATTCCTTCTTAGCATACTTTCACTCATGACAGAATTCTGCTTTTATATGTTGAGAATGACCAAGAGTTACATCATAGGGAAAACCCAAATATGTAGAATATGTCACGGGAGAAAACCCTTAAACAGATCATCCCACTTTCCGGCGGATCTCTACGCAGATTTAAATAACACAAATTGATGCAGCTGATTATTATGTGATAAATAATAAATGTTTTATTTTAAATTCAACTATTATAAATATCCAAGTTTGACTGCCCAGGCACCTTTATGTACATTATAGTGTGCAGGCACAGAGGCTCTTTTTAATTATTGACCCCAGCTCCTAGAGCTGAGTATATAGATCTATGAGTCTGTGTACTTGTGTGAATGAGGCCTTAAAGATATTACCTAGCTTTGCAAAGGCATTTGATGCATTCAAAATGGAAAATTGTATCAAACACTTACCGTAATTTTCCTTTCCTGACGCCAAACCATGGCAGCATACTAGTGATAGAGCTCCGACTCTTGACTACTCCCTCAGGACCAGTGAATAGCATAAATTAAGGCATGGTTAGCCGCCACCCTATTCTTTGTAACAAGCCACATACCGAACGCACATGGGTGGGCTCATATGCTGCCATGGTTTGGCGTCAGGAAAGGAAAATTACGGTAAGTATTTGATACAATTTTCCATTTTCCTGACGCCAACATGGCAGCATACTAGTGATAAATAACTAGCTGACAGGGTGGGGTCTACTTGTCCAACCAATCCTCTAATTAGGATGAGACAGAGGACTGAATAGTCCTTCCTACAAAGTTCCCTGATGACAGGACCCCCAGATTTATTCTGTCAAGTTTGAGTAGGAATGTTGGGAAGACCACGATACCCCTCTACAGATGGGCACCATATATTATTTTGAATGTGTTGCCTATGAGGCTTCAACTGCTCTGGTAGAGTGCTCCGCCACCGCTGACTGAGGCTCGCAACCCCTAGTCCTATATGTACAACCAAGCCTGCTAGGGTCCAGGCAGTAACCTCTTTCCCTTGATTCCAAGCTGGAATGACAAAAGGTTTATTTAGATGACCTGAAAGGGACAATTGTGGACAGATACTACTTTAAAGTTATGAGAATGATCAGTTTGTGAGACTTTCCTGTGTGATGTTCTGGAAAGTTAGGCAATGTCCATCAGTCTGTTGCCATGTTTGTGGCAGGATGATCTACAAGACCAACTCTACTCCTTTTGGAAAGAAAATAATGTATATATATATATTTTTACTTTGAAGCTCCAAGAGCTTGAATCTCCGATAACCTTCTGCCTAAAGTTCTTGCCATTGATACTGCCTAATAAGTGATGGCCTGAACCGAACACTGCTCTGTTGGAACCAACAGTTGAACTGATATGAGAACCAGCAACTCCAATATATCTTTTCCTTGGAGACCTACTCACCAAAAACTCAAAAGTTGTACAAACTGAAGGATTCTTGGCTCATTTAAATGTCTTATTGTCGAAATAGTCGACGCTCGTGAGTTATGTAAGGATAGGCTAAGGCCTGGAGGAAGTATAGAACAGCTGCCACTGAAAGGGCAGTAGGATGAATGTCTCGCTCTACCAAGAAAAAGCAAACTTGTTCCAGAATTAGGCCTAGATGTTGTAAGTAGAATGTCTTCTCGCACACAACAAAGTAGAGATCACTCTGTAGTGAAACTGGAGCAACCAAGTTGCCCACCCTCCCCCTTTAGTACCCCTGCTTGCAGCCCCAGTCTGCATAGGTTATGGAGGGACAATGTCTTCTGTATCCTGAAATGAATGGCCAGGGAAAACCGAGGGCCTCCTGGTCAATATGGAGGACTGGCTATGACAACTATGTTCTCTGTTGACAGCCTCAAGAGGAATCTCATTAACAGGAAATGTTGGGGGAAAATATATAGGTTAGATTAGAGTCCAAGGACCACGGCTATGGAACGCTCTGCTAACGGACATCCGCATGGAAGAAAACCATCGGGCCTTCGGGAAGAAACTTAAGACCCACCTCTTCTGAAGGATAAGGAAGACAATGGATGGAAAAAGCGCCTTGAGGCGATTTAGTTCGCAGGTGTAGCGCTATACAAGTTTTTCACTCACTCATTGCAGTCCCATGGAGAGATCAGAACATCTGCCCCCTGCGCCTTGGGGTGCGGAAACAAAGTCAGACATACCCAAAGTTTGCGATTACTCTGGGAAACAAGGAGGTCTGTCTGTGGTAGGCCCCACCTGTGGACCAGGTCAGAGAAGACCTGGGACATAGACCCTTGTTGTGCTCTGGGAAGCTTGTACTTGCTCAAAAAATCCGCTAGGATGTAAACTGCTTCTGGAATTTTGCTGGTGATCTTCCATCCCAGGCATTATGGGTTTTATCTCTCTCACTAGCATATTGCCATGAGTTTCACCCTGGAGCTGAATATAGGCAACTACTGCCCTGGAGACTGGTCTTCCTTGACTCTGTGTAGTAAGGCCGAAGTGATAAAAGGAGCTGTTTGAACCCCAGCGCGTTCAAGATTACCCTCCTTGGTTGGGAATCTCTGCTTGCCTTGACCGAAAGTCCCTCACAGTGCATCTTCCCGAGTGTCTTGTAGAGATGATTCGTAGCAATTCTCCAGTGTAAAGGTCCTAACGGACCGAAACTTGCTCAAGGACCTTCCATCACTGCGGACCGCTACTCATACTGAGTAACACTGTTATTAGCGGTGTTCGATCCTGTTTCCTCCCTTGCAGAATTCTTGAAATTGAAGTTGAAATTTGCGCAGGTGCCCATGCACCCCAGGAATCATCTGTATGCATGATGACGTTGTGCCCAGATAACTAAGGCATTGAGAAACCAAACAAGCGGAAGTATACTTCCTCAGAATTCTGTTCCTGACTGTCACCACTTCCTCTGATAGAAATAAGAGGAACTAGAGCACCCCCAGGGTACACTAAGGATGGAGACAGTTGGTTTTGCTTTCCCTCTAAGGTGTGAGAATAGGATAGGCATCCTGACAATCCAGCAACAGCATCCAGCCATGTGGTTGTACTGTTTAATGGACTTCTCTTAAAGATCTCAGAGAGGGCCCAGAAGGGTTCGACCTCTTCCGATCTGCTACTGGACACTAGCCAACATCCCCTGCAAACTCCAAACAGGATTGTATAGAAAACCTGCAATCCCTTGAGTCTGAAGTGTATTGTAGCATTGTAAGCATTGTAGCAGCACACCTGTTGTGGTGGACTTGGCATATACGTGGGAGAGAAATGGTCTGGAGGAGGAGCAGTGAGGAATTTCCCGAAGTGACCATGAGTGCCTGATACCTTCATCCAAGGACCTGTACCACATGCTGTCCAGAAACCTGTAAAGTGTGCCCTCTAGGTCTTACCTCAAGGCTCCATTTCCACTATTGCAACCCCAAAGTCGCGTGATCTTGCTGCGATTTTTTGCAGTGTTTTTTTTTTTTTTTGCTGCAATTTTGATGTGACTGGAAACAATGCCTGTGTAAGTCGCATTAAAGTGGGACCAAAGTAGTGCAGGGACTATTTTGAAGTCACTGCCACTTGAAGTTGCACAGATATAAACGATACTCATTGGAAATCATGGGGAAAGGGCTGTCATGCGACTTTCCAGTCTCAAGTCGCACTAAAGGAAACTGAGCCCTAGAGTTTGGGCATGCACTTGTGTGACTGATTTTTTCCCAGAAGTCTGCACTAAGATACAAGTCAGACTTTTTTACACCCACTGTTACAAAAATGACATTTTTGGCAAGATACTCCCAAAAGGAAATCATGTCTAAAGGGATGCAGACCCTGTCACTCTCCTCAGAGTCCTGCAGGTGCAGCAGCTGGTTGATATTTATTAAACCATTCCCATTAGACTCGCCCAACACATGGACTGATTATTGATGGCACCTGCAGAAGCTACAGAATGTAGGAGCGGGTTGACCCTTAGCTTGTTCAGGGTATACAGTTTTGACAGCCTGTTTTATATGGGCATCTTCTTCTAACTCCTTCCATTCTTTCCCACTTTTGTTTCTAGGAAGCAATACTCAGCCCAGGGTCTCAACCGTATGGCCTCCCTAGCCACCAAAGTGCCAGGATGCTCTTCCAGTGGTTTAAAAAGCAACTATGTGGGACTTAATGTGCAGCTTCCATATCCTGAGTAGCAGAGTGCTGTATCTGTAATATATGTAGCAAGGACCCAGGCCTCCTTCAGTCTAATGAGAACCACCAGAGCTACGAGTTGCTAACACCCCTTCACATACAGTGGGTCGTAAGGTATAATGGGTGCAGTGCAAAGTAGATTCATGGGTGCCAGACACCTAGGGTGTGTCACCTGTCCAGGATTCACCAGGACAATTTGGGCTTTGAATCATGTGTCAGGGCCTCAGTCTGCAAAGCGATTCCATCTCTCCTCAACAGAACTCTGGGAGAGAGGATTAGGGCCAGGACACCCCAGGCAGCCGCAACACCAACCCGGCAGACTCCAAGACTTCTACAGAAGGAAAGCCACGCAGGTAAAAGCATCCAGCAAAATGCCACATCTGCACTGATAGGAACGCTGTCTCCTATGGCAACAGTCAACAACAGTTTACAATACAAGTGTAACAGTAGCTTCAGGTAATTAAGGCGAGTTCAAAACTGAATCTTGTGCCACCTTTATCAATAATAAAGACATTTGGCATTACCTGTTATCTGCATACTTCTCCAGGCAGTGTCTACTCACCAGCTTCCTGGGCATAGGTACTGTGCCATAGGCCCTGCAGGACTTTTGCTGGGGCACTGGCTCTGGGGAAGAGGAGCGAAGATGTCTTCCTTGGAAATGTTCTCCTGAGTGGGGGCGCCATCCAGGCTATGCTCCCCTGAAGAACGTCTGCGTTGCCTTGGCCCGGCTCTTTTGAGAGCGTGGGCATGCGGGGCTGAAGCAAATCAAAGCAATCCGCACAAGAGGGCACTCTTTTCCTGAAAACTTACCTATACGGTGGTCCCCACCCTAGTTGTTGAGGGTCTTTGTATTATGAGCAGTAACTGACTCTTGATCTGTGGAGAAATGGGACGGTCAGCTGAGGTAAGTATAGCTGAAAAGCGGCAAAAGGAACAGGAGAAGACATAGGAGAAAGGATTGCACTTTCCTTCCTGATTTATCTACATACACCTACATCTGTATATACACCTACACACACACACATATATATATATATATATATATACCTACCTGTAGAGGGTCAGTCTGGGGCGGGTTAAGAAGGTGTTAATTGAATAGGGTAGGAACTTCCCTTTCAGACCTGATTGTCAGCTGAGCTGAACATGTCAGAGATGAGTTGTGTGTGGAGAGAGAGAGAGAGACAGAGACAGACAGACAGACAGCAGCATGCTGTGTGAGAGGATCCATTGTTGGATTGTGTACCTACTGGGGTGAGCAAAACCATATCAGAGACTGTAGCTCTGGCTATAGTGTGTACTTTGTCTATATATCAATATGTTGGCTAAAGAGACTGAACCTTTCCTATTTCTGTACCTGTGTTAGAAGACAAGCCTGTAGTTTCTTCTGTTTGTTTTGCTGAAGCAGTGAATAAAAAAGGTAATGAAAGACAAAAGAGGGAGATATAGGTAAAGGTACAGGTGACCCTGTATGGCACAAGGGGCCAAGAGAGATAAAGCATAGCTGGCCCCTCCATATTCCACAAGTGCTGCAGTTATCAATTTTAACAGCAGATTTCGTTCCTAAAGAGGAAACACTGCAGGGGCCCCAATAAGACCCACAGAAGGGGCTCCCAGACAATAGCGCTTTTAGCAGCCTGAACGCTGGGACTTCGCATTGGGAGAGGCTCAACTTAGACGGCTACTGCACTGAGGCAGAGGAGGGACATAGTACTGCTTACTCTTCACTGGTGTATGAGGAAAAAAAGAAGAATAGGGTGGCGGCTAACCATGCCTTAATTTATGCTATTCACTGGTCCTGAGGGAGTGGTCAAGAGGCGGAGCTCTATCACTAGTATGCTGCCATTTTGGCGTCAGGAAAGTAAATTTATACCCTTTGTGGCTATTGAGGAATATAACGTTTTTGTGGACAGGATTCAGCTTCAAGTTTCTTAGTTAGTCATCATACAATTGAAAACAACATAGTTATGCATAGCACAACAAAGCATACAATAATTTTTAAATGGTAGGATATATAGATAATAATCATGGTATATAAGTGCCCTGGGGTGATTGACACCTCCTTTAGAACTCTGAAGACCAGGCACACTTCTCACCTTAGTAAGAGCTTAAAACAGTGATTGTCCTTTCGGAACGTCTGAATACCTTAGATTAAAGCGATATTAAAGTTTTTTTATAAAAAACATGTTATACTTACCTGCTCTGTGTAATGGTTTTACACAGAGCAGCCCCCAATCCTCCTCTTCTCCAGGCTGGCACTCTTGGTCCCTACCTCCTGCCGAGTCCCCCCAGAGCATGCAGCTTGCAATGGGGCACCCAAGTAGGCATGTCCATTCACACACAGAGCCGCACTTCACACTCCTAATTGGCCCACTGGCTGTGATTGACTGCAGCAGAAGCCTATGGCTCCTGCTGCTGTCTCAGGCAATAAGGAGGGAGAGTACCCAGAGAGCCAAGGCTCTCTTGCACATCGCTGAATCGTAATGAGGCTCAAGTATATATTAGGAGAGGAGGGCTGCTGCACAGATAAGGTTTTTTACCTTCATGCATAGAATGTATGAAGGTAAAAAAACCTTCAGCCTTTAGAACAACTTTAAAGGTGCACTCACGTTTGCCAGAGGGGGTTCCTGCAATTAGCCACATTGAAAGCAATAGGAGGCGGCCAGCTCTTATAGCAATCGCATGAAGGTTAAAAACCTTCTCTGTGCACCAGCCTCCCCCCCCCCCCCAATACTTAACTGAGCCTCATCACAATCCAGCAATGTACACTAGAGCCTCGGCTCTCTGGGTACTCTCCCTCCTTATTGCCTGAGACATAGCATTGGACATAGGCATTACATGTGAATCAGAATGATTAGCTGCAGGAGCCAGCAGCCTTGCTTTGCTTTCAAGATGAACCAGCACAAAAGATCCTACTGACTGTAAGTTATGTCCCTTGTGCTGACATTTTTTTTTTTTTAGCTACACTTTGGCTTTAAATTAGCCAATACAAGGTGTTGTTTAAAAATCATCTCCTGGGAAAAATTAAAACCCTGATCAATCCCTCGCTGATGCCACTATTCAGTAATACATTTTTTTAATCCCCCAACAGAGTTTCATTCACTTGAGTCCACCTTTTCATGACTCTCACTGGAACCTCTTCTGGGAGTGAATACTGGTGATTCCGTCGGAAAAAGCTTGGCTTGCATACACACGGTCACACAAAAGTTCTCTGAACTTTCGACCATCAAGAACGCGTGACGTGCAACACTATGACGAGTCGCGAAAATAAAATTCAATGCTTTCGAGCATGCGTCAAATTGTTTCCGAGCATACACCGGAATTTTGCTCATTGAAATTGCTACAGACGCTACAGAATTTTTTCCATCTGAAAATCTGAGAACCAGCTCTCAAACTTTTGTTGGCGGAAATTCCAACAGCAAAAGTCCGATGGAGCATACACACGGTCGGAATTTCCGTTCAAAAGCTCACATCGGACTTTTGGTGTCAGAATTTACGATCGTGTGTACGGGGCATAAGAGACCAAACCCAACCCCTAAAAAACCAACCCTGCACCATAATCCCCCCTCCACTAAATGATTTAGACCAGTGCACAAAGTAAGGTCCATAAAGATATGGATTGAGCAAGTTTGTGGGCGGAGGAACTTAACTGACCTGCACAGATTCCTGACCTCAACCCAACAGAACACCTTTGGGACAAATGCACTTCCTGAAGAGTGGTCAAACATTCCCATAGACATACCGTATTTTCCGGCGTATAAGACGACTTTTTGGATGCAAAAAAATGCATCCAAAGTCGGGGGTCGTCTTATACGCCGCGTACAGTCTCCGTGCAGCTGCGATCGTCATAATTTCAAAGCTGCGCGCCGTCTTCTCAGCGCGTCCTCGCTGTCCTGTGATAGGCGGAACAGAAATCTTCCCAGCAGCGCCTCTGTTCTGTTTTCCGCCTATCACGGATGCCTTCTCATCCTCGGACGAGATGAGAAGGCATCCGTGATTGGCGGAACATAGAACAGAGGCGCTACTGGTTAAATTTGTGTTCTGCCAATCACAGGACACGCTGAGAAGACGGCGCGCGGCTTTGAAATCATGGACGCTCGCAGCAGACGGAGACTGTCACCGGCCTGCAAAACGTGAGTGATGGCACAGTGGGGGGGAAAGTGGGGGCATGTAATGTGATGGCACTGTGGGGGCATGCAATGTGATGGCACTGTGGGGGCATGCAATGTGATGGCACTGTGGGGGAAAGTAATGTGATGGCACTGTGGGGGAAAGTAATGTGATGGCACTGTGGTGGCATTTAATGTGATGGCACTGTGGGGGCATGTAATGTGATGGCACTGTGGGGGCATGTAATGGCACTGTGGGGGCAAGTAATGGCACAGTGGGGGCATGTAATGGCACAGTGGGGGCATGTAATGGCACAGTGGGGGCATGTAATGGCACAGTGGGGGCATGTAATGGCACAGTGGGGCTTGGAAAAAAGGGGGTAGTCTTATACAGTGAGTATATCCCAAAACCAAAATTTTTCCTGGAAAATTAGGGGGTCGTCTTCTACGCCGAGTCGTCTTATATGCCGGAAAATACGGTACCCCTAAACCTTGTGGACAGCCTTCCCAGAAGAGTTGAAGCTGATACAGCTGCAAATAGTGGGCCACCTCATCACTGAACCCTACAGACTAAGAATGGGATGCCAATAAAGTTCATGTGCGTGAAAAGGCAGGCATCCCAATAGTTTTGGTAAAACAGTCCATATATATTGTATATATTCACCATACCTGGCCAATGCCCCTGGAAACTGAAAATCACTGAAGTAGACACTGCTACTTTGGTGATCTTCACTTGGGATCCGAGTGGCTGCACTTGTGCACTGCTCTGTTTAATGTTATGGTGTGTTACAATTAACAGTTTGTGTTATTGTGAAAAAACAATGGTGAAATGAATGTATATTGTAATGTTTCTAATAAATGAAGATGAGTTGAAGTTACAGTATGTGAGGAAGTACATGAATGCGTCTTGGCAGTCATTAGGGATACGACCTCTGGACGTCCTAATCTAAAGTAAACATATGACAAAATTTCTTGAGTTGCACAATTCCCCATTTGGGGAATATTTAGAAATCAGGCAGTCGTAGTCTGTATATATTGCAGACTTTTTCTACAGTTTTAGGTCTCGTGATTAATATATTATTTGTTAAGGAAGTTCCTCCATTACTGTGTTTAACCTGTGCTTGAAAAACAAACACTACAATATATGTTTTACACAAAAAAAAAACTTTGAAAAATATAAAAAAATATAATTCTAATAAGACAGCAAGATTTCAAGATCTGTTTGCAGGCTGCATTCATCCTTATTTCAGAATAATACATACAGTAATTATTTCAGACTACTGCACAATTAACACTTACTGTACCTTTTTAAAGGAAATCTATCAAGACTGAAGCATTGATGCTGTCATTGTAAATTTTAAGGCTGTAAATTGAGATTTTCCTAGCTTGTGACGGAAAATATTAGTTATATGAAGACAGGAGGCGAGTATCTTATGCATTATCTTTCCTTTAATAATGCCCACAGCAGAAATGCAACTTCAGTGAATTTCAATAACAAAAGAACTTTTAAAACAAACTACAAGTCCCAGCAGCCCCTTGGGCATATCATCCAATCACGTGGACTCTGCTAGTATATAAGGGGCTGCCCCTTTAATCACTTCCTCTTTCTTGGAGCGAAACTGCTAAGGACTTGAAACCGCGACTTCAACTGCAACTAGTCTTCTGACCATCAACGATTTGGATTCGGTGAGTCGAGTAGGTAGAGGTCCCAACGGGGAACAACAAAGGAGATCCCTCCGGAAAACTTCTCAGCCTGTGGCTCGCGTGTTGCGGTCATCAATAACCTGGAACAATATGAAAATAAAGACCATGATAGGGTTGGGAGGGAAGATACTCGCCTCCTGTCTTCATATAACTAATATTTTCCGTCACAAGCTAGGAAAATCTCAATTTATATATCAGACAGGAGGCTCATATCTTATGCAAGTTCAAAGTCATACATGGATATAAATACGGTGATAACAACTAGAAGTCTAACTAATAACAAAGTCACAGAACCGACATAGATACGTGTTCCTCCGGTCTAAAGTAGAATTGGCGGAAGGTGGTTTCGGAAGACCAGTCCGCCGCTCTCAGAAGATCCGAAAGCGATCCTCCCGAGGTGATTACCTTGGTAGCCATGGCACCCCTGGAAGAGTGGGCACCAAATCGGGTAACGTCAATCCCAGCCATGTCCATGGTGGATCTAACCCACCGGGCCAGAGTGGCCAAGGAAACCGGAAGGTGTGGGCCGACGTAGGAAATAAGGAGTTGGGTAGAGACGGGGACCGTAGCGGGGCCGTCTGTAACTCATAAGCTTGCAAACAGCGAACCACACATAAGCGTGGGTGCGATGGGGAAAAAAGGATAGAATACAGATTGTATCCCTGTTTTTGTTCTACGTACTACCGAGAACTGAACGCCTTGAGGTGAGAATTGGCGTCTGGATATGTCCAGGGCTCTGACGTCGGATATGCGCTTGATGGAGACAAGGCATAGAAGGACCGTAAGTTTAAAGGACAACAGTTTCAGCGAAAGAGCGTCATTGTCGTCCCATATAGAAAACATGTTCAATACTCTAGTTACGTCCCAGGTGCTCTGATATCTGGGGCGAGGTGGGCGTTGGAACCTAACGCCTCGCAAAAGACGGCACACCACGGGGTGTTTACCCACTGGAAGGGAGTCTACAGGGGAATGATAGGCTGAAATCGCAGAGCGATACACGTTAATGGAGCTATAAGATCTCCCGGATGCAAAAGAATCCGCCAGATAGTTAGCAACCATTGCTACAGGTGCGTGAACGGGATCAATTTCCCGTTGATCACACCAACGTACCCAGGTTCCCCAGGCCGATCGGTATGTCGATCTAGTCCCGGGGGCCCAGGCCAGGGCGAGGAGGTCCCTAGCTGTTTGTGAAAGGTCGCTATTCGCGTCCGACACCCCGAAATCAGCCAAGCGAGGAGATGAAGGTTGTGAGCCACGACCAGAGGTGGGGGACACGAGGAAGCAGTCTGGGTAGATCGACAGTCATTCCCAGGAGAAGGGGAAACCACGGTTGTGTTGGCCACCAAGGAGTGACCAGCACGACTGAAGCCCCTAGGTTTGCCACCTGCAAGAGGAATCTGAGGATCATGGAGAAGGGTGGGAACGCATAGTGTGTCCCTCCTGGCCAGGTCTGGCGAAGGGCATCTATTGCCAGGGCTTCGGGATCCGGCCTCCAGCTGTAAAAGCGAGAAAGTTGACAATTGAGGCGGGATGCGAATAGGTCCATGGAAAAGGGACCCCACAACCGGACCAGGGAAAGGAATACCGTCCGATCCAGCCGCCAATCGCTGGAATCTGTGAGGTATCTGGAATTCCAATCCGCGATCAAGTTTGAGGTGCCCGGAATGTATTCCGCCAAGGGAACGACGTTGCGTTCCAGACAGAAATGCCAAAACTCCTTTGCTAGATTCGCCAGAGCCTTGGATCTGGACCCTCCTAGGCGGTTGACGTATTGGACTGCGGTTACGTTGTCCATCCGCAGTAATACGCAACAATTGGAGGCGTTCGGAAGGAGACTCCTGAGGGCGAAAAAGGCCGCCATGGGTTCCAACGCATTGATATGTAGCAGAGACTCCTCTGCGGACCAGGTCCCTCCTGTGGTGGAGGTTCCGCAGCGAGCCCCCCAGCCGTGCCGACTCGCATCCGATTCTATAATGTAATCCGGATTGGAGCTGAAAATGGTCATCCCGTTCCAATCGATGGCATGACTTAGCCACCAACGCAACTCCACTACAGCTTCCGCATCCAGAGGCACTTCGTCTGCATAGCGAAGACCCTGTCGCAGGTGGAGCGCTTTGAGCCTCTGAAGGGCTCGGTAATGGAGAGGTGCCGGGAAGATGGCCTGAATTGAGGCCGATAAAAGTCCTGCCAAACCGCGTAAGGATACTCGCCGTTTGTACAATACGGAACAAATCTCCTTGCGGATAGTAGCTAGTTTGGCTTTGGGTAAGCGAAGTATAGAGTGTTTGGTGTCCACTAAGAACCCCAAAAACTCCATCTCTTGTGAAGGAATCAAGATGGACTTCTCGTGGTTTATGACGAAACCTAGCCCCTGGAGTAAGTTGACGGTCCAGGAGGCATGAAACGTCGCCTGATGGTAGGATCGGGCCATTATGAGGAGGTCGTCTAGGTATATGATTAACCGAACGCCTCTGCTCCATAAGGCCGCCACCACCGGCTTCAGCAACTTGGTGAAGCACCATGGGGCGGAGGAGAGTCCGAAGGGGAGGCAAGTGAATTGCCACAGCCTGTCTCTCCAAAGGAAGCGTAGAAGGTGTTGGGAAGCAGGATGAATGGGGACTGTGAGGTAGGCGTCCTTCAAGTCCACCTTTACCAACCAGTCCTTGGGGCGTAACAGGTCTCTCAGATAATGGATCCCCTCCATCTTGAAGTGTCGGTAGACGACATGCTGATTGAGGGTCCTTAGATTTATAACGGGGCGAAATCCGCCATCCTTTTTTCTGACTAGAAAGAGGTTGCTGAGAAACCCTGGAGAGACAGGGTCCACCTCTATCACGGCCTGTTTGGTAAGAAGGGCCTGAAGTTCTAGGTCTATGAGTGTTGAGTTTTGGTTTGAGAATCTGATGGGTTGAGGCATCACATTCATGTCTGGCAAGGAGTACAGTTCTATCTGATATCCCGCCACCGTGTTGAGTATCCAGGCGTCTGCCGTAATCGCAGACCAGGCGTGGATAAAATGTCTCAACCTTCCCCCCAAGAGAATGTGAAAAGAATTCGGATGTGTGACACTCACCGGTAGTAGGTCTTGAGCGGGGATAGCCTCTCCCTCCGCGTCCTCTCCAGGGACGTCCGCGTGGTGGGAAGAAGGGAGCTGGTTGTGCCACTGGGATTGGGTATGATTGTGGAGCCTGGCTATACTGAGCGGGAGCTCTATAGTACTGCCTGCTTGCGGAATAGCGACCGGCAGAACGGCCCCTGTTTCTGCCGGCCCTAGGAAAAATTTTGGATGACCCTGCCTTTTTTAGTGATGACTGGGCCTTGTCCAGACTTGTGTACAGTCCGACCATCTTATTAATGTCCTTAATAAGGGAATCGCCAAAGAGCATACCTTCGGCTGAAGGGCCCGGTTCTGAGTCTGCGAGGTGAGACAGTTGAGGGTCCAGTCTCATCAGGATGGAGCGGCGACGCTCCGTGGAACAGATGGTATTGGCGCAGCCCAACAGACACACTGTTCTCTGGGCCCAACCTCTAAGTTGGTCCAAGTCGACCGGGGTATCCGTGGAGGAAGCCTGTTCGGCAATATTTAGGATTTTGGTGACCGGGCCAAACAGGTCGAGGATTCGGTCCTGAATGGAGCGGAAGGATCTTTCAATACCCTTTTTTGAGTATTTACCCTGCTTGGTAAGGTATCTGAGAAGTACCGGGTCCACCTCAGGGGTGACTACCGTCTTCTTCGGAATACAGGGTCGGGGACACTCAGCCCTCAATTTACTGCGATTGTTTTTATCCACGTACCTACGGGCCCAGTACTGGATATATTGGGCAACCTCCGGGAGGGGGGCCCATTCGCCAGAGCGGGGGTGAGAAATCCCTTCTGGGTCGAAGAAGGGTTCTCCCCTGGCATCTAAGATTGTTTCGCCCTGGGTTACAGGGGTGGCGTTGTCAGGGGGCGCCATATGCCCACTACCCTCATAATCAGTATCATCATCAGACTCGTAGGCGTCTGACGCCTCAGATTCTGTGGACGAATCTGACGTGTCCACAAAGGAATCTGGTTTGGCCCGTCTAGCGGACCTTTGCCCCTGCGTTTGCTGCTCCCCGAGGCTCAGGGGTCGGTGAGAGTCTGGAAGGGTAGTGGGTCGGCAGACCGGGTTGGGTGCTGCCTGGGGCACATTATTTACTTCCCCTGCCGGGGAGTCGTATGTTGTGGGAACATGTTTGCGCTTATGCGTTGCCCTTTTTTGTGGGCGGTTCACCACGGCCTGGGGGTCCAGGCATGACAGGTGCAGCCAGGTGTGTCACAGGGGCGGAAGCCATGGCTACTTGCACTGAGTGGTTGATTAGATCCTGTATCTGGGCAGCAGTAAGGAAAATAGGGTTATGGGGGGTAATATCTCCCCCAGATGGCATGGTAGGGGAATCAGTGTATTCTTCATCAGCCATGATTGATTCTATATAACAGCTGAGAGTACAATTTGGTATCAGGGGTTGGAATTTTATACCCTTGGCGTTCAGAACCGATACTATGAGGATCTATAATAGTCTCTATCCGGATGGAAGGGGTTAATTATATTAGGGAGCCTATCCGTTTTATGGGAGACCGCAGAGGCACTATAGGTATGTCCTACCGTTCAGCCGACTCACTCCACACTGGAGCAGCGGCGAAAAGTAGAAACTTCCCCGCTCAGGAGGGTGTAATCTCGCGAGATTACGTCTCCTGAGCACTGATAGGATGGAGCGGAGGTCCGCCGGGCATGCCCCCCGCAGCGTACGATGCGCTGATAGGAGAAGCGTGGGGATTGCTCGACACGCCCCCTCAGAGAACGAGACTGTCTGAGGGGGAGCGCGCGGAGTGTGTGAGGAGATGAGGGAAGGCGCCAAGTAGGTAAAATGGCGCCGCCTGCGGAGTGAAAAACTTCAGGGAAGGTAGACAGTAGAAGAAATGCTTTGCTGATAAGCGCCGCAAACGGAGCGTTTTAACGCTAGACAACAGTAATAAATTACTACATTTTACCATCTCAGAAAATATGGAAAAAATGACATAAATATAACAGTACAAATAAATGAGTACAGTACATAAATTGTGGATGGGAAACGTAGAGGGAACAAGTCCCAGCCAACGAATCCCAGCAAAATATTAATACAATCTATAAATAAAATCTATAAATAGTACTTATCTAAATAGTACTTATCTAGTTTCTTGCTGTGAGCAGAAAGAAAGAGGAAGTGATTAAAGGGGCAGCCCCTTATATACTAGCAGAGTCCACGTGATTGGATGATATGCCCAAGGGGCTGCTGGGACTTGTAGTTTGTTTTAAAAGTTCTTTTGTTATTGAAATTCACTGAAGTTGTATTTCTGCTGTGGGCATTATTAAAGGAAAGATAATGCATAAGATATGAGCCTCCTGTCTGATATATAATTCTTATTTTTGCTTCACTGTTTGGTGAATCTCTGGCTTGGAACAAGTATTTGGATATCAGATGTCGCAAACAGTTGTTATGGCTGTGCTTGTCTCAGGTCACTGATTCACATAAAAAAACATTCAGGGGTACCGTAGCACCCCCATCTTTTTTTATTTTTAAAGGGAAAATATAGGCCCAGATTCTCAAAGGACTTACGACGGCGTAGCGCCATGTAAGCCGTCGTAAGTCCTAATCTGGGGCGTCGTATCTATGCGACTGATTCTTAGAATCAGTTACGCCTAGATATCCATTAGATCCAACAGGCGTAAGTCTCTTACGCCGTCGGATCTAAACTGCAATTTTTTTTTTGCCCGCTAGGTGGCGCTTCCGTCGATTTCCACGTTGAGTATGCAAATTAGCTAGATACGCAAATTCCCGAAAGTACGCGCGGCCGACGCAGTAAAGTTACGACGTTTACGTTAGGCTTTTCCCGGCGTAAAGTTGCCCCTGCTATATGAGGCGCAGCCAATGTTAAGTATGGCCGTCGTTCCCGCGTCGAAATTTTAAAAAGTTACGTCGTTTGCGTAAGTTATCCGTGAATTGGGCTGGACGTCATTTACGTTCAGGAGCATTTGGAGCAATGCACACTGGGATATTTTAGGTACGGCGCATGCGCAGTTCGTTCAGCGCGGGGACGCGCTTCATTTAAATGAAACACGCCCACTACCCGCCGAATTTGAATTCCGCCGGGTGATTTACGCTACGCTGCCGCAACTTTACAGGCAAGTGCTTTGTGAATAAAGCACTTGCCTGAAAAACTTGCGGCGACGTAACGTAAATGAGATACGTTACGCCCGCACAATTTTGCGCCCATCTACGTGAATCTGGGCCATAGTGTATTTATAGATAGCACATATACATACAACCATCGTGCTTAGACTGTGGCCCTTTGGCCCTTTGGCAATTTTACATATCCCCCTGATCCCAGCAGACAGTCCTCTGTATTTTTATTTATCTAGATCATTATAGACCAGCAAAGGAAATATTCTTTAGACTGGCTTCTTTAGTGGCTTGAGAATATTGGAAATGGGTGCGCTAATTAATAATAGTGATACATACTTGAAACCAATCAATATACAAATATATATTACTACAACACCTTATATTACTAGAAGATCTAGTAAAAAAGTCCTAGAATCCTGAGCTGTGTTGCAGTGGTGATTGCTCAGATTCCTGTGCCAAACAAATTAGATAAACTGTGATACTGAAAACAAGTCCTATTAATGCATAATAGCATACAGGGGCGGTACCTAACCACGCACGCAATATCGTCACTTCCTGTATCGCTGGTTCTCATCACTGCTGAGGTGGAACGCACGCCCGGGCAACAAACGCGGCATACAGCATCCAGGATCTTAACTGCTCCAACGCGAGATAGCCCCAGTGCCGGGTTTGGCTCCCTCTGCATATATTTTTTACTTTAATAAAACATATTACACTATGTTTGGCATCGTTCTGTTTTTCATGCAATTATCGGGCATTCAATGAATACTGCAATCATTACTGCCAGGACGGCATTGACCTCACAGGTGATCCTGTCATAAGCCCTAATGTTCCCTTTTTTGGTATCAAAGTAAGGGGCATTACCATCTGGTAAGAAGCTATCTAATTTATTCACTTTGGGTGACAGCTTAATGGTGAAGGTGGAAACATCACTTTATTTGATCAAACAGCACGCAAAATTTTCTTCACAAATCGAGGATTAATTTGGGAAAAGACTCTCACCTGTATGCTATTATGCATTAATAGGACTTGTTTTCAGTATCACAGTTTATCTAATTTGTTTGGCACAGGAATCTGAGCAATCACCACTGCAACACAGCTCAGGATTCTAGGACTTTTTTACTAGATCTTCTAGTAATATAAGGTGTTGTAGTAATATATATTTGTATATTGATTGGTTTCAAGTATGTATCACTATTATTAATTAGCGCACCCATTTCCAATATTCTCTCACTGTATAATCATCCGATTAATTTTGGGTAGCAGCTTAACACTGTATATAAATTTAATTTAATTTATTGGCGCGAGATACCACACACACACAATCTTTAGTGGCTTGGTTTATTTATTTCACGCAATTCTACTTTTTTGTATTCTATCCATATCTTTCATCTTTATTTTTTTCACATTGATGGTTTGTAGGATCTTCATTAGGCAAGTTATTTTTCAGTGTAGGGAGGCACAAATGTGGTGGCAGGGATTTGTTAATCGGCTCCTATAGCATGTAGTCTCTGACCATCTTCCACAGCATATCTGCAATCTCTGATTATCTCTTGTTGCATGTCAGCAGTCTATGACCTTCTCTTGTAGTATGCCAGCAGTCTCTGACCTTCTTTTGTAGCATGTCAGCAGTCTATGAGCATCTCTTGCCACATGTCTGAAGCTTCTAATCTTCTTTTGTAGCATGTCAACAGTCTTTTACCTTCTCCTGTTGCGTGCATGCAGTCTTGGATACAATAGTTGTATGTAGTACTATTTACTGAATATTATGTGTAGCTATTTAATGATGTCAGGGGTCCCTTGTAAGCAGGACCATTTTTAAGACAGGGCAAAATAGGCAGCTTCCCTGAGCCCCATCATTGTTGTGAAGCTCAAAGCAGCTGCCTCATACTTGGCAACTATCACAGTTTACATTCCCTTATCCCTTGAAGTTTTAGTCCTGTGCTGTGTCCCGTTATCTCAGTGTAACGTTCTGATGCTGCTGCCCAACTCTGCCCTATTGCCATGTACAAATGACTCACCTGCAGACACTGGGCCAGATTCATCAAGAGATACGACGGCGGATCAGGAGATCCGCCGTCGTATATGTGAGAGCCGACGGTCGGATCTGTGAGATCCCATGGTCGGATCTATGCGACTGGTTCATAAGAATCAGTTCTGCATAGATCTCCCTTAGATCCGACTGGTGTAAGTGACTTACACCAGTCGAATCTTAGGCTGCAATCTCCCGCCAGCCGCTAGGTGTCGTCGATTTTTTTTACGCGTCGCATATGCAAATGAGGAGAACCGCCGATTCAAGTCCGTACGCCCGCCCGTCGCTTTTTTAACGTCGTTTGCGTTCGGCTTTTTCCGGCGGATAGCTACCCCTGCTATATGAGGGGTAGCTAATGTTAAGTATGGCCGTCGTTCCCGCGCCGAGATTCAAATTTTTACGTCATTTGCGTAAGTCGATCGGGAATACCGATGGCCGCAATTGACGTACCCGCCGCTAACAATGACGTCCTAGCGACGTCATTTGGAGCATGCGCACTGGGATATTTCGGCGGCAGCGCATGCGCAGTTAAATCGGCGCAGGAACGCGCCTGATTTGAATTGTACACTCCCCCTAGCCGCGGAATTTGCATTCCGCCGGGGGGAGTTACGATCCGACGGTGCAATTTGCGAGGTAAGTGCTTGATGAATATTGCACTAGCCTCGCTAAATTGCACCGGCGGATCGTAAAACACGTAGATCTAGCGGATCTAAAGATCCGCTGATCTACATGAATCTGGCCCCCTGTGTTTACATGTAAATAACCTGTATTGATATGTAAATAGTGGCGACATTAATATGTAAATAGTCGTGGGCCGCGGCTTTGATATGTACATAGAGGCGGCATTCATATGTATAACATGTCCCCCTGAGGTCATGTCTACTATCACTTCTGCTGAATGCTGCCCACTGTGGAGGCAAAGGAGCAGGGGTGGACTGACAACTCATGGGGCCCCCAGGCAATAGGAGATTATGGGGCCCCCGGGCAATAGGAGGTTATGGGGCCCCCTGGCAATAGGAGATTATAGGGCCTCCAGGCTATAGGAGATTATGGGGCCCCCAGGCAATAGATTATGGGGCCACACAGTATACACACACACACACACACACACACACACATACAGTATGCATACACAGTATACATACACACAGAATACACATACACACACTGAAAAGGTACTAGAGAGGCGGGTCCGCTATAATCTTGGGATTTTTAGACCAAAAGGATGTCGGTAAGGGACATTTCAGGGACAGATGTAAAAAAACACAGATTTTTACATACTGTCTCTGGTTTTACTAAGGCTGGCAACGCTGATGGGGCCCCCCTAGTGGCATGGGGCCCTCGGGCAGTGCCAGAGCGCCCGAATGATCAGTCCGCCCCTGTAAAGGAGCATGCTTGAAAGTCCGGCCTACAATTAAGCCTAGCATCAGCCTGTTCTGCAAAGGTAAGCAAGTTGGAGGTAGAACCCTTCTTTAAAATAACATGGTGCCATAGCACCCTGAATTTTGGTGCATGTGAATATGCACATCTCAGCTGATGCATGAGTGTGTCATTAACAATTAATGTCACTTCTGTGTATCTGCTCAAGGGCAGCATGTTTCTGTGGTGTCAGGAAAGCGGTTTTGCATGTATTCCAGACACACACAAATGTGAATGCAGGCTAAATGTATCAGTTACATTGGTGGTCAGTGTAAATCTTCTCATTACATTGGAGCTGGGTGTACAATCCTTTCATTCACACTAGTGGCCAGTGTGAAGGTACCCCTTAAATTGGTGGTCAGTGTAAATCCCTCCTTACATTGGTGGTTACTGTGAATTCTCCTATTACATTAGTGGCCAGTGTAAATCCCCATTACATTAGTACCCACTGTAGAAACTCCTCTTTTTTTGGTAATCGTTAAAAAATCCAAGCTTGAATTTGTGGTGAGTTCCGAATCCTTTCTAACACTGGCGATCCATGTCGAAGCACCCTTTAAATTGGTGGTGAGTGTAAATCCCCCTTACATTGGTGGCCAGTGTAGAAATCTCCCTTTTATTGGCTGTTGATGTAAAATCCCCCATTACATTGGTTGTCAGTGTACATTCTTCATAACATTGGTGATCTGTGTACATTTTCCTTTACATTGGTGGTAAGTGCAGAATTGCCCTTACACTGGTGGTCAGTGTAAATCCCCCCTAACATTGGTGGTTGGTGTAGAAGTGTCACCTTACATTGGTGGTCAGTACAAATCTCCTTGACAATAGTTGTCATTGTCAGTGTAAATTCCCCCTTACATGGAGGTCATTGTATATTCCCCGTGTAGCGCTACCCCCTCAGGAGCCACTGATTGTTGTTGGGATCGGCATATTAAAGTGGAGTTCCACCCATAAATATAACATTACATCAGTAGTTTTAAAAAAAATGTCATTAGTCCTTTACGAAAAAATATATATTTTTTAAATGCCTTCAAAGTGTTGTTGCTAGGCAGAATAGTTAATCTTCCCACTTCCTGCACCTAGGTGCTTAATGCTTCCTAACCTACACCGCACAGACTCCTGGGAATGTAGTGGGTGTAACTTTCCAGGAGTCTGTGCACTCCCCAGTCTCAAAGAATCATGTGACTTGGACAGCACAGGTGCTGAAACCTGATCTGACACTGCTTGTGCAGCACTGAGCATGTGCAAGGTCTGCAAGGCTGAAATCCAGGAAGTCATACAGTCTGGCTTCATGATGCCCACACTTAAGATGGCCCCAGTCAATTTCTATTTTATAAAGTGTCTAAATGCTGTAACAACCTAACTAAACAGACCTTAGTTTACAGACTAACTTTACTAGAATACATTAAGCTTGTGTATTACAGGGGTATTTATATTTAAAAAGTGAAATTGTGGCCGGAACTCCGCTTTAAGTTACCTCTCAGTGTTGTCTAGGGGTATAGTTGATAAGTAGAGTAGTGAGCGAATGTCCAGTCAATAAAAGAAGGTTTTTAAATGCTCTATTTCCAGGCCCAACGTGGCATAAAATCCCCCGTTACATGGTGGTCAATGCAAATTCCTCCTCACAAGGGTGGCCAGTGTAAATCCCCCCCCCCTTACATTAGTGGTCAGTGTAGAATCCCCCACCATATACTTGCCAAAGATTTCCAGCTTTGCTCTACATGATTCAGAATGTGTCACAGTGTACTGCCTCCTAACTAATCCCATCCCCCCACCACTGCCACTGATTCCATCATGATTTATGATGGAATCTACATCAGGGGACATTTTCTTTAAATAAAGGAATTGTCAAAAATTGCCTTCTGTCTTTATTATTTACACTTTATTTGGTGAATGGGTAGGGGTACAATGTACCCCATACTCATTCACATAGGGAGGAGGCCATAATCTGGGGGCCCCCTTGTTAAAAGATCCAGATTCCAGTAAGCCCCCTGCCCCCCTAAAACCACAGCTTAGGGTTGTCGGGAAGAGGCCCATGTAGCCATCAACATAGGGACAAGGTGCTTTGGGGTGGGGGGGCAGAGCATCCCCCACCCCAAAGTTTATCCTCATGTTAAGGGCATGTGGCCTGGTATGGTGCAGGAGGCGGAGGCGCTGACTGCCCCCCCCTTTCTTAACCTGCCGGCTGCATGCTCGGATAAGTGTCTGGCATGGATTTTGGGGAGGGGGGCTTTTTTTTTTACATTTTTGTATTGCCGGCAATGGTATTGTATTGCCAGCAAGTTGAATGTGATTTTTTTTATGTAGCAGTTGGTTGCTACTAGTAACTAACATCCACCATGTCACCCTGCTGCCAGACCATCGTCTATCACCTCAGAGACAATGAACAGTCATTTGCGTGGTTTTGTTTTTGTTTATTGGGGGATATAACTTGGATGGGGTAAGGAAGATATAGGATGCCCACAGAACATGTTGCTTTGCCATCATATTTAGTGAACATTGGTTATTTGAATTAGCCTTGAATAACTGATGTACATTGTACATTGTAAAATTTGACAGTCTTTTCCCCTGCATATCACCATGCAGACTATTGCTCCTCTACACTAGCTCCTGCAGACTGCCGCTCCCAGGACTTCTCTCCGCCTGCACATAACTTGCACTGTAAAACTGTTAGATTCCGTCTTATCATCTTCATTATGACAGAAAGGGACCACTGGAAATAATCCCAGTTGCTGGCTGTAATTGATTGTACTTGGTGGTACTTGACTGCATAGTTTCTAGGCCTGAGGCCTGTAGTACCCCTCCCCGGGGGGCCTAGTAGTTTAACAGCTTGTACTGGTTGATGGACTACTGATCCTAGATAGCCCAATATGCAAATCCTGCGACATCGATTTGACACACTTCCTCACAGTCTCTCCTCTGATCCAGGACTCCTCATCAATGCCTATACGATATATATACGATATATATACGATATAATGAGGACTTCTTCCATGACTGTGTATGGACAAAGTTCCCTTACAGACTCCCTGGCATGCCTTCGCACCCAGCACTCCACTGTGGTACACTCACCGACCTTTTCCTGCCCTGAGTCCATGATGGAGGAATTTATCTGGACATACGTTCCGTGTAACAGATGAGGACTTAACCAATGATTGTGTAAAGGTGAAGTTCCCTCACAGCTCTCCCAGGCTCCTCCGCCGGGCCTAGTACTCCATCCTTCACTTCTCCTGGCCGACAACTGTTCCCAGTGGCATGTTACCTCAGCTTATATAGGAGGCCCGCCCAGAACATTTTAGCATTTCCACCTGAGCGTAGCATTTTTGTGGTGTTTCTCGGAATAAAATTCAACTATACCTGCTTTTGGATTTGATTGAATTTCATTTTTTCAAATTTCACAAGTTTTTTTAATCACACAAATGGTGTGGATTGGACTCTTGGTGTTTTTAATCTATGAACATTTTTGGTGGAGCACAAGTGACAACACTGTTTATTTTTTAACACTTTATTTTGCTATTTTGTATTACATGTTTTGCAAAAAAAAATATTTGAGGAATGAAGGCTGTATTTGTGGGAGATTCATAGTTCTCACTTTTTTAGACATTCTTTTTTTTTTTTAGGCATTTCAAATGTTTATAAGATGCTGATGTAATTCTTGGACCCTGTATGAATGGATATGAACATGAATTAATTCTACCCATCCCTGAAGCTTTACCCACTTCCTGACCAGGCCATTTTTTGCGATACAGCACTGTGTCAATTTAGCTGACAATTGTCGTGTGATGCTGTACCCAAATAAAATTGATGTCTTTTTTTCCCACAAATAGAGCTTTCTTTTGGTGGTATTTGACTGCCTCTGCGCTTTTTATTTATGGCCCTATTAACAAAAAAAGACAGACAATTTAAAACATATATATATATATATATATATATATATATATATATATATATATATATATATATATATATATATATATATATATATTACTTTCTGCTATAATACATATCCCAAAAAAATGTAAAAAAACAAATCACTTTATCAATTTAGGCCAATATGTATTTTTCTACATATTTTTGGTAAAAAAATCCCAATAAGCGTGTATATTGATTGGTTTACGCAAAAGTTATAGCGTCTACAAACTACGGGATAGATTTAGAGACTTTTATTTTTTTTTACTGGTAATTGCGGGACTGTGACATTGGGTTGGGGGGGGATATGGAGGGATATGGAGGGGCAAGGATTAGGTAGAGAAGCCTGGTAGCCCTTAGATTTTTCTTGGGGGGAAATCGGTCTGAGTTTCTTCATTTAGATGTGGGGTGCCCCCACATCTCACGTTGCCTCTTGCCTCCTCTCTGGGGAACAATTACAATATATATGGCTATTTTGATAAGGTCCTAGGAGACGCACCTTTTTAATATGTTTGTAATAGTATTTTTGATTTCCATGTTTTTATTGAAGATTTTAATAAAAAAGAAGAATTACAAAGAACCTTTTTTTATAGGTTTCTGACAATGAAAGGATAGGAACAATACATCACCATTAAAAGCCAAGACAGTATTTATTCAATAAACTAAACATGTATAAAATAAATAAATATGAATGACATCACAACATAAATACTATTACAAACATCAAAGCTGATGTTTGTAATAATATTTATGTTGTGTTGTGTATGAGACTTAAATGTCTTTCAAGTTTTTTTTGTTTGGCATGCGACAAAAATATGTAGCAGAATACATCGTGGCATAGATTTATAAAGAAATTTGATTTAAAATAAAATTTTGTTGGATATGTTTTATAGCGGAAAGTAAAAAATGTATATTTTTTCAAAATTGTTGGTCTTGGATCAGCTTGTTCAGCGGGGGATCTGTCCACTGAGCGGAGTGGGAAAATGACAGGTCTGTGTCCACTCAGCTTATGCAGAGCAGACACGGACACAACCCACTCTGCTATAAGGGCGGCTGGTGTAAACAAACCGGCTGTCCGTTTACACCCACCTGCTCTCCATTCTGATCCACTAGACAGAGGGGAACAGATCCCTTTCCATTTTGTTTAGCGGATCAGATTAGAGGTAGGTGGGTGTAAATGGTAAATTTTCATATGTTTAGATCCATCGCTCTATAGTAGTGAATGGAGGGTCAGATCAGGTCCACCTGAAAAATGCACAGGCGTACTTGACCGGACGTCTCGTGTGAACCCACCCCCAACCTTTTCCCTTTAATTGCTTGCCATCCGCCTTTGGTACATTTACTGCGGCTGGGTGACATGTGCAGGCTGGATCACATACATGTTTGTCATCTAGCCTGTTCTGGGTTAGGGATGCACATGCTTGCGCCTGCTGCTAATCCACTCTGTCACTGGCTACAGCAGAATTTTGTCAGCAGGTGCTGGCCAATGATTTATGGCTGAGACAGGCTGATTGGCTGTAGCCAATCACAGCACAAAATTATGTGTTCACAAACACAGGGCTCTGTACACAGATCAGCAATCTGGCTATTTCTTCCCCAGGGAGAAAAAACAGTCAGATCTGTTAGTAAAACGCAGCACCTATTACAAAAAATACACTTGTTAGGCGCACAGTTAACCCCTTCATTGCCCCTTTGTTTCAAGGTGGGGTCTGGGGAGGGGCCAGGGGTGGAGTTGATGGTGGGGCTGAAGGGGGCCCTGTCAGCTAGATTGTACAGGACCCCATGATTTCTATCAGCGGCCCTGTATAGCAGTGACAAATAAAATAAAAAAGTTCAGCAAATAGGCAGATTGGCAGCCTCCTTAGCAGTGATGACTGGTGCTCAAAATTTTTGTGGGGGCGCAACCACTGTGCCCATCAAACGCAGCTACTGTGCCCATCAATTGCCGCCACTGTGCCATCAAACAAAGCCACTGTGCCCATCAAAAGCAGCCACTGTACCCATCAATTGCCACCACTGTGCCATCAAATGCAGCTACTGTACTCATCAATTGCTGCCAGTGTGCCCATCAATTGCTGCCACTGTGCCCATCAATTGCTGCCAGTGTACCCATCAATTGTCGCCACTGTGCCCATCAATTGCCGCTACTGTGCACATCAATTGCAGCTACTGTGCACATCAATTGCTGCCAGTGTGCTTGTGTGCCAGTGTGCCCCGGCTGTAATCAGGTGCTTCCAAAAAATACCCCGCCACTGTAATTCAGGCTTTTGGCGCCCGAAAAGGGGCTGGGCACCTGAATAGGGGGTGGCAGCGGCGACCATAGATAGATTCATGCAATGCATGAATCCATCTATGGTGAATGAAGGGTGGTAGGAGAGAGGGGGCGGTGCCCATGTGCCCCTTATAGACCTACCACCACTGCTCCTTAGACAAAAATAGGTGAGATAAGATAGACAGCAGTATAGGAATAAGAGCCTTTAAGCTGAACCAGCACATCTGTACTTTGTAGGACAGACTGTCTCCTCTAGCAACTGTATTTTACCCACTGCATCATACTGTATTCTCTTGGATGAGTTGTTTCTTGAAGCTCTCCCAGTCACCTCATGGATCCCCGGTCTATGAAGAGTCACCTCTGGTGCTTCTTTAGAACTTTATCCCTTTCAAAATTGTTTTTGGATACTGAGCAGGCTTTCCTCAGCAGAACCTTAGACACCCAGATAGGCCTCAGACAGGCCTAACAGCCGGCGGCCACCTGTATAGGCCTCCCAGCATGCAAAGCTGTCAGTCTGATTGACTGAGAAAGATATGTTTATTCATAACCTGAACTCACTGTAACTCATCATACTAATGTCAAAGGCACCACCTACTGACATAAGGGAGAAACCACAGCTTAACCACTTAAGGACCCCTTCACGCCGATATACGTCAGCAGAATAAATTTCTATACATTTCTATAAAATGTCTATAAATTTTGTGCAAACCAATCGATAAACGCTTATTGCAATTTTTTTTTACCAAAAATAGGTAGAAGAATACGTATCGGCCTAAACTGAGGAAAAAAAAAGTTTTTTAACCACTTGCCAACCGGCCACCGCCGTTATACGTCGACAAGGTGGCTCGGCTGGGCGAGAGCACGTAATATGACGTCCTCTCTCCCAGCCGCCACTAGGGGGCGCGCGCGCCCCCCGCTCGCCCCCGACTTCCGTGCGTGTGCCCGGCGGGCGCGATCGCCGCCGGGCACACGCGATCGCTCGGTACAGAGCGGGGACCGGGAGCTGTGTGTGTAAACACACAGCTCCCGGTCCTGTCAGCACGGGAAATGCTGATCTTCGGTTCATACAATGTATGAACCGAGGATCAGTGTTTCCCCTAGTGAGGCCACTCCCCCCCCCCACAGTAAGAACACACCCAGGCATACTTAACCCCTTCCCCGCCCCCTAGTGTTAACCCCTTCACTGCCAGTGGCATTTTTATAGTAATCCAATGCATTTTTATAGCACTGATCGCTATAAAAATGCCAATGGTCCCAAAAATGTGTCAAAAGTGTCCGAAGTGTCCGCCATAATGTCGCAGTACCAAAAAAAAACCGCTGATCGCCGCCATTACTAGTAAAAAAAATATAATAAAAATGACATAAAAATACCCCCTATTTTGTAAACGCTATAACTTTTGCGCAAACCAATCAATAAACGCTTATTGCGATTTTTTTTTTACGAAAAATATGTAGAAGAAAACGTATCGGCCTAAACTGAGGAAAAAAAATGTTTTTTTTATATATTTTTGGAAGATATTTATTATAGCAAAATGCAAAAAATATTCATTTTTTTCAAAATTGTCGCTCTATTTTTGTTTATAGCGCAAAAACTAAAAACCGCAGAGGTGATCAAATAACACCAAAAGAAAGCTCTATTTGTGGGAAAAAAAGGACGCCAATTTTGTTTGGGAGCCACGTCGCACGACCGCGCAATTGTCTGTTAAAGCGACGCAGTCCCGAATCGCAAAAAGTACTCTGGTCTTTGGGCAGCAATATGGTCCGGGGGGTAAGTGGTTAATATATTTTTGGGGGATATTAATTATAGCAAAAAGGAAAAAATATTGAATTTTTTTTTAAATTGTCACTCTATTTTTGTTTATAGCGCAAAAAATAAAAACCGCAGAGGTGATCAAATACCACAAAAAGAAAGCTCTTTGTGGGAAAAAAAGGACCCCAATTTTGTTTGGGAGCCACATCGCACGACCGCGCAATTGTCAGTTAAAGAGCCACAGTGCCGAATCGCAAAAACTGGCCGGGTCCTTTACCTGCCTAAAGGTCCGGGTCTTAAGTGGTTAACAGGATTAGGAAGGAAAGCCATTTGACCTCTAAACACTACAAATTAGCCAGGCTGGCTACCACCCAACATAACTAAATTTACCTGTAGCCCTATTCGAGGACTAGGGTGCTACATTACATTACCAATTCTAGGCAAATTCTTACATATCTCTTGACTTCTACATGTCTCTTGGCTTTTGATATCCTCCTCTCTCGTTTTTAAAATTCACAGACATTGCATGAGAAAGGAATCAGCCCAGTCATCATGATGAGGTGTTTCCTCTATATCCTTTCACAATGTAGGAGGGTGGTGTTCTTATTGTAAATAGTGTTTACCCACTTATTACCTAGAATATCCGGAGGTATGACATAAGTCTGTCTACAGAGCATTTAAGCCGCTTACAAAGCTAAATTTCTTTGGGGTGTAAATAACCACCAATGGTGCTTTCCCTCTTTGAGCTTCAACCACCACCAGTTGTGTAACTTCCCTGCTTTATGCTGCATTAGCGCATATTATTCTATTATTAGAATTTACACAATTTTTCCAATAGCTACTACATTGCGACGTGGCTCCCAAACAAAATTGACGTCCTTTTTTCCCCACAAATAGAGCTTTCTTTTGGTGGTATTTGACCACCTCTGCGGTTTTTATTTTTTGCTCTATAAACAAAAATAGAGCGACAATTTTGAAAAAAAAAAATATTTTTTACTTGTTGCTATAATAAATAGCTAATTTAAAAAAAAAAAAAAAAAATGTTTTATCACTCTAGGCCGATATGTATTCTACATATTTTTGTAAAAAAAAAAAAAAAAATCGCAATAAGCGACTGGTTTGCACAAAAGTTATAGCGCAAACCAGCAATAGAACACCCAGCAATAGTATAATGGCGGCAAAGGTATCCATTCTGTCCCCTCACCAATTAGCAACAGTATCAACAAATGGCAACCACCCCAACCTATAACTGGCCTTTGCAGCAAGGAGCACATGGAAGGAAGACGCATGTCAAAAAACAACAAAGACTCCCAGCTCACTTACCAGCTAGCCTGCAACAAACCAAATTGACCTGTGTCTAATGAAAGTCCAGTTCCTGTGTCTAATGAAAGTCCAGTTCCATATATACAGTAGTTACATATCCAAGGCCTTGTAACAAGCAGCAAACAATGTATTGCTCTAAGAGAAATGCATTATAGGAAATTAGGAATTATTGAAAGTTGTAGATTGAATCAAGTATAATTTTCTTGTTTTATTTACAACCTAGAGAAATCAGCCTTCTCCTTTTTCTTCTCTGGCTTTATGACATATTCTAACATATGTTCCAAGTTATACTTTATCACAATCCATTCAATACAGTATTTGTTTTGAAATCCTTGTGAGTTTACCTCAGCTTCTAGGAAGTTGCAGAGAATGGGCTACTATTGACGTCACTTAACATATAACAAAAATAACAATCCAAATTTTCCTCAGAAGGAAATGACTAAATGTTTGGTACCAAATACAAAGGAATGATGTTTTTCTATACCTTAATTTTTTAATAAACATAATTTATGGGTAGCTTATACTGAAAAATATTCTTTAGCGTAAACACATAGAAGCAGAGCCCCTTGCCATATCCCACACATATCTACATTGGGGTATTGCAGTCTGTTGGGATTTGGGCCTTCTGTTTCCTATTTGTATTATGGCCCCAACTCTTCTCCAAGACTTTACACCACAGCCCTCCCAATGACCTGATGGAGCAAAAAAAATAAAACATTAGTTCACTTGGTGGTTTGTTATCTTTTCTTTTATTGGGAGAGGTAGTAGTAAGAAACCGATAGCATTTCTTTAACCACTTCCCGACGGCCGTACGACTTTGTACGACCGCAGGGTGGCTCTGTGTTTTTACGGCCTCCGCTCCTCCTGGACACTGGGGGGCGCGCGCGCGCCCGCCACATCACTGGGATGCCGATGCGCGTGCCTGGCGGCCGCGATGTCCGCCAGGCTCCCGCGATCGGCGGTTACAGAGAGAATGACATGGATCTGTGTGTGTAAACACACAGATCCATGTCCTGTCAGGGAGAGAGGAGACCGATCTGTGTCTCTTGTACATAGGCACGCAGATCGGTCACCTCCCCCAGTCACCCCCCTTCCCCCACAGTTAGAACACTAAGCAGTATACACATTTAACCCCTCCCTCACCCTCTAGTGTTAACCCCTTCAATGCCACTCACATTTATACAGTAATTAGTGCATATTTATAGCACTGATCGCAGTATAAATGTGAATGGCGCTAAAAATGTGTCAAAAGTGTCCGATGTGTCCGCCATAATGTCGCAGTACCGATAAAAATCGCAGATCGCCGCCATTACTAGTAAAAAAAAAAAAAAAAATAATAATAATAATTCTGTCCCCTATTTTGTAGGCGCTATAACTTTTGCGCAAACCAGTCGCTTATTGCGATTTTTTTTTTTTTTTTTACCAAAAATATGTAGAATACGTATTGGCCTAGACTGAGAAAAAAAAAACAAATTAAAAAAAAATTGAGCTATTTATTACAGCAACAAGTAAAAAATATTATTTTTTTTCAAAATTGTCGCTCTATTTTTGTTTATAGCGCAAAAAATAAAAACCGCAGAGGTGATAAAATACCACCAAAAGAAAGCTCTATTTGTGGGGGAAAAAGGACGTCAATTTTGTTTGGGAGCCACGTCGCACGACCGCGCAATTGTCAGTTAAAGCGACGCAGTGCCGAATCGCAAAAAGTCCTTTGGTCAGGAAGGGGGTATATGTGCCCAGTAAGGAAGTGGTTAAAGAAAATTTGTTTTAACTACTCCAAGAAAATACCACACCTCTCCTCTCCTCAGTCTTCTAAGGACCGACTATTCTTTATGTCCTTTCTCTAACATACTTTTCATTTAGCAAACCTTTTTTTTAAGTATTTTTTCCCAGAATAGCTGTTTTTTCACAGACAGAACATAACTCATATATAAAATCAGCTTGTGATTTCTTGTTTTTAAGTGAATGAAAAAAAAGTCTGGTGATCTATTTAGAGTCAGCCATGTGTAACTGCTTGATCTCGCACACCTAGGAGCCCTAGGCACCAGCAATTTTCTCATCTATGCTACGTGCCTCTTGACTTAAAACAAACAAATATTATCATTTTTGAACAATAAGGCTTTTTTTTGGGGTTCCCGGTCTTCCAAAATTAATTTGAATTTCTTTATGTTTAGAGACAAATAGAAGTGAAGTCTACAAGTGGTGGCTTTAAAATAAGTAGCTTAGCTACATGTAAAGAGTGCAAAGTTAAAGTAGAATTCTGGGCTAGATCTAAGTACAAGCACCTTTCTTCCACAGGGCAGTTAACCACCTCAGCTCAGGAAGGTTTTACCCCCTTAATGACCCGGTAATTTTTTGCGATACGGCACTGCATTGTTAAACTGACAATTGCACAATCGCGACGTTGTACCCAAATAAAATTTATGGTTTTTTTTCCCCACAAATAGAGCTTTCTTTTGGTGGTATTTGATCACCTCTGCGATTTTTCTTTTTTGCGCTATAAACAAAAAATCAGACAATTTTGAAAACAATATATATATATATATATATATTTACTTTCTGCTATAAAACATACACAATAAAAAATTTAAAAAATCTAATTTAGGTCAATATGTTTTCTCATACATATTTTTAGTAAAAAAAATCCCAATAACACACTATTGATTGGTTTTCACAAAAGTTATAGCGTCTACAACTATGGGATACTTTTATGGAATATTTATTTATTTAGTTTTTTTTACTAGTGATGGCGGCGACCAGCAATTTTTTGCCGGACTGCGACATTGCAGTGGAAAAATTGGACACCTAACTGACACCTAACTGACACTTTTGACACCTTTTGGGGACCAGTGACTATATTACAGTGATCAGTGCTAAAAAAAATGTACTAATGACACTTGTAGGGAAGGGGTTAACATCAGGGGCGATCAAAGGGTTAAGTGTGTCCCTAGGGGGTGCTTTCCAACTGTGGGGGATGTGCTTTGACTTAGGGAAAACAGAGATCCCTGTTTCCTTAGCAAAAACACAAGATCTCCATTTTCCCCTCTAGCAGAATGGCGATCTGCCTCTCCTCAGAACGATTGACGGGTCCAGGCAGACATCGTGTCCGCTGGACCCACTGATTGGCTCCCGCTGTGTTGAATCACAGCAGGGCCGGAGTCCAAGAAAAAAAATCACGTACAGGTACATGATTTTGCGTTTAACGACTGCCCTGCCACAGTATATGATGCGGTCCTTAAGCGGTTAATGTAGGTGTTAGAAGAGGGGGTGGGAGTAGTTTTAAGATTAGTTATCTCTGTGCCAAATTTTCACATCAATTTTGTGATTGGTACCATTTATAAGGATGCTAAAATTATGCTAAGATTTTGTGTACTTTTTAACTGGAGATACAAAACAAATCACTATGAAAAAGTTTACATATCAACGGCTTGAAAAAGTAAAAAAAAAAAGTCTGGAAAATAAGGGGAAGAAGGAGTTAATTAAAGCGGGAGTTCACCCAAATTTTTTTTTTTAACCTTAGATTGATGTTCATTTTGTCTAGGGGAATCGGGTAGTTTTTTTAAAATCGAAGCCGTACTTACCGTTTTAGAGAGCGATCTTCTCCGCCGCTTCCGGGTATGGTCTTCGGGACTGGGCGTTCCTATTTGATTGACAGTCTTCCGAAAGGCTTCCGGCGGTCGCATCCATCGTGTCACGAGTAGCCGAAAGAAGCCGAACGTCGGTGCGGCTCTATACGGCGCCTGCGCACCGACGTTCGGCTACTTTCGGAAAATCGTGACAAGATGGATGCGACCGTCGGAAGCCTGTTGGAAGACTGTCAATCAAGTAGGAACGCCCAGTCCCTCAGCCCATACCCGGAAGCGGCGGAGAAGATCGCTCTCTAAAACGGTAAGTACAGCTTCGATTTTTAAAAAACTAGCCGATTCCCCTAGACAAAATGAGCATCAATCTAAGGTTAAAAATTGTAATTTCCGGGTGAACCTCCACTTTAAGGACAGAGCTGGGTATTGCTGCCAATCTTCTCTAAATTGTAGTAGTGATTCTTTCCTGACCCCAGATAACAACTGGAAAAGATACAGATTAACATGCTGCTCTGTACGTTTGTAGATGTAAATAATCTTATATACCGGTAGGCCCCATACACACGAGAGGATTTATCCGCGGATACGGTCCAGCGGACCGTATCCGCGGATAAATCCTCTCGAGGATTTCAGCAGATTTCTATGCGATGGCGTGTACACACCATCGCATTGAAATCCGCGCAGAAATCCTCTGGCGATGACGTGTCGCGCCGTCGCCGCGATTATGACACGGCGACGGGCGCGACGCTGTCATATAAGGAATTCCACGCATGCGTCAAATCATTACGACGCGTGCGGGGAATCCCTTTGGACGGATGGATCCGGTGAGTCTGTACAGACGAGCGGATCCATCCGTGGGATCCGATTCCAGCGGATAGATATTCTGTGCATGTCGACAAATATTTATCTGCTGGAATTCGGAAATATCCGCGGATAAATATCCGCCGGAGTGTACACACCATAGAATCTATCCGCTGAAACCCATTCGATGGGATTTATCTGCGGATAGATTCTATGGTGTGTACGGGGCCGTAGATTTAATGTATATTTTGCTCCTAGGAAAGCATCCAAGTGTTTTCTAAAACACATTTTCTAGATCTAACCTGTATTCCATTTTAAAGTATACTAAACTAATGTTAAAAAATATTTTCAAGTATGTATTCTTAACTCAAAAATGTTCCTTCTATTGCTCCCAGCCTCCTCCAAATCTCCAAATTGCTCTTAAAGGGTGGCCAAATTTATTCCCCATGCAGCCTGAAGGCTTCACTGCCGTTTCCCTACTTGCAATGCCGGTGCCTGCACCTGAAGCCTATGGACGGATTTGCTTGGAGTGCCGACTTTGCGGGATCCCTGGACAGGTAAGTGTTCCTATATTAAAAGTCAGCAGCTACAGTATTTGTAGCTGCTGACTTTCAATTTTTTTCCCCCAGGCTAAAACTCTGCCTTAAGTTATGAATGCGTATGGATTATTTTTGGATAATAAATATGGGGCCAGATTCAGGTAGCTACGCCGACGTAACTCTGAGAGGCAAGAGCAGTATTCACAAAGCACTTGCTCCCTAAGTTACGGCGGCGTAGCGCAAATGGGCCGGCGTAAGCCCGCCTAATTCAAATTTGGAAGGTAGTGGGCGTGTTGTATTAAAATTAACCGTGACCCCATGTAAATGAATGGCCAAACGAACGGCGCCCAGCCCCATTCACGTACGACTTACGCAAACAACGTAAAATCCGACGGCTGTTCCGACGTCCATACCCTAACATGACTTACCCCTGCTTACCCCTGCTTTATGAGGGATAACTATACGCCGGATGTACGCCTTACGTAAACGGCATAGCTTACTGCGATGGGCGCAAGTACGTTTGTGAATCGGCGTATCTAGATCATTTACATATTCGACGCGGAAATCAATGGAAGCACCCCTAGCGGCCAGCGTAAATATGCACCCAAGATAAGACGGCGAAGGAGACTTACATCGGTCGGATGGAGCTAGAATTCAGGCGTATCTGGTTTCAAGAATACGGCGCATAGATACGACGGCGCATCCTAGAACTTACGCGGCGTATCAACAGATACGTCTGCGTAAGTTCTCTCTGAATCTGGCCCATATTGTTTAGTGTGACCCAGTTTCTGAGGTTATTTATATCCGAACTATCTTATCTCCTAAACTTTATGTGCAGCATTATTTGTTATCTAAGCCTATGCTGATTTAACCACTTGCCTACAGGGCACTTTCACCCCCTTCCTGCCCAAGCCAATTTTCAGCTTTCAGCACTGTCACAATTTGAATGACAATTGCGGGGTCATGCAACATTGTACCTAAATTATATATTTATCATTTTTTTCCCACAAATAGAGCTTTCTTTTGATGGTATTTGATCACCTCTGCGGTTTTAATTTTTTGCGCTATAAACAAAAGAAGAGGGACAAGTTTAAAAAACAAAAACACAATATTTTGTACTTTTTGCTATAATAAATATCCAATTTTTTTTTAAAACAAATGTTTTACTCAGTTTTGGCTGATACGTATTCTTCTACATATTTTTGTTAAAAAAAATTGCAATAAGCGTATATTGATTGGTTTGCGCAAAAGTTAAAACGGCTACAAATAGGGGAGAGATTTATAGCATTTTTATTATTTATTAATTTTTTACTAGTATTCTGCGATTTTTTATCGTGACTGCGATATTGTGGCGGACACATCGGACACTTTTGACACATTTTTGGGACCATTCACATTTATACAGCAATCCGTGCTATAAAAATGCATTGATTGCTGTATAAATATGACTGGCAGGGAAGGGGTTAACACTAGGGGGCAATCAAGGGGTTAATGTGTTCCCTAGGGAGTGATTCTTACTGTGGGGGGAGGGGACTTACTGGGGGAGGTGACTATGTACAAGGGACACACCATCGGTCTCCTCTCCCTGACAGGACATGGATCTGTGTGTTTACACACACAGATCCTGCTCAGTTACTGGGCAATCGCGCGTGCCCGGCAGACATCGCAACCGCCGGGAACGCGCATCAGATTCCCAGTGGCGCGTGCCCCAGAGTGGCTTGGGAAGGCGCAACGTCATATGACGTCCGCCCACAACGAGAGAGTCTTCGTCCCGCTGTCATATTACGGCGATATAGAATCCAGGTCAGAGGCCTATCTGTTTATGTTCACATTGTTAGCGTCACATTAATTTTCCTTAATTTTTATGCTGTGTTTTCTATCTAAACAACACATTTAATCTAAATTATTGTGAAACTTGAGGCTGAAATCAAATATGGAACTGAATACACAAGATAGATGAGACACAAATTATGAAATAGGAAGTAAATTATATATGTTCTGTAAAAAAAAGGAGAAGCTCCTAACCTCCAGGAATTATTTACAAGGGGAAAAAATAGATTTGTTCTGAGAAACAATTTTATATAGTATTTAGGGCCTGTTCACACAGTGCATTGTGGTAATGACTTCAAAGATATTGTAAAGGAAAAAAATATATTTTTAAGTACTCGTTTTAGTGAAAGGAATGAACATTACTTAACCTTCAGGCCCCGTACACACGTCCGAGGAACTCGACGTGCCAAACACATCGAGTTCCTCGTGGAGGTCAGTGTGGAAGCCACCGAGGATCTCGGCGGGCCGACTTTCCTCATTGAACAACGAGGAAATAGAGAACATGTTCTCTTTTCGGCCCGACGAGTTCCTCGTCGGCTTCCTCGCTGAAAAGTGTACACACGACCGAGTTTCTCGGCAGAATCCAGCTCCGACCGAGTTTCTGGCTGAATTCTGCCGAGAAACTCGGTCGTGTGTATGGGGCCTCACACACGCTTTAAGATTTTAATGTAATTGCAAAAGTTTTTTTTCAGTATTCTTCTTTGATCTGCATCTTTCAATAAAAAAAATACCTGATGCAAAGTTTCCATAATTTAAAAAAATTCACAGGGACACCTTTTTTTTCCATTCATCCAAAAGCCTTGGTAGATGGAGTATGTGCTTTAATTAGTAGCTGGAAATTGTTTAATAGGTAAAGTTCTTCAAAAGGCATATTGTTAACCTAATGGACAAATCGATTTTTAAAAGTACTGTATACACAGGAAGATTTATCACACAATAAGCACACATCTAAGAAGGCATTGTTCATAAATAATTTATGTACCGTATTTATAGGCATATAACACGCACCTTAACTTTAAGAGGGAAGTTTCAGGAAAAAAACGTTCCACAGCCCCCTGCGTATAACTCGCAGGCACAGTTTACCCTCTATTTTCAGGGTAAAAAAGTGAGTGTTATACGCCAAGAAATACAGTATTTTATATATAGAGCCATATAGTAAAGCTATATCTTTTAGTCTGCTTAAAGTATGGCAACCCAACGGCTCTTACAGAAAATATACCGAACACCAATTATACTGCAAAAACATTTGGCATAAAACATTTAGACTTCATTTAGATGTACGGTTATGGAAGGTAGACACAAAAATGTGTGGTTTAACTCTGTTTTTGCAGCCCGTTACCCCCCCCCCCCTTACATTGCAATAGGCAGTAGATGGGGGTGTATACATGCCACATGTGCAATGTTTCACTTTGCACCGAAGGAAAAGTTTACCCAACACATGATCGGCATTTAGTGAACGCTACACATTCAGGTACTGTAGATAGGAAAGAGCTGCGAACGCCCTGGCAACAATGAGGTTAAAATATTCTGTGAGGAGGTGTTGCGTAGTTTACTCATCTTTTGACACGTGTCTTAATCTACCCTTGGAAACATTACTTGGCACAGACCTTTCTGCTGAGTGCTGTTTTGATTGTTGTGACTGCTGATGGGTTATAGAGGGGGATGGGGGTGAAAATAAAAGCAAAGAGGGGGGCAGAGGGTGGGGGATGAAGGGTGGTACATGGGGGTGTTTTCTGCTAAGAGGTGGATAGCTGGCAACGATATATGATCTGGTCAGTGTAGATAGGAATTTGAGAGCACCTCTCTAGATCAATAGTCGGGACACAGAAAAGGATACTATTCTTCCCTTCCACCAGTATACCAAACACTCAGCACCCCAAATCCCCCCCTTTCCCATCACACTCAGTACCCCTAATGACTCTCACATGTACACCCTACACTCAGTGCCCCCCAATCCCCTTCCCACCAGCACTCTCACCTCTCACTGTACACACACACACGTCTTAATTGTAACCCAGTGGAAACAATGTAGTGATGTATGTGGAACTCCTATAATAATATAGGTATAAATCAATATTATATTATATGCAGCCCTTTGTATTCCTATAGTAAGGAGATGTGCTGAATATAACCCCTGTTTTCTTATAATAAGTAAATATTTACCCCTATAATTACAATGGTGTAGTGAGTAGCACTCTCGCCTAGCAGTAAAAAGGGTTGCTGGTTCGAATACCGACCACGACACTACCTGCTTGGATTTTGCATGTTTTCCCTGTGCCTGCGTGGGTTTCCTCCGGGTACTCCGGTTTCCTCCCACACTCCACAGACATGCTGGTAAGTTAATTGGCTTCTGCCTAAAATTGGCCCTAGTATATGAATGTGAGTTAGGGACCTTAGATCGTAAGCTCCTTGAGGGTAGGGACTGATGTGAATGTACATTGTATATGTAAAGCGCTGCGTAAATTGACGGCGCTATATAAGTACCTAAATAATAATAATAATGTATGTAGAATCCTCATAGGAATCTATATTGTATGTAACATAAGATCTTGCAAAGTGTCTGTTGTTTCCCATTACTGGCCCAACTGTTTTTTTGACCCGTCTGCAACATTTCCTTGTCTGCTCACCTTCTCCTTTATTGACCCTGTCTTGTTTCACTGGCAACAGTTTCTGCTTGATGCTCTGGTACTTCATTGTCTGCAAATTACTGACCAGGCCTTTTTTGGACTTCGTCTCTATGCCTGTTGATTTGGTACTACACTGTAGTTGTCCTTCAGTTGCTGATCTCTGTTTCCAGATGGTGTTCCATCATGTCCTTCATCTATAGGAAAATTGTACCCAATTATTAAGTAAGTACAATCTTGTTTCTAATTTCAGACTATGCATCAGACTTATGTATTTCTCCTGAGGAAGTGAGTGTTGTCTCGCGAAATGCGTGGAGTTTAATACATAAGAATTTATTACTAGGACTACCAGCTATATCATGATCTATGTCATTATGAATACATTTTATGTACATATACCTGTAATCATGTTCAAAACATTTTAAATGTGTTTAAAAATGTTGGAATAATACATGTTGTACATTCTATATTTATGGTTTGTGTCTCTCAAAGTCCCTTGGGCATTTATTTTATTGTATTTACATTTATTGGGACTGAAACACTTTCATGCCTTACACATGCAAGCTCAATTTTTGAATAATTGTTACAAATAGCAACTAGAGGACAATCTACAAATCTGCAAATTAAATATATAGTATTGAAAATATGGCACAGCAAAAATGTAAAGCATCATAGCTACATTGGGGTATTGTGCGCTCCGGCGTATAGCGCCAGTGCGCATGCTTGAAATTCCGCCGCAATCCAACCATTCTTACATGTACTGACCCATTTCTGGACATTAGATTTGCAGATGTGACTGGATTTCTGCAAGAGTATCATTAGTGTTACCACCTCTAAGTGCCACTTCTAATGCCACGTACACACGATCGGAATTTCTGACAAGAAAAGTTCGATGTGAGCTTTTGGTTGGAAATTCCGACCGTGTGTAGGCCCCATCTGACTTTTTCTGTCTAAATTTCCAATAGCAAAAATTTAAAAGCTGGTTCTCAAATTTTCAGACAAGAAAAGTTAGTCTGTATGCAATTCCGACTCGGAATCAAGTCGATGCATGCTTGGAAGCATTGAACTTCATTTTTATCGGCTCTTCATAGTGTTGTACATCACCGCATTTTTGACGGTCAGAATTTTGTGTGACCGTGTGTATGCAACACAAGTTTGAGCCAAAATTCCGTGGGAAAAAAATCCATGGTTTTCTTGTCGGAATTTCCTCATCGTGTGTACGCAGCATAAGTGTTTGAATTATTGCAGGGCTCCCTTGACCACCAATCTTTTGAAATGCAGAACCATGAATTACACACAAGAATAATGGTATATAGCAGGTGACCCCAGACACAGGAAAACTTTATTTTGTACATAACCCCTGTAAGCACCTGCTTACAAACAAACAAGTCCATATTCCTATATTTCTTAAAAAGTTAAAGTTAAAAAAATAGATGGAGTGAGTAGGGGACTACTTATTTTTGTGGCCCCTTGACTAGTTGTGATGGAATGCTAAACCTGTATTCTTTTCAATATGTTTTTGTCTTTTACTTGAACACCATGGGGCAGATTCACAAAGCATTTACGCCGGCGTATCTCGAGATGCGCGGCGTAATTGTAAATATGCGCCGTGCGTATCTATGCGCCGTATCCCCAAAACGAGATACGTCTGAAAACCAGCTTTTCCGACCGACGTAATCTTTCTACACCGGCGCATCGTGGGCACAAATATAGAAGACGCACCATTGTTTTGCTATGCAAATGAGCGAGATACGGCGATCCACAAAAGTAAGTTTGACCGGCGCAGGCTACGCGCTGTGCGCATCAGCTGTACGTCCGGTCTAAACTTACCCCTCATAAAAGCAGGTTTAACTTTGCACCAGACGTGTGCAGATCAGCTAAAGCAACACCGTTAGGGACGAGCTGAGCACACACACTTGCAGGACAACAATCTGTATGCCAACATGCCAGGGGCATCCATGGTCATAGCTATACTACTGGCTTTAGATGCGCGCAGAAGGAGGAGGGAACGGAGGAGGAGGAGGGCACGGGAGGGGAGGGCATGGGAGAGGATATACCGCACACGCATAGACATCTTTGGCATGGGTGATTCAGAGGTGTATCGCATCTTCAGATTCAGCCCTGAAGCCATCCTGGAATTAACCACAACCCTGAAAGATGACATCACCAGCCAGACACGCCGCTCACATGCAGTGCAGCCACTGGTCAAGGTACTGGCAACACTGCATTTCCTTGCCAGTGGCTCTTTTCAGCGCACAAGTGGAGCTGTGGCTGGGATGTCCCAATCCTTCATTAGCAGATGTGTGCACCAGGTTATCCCCGCAATCCTCAGACGCATGGCCAACCAAATCATCAAACCCACCCAGGAGGACCTGCGGATGAAGGTAATGCGTGATTTCTACCGAATTGCAGAATTCCTACGCACCATGGGGGCCATTGATTGCACACATGTGGCACTACAGCCCCCCCATGAGACAGAGCACATATATCGCAATCGGAAGCATTGGCATTCCATCAATGTACAGGTGATAGCTGATGCCCAATACCTCATATGGCACGTCCGTGCCAAACACCCAGGATCCAGCCATGACAGCTACATATACCGTCAAAGCAACATCCCAATGGAATTTGAACAGAATATGTATGGAGACAGCTGGCTGGTTGGTGAGTGACATGGGTGTCAGGCATGACTGTCCCCCCCATGATGCAGACATCACAAGGGGCACATGCACGACTAACATCCTCCTGTCTTTTCCCTTCCAGGTGACTCTGCATATGCACTGGGACCCCATCTCATGACTCCATTCCGGAATCCCCAAACCCCAGGAGAGGAAAGATACAATGAAACACACACACGTACCCGTGGAGTGGTGGAACGCACCTTTGGCCTCCTGAAGTCCCGTTTCCGATGCCTGGATAAGTCTGGGGGTACCCTGCTGTATTCCCCAAACTTCGTGTGCCAGATCATCGGTGCATGTTGCATGCTGCACAACTTTGCCGTGAGAAAGGGCCTGGAGATTGCCCTAGGTGTAATACTTCGGCGCCCGCTGGGTGGAGTTCACGTCGTTTTCCGCGTTGGGTATGCTAATTAGCTGTTTACGGCGATCCACGAAGGTACGCGCGGTCGTCGCATTCTCTTACGTCGTCGCTAGTCGGCTTTTCCCGGCGCATAGTTAAGGCTGCTATTTCTTGGCTTATATTTAGACTTGCCATGTTAAAGTATGGCCGTCGTTCCCGCGTCAAATTTTTATTTTTTTCTTTTTTTTGCGTAAGTCGTCCGTGAATAGGAAAGGATGTTACTCACGTCGACTTTCAAAAAATTACGTCAGTGCGACGTCATTTCGCACAAAGCACGGCGGGAAATTTCAAAACGGAGCATGCGCAGTACGTTCGGCGGGCTTGCGCTGGACGGATTTACGCTACGCCGCCGCAAGTTTTCAGGCAAGTGCTATGTGAATCAAGCACTTGCCCGTAAAACTTGCGGCGGTGTAACGTAAATGCAATACGTTACGCCGCCGGAATTCTACCTGAATCTGGCCCTACATTTACACTCAGATGCATGCTGAGCTAATCTTTATTTGATTGCATATTAAACAAAAGTCCTCATGTAAATGTAATAGTTTACTGCCTTACCTAATCTGATAAAAGAGCAGTGTGTACTTTTATGGTGCTGTGACTCTTATGTCCAATAGATTACTTTATAATTGCTTTTATTCAAGGAAGGGCAGATATACTAAGAAGCAATACTTGGTCATCTAGCTGCTGGCCCTGACTTAGGCCTCGTACACACGATAGGTTAACCAGAGGACAACGGTTTGAAGGACCGTTGTCCTAAGTTAACCTATGAAGCTGACTGATGGTCCGTCGTGCGTACACACCATCAGTTAAAAAAACGATCGTGTCAGAACGCGTTGACGTAAAACACAAGGACGTGCTTAAAAAAAACGAAAAGCATGATTCTGAGCATGCGTGGATTTTTAACCGATGGGCGTGCCTACTAACGACTCTTTTTCTCATCGGTTAGGAATCCATAGGTTAATTTTAAAGCAAGTTGGCTTTTTTTTTTAACCTAAGGTTAAATAACCTATGGGGCCTACACACGATCGGTTTGGACCGATGAAAACGGTCCATCAGACCGTTGTCCTCTGGTTAACCTATCGTGTGTATGAGGCCTTAATGTATATTTTTGTCCATGAGACCAGAATAAACAGAAGGTAATTTCCCTTCATACTTGTATTGCTCCTGCAAATTTTGGTTTTAAAGTAGAAGTATGAAGAACATATTTAAGGTAAAAGAATATATTGTATAAGAATTGTAATTACAAACATGTTGAAGACCAATCCATTTCTTTTTCAACGTAAATAAATTAATCTAAAAGATAGTTGCAATTAAGAAAACACAAACATTTCAAACTGTAATATATTATATTTTAAGTTTATGAATTTAAAAATTAAAAAGATACCAACTGTATTGTTAAAATTGTTTATTTATAAATAAATAAAATAGACATAAATACAACCAACATCATTTATATATAAATTGAACATGTTTTGTAGTAAAAAAAAAAGTTAACTAATAGGAATGTAATATTCCTCCAGCCAATTTATTGCATTTAAAAATGTATGTGGATCTCAGCTGCCTATCATTTTAGTTATGGTACATTGAGTTCTAAACTGATCTATATGATCATACCAAACTTGAAACAATTATTTTAGATAAAAGTCATTTTTCCATTGTTTGTTCAGAATAAATACATAAATATAATAATTATTAAGATTAAAATAAATAACAGCAGTATTAACATTTATAAAAATGCAAGTGAGGATGTGTTCCTGAGAGGGTAGGGAATTTCATTTAAACAGCTTCTGCCTCATTTTGCTGTCTGTCAGAAGAAAAAAGAAAAAGAAAAATGTGTTATATAAAATCACAAGAAGATTATGTTTACAGTTTTTATTTAAAATGTTTTTTATGACTAGGATGATAACATGCCTTACAATATCATTGTTTTATAATGTTAGTTGATTAATAAACAATTAAATCCAGTGATTTTATTTAAAATAGAGTGGAAATCCTAAAAAATAAAACTTGACTAATCAAAAAATCCAGTGTACAAAGGGATTGCGTTTTTTTTTTTATTATTATTATTATTATTTGCTTCTTTTTTTTTTCAATTAGAGAGCAATTTTGGCAAACTTCTTATAACAATTTTGTTGCTGTCAAAGCTTTCTTGCAACTGGCATTTTTTGTGACGTTTTATTTGCATATTGCAGGGACAGGAAATGAAGGAACATCTCCTTACTGCATCCCAGACAGAAATAAAAATATGAGAAAGTTTAACTCTTGCACCTCTATAAAAAACTAAAATAGATGTTTTTTTACAGTAGCTGAGGTTAAGCTTTAAATCAAAAAGGGCAACATGTTATTATTGTTGTTATATGTGTCTGTTGTAAAATCATTACCTTTCTAATATTAACTTGATGATGCGCTCTACCCAAGAAGCAGAAGGATCCACACAGACCATGTTTCCATCTTTTAGAGTAATTCTGAAAAGTAAAATAAAGTTTTCAAATCTGATTAACTGTGATGGATAACAGTAACTTAGCATTCATTTTTTTACAGAGTGCATGTACTTGTGCTCCTTGTTGTCCAGGGCCAAAAGACTAAGAGACAAATAAAAGCAAAGCATTGTGGCACAGTGCTACTCTATGGGTTGTGCTTTCTTAAACTAGCTTTCATTATCATGAGAAGGCTGAGTTTGGAAGGGTGGTGGGAAAGAGCTCCTTTAGATTTACCAAAACTATGCAATATAAGGACTTACCTAAAATATCCATTTGATTTGTATCCAATCTGGCAGAATCTTGCACTAAACAGATGTTGGTAGATCTAAAGGAGGTTGCACAGTCATACTGTAATGCCGCGTACACACGGTCGTTTTTCGGCATGAAAAAAAATGACATTTTTAAAAACGTCATTTAAAATCATCGTGTGTGGGATTCACATTGTTTTTCGGCTTCTGAAAAATTTTGTTTTTCGGGTTGTAAAAAATGATCGTGTGTGGGCTAAAATTACGTTTTAAACCCGCGCATGCCCAGAAGCGAGTTATGAGACGGGAGCGCTCGTTCTGGTAAAACTATTCGTAATGGAGTAAGCACATTCATCACGCTGTAACAGACAAAAAAGCGCGAATCGTCTTTTACTAACACGGTATCAGCTAAAAGCAGCCCAAAGGCGAATAGAACTTCCCCTTCAGAGTGCGTGTTGTACGTCACCGCGCTTGTGTTCATCATTTTTTAAAAACGATGGTGTGTGGGCAGCGTCGTTTTTAATGATGAAGTTGGAAAAACGTCGTTTTTTGGACATGCTGAAAAATGTCATTTTTTTTCATCCCGAAAAATGACCGTGTGTACGCGGCATAACACATATGGTGAGACTTTAACAGACCAATTTTTAGTGGACTAATTTATGTTGAAACCACCAACTTGAGGCAACGTATATAATAAACTATAATACGTCTAACAACATCTAATATATGTAACGTATATATAATAATACTTACATTACTTCAACATTTTTGCAGTGGGGGCCACTAGGAATCACCTCTATATTTGCCATTATTTTGGTAGATATTTGTTTTGATTCAAGCTTCACACACTGGCACCTTAATTCTGACGCTGATCTTATTAAAGACATAGCTGCAAATTAAAGAAGAGAAACATTTATATAGTTATGATGAGTTTATTTCTAAATTAACCACTTAGACATTTTCCTCTTTTCTGTTTTGAGTTTTTTTTTTACTTTATTGACATAAAAATAGAAAATTGTGAACTCCAGGGTGATGTCGGTTCAGAAAACATGATTGTTTTTGGCTAACATTTGCACTGTTGGCCATAGGTTCTGGTATCTGTGTCTTCTTTAAAGGAAAACTCCAGGAATTATTTTTGAAAGGACATGGGGTGGTTACATGTAATGTGGTAATTACACTTACCTACATGCTGTCCTTTAAGGCCTCGTACACACGATAGGTTAACCAGAGGACAACGGTCTGATGGACCGTTTTCATCGGTCAAAACCGATCGTGTGGTACCACATAGGTAGAGTTACAGCTTTATACATAGTTGGAAACATTCATAGAAAAAAAATGGTAGATGACTTTCCTATTATAGTAATAATTAGTAAAGATGTTAGTGCACCTTACAGGTTGTCTACTGTGACACCTTGTGTGCTGCCTTCTGCCTAATGGGACGAATTAAAAAATGTAATGTTCTCTCCTGCCAAATGGATACTTTTTGCATCACTTTTATGGACAAATAACATTGCTACTAAAATATTTTTCTACCCAATACTTTTTTTACATACTGCAAAATGGGTTAACTTTAAGCACAGTTTAGTTCAGTTCAAAAGTTGAAATAAATTATCGTTACCTTCTGCTGCAGTGGTGAAAAGCAGGAAGAGGGTAAGGGTGGCACAAGCTGCTTTGAAGAACATCATGGTTTTCTTGTGGATTTGCTTGGCAGGCTTCCTAGTTTGCCTTAGCTGAGCTGTTTTCAAGACCTTCTGTTTTGTAGCTGAAAAGCGAATAGAATATATAGTATAGAGCCTGGTCATTCTGATGTCATTATTGTTTGATTACGACATTGTAAATTCCAGATTCAGTAACTTGCTGTTTGTCACAGTTCCTGAGTCACGTTACATGTAACTCACTTTCAGCATACCGTTGTTAGCTCGGTCACTGTTCTTGGTGCACTTGTATAAACATTCATAATAATTTTGGTTTGGCTGCATATGCAGTAACATTGGCAAAACGCCCTACATGTGCGCCCTGGTATTTCCAGATGGAAATATAATTTTATCCAAATGCTTCTTGTGGATGTCAGACATTTGCACAGATAGAACTTTAAAGAGGTTCAGACTGTTTTCACTTATTCTCATATAAGCAGATGCTTGAAAATGTGAGGTTTTATAACCTGCATTTCAGACGGCCTGTTTCAAAAAATATCATGTAAAACACAAAAAATTGTGATAATATAGCTGTCCATAGAACATTGGGACCAAATGCGGGATACTACAAAGTTATGCTCTCGCAATGGGACTGCTATTGAAACTTACTATGAAGCACTACTTTGATGATACATGGTACTCATCAGATTAGCACATATTGTCCCTGATGCTCCCTCGTTCTACTTTCCTTGTTGTTCAGACCTGGGTTTGTTTATCCATATTTAGTGGACTTGTCTGGTGGTCCATCTATGGCAGCAATTGTACTTCATCCTGAATACTTGTCAGGACCAGGACTTGAACCCAGGATGGGTCTTGCAGTAGATCATCTTGCTGGGCCACCTGAGATGCTGCAAAACACCTTGCCTGATTACTTGGCCAAACCTACTTTCTGTCTTGTTTTTGGTGAACCTTGAACTGCTTGCTCCTTTAATGAACTTCCTATCTAAGACATGCCTTTGTACTTCATGCCAGATTATTGTTCTCTTCTCAAGCCAATATCTTGCACCTTTTACTGCTGCCCCGAAACTTCACTACCACTTGTTACCGACCTTGGCTTGTTCCTCAACTATGCTTTCGCTTCATCCAAACCTATTTATAAGGTAGGGGGCATGTCCATGTGCTTAAATGTCTCAATTGGCTGTCCTGCACCACCTGATGGATGTGTCATAGGTCAAAGTTCCTACCCATGTAACATTGCGGACCGCCGCGAACATCGCCAGATGTCCGACGGTTTGGCAGACCGCGAACGGCGAAAGTTCGCCGCAAAACGACCGCCTGGCGAACCGGCAGGCCATCTCTAATGACAGGCTTTCCTGACACAGGATCAGTCACAGTAGCAAGTGAAAGCAGACAAATCACAAACTTGCCTAGGGTAATATCATTAAAGCAAAGGTTTTATTTAATTAAAATGGCACTTACAGAGCAGATAAATGGCTTTAAACTTAAAGTGGTGTAGCCTGGGCCGGGAGTCCATGAGAGCGGCAGCGTGAGACCTTAGCTCCTGCTTCTCACAGCCATCCTGAAGGCATCCTGTCCCCGATTTACAGCGTGATGAATGTGCTTACTCCATTACGAATAGTAGTTTTACCAGAACGAGCGCTCCCGTCTCATAACTCGCTTCTGGGCATGCGCGGGTTTAAAACGTTGTTTTAGCCCACACACAATCATTTTTTACAACCAGAAAAATGACATTTTTCAGAAGCCGAAAAACGATGTGAATCCCACACAGGATGATTTTAAATGACGTTTTTAAAAATGTCATTTTTTTTTCATGCCGAAAAACGACCATGTGTACGCGGCATTACATATGACTGTGCAACCTCCTTTAGATCTACCAACATCTATTTAGTGCAAGATTCTGCCAGATTGGATACAAATCAAATGGATATTTTAGGTAAGTCCTTATATTGCATAGTTTTGGTAAATCTAAAGGAGCTCTTTCCCACCACCCTTCCAAACTCAGCCTTCTCATGATCATGAAAAGCTAGTTTAAGAAAGCACAATGCTTTGCTTTTATTTGTCTTGTAGTCTTTTGGCCCCGGAAAACAAGGAGCCCAAGTACATGCACTCTGTAAAAAAATGAATGATAAGTTACTGTTATCCATCACAGTTAATCAGATTTTGAAAACTTTATTTTACTTTTCAGAATTACTCTAAAATATGGAAACATGGTCTGTGTGGATCCTTCTGCTTCTTGGGTAGAGCGCATCATCAAGTTAATATTAGAAAGGTAATAATTTTACAACAGAGACATATAACAACAATAATAACACGTTGCCCTTTTTGATTTAAAGCTTAACCTCAGCTACTGTAAAAAACATCTATTTTAGTTTTTTATAGAGGGGCAAGAGTTAAAATGTCTCATATTTTTATTTCTGTCTGGGATGCAGTAAGGAGATGTTCCTTCATTTCCTGTCCCTGCAATATGCAAATAAAACGTCACAAAAAATGCCAGTTACAAGAAAGCTCTGACAGCAACAAAAATGTTATAAGAAGTTTGCCAAAATTGTTCTCTAATTGGAAAAAAAAACATAAAAAAAAAAAAAAAACGCAATCCCTTTGTGCACTGGATTTTTTGATTAGTCAAGTTTTATTTTTTGGGATTTCCACTCTATTTTAAATAAAAGCACTGGATTTAATTGTTTATTAATCAACTAATATTATAAAACAATGATATTGTAAGGCATGTTGTTATCATCCTAGTCATAAAAAGATTTTAAATAAAAACTGTAAACATACTCTTCTTGTGATTTTATATAACACATTTTTCTTTTTCTTTTTTTCTTCTGACAGACAGCAAAATGAGGCAGAAGCTGTTTAAATGAAATTCCCTACCCTCTCAGGAACACATCCTCACTTGCATTTTTATAAATGTTAATACTGCTGTTATTTATTTTAATCTTAATAATTATTATATTTATGTACTTATTCTAAACATACAATAGAAAAATTACTTTTATCTAAAATAATTGTTTCAAGTTTGGTATGATCATATAGATCAGTTTATTACTAGAGAACTCAATGTACCATAACGAAAATTATAGGCAGCTGAGATCCACATACATTTTTAAATACAATAAATTGGCTGGAGGAATATTACATTCCTATTAGTTAACATTTTTTTTTACTACAAAACATGTTCAATTTATATATACATTATGTTGGTTGTATTTATGTCTATTTTATTTATTTATAAATAAACAATTTTAACAATGCAGTTGGTATCTTATTTCATTTTTAAATTCATAAACTTAAAATATAATATATTACAGTTTGAAATGTTTGTTTTCTTAATTGCAACTATCTTTTAGATTAGTTTATTTACGTTAAAAAAGTCCATGAGAGCGGCAGCGTGAGACCTTAGCTCCCGCTTCTCACAGCCATCCTGTCCCCGATTTGGCTCCAAAAGGTACCGATCTGCTCCTTAGGACGGCGGGCACCCGATCCAGGCATGATGGTCAATAAATACAGCCCCCGGCGCCCCAATCCCCGGCGGAGCAATGGGTCCGGTCACAGAGGCAAGATGGCGCGGATTCTCAAGGAGCACACGCGGCCGCGCAGCAGCCTGCTCCATCTGCAGCTCAGGACTCATATCAGGGGCTCTGTTCCTGCCCTATTTCGTACCCAGGCTGAATCATCTAGTTCACCTGAATCCCTGGGATACTCGGAGGACCCCACATCCCGAGCCCCCCCCCTGCTGCTGAACCTACACTGGCAGAGATCATGGTGACCTTTAAGGATGTTAAAACGTCCCTCACCATTCAAATGCAAAGTATACATATTGACTTCTCCCTCCTAAAGCAAGATGTCCATAACTTAAGGGATAGAATCGGGGAGGTAGAGGGCCGGGTCAGTTCACTGGAAGATGTGGTGCATCCCCTGTCTGCCACTATGCGCACGGCCACGGATGAGTTGGGAGCCCTAAGGGCCAAGCTGGATGATTTGGAGAACCGTTCCAGAAGGAACAACCTCCGCTTTGTGGGGTTCCCAGAAAAATCAGAGGGGTCTCGCTTAGAGAGGTTCCTGCACCAATGGCTGCGTGATGCTTTTGGGATAGAAGAATTCTCCAGAACCTTTAAAATTGAGCGGGCACATCGCACCCCGCCACGCGCTCCACAAACTGGGGCCCCCCAAGATCCCTTATTGCCAAATTTCTGAACTTTAGGAATAAGGTGGCTATTCTACGCTTGGCAAGAGAAAAGGGTTCCCTCAAGTTCAACGGTAACAACATTTCTATTTACCCCGACTTCTCAGCTGAAGTGCAACGTCAGCGTGTATCCTTTGCTGCAGTGAAAGACCGCCTTCGCAACGAAGGCGTTCTGTATGCGATGTTGTTCCCGGCTAAATTGAGAATCATCCACGAAGGAAAAGCTCACTTTTGCTCCAGCCCTAAAGGCGCTATGGCCTTGAGTTTCCCTTGTGTCAGGGGGTCTAGTTAAATTGATTATCCCCCTTCTCTTGGCCTGAATGACTCTCCTTCGATTTGACATATACTTGTTTGAAATCCCACAGAAGGAAACAGCACTACTGTATGATCGATGATTCTGCTGTCACCCTGGTCGGCAATGCCTGTTGCATTGCATGTAAGGTACTGTTGATATACTGCCACTTGCACTGTTCACTGTTGTGCCTTTTACGAATCATATTCTTTTTTGATCCTACCTCAGGGACGATTATAATGCATCTGTGAGCTCACATGGAACTGTCACTCTCCCCATTACCGATAGGTGGCGTGGCCACAGGACTCTCGGCTACCTTCCATGACAGTTGCTGAAGGTAGTGGAAAACTGTTTTGGAATCCAATGCTTGCTATGTTGGGGTTGGTAGAGCAGGGAGGGGGTGGGAGGGGATGGGGGTTCAGGCGGCTTTCCCACAGGTTTGCTATGCATTGAATGTCCGCCCACGGTGGAAGTTAGGGGATAAGTTTGCTCCTATGTTTTATTATAATTTTTTACTATTGATATGCCACGACTGTCAACTATATTGCGAGTATTATTATAAGTGGGGTACTGCATTGACTGCTTACTATTGCTATGTTCATGTGCTAATTGTATATACTTATGGCAGACACGGTTAGAATTATTTCCTTGAATATTAGAGGGTTGAATTCACCTCACAAGCGGTCCCTAATGTTTTCCTATTTGAAAAAACACAAGCCTCATATTATCTGTCTTCAAGAGACACACCTTATGGGCCCTACGCTGAAATATCTTAAACGTCCCTGGTTAGCCTCCCAGTATCATACCACCTACTCTAATTTTTCGAGAGGGGTCTCGGTCTTGGTGGCTAAGACTCTAGGGGCCGAGACTCTGAGTGTACAAACAGACCCGGTGGGTCGATTTGTTGTACTTACTCTTCGTATAGCTTTCTCGAACTTTACGTTGGTGAACATATATATATCTCTACCGTTCTCACCGGAGGTTCTCTCCAAATTGTCACTAATGCTACTATCTAGGTCTCCAGGACCAATGCTTTTTGTGGGTGAATTTAACACTGTACTTGACCCATCTGTGGACCGTCTGCAAGGTGTGGGTAGGCCATACCCCTCATTTGTTGATTGGACTCAGGTTTACTCTCTTACGGAGCTGTGGCGTTGGAAACACCCGGAAGACAGACAATTTTCCTGTCATTCGGATTCTTTCCACACTATGTCACGCATAGATACTGTATGGCATTTGCCCCATCGGATGTACTTTCATTGGTGCATTCGGTCACATACTTACCCAGAGGTATATCAGACCATGGCCCTCTAATGGTCAGTCTCCTTCTCTTGCCAAAATCAGGCCCTAGGGTCTGGAGGTTGAACTCCTATTGGCTCGAAGAGGAGATAGTACAGGCTGAGTGCCAAAAAAATATGGTTGACTATTGCAGGGTTTGACAAATTTGCTTGGAATCTAGGAGCCAGCTAAAAAAGTTAGGAGCCAGAAAACGCACCCCGTCCGGACGAGCTTGCGCGCAGAAGCGAACACATACGTGAGCAGCGCCCGCATATGTAAACGGTGTTCAAACCACACATGTGAGGTATCGCCGCGATTGGTAGAGCGAGAGCAATAATTTTAGCCCTAGACCTCCTCTGTAACTCAAAACATGCAACCTGTAGATTTTTTTAAACGTCGCCTATGAAGATTTTAAAGGGTAAAAGTTTGTCGGCATTCCACGAGCGGACGCAATTTTGAAGCGTGACATGTTGGGTATGAATTTACTCGGCGTAACATTATCTTTCATAATATTAAAAAAAATGGGGATAACTTTACTGTTGTCTTATTTTTTAATTTAAAAAAGTCTAATTTTTTCCCAAAAAAGTGCGCTTGTAAGACCGCTGCGCAAATACGGCGTGACAGAAAGTATTGCAACGATCGCCATTTTATTCTCTAGGGTGTTAGGATAAAAAATATATATAATGTTTGGGGGTTCTAATTAGAGGGAAGAAGATGGCAGTGAAAATAGTGAAAAATTACATTAGAATTGCTGTTTAACTTGTAATGCTTAACTTGTAATACCAACGGCCACCACCAGATGGCGCCAGCTCACACATCTGTTGGTAATAACTTGTAATACCAACGGCTCACCACCAGATGGCGTCAGCTCACAAAAAAAAAAAAAATTCTAGTCGCCAAGGCGACCTGGCGACCGGGATTTGTCGAGCCCTGGACTATTGGACTCTTAGTCAGGACACAACTGGAATCAGCAATGCCTGGGAGGACTCCAAGGCAGTTTTGAGAGGATCCTTTATGTCAATTACGGGTATACTGCGTAAAAAACAATCAACAGCACACTGAGGAACTTGAACAGGCTATGGTATTGTCAGAGGCTGAATACTCTAAATGTCCCAACGCAGATACGTTGGCCTCTTGGCTACATAGTCGTAGAGATTACGAACTGCGATTGTTGGACTTGACTAAAAAACGCATGCTCTATGTTACACAAAAGACATTTGAACATGGTAACAAGGCGGGTCGTTTAACTCGCGTATATTAGAAAGGGCAGAGAGTACCCCTATTTCTATCCCTAGGATATCAATCTCAGCGAACCAGATTAGTGATGTTCCTCAGGATATAACAGATGCCTTTCTTTCTTTTTACCGTGACCTCTATACCTCAAGGGCTGACAACTCAGACACGCAGCTTGATGACTATTTGAACCAGGTACCCCTTCCTAAACTGAAGGGACCGGGTTCGGGAGGAACTGGATGAGCCGCTGTCTGTGGAAGAACTGTCACTTGCAATTTCACAGATGCCGGCTCATAAATCACCAGGATTAGACGGGTTCCCAGTGGAGTGGTATAGGCAGTTTCAACATCTTCTTGCCCCTCTACTACTTAAGACTTATAACGAAGCATTGAAGGAGGGGGTGCTACCCCCCTTAATGAGAGAAGCATTGATTGTTCTACTCCTCAAACCCAGGAAAGACCCGTTGAAATGTGATTTATACCGTCCAATATCACTTATAAATGTAGATGCAAAAATTCTGGCTAAGGCCCTGGCGAACCGTCTGAACAAAGTGATTGCTCACTTGGTGGGAAGTGATCAGGGTGGTTTTATTCTGGGCAGGTCGACCAGGATGAATATTCGCAGACTGTTTCATAACCTGTCATTTATGCACGACTGCCTCCCGACTCGGGTTGTGGTGTCCTTGGACACTTGCAAGGCCTTTGACAGTGTGGAATGGCCATACCTGTTCCGGGTCTTGCAGATGTATGGTTTTGGTCATCGCATGGTTGCATGGATTAGACTTCTCTATACCATGCCGCTTGCCCGTATTCGCATCAACTCACAGGTTACGGATACCTTCCAAATTACTAGGGGAACCAGACAGGGGTGTCCGTTGTCACCCCTGCTATTTGCCCTGGCCATGGAACCCCTTGCTAGTAGGATACGCAACTCCCCACTTCTTAGGGGATTGCCCATCAATGGTATAGAGGAGCGAATCTCGCTATATGCTGATGACTTGGTGTATTTGGCAGATGCCCAGGACTCACTAGCTAACGTGTTAAAAATGGTGTCTGACTTCGGGGATTTCTCGGGATTCAGAGTGAATTGGGAGAAGTCCATTATCTATCCCATAGATCGGTCACCTAATCTTCAAATTCATTCTGACTCTAGACTGTTGGTGGCCACTTCGTTTAGATATCTGGGTGTTGTGGTCCAGCTGCCACTATCCCTGTATATTACCAATAATCTGGGCCCTGTGCTACTTCATCTGCAGTCTCAGACTAAACAGTGGAAGGACTTACCTCTGGATTTGATGGGACGGGCCAATATCTTAAAGATGATATACCTTCCTAAACTACTGTATGTCCTAGCTAATGCCCCGTGCAAGATCCCTAAATTTAAGAGCATTGATTCGATCTGTATAGCATTCCTCTGGAATGGTAAGGCCCCTAGAGTAGCACTGGAAACACTTAGACTACCGTCCCATCTGACGGGATTGGCTTTCCCTGATCTCTAACTCTACTACCAAGCTTCACAACTGGTGGATATTCATGACTGGTTACACCCTGACTCAAACAATGCGTGCACTACTAGTGAAGGGGCCATGGTCACGTTGTTTGAGACATCACAACATTGTCTATCGTGGGCGCACCCCCCCAGGGCCGGGACTGACTGTGCTGCAAACGTCTTTGTCCCTGTTTAAAACAGTGACTCTCAAACATGCCCCGGGTTCCTGGGCGACATCTCCAAATAGTCCACTATGGTTCAAAAAATCGCAGATCACCGTCATTACTAGTAAAAAATAAATAATAAAAAAATGCCATACATCTTTCCCATAGTTTGTAGACGCTATAACTTTTGCGCAAACCAATCAATATACACTTATTGTGATTTCTGGGAGGTGTGTTAGTTATTTATTTATTTTTATTTGTGTTTTTCATTTAAGTTGTCTTGATGTCTAAAGTCTCTGACATTCTAATATCAGCCATACTGTGATGGGTTTCTTCTTATAGGAAGGAGGTACAAAGACTCCTTTACAGTCCTTTAAAGTCCCATTCACAGCAGCTTTGGGCTGTCTTGCCCAACACATTCCCAATGCAAAAACAAAGGAATTTGCCTAATTTGCTATGTTTTCATTTGACATCAACATGTTTGCTGAAAAAAAATAATTTCATTTTCAAGCATTGCCAGCTTGCAAATTGGAGCAGTTGCTATTTTGCTCAGCTTTATGTTACATTTTTTGCTTTGTTTATCAGACCTGAGATGTGGTGGCTGCATTCGTTTTGTTGTTATGTAATTCTTTTTCCCCTTTATTCTTACCTGGAAATTTTGCCAGCAATGTATTAACTGTCCTATGGTGGCACTCACTAACTGTGAACTATCTATTGAGGAGCAGCATTAACCCTAGCACATTACTATAGAAAACCTTCCCCTCTTTAATACTCCTCAACAACATAAGGGGCAGAAAGAGCCTTGGAATTTTAAATTAGCTCACCAGATTTCTGGCAGGATCAACACTCATGTTCTAACAAATCACTTTCAATTGTATATTTAATAGACCAAAAGGGAGGAAATAGGAGAACTTTCTTGCTTTCTTTGTATGTGAAAAGAGTCCCATACTTTCCTGGAGAACATTCCTTTGTGTTAGGTCTGCGGTTTGTTTCAGAATAGTGTTAGTATATAAACATAGTGACAGTGATATTGGATTTGGACATGAACTCTGGTGCTTTGCCATAATGGCTTGGAATTTTTGGAGTTTGAGGATCAATGTGTAAACTGTATATGTAAACAGCTGAGCACCAGATAATCTTGCACAATTAGTGCAGCTCATGCTCTGCTGAACTGTGGTTATGTAACTAGCTCATTATGTTGCACTTACCTGAGATCAAAGCCCCCGAAGTCCTCCCCATTCGCCGTCGCCATGTCCCCTTGCACATACTTCCTGAGCGGCGATGACGTCACTCCCGCGCATGCACGCGGGACCGGGAGATCCCTGTGCATGCGCGGGAATACGGCATTAACCCTGGTTATGCCATTAAGAAAAACTGCACTTTCAGTGCACCTGCGCCGTTGTCTACGGCGCGCATGCGCCATAGACATTGGCGCCTGTAATTAGTGTAAATATCTTCTAAACCATGTAGGTTTAGGAGAGATTTCTTACACCTACAGGTAAGCCTTAATCTAGGCTTACCTGTAGGTGCAAGATGTGTGGTTAGGTTTACAACCACTTTAAAGGATTACTTTATTCCTTTGGCCAGTTACCATACTTGCTGGTTGGCGCAGGTGGATTGCACTTTGATTTGCACTAAATGCTGCAAAATGCTGCTGCTCCAGAAATGACATGCACATTATTTAGTGGTGGGTTCATGTAAGAAGTAGCAGGTTAAAGTGGAACTAAACTCTCTCATTTGATATTAACAATTTTGAATCCTTATTCTGCTAGCATTGGTAAATAGATAGGAATTTGCATTTACTTTCTTAAGTGGCTTCCTGGTTTCTGGCCAACAATAATGTGAATAATACATAGCAGGAGTCTTAATGGACATTTTTCCTTCATCTGGAGGAGGAGAGGAGAAGCTATTTAAGCTAAGCACACCCTCCTGCCTGCATGCCTGAGCTAAGAGCAGATTAATTCCAGGATGTAGATACTACAAAAACCATTTGCCTTTACTCAAAATGGCCTCAGCTAGAAATGCTAGGGGGGTGTTTTTCAAATAGATTTCTCAACAAAATAAAGCATGGAAATATGGATTGATGGGAGCCCTTGCTTTGAAAATAAATCTGAATAAAATAGCGTTTTCAGTTTGTGGTGCTTAGATACAGTTTGGTTTCACTCTAAAGGAGTTGTAAAGGCAGAAGGTTTTTTATATTAATGCATTCTATGCATTAATATAAAATGCCTTCTGTGTGCAGCAGCCCCCCTAACACTTACCTGAGGTCCCTCTCTGCCCAGCGATGTCCACAAGTGTCTCATCCGTTCAAGATTCTCCCTCCTGATTGGCTGAGACACAGCAGCGGTGCCCTTGGCTGCCGCTGCTGTCATTCACAGTGAGTTAGCCATTTAGGGAAGGAAGGGGACAGGGCCGGGTCAGAGCTCTGTGTCTGAATGGACACAGGAAGCTGTGATTTGGCTCGGGTGCCCCCATAGCAAGCTGCTTGCTGTGGAGGCACTGAACAGGAGGGAGGGGCCAGGAGCACAGAAAAGGGACCCAAGAAGAGGAGGATCCAGGCTGCTCTATGCAAATACAATGCAACAGAGCAGGAAAGTATAACATGTTTGTTATTTTTATAGGTTAAAAAAAGGGGGACTTTACAATGAGTCATAACAATTGCATGAGCCAAAACTTTACCATGTTAAAAAAAATATCATAAGATAGCAAAACTACATGGGCAGCAACAATACCAGACTATGTAGTCTTTATCAGTGCCCATCTTCAATTGGTCTTATATTTCCTTATCTATGCCAAACAGAAGCACAGCTTGATGTTTCATTAATGGTAAAAGTAGTAGAATATAAGTGGTAAATGAAAGCAGAATGAAATCCTAGACAGAGAAATGCAGTAGCTCAACTGCTAGTCTTGATTTCCCAATAAAGGAAGCAGGAGTATAATGGTGTCCAGAAGTTTAGAAGCTTTAGCGTTAAAGGACAACTACGGAATATATAGTTATACAAATAATATAAATTTGAAGTTTTTTTTGGGGCCATTGCGCATAATATATGTTTGGTTTAAAATGTTAACCCCCGGGTAATTTGAATTAAAAAAAGTGTGCACATGGGGGAAAAAGTTCACATTTGACTAAATCCTTATCTATATCTAAGTGGCTGACTAGCGAACGTGGCCTTTCTCAAACAGGGTTTTGTGAAACCCTAAGGTTCCTCCCAAGGTTGCTTTGGGTTTCTTGAACATTGACTACCAATGTAATGGGAAATTTACAATGACCACCAATGTGAGGGGGATTTACACTGACCACCATGCCACCCACCAATATAAAGAGAGATTTCTACACTGACAGCAATGTAATAGGAGCATTTACACCAACCATTAGTGTAAGGTGGAATATACAATGACCTCCATGTAAGGTGACACTTCTATACCAACCTCCAATGTTAGGGGGGATTTACACTGATCACCAGTCTAAGGGCAATTCTGCACTTACCACCAATGTAAAGGAAAACGTACACTGGTCACCAATGTAATAAAGACTTTACACTGACAACCAATGTAATGGGGGATTTTACATCAACAACCAATAAAGGGGGGATTTCTACATTGGTCACCAATGTAAGGAGTGATTTACACTCACCGCCGATTTAAAGGGGGCTTCTACATGGACCACCAATGTAAGGGTCAAAACTGACCACAAATGCAAGTTTGACTTTTTTTACCGATTACCAATATAAAGAGGAGTTTCTACACTGGCCAATGTAATGGGGATTTACACTGACCACTAATGTAATGGGGATTTACACTGACCACTAATGTAATAGGAGAATTCACAGTAACCACCTATATAAGGAGGGATTTACACTGACCACCAATGTAAAGGGTACCTTCACAGTTGCCACTAGTGTGAATGAAAGGATTGCACACTGAGCTCCAATGTAATAAAAAGATTTACACTGACCACCAATGTAACTGAGACACTTAGCCTGCGTTCACATTTGTGTGTGTAGGGAACGCATGCAAATCGCTTTTCTGCCACCACAAAAATGTGCTGCCCTTTAGCAGATGCACAGCAGTGCCATTCATTGTTAATGACACCCTCACACATCGGCTGAGATGTGCATATTCACATGCACCAATATTCACAGTGCTGTGGCACCATGTTATTTTGAAAAAGGGTTCCACCTCCAATTTGCTTACCTTTGCAGAACAGGCTGATGTTAGGTTTAATGACCACAGTTTTAGGCAGGACTTTCAAGCACGCCCCTTTACCTACTCAGTGGGAAGCATTCAGCAGAAGTGATGGTGGATATGACCTCAGGGGGGCATGATATACTTTATTACTGAAAATGATTTTGTCATATATAGCAGCAGTGGTAAAAAAAATTTAAAATAAATCAGCCCTTTGTGTCAAATATGTTAGCCTGCTCACATTCTTTTTTATTTAATTGAAAGTTTTTACTGATGTACTAATGTAACATGGGTTGTAATATTAACCATTTTAGCAAGGATTCCCCAAACTTTAGCAGGGATTCCCAAATTTAAGGGTTCCTTTAAAAGGAAAAAGTTGAGAAAGGCCGCTCTAAGGATTCATTGTCGTCCCTACCCTCTAGTTGTCTGTTATCCTAAGTGCTTATAACCTAACATGTAGTACAGCCAGTTAAGGCTTGTTGAAAATCAGAGTCTTTTGTTTTGTTAAAATATGATGTCTATCCAGTTGAATTACATAGCTGTCAGATTGAAGTCTTCTGACTAATTGGTAACACTGGGTATGTTTATAGTGGACTCTGGCCAATGTGCATTCCAGAACTACTCATGGGAAATTCGGGAGTCTCTGTGAATAATGTGTCGAGATTCATGTAGAACAAGGAAATATTACTAACATAAAATATCAAATAATTGAAGGATCACTATAGTCAAAAATATTGGCCAGGATTCAGAGAGATCGGCGCATCTTTAGATAGGCGTAGCGCATCTCATATGCGCTACGCCGTCGTAACATTAAGAGGCAAGTACTGTATTCACAAAGCACTTGCTCCCATATGTACACCGGCGTAACGTAAATGAGCCGGCGTAAGCCCGCGTAATTCAAAGTAGCAAGGCAGTGGGCGTGTTGTATTATAATGAAGCGTGACCCCATGTAAATGAATGGCCGATCGAACGGCGCATGCGCGCGCATGCTCAGAATCACGTCGCAAATACTCCCTAAGATACGTCGGCTCAATGCTTTCGAAGTGAACGTAACCTACGCTCAGCCCCATTCACGTACGACTTACACAAACGACGTAAAATACGACACTGTTCCCACGCCCATACCTTAACATGACTTACCCCTGCTTTATGAGGGGTAAAGTTACGCTGGACGTACACCTTACGTAAACGGCGTAGCTTATTACGACGGGCGCAAGTACGTTTGTGAATCGGCGTATCTAGGTCATTTGCATATTCGACGCGTAAATCTACGGAAGCACCCCTTGCGGCCAGCGTAAATATGCACCCAAGATACGACAGCGTCGTAGACTTACGTCGGTCGTATCTTGGCCAAATTCAGGCGTATCTGATTTCCAGTATATGCGGAAAGATACGACGGCGCACATTTGGACTTACGACGGCGTATCTGGAGATACGCCGTCGTAAGTCCTTTCTGAATCCCGGCCTTGTATTCTATTAACCAGAGACATGACTACAGATCATGGGGCCCCCCTGGCAGCCTCCCTTCTGTCATACAGTTTGTCTAAATCAAGGACATACAACACAAGAGATATCAGCATAGTCAGTACATTACTAGGGACCAGTGCTGTGGACATAAGTTGCCAGGGAAGGGGGGGCATTAATGCAGGGAACACACTTTGAACCGTAATTTCTTAAATTGTACATTACGGTACACAGAATGAAGTACTAAGGCACAATTGGTTATGCTGCTGCCTTCAGTAGATTGGACATTGGCAAACAAAGCTGTAACTACAGTCTAGTGTAATTCTTACCACTCCCATTTTTGCTAGTATCCCAGGAGAATGGACATCTTCTGTTCTCTAAGAGAAGAGACAACCTTTCTGATTTTTTCCTAATGCCGCATACAGAGACGGTCGTTTTTTGTGATGAAAAAAAAAGAAATTTTTAAAAACGTGATTTAAAATGACCATGTGTGGGGAAAACGTTGTTTTATGTCTTCTGAAATACGACAAAAAAAAAAATTCGAACATGCTTCAATTTTTTATGTCGTTTTTCAAAACGTTGTTTTTTGTGTCATTTAAAATGATAGTGTGTGGGTAAAACGACGTTTAAAACGACGTTTTTAAACCCGCGCATGCTCAGAAGCAAGTTATGACGTGAGCTTGAATGGAACAGAGTGCCGTCGTACGTGCTGAACGTAACCACGCTTTGCTAGAGCATTTTGAAAAAACGATGGTGTGTAGCCAAGTCGTTTTTTAAAATGAAGTTTGAAAAACGTTGTTTTGTTTCATGATATAAAACGTCGTTTTATTTCATCACAAAAAACGACCGTGTGTACGCGGCATAAGACAGAAAGTGTGTTACTGGCCAGATCACCAGATGAAAAAAAAAACGATTTTTTTAGGGCTTTAAGCATGTGGACTGTGTAAAATGTCTATCACTGCAGTCCTAGATTCCAATGTTCTATTTATGAGTTCCGGAACAATGATTGTTGAATTTGAATATCCTAGATTTAAAGGATTTTACTATAAAACAGTCTTTAGCCTATCATCTCAAATGTAAACCACATGCATTATCCCTCAAACATGTTTCTTATCACAGCATTGCTTTTTGGCCTTTGTTGACTGTTCTTTGGCTTTGTATTTGGCTTGGACAGTGAGATTACATGTTCTTCCGTAGTCCAATTGTACAAAGCAATGAAATTCTATTTTACAGATTAAGCAGCTCAATGACTAGTAGTTACATGTTGTGATTCAGTGTTGCATCAATATAATGTATGTACTATATCAAAGCAGGCACGCAGCACTCCTAATATTTTCCTGTCCTTCCTGGTGTAGAGGTAATGGGACTATGAAACAAGGCAGTAAGCTTATGTTGGTGAAATTTAAAGTGGTTGTAAAGGCACAAGGTTTTTTACCTTCATGCCCCCCCTTTTAAAACGTACCTGAACCCCCTCTCGAGCCAGCGATGTCCAGGAGAGCCTTGTCTCTCCGGGGACTCGCACACCTGATTGGTTTTTGGCAGCAGAGGGAGCCATTGGCTCCAGGTGCTTTCAATCACAGCCAGCAAGCCAATCAGGAGACAGAGGGGGTGTGGCCCAGCCGCTGCTTTGTGTCTGAATGGACACACAGAGCAGCAGCTCGGCATGGTGCCCCCATAGCAAGCTGCTTGCTGTGGAGGCACTCGGCAGAAGGGATGGACCGGGAGTGACAACGTGGGACCCGAGAAGAGGAGGATCTGGGCTGCTCTGTGCAAAATCACTGCACAAAGCTGGTAAGTATAACAATTTTTTTTTTTTAATAACAAAACTAGACTTTAATATCACTTTCAAGTCTGTGTGCCCTCTTGTGGGGAAGTGTCCCCTCACTTTATATCTAGGAAATACCACAGAAATTTATAGGAAATCACCCAGGTGAAGAGAATTCACTTATTAGTCATGTTTCACCAAAACAGGTATCCCCATTAGAAGATTTGCCCTCACCATTTGTTCTAGTGACAACTCTAAAATGTTTGATTTCCCATCACTTTCTGCCTCAGTGGCAGTTGTCTCCAAGCCACAGAGGGTGAATGTACCTGGGGTGGGGGGGGGGGGGGGTCACAGCAGTTTTGGCTATAAATACACTTTAACTTAAAGGGGAGTTCCAGCCAATATTTATGTTTATTAAAAGTCAGCAGCTACAAAAAGTGTAGCTGCTGGCTTTTAATAAACAGACACTTACCTGCTCCAGCGTTCCAGCGACGCGCCAGCCGGGGCTCCGCTCCTCTCCCCCCCCTCCCCGGCCGGCATCTTCATTGTCACTGTGGGCACCTGGCCGTGACAGCTTTCGGCTTTCTAGGCCCGGGCACCCACTGCGAATGCGCGAGCGGCACTGCGCATGCGCGTGGCGTGGCCCGGCGCTGTTTGATTGGACAGGCGATCGCCTAGGACCTGTCACGTGTCCTAGGCGATCAACCTACAGGGAGGGGCTGCCAAAAGGCAATTAAGCTTAATCGCCTTTGCAGCCCCTTGGCGGAAGGAGGAAGTGGGACAGGAAGTCCCCTTCTCCTGAAGCCCCCACTCCCCCCCCCCCCAAAAAAAATTACATGCCAAATGTGGCATGTAGTGGGGTGAGGAGTGGGATAAGCGGAAGTTCCATTTTTGGGTGGAACTCCGCTTTAAAGGTTAGGATCTTGTGTTTTCTCCCAAACCAGCTTTGCATGACCCCATGTTATACCAACTGCAGTGTAAAGAATAACAAAAACGTTATTAATTTTTTTGGCTGGAGAATACAAGCTTTAAAACTTCAGTCTGGCTTTTACTACTATCTGCAATTCATTGGAGAGACGCCCACTTCCAGCTGGAACTCAGTAGTAACAAAATCAAATCAGAATTGTTGAAGTAGCCCAGTGGAATATTCACAGGCCACCAACACTTGCATCCAATCCAATGCAGGTACTGTTCAGGTATTCTGATATCTACGAGCGCTTGTTGTCAGAAAAAAATAGCTGACACTGCACACTCAATTATCCACACTGCTTCAGCCAGGCCCACTGGACTTTAAAGGTTTGTTTTTTATTTTCTAAATTGGTTGCTTTAAGCTAATGCATTGTTGGTTCACTTACCTTTTCCTTCGATTTCCCTTCTAAATGTTATTTTTCTTTGTTTGAATTTCTCACTTCCTGTTTCTCCTCAGTAAGCTTTCCACCATCATCCGAGCGGTGGAAAGTCATTTAGAACAGCTTATTGAACACCTTACTGAGGAGGAACAGGAAGTGAGAAATTCGGGCAAAGAAAACAAAGAAAAAAAACCTTTAGAAGGGAAATGGAGGGAAAAGGTAAGTGAACCAACAATGCACTAGCTGAAAGTAACCTATTTAGAAAATAAAAAAACGAACCTTTACAACCCCTTGAAGAAACCAACCAATTATACAGAGTAATTTGTATTATGTTACATTAAGTTAAAGTTTTTCAGTTGCTATTGCATAAGCCATAACTGCAGACTGCTAACCTCTGGAATCGGGACAGGTCGGTGGTTGACACACACTTGACAGGCAGCTTCTTCCCTCTCACTCTCTCACGTACTACTTTCCCGCTACTACTAAGCATCATCACGCGGAAACGTAGTGTGCGTCAGTGTCAGGAGTCAGGAGGACCAGGATTCTTCTGTCCTCCCTTAAAGTTACAGCTGGCCTGCTCCCTGCCCCAAAACAGGACCCTGCACTGCAAGCAGGGATGTGATCCCTGTTATAGTGGGCGCTGCTGCTGTCAGGCTGAAAAGGGAGGGATGGGGCGACAAAATTCAAATCCAATCCAGGGACAAAACCAGGGACAGATTTGATTAAGGTTCTGTCCAGGGAAACCGTGGGACATCTGGTCACCCTACAGTATCTCACAAAAGTGAGTACACCCCTCACATTTTTGTAAATATTTTATTATATCTTTTCATATGACAACACTGAGGAAAATTACACTTTGCTACAATGTAAAGTAGTGAGTGTACAGCTTGTATAACAGTGTGAATTGGAGAAGGAAAGTATGCATCAAGTGCAGTAGGGGCCGCCCCCTTTTTAGGCAGAAAATAGGGGTAGGGAAATAGATAAAAGGCAACACAGTGCCACTTTTATTGAGTACACAACATAAACAATAGTGTTAAAATATACAGAGTATGCCATTAAAGCGGGGTTCCAAACAAAATTTGCATTTTTTAAATGTATGTCCTTTCATCGTGTGTTTTTATAATATAAATCCGGTCATAAATCCAGAGGCGATTCAGTTCGCATGTGTTGCGCTTTACAAATCTCTCACTCACTCACTCACTTACTATTTTACAATTCGCCGCTGCTCCGCATAGTTATTCAAAAAAGATAGGGCCAGATTCTCATACATTAACGTTGCTCCTGGGCAGCGTAATGTATGTGCTGTACGCTACACCGCCGCAGGTTTACAGGTTTACATCCTGATTCTCAGAACACTTACCTGTAAACTTGCGGCGGTGTATCGTTAATTCGCTCGGCGCAAGCCCGCCCAATTCAAATGGGGCGGGCACCATTTAAATTAGGCGCGCTCCCACGCTGAGCGTACTGCGCATGCTCCGTCGGGTAAATTACCCAACGTGCATTGCGCTAAATGACGTCGCCCGACGTCATTTGCTTAGACGTTTACGTAAATGGCGTCCAGCGCCATTCACGGACGTCTTACGCAAACGACGTATTTTTTTTAAACTTCGAGGCGGGAACGACGGCCATAGTTAACATTGGTTGCCCCTGCTAATAGCAGGGGCAACCTTATGCGTCGCGTACGCTACGGAAACAACGTAAATTCTCAGCGTCGGACGCGCGTAGGTTCGGGAATCTCGCGTACTTACCTCATTTGCATAGACGACGGGGAAAACGACGATGCGACACCTAGCGGCGGGAAAAAAAATTACTTTTAAGATCTGACAGCGTAACAGCCTTACGCATGTCAGATCTAATGGGTATCTATGCGCAACTGATTCTAAGAATCAGTCGCATAGATACCCGGGGCCAGATGAGGAGTTACGACGGCGCTAATGGTGTTGCGCCGTCGTAACGCCTTTGAGAATCTGGCCCCATAGTTTATAAAACTATGTCCACACCGTTGTCATTTTGCTTGTGGGCATTGTGAAGCCCACAAGCACTTACTTCCTGGAAGTCTTGGATGGGGAGTGATCATTTTTGTAGCGCACTGCATCCTGGGAAATGATGACACACATTTCCCAGGAGCATTAGAGGGAGATGATGTCAGAATCCTAGGTGATTCCAAAGGCAGATTTCGTGGGACCGCATAGCAACAGGCATTTCCAGATGAGTAAAAAACATATTTTTTTTATTTTTTAGGTCTAATGAGCACAATAATGAAAAAAAACATTTTGAGATGGAAACTCCACTTTAATGTCTAAACCGCTGGCAACAAAAGTGAGTAAGTGAAGATTTCCAAATTGGGCCCAATTAGCCATTTTTCCTCCCCGGTGTAATGTGACTCATTCGTGTTACAAGGTCTCAGGTGTGAATGGGAAGTGGGTGTGTTAAATTTGGTGTTATCGCTCTCACACTCTCATACTGGTCACTGGAAGTTCAACATGGCACCTCATGGCAAAGAACTCTCTGAAGATCTGAAAAAAAAAGAATTGTTGCTCTAAATAAAGATGGCCTAGGCTATAAGAAGATTACCAAGACCCTGAAACTGAGCTGCAGCATGGCAGCCAAGACCATAGAGCGATTTAACTGGACAGGTTCCATGGTTGACCAAAGAAGCTGAGTACACGTGCTCAGCGTCATATCCAGAGGTTGTCTTTGGGAAATAGACATATAAGTGCTACCAGCATTGCTGCCGAGGTTGAAGGGGAGGGGGGGGTGTGTCAGCCTGCCACTGCTCAGACCATAGGCAACACACTGCATCAAATTGGTCTGCATGGCTGTCGTCCTAGAAAGAAGCCTCTTCTAAAGATGATGCACAAGAAAGCCTGCAAACAGTTTGCTGAAGACAAGCAAACTAAGCAGGACATAGATTACTGAAAACACGTCCTGTGGTCTGATGAGACCAAGATAAACGTATTTGGTTCAGATGGTGTCGAGCGTGTGTGGCGACAACCAGGTGAAGAGTACAAAGACAAGTGTGTTTTGCCTACAGTCAAGCGAGGTGGTGGAAGTGTCATGGTCTGGGGCTACACTTGGGAGCTACAGTTCATTGAGGGAACCATGAATGCCAACATGTACTGTGACATACTGAAGCAGAGCATGATCCCCTCTCTTTGGAGACTGGGCCGCAGGTCAGTATTCCAACATGATAACGACCACAAACACACCTCCAAGAGGGAACAGCAAATTTACACTGTTACACAAGCTGTACACCAGGGGTGCCCAACTAGTGGCCCGGGGGCCACATGTGACCCACGGAGTCCTCTGATGTGGACCACAACCTCCTGCTCTGGGATGGAATAGAATAGTATACTGTTATTAAAGGTAAGTTTATTACTAAAATCACAGTGTATATATGGGCATATCTGTTCTGCAGTGGTTACTGGGCTACTTTTAAACTGATCTGCAGATGCAGAGCAGTCTACCTGCAAGTTACCTACACTGAGCCATAGACTTTTATTACCTGCAAGTTTGGTGAGCTTTCTGAAAGTGTACCACACCTCCAGGATATAATAGAAGTCTATGGCAAAGTGCAGCTAACCTGCAGGAAAGCCACACAGGAACTGTGCTGCACTTGCAGTGCGGCTGAACAACAGTACATCGGTGTCAAAGCAGCCGTAGGCCCCTTTCACACATTCCAACCCAATCTGACCCTCCATTCATCTCTAAGGAGTGGCAGATGTAAATGGACTTTTACAAACGCTTACCTCCAATCCGATCCGCAAAAGAAAAAAGTAGTAGAGTGGGTTCTATAGAGTAGAGTGGGTTCGTCAGAGTAGAGTGGGTTGCCATCCACCCGCTCTACTCATTGTGGCCTGCGACCGGTTACCAAGTCGCTTAAGTGGCCCTTACTCTTCAAAAGGTTGCGCACCCCTGCTACTACTTTACATTTGTAGCAAAGTTTTTTCACATGAAAAGATATAGTAAAATATTTACAAAAATGTGAGGGGTGTACTCACTTTTGTGAGATACTGTATTTATTTTTTCAACATATATAATAGTTATCGGAATGTAAGCTGTATATCAGGGGCGGCCAACCAGTGGCCCGGGGGCCACGTGTGGCCCGCGGAGCCCTCTGATGTGGCCCGCGACCTCCTACTCTGGAATGGCGGCTTGGCAATCCCAGATCGCAGGTTGCTGACCTGCCATACTGCAACATCAGTGTTGTGAATGAAGCTGGTGGTAGAGGAAGAAAGCGGCTGCAGTGCAGAGCCCCATAAGCCGATGCGTCCTCTACAGCGCTGGCTTTTGCCACAGGTGGACTCTATGGCAAAGTTCAGCTAACCAGCAGGTTAGACACAGGTGCACTACGCTGCACCCGCGGTGTGGGTAAACCGCAGCACATCAGTGTGAAAGCAGTCTTAGGCCCTTTTCACACGATTAGCCTGACCGAATTGGACCCTCAATTCACCTCTACAGAGCGACAGATGTTCGTTTACGCCTGCCTACCTCCAATCCGAAAAACAAAACGGAATTCGTTCCCTTCCATCTGGGTGGATCGGAGGACCAATAGAGTAGCCGTGACCTGTCATCCGCCCGCTCTGCTCATTGTGGCCCGCGACTGGTTACCAAGTTGCTTAAGTGGCCCTCGCTCTTCAAAAGGTTGGGCACCCCTGCTGTATATTATAGTCTACAATATATCTTTGTTCGTTTTTCTTTATTTACATGGCTGAAATACCTGAAAGAGCCATTACAAGTCCAGACACATCCCATAAATAGAACATTGCAGTGAATTCATAGCTTACAGTCAAATATTACTCATCCAGATCTACGAGGACGTAATGTGAACAGGGGTTTAAAATGAACAGGTTGGCTAAAATAAAGGTTTGTTCATAGATTAGAAATGTATTTTTTAGGTTTGTACATGTGTTATTGTAATAGATTATGATCCCAGTAAAATATTAATTTAAATTAATCATAAAAATATTTTTCTTTCTACCTAAAATTATTATGCAGATCAAGCACAGTTTACTAGCTATACCTTGTGTTTTATTTTCTACAATGCTTGCTACTTTCAGCCATGTATGTAACTATTATGTTCACTATGAATATTACCTTCAGCACTCCTTGTTGCTCTATTGTTACAGATGATTGTTACAGTTTACAGAATAGAACCTACTATGAGCAATTGTTTAAATATTTTGAAGTGATTTAAAGTTTCTATTTATTTTACTAATTGAGAAGACAATGAAGACAATGAAATTATGCTGAACAGTGGACAAACTACCACACAAGTGTGGTTGGTGCCACCATTTCCACCATCAACTCTCAACCAACCACCAACATTTATAAAAAAAAAGAGAAAACCACATATTCTGGCAATGCATAAAACCACAACTCTTCTGCCAGGAGGTGATGAGCACTATCAAACAGCTCACATTAATAGACCTACAAGATAATCCAGCACCATGTCTGTTGCATCTGTCGAAGGGATCTATCAGGAAGTATAGGTCCTCCCTGACTATCCAATTGCTGTTCGTGGCGAAGGCCTGTAATTCACTTGGAAGCAAACAAGCCCTCCAACTAAATCTCTCTAGTCTCTCTAAATTGAAGGAAATTAGGGACATGGAAGACCTCACTGCTACTTTGCATAACACAGAAGAGACCTTAAAGGGGTTGTAAAGGTAAAAAAAAATTCCCCTAAATAGCTTCCTTTACCCTAGTGCAGTCCTCCTTCACTTACCTCATCCTTCGATTTTGCTTTTAAATGTCCTTATATCTTTGAGAAATACTCACTTCCTGTTCTTCTGTCTGTAACTACACACCGTAATGCGACACTTTCTCCCTTGTGTGGAGAAAGTCTCTTGAGGGGGGAGGGGCGAGCAGGAGGCTCAGGACGCTATCTACTTTGCAGATTGAGAAAGGAGCTGTGTGTTAGTGGGTGTCCTGACACTCCTGCTTGCCCCCTCCCCCTCAAGAGGACTGCACTAAGGTAAAGAAAGCTATTTAGGGATTTTTTTTTTACCTCTACAACCCCTTTAAGGTCCACTTGGAGACCCTGGCAGTACTTTGTTTACACTGAAGAGTATCCTGTGGAATGCAAAATTTTATTTTGTGCAACAACTGTAAATCAGTATTTAGTATAGATATATTCTTCAACCTGTAGATTGCAGTGTTTATAAGTTTGTAGCTACCTCTATGGTATGCTCTATGTCTTTTCCCTCAATAAAGTTTCTTGTTTCTTGTCTGCAGTTAAGCAGCAAAGCCCATGCAAACTGTGGACTGTCTGTTCTGTAGGGCTATATACAGAATTTCTAACAGTATCTCAACATGCTAATGCAACCTGAGTGATCCCCAGACCCTACTACCTCTTCCCTGGGAGAGCCCCCTTCTCACTTCCCTAAGCTTCCTTCTACACACCATCCAACCTTATTCTCCCCCCTTCCCTAGCCCCCTATGTCCCCTTTCCACCAGTATGCTGTTTCAGCTCAACCCTCACTTACACAATCTTATCTGTAAGCCTCATGTTTTAACACCTAATTCTACATCAAGTGGTCTTCTGCTATTCGGGAATCAACCTCAATCTGGTGTTCCCCCTGAATTGCTGATCTTAATCTATTTATCTCATACCATTTGTTGTACCTCTGTATGGTCATGTTACCAACTGTTGATATTCTTTTTATGTAATTTCAGTTTTTACACGCATATATCTCTCTATATGTCTTGACTACCTTACTTACCTACCTGCCACTGGATTTGGCATCTCATTGTACTGTGTCCTTTCTTGTTGAATATAGGAATTATAAAAAAGGAGAAAAAAGTAGACTAAGGGCCCTTTTTATGTGGGCTGTCCGGTCAGGTCTTCTTGTCAGTTTTTCAGGCGGTCCTGATCAGACACTCCAGTCTCCCCTATGGAGCGGTGGATGTCCGCTGACACCCGCCAACATTCGATCTGATCCTGCCCACAAAAAAATAGAGGGATTGTGGCCCTATTTCCCATCTGTCTGGCAAATTGGATCAGATGGAAACATACAGGCTGTCCGTTTCCATAGATTTCTCCATAGAGGAGAGCGGGACTGTGTCAGTGTCTGCTCTGCCCAGAAGAGCAGACAGGAACCTGTCATCCACCTGGCCAGCGCTGAGCAAGCATGATCCGCTACATGGAGGCGCCCATGTAAAAGAGACTCAAAGGGTGGTCATACATTACACAATTTTCTTCTACAATTTTCCTTTAGATTTACCAAAACCATAAAATATGAGGTCAAACCTATACACTTTAAATTTGTGTGCAATCAGGCAGGCCCTTCCACTACATAGTTGAAGGCAAATATCGAATAAATTGACTAAGAAAATTGTAGCTTTACTTAATAAGGTAGTATGTTTATTCTTTATTGATTTCACACATTCTCTCTTGTCCATCCTGCCCTTGGCCACATTTCATGCCACCATTTCTAAAAAAAAGCAATGATACTTGTGCCAAATCCTGCACATGCTTGGTATGAAATATTGCACTGCTTGTTTTATTTATCTATTGCCATGATGTTAGCAATGTGAAGGTCCTTTTGTGAGCCATCGTGTTGCTGTAGCAACAAAAACATTTTTAACAAATGTAATTTCCTGGAAGTTAGTAAACGAAATCTCCCTGGAAGGCACCAGTGATGAAGCCTTACCAGAGTCAGGATAGCAAAGAGGCACTGGCTACTGTACGAGCCAGTTCACACAGGGGCAACACGACTTTGTGTCCGACTTTGCGAGGCAACTTGGACACCACTTGAGCGTGGACCACAGCGTGACTTGGGGCGACTTACAACGCAACTTGAAGTCGCCTCCAGGACGGGACTTTGCCAGTGGCTTATCATGAGGCGAAACTCCACGCCAAATTTTAAATTAAAAAACCGGCATGGGTTCCCCTCCAAGAGCATACCAGGCCCTTAGGTCTGGTATGGATTTCAAGGGGAACCCCCTACGCCGGAAAAAACGGCGTGGGGTTCCCCCCAAAATCCATACCAGATCCTTATCCAAGCACTCAGCCTGGCCAGTCAGGAAAGGGGGTGGTGACAAGCGAGCACCCCCCCTCCTGAGCCGTACCAGGCTGCATGCCCTGCGGCCCTCCACCCCAAATCTTGTCCCCATGTTGATGAGGACAAAGGCCTCTTCCCGACAACCCTGGCCATTGGTTGTTGGGGTCTGCGGGCGGGGGGCTTATCGGAATCCGGAAGCCCCCTTTAATAAGGGGGCCCCCAGATCCCGGCCCCCCACCCTATGTGAATGAGTATGGGGTACATCGTACCCCTACCCATTCACCTGGGGGAAAAAGTGTCAAGAAAAAAACACACTACACTTTTTTTCAGTATAAGGCCATTAAATCTAAGGGTTCACAAAATCAGAATACAGTAACTAATAATAAAATAGTAGGACAGAAAAAAAGTAACTAGATAAACAATTTGATTTATATCTTTCATATATACACAGTGGGAGAACGCAGATATACGTTAACAATGGTACAGTGCTATCGTTTTGCGCAGTATGAATTAACCCCATGCTGTTGCCAATGTCATGTTTTCTATGATTAACACACATCCTTGTGGTTTGAAAGTTCACATAAACAGGATGTAATCTGCATCACTCAGCTTATCACTTGTCAGTAATTTTCTGCTGAATAATGACACGTCCATGTGTCAAGAAACACGCAGTATAGAAAATATTTGCCTAAACGCGTTTTCCTAGTTTAAGCAACTATTCCTGAAAATGCAGTGTAAACTCTGAGAACATACATTATCCACCGTATGTACGTCTTATCCCCCTCCCCCAAAAAAACCTGAGTGATCTGTTGCATGTTTCCTGAATCGTGACAATACTTAACATGAAGAATCCAATTATTTTCATGCCCATTCATATCTCAGCATTGTGTCACTTGTTGAGCAAAGAAGTACATGACCTTTTTTTTTTCGGGCATTATTACGCAAATTTTTCGCACTATAAATTTGAATGGGGGAGCCTGAAAACGCATGACACAAGTGTTTTAGCTTGTTTTTTATGTATGTTCGCACCTATAAAGTATTCTAACAAACACAAGGAAGAAAACAACATATGATACTGCTTTCAATTGGACAAAACAAAAATGCCTGAAAACACATGAAAAACAAATGCAATATGCTTCATAAAAGCATGTTCATGTGAGCAAAAATCACCTAATTAACCTCACGTGCAACTGTGTATAGTGACTCTTGATCAATGCACTTATCTTGCTTTTGACTTTCTTTATTCTGGCAGATTGAATCATGACCAATAACTTATATCTTATACAATGAAGGCAAATAGAAGCGCTAAGGTGGTAATAACACGCACACAGTTGTGCTCGTAAGTTTACATACCCTGGCAGAATTTATGATTTCTTGGCCATTTTTCAGAGAATATCAATGATAACACTAAAACAATTCTTTCAGTTATGGTTAGTGATTGGCTGAGGCCATTTATTTTCAATCAACTGTGTTTACTTTTTTTTAGATCATAATGACAACAGAAACTACCCAAATGATCCTGATCAAAAGTTTACATACCCCAGTTCTTAATACTGTGTATTGCCCCCTTTAACATCAATGACAGCTTGAAGTCTTGCGAACAGGCAAACAAGTTGTTTGAACACGTGAACACCGTTACAGTCTATGGGACACGAACATGAAAAACCAAAAGTGCTAATTTTAAAGACTTATATACATGGTATTGTCATAAAAAGTGTTTGGGGACATGTATCAATGCAAAAAAAGTTTTAAAAATGAAAGTTTTTTTCATGAGCAGTGATTTTAATAATGCTTAAAGTGAAACAATAAAAATGAAATTTTCTTTTAAATTTCGTGCCTGGGGGTGTCTATAGTATGCCTGTAAAGTGATGCATTTTTCCTGTGTTAGAACAGTCCCTGCACAAAATGACATTTCTAAAGGAAAAAAAGTAATTTAAAACTAATCGCGGCTGTAATGAATTGTTGGGTCTTGACAATACAGATACAACTCATTGAAAAAAACAGCATGGGTTCCCCCCCAGTCCATTACCAGGCCCTTTGGGTCTGGTATGAATATTAAGGGGAACCCCGAACAAAAATTGCGTGGGGGTCCCCCGAAAATCCATACCAGGCCCTTCAGGTCTGGTATGGATATTAAAAGGGTTGTAAAGGTACAATTTTTTTTCCTAAATAGCTTCCTTTACCTTAGTGCAGTCCTCCTTCACTTACCTCATCCTTCCATTTTGCTTTTAAATGTCCTTATTTCTTCTGAGAAATCCTCACTTCCTGTTCTTCTGTCTGTAACTACACGCAGTAATGCAAGGCTTTCTCCCTGGTGTGGAGTGTCGTGCTCGCCCCTCCTATTGGACTACAGGAGAGTAATGACGCCCACTAACACACTCCTTTCTCTATTTGCAACGTAGAGAGCGTTCTGACTTTCCTGTAGTCCAAGGGAGGGGGCGAGCCCGACACTCCACACCAGGGAGAAAGCCTTGCATGACTGTGTGGAGTTACAGACAGAAGAACAGGAAGTGAGAATTTCTCAGAAGAAATAAGGACATTTAAAAGGAAAATGAAGGATGAGGTAAGTGAAGGAGGACTGCACTAAGGTAAAAGAAGCTATTGAGGGAAAAAAATTGTACCTTTGCAACCCCTTTAAGGTGAACCCTGCAACACAATAAAAAAAATGGCATAGGGGTTCCCCCAAAATCCATACTAGACCCTTATCCAAACACGCAACCTGTCAGGCTGCAGGAAAAGAGGGGGAATGAGAGAACGCCCCCCTCCTGAACCGTGGCAGGCCACATGCCCTCGACATGGGGAGGGTGCTTTGGGGTCTGATCCCCCAAGCACCTTGTCGTCACCTTGTTGATGAGAGACACACAAGGTCGGATTAAGGAAAACACAGATTTCAGTTCTGCCCCCCAGGCTGACCCTCCCTTGGATGATGTGCCTGGCCAGCGGCTGCTAAATTCCTTCCCCCCGCCCCACCTGCACTTAGGGCTGGGACAAGGGGATAGCAGCCTGGAGACTGGAGCAGCAGGAGGAGAAGAGGCAGAGAGGAAACAGCCAGGAGGAGGCACGCTATGTCGGGCTCTTGCCTCGTGTCAGAAGAGAGCTCGTCTATACAGCACATGAGACCAGATCGCTCTGATCGCATTGAACTGTACACACACTCAGCTTGATTACCGCCACCTACCCACATTTTCAGCTGCCAGGAGATGAGCAGCCCTTAGAGGAGATAGGAGGCGGTAATCAAACTGTGTATGTGTGTGTACAGCCCAATGCAATCTAATGCCCCGTACACACCATCACTTTATGTGATGAAAAAAAATGACGTTTTTAAAAACGTCACTTTAATTGACCGTGTGTGGGGGAAAACGTCGTTTTATGTCTTCTAAAAAACGACCAAAAAAAATTGAAGCATGCTTCAATTTTATGTGTCGTTTTTCAAAACGTCAACTTTTACTTCACAGAAATTGACCGTGTGTAGTAAAAAACGTCGTTTAAAACGACGTTTTTTCACCCGCGCATGCCCAGAGGCTACTTATGAAGCAAGCTTCAATGGAAAAAGTGGTGAGAACGTAACCTCGCTTTGCTAGAACATTGTGAGAAAAACGATGGTGTGTAGGCAACTTCGTCTTTGAAAATTGAAGTTTCAAAAACGTCATTTTTTACTTCACAGAAAATGTCGTTTTTTTTCATCACAGAATTTGAATTTTCGAAAATCCTAAAATCAGAATTTCTGAATTTCTGAATTTTTGAATTCCGAATCTTCGAATTTGAAGAAGGGACATCTTATAGCAGAAGTAAGTAGGCATAGGACACACCTCCTGCCACGCCCCCCTTAAGGGAGAATTGTAAAAAAAAAAGATTGGTTAAACCCACAAGTGGTTTTATACCACTACTATTCCTTTATATTTGCTTTTGGAATTTACAAATGCAGCAATTTAGAAATTGGATGAAAGGTTTAGCACCGGGAAACACTTTTTTAAGGATAAATAATGCATTTTATATACAACTATAGTGATTAACCCTTTCAGAATCTTGACCTTCTCAGCTCAGGGGTAGGGTTGTAGAGGCAGACTGTAAGGGAGTGCATGCCTCTCCCCTTAATACGATGGCAGCTGTTATTTGTTAATTTGTGCTCGTGCTCTTACTGCACCATGCTTTGTATGACTCAGTTGACCCTTCTATGTACCTGCTCCACTGCTGGTCATTATAGCTTACTGGTTGCACCCAGTAATGATACTGTATTGATATAGATGTATGACAAATTCTCAATAAAAATTGTTTTAAAAAAAAAAAAAAAAACTATAGTGATTAAACCAAAATGAGGAACAAATGAGGAACTAATGAGGAGAAAAGAAGGACAGAGCGACTTTGTTCCAAATCAGGGACAGTCCCTCGAAAACAGGGATGGTTGGAAGCTATGGATCATGCATGACAACAGGAGATATATATTTAGCTAGACCAGGTTTATAAGATGAGAACCAGGAAAATAAAAAGTTGCTTTGAATGCCATGCATGACTCACAGATGCCAACGCTACATTATGCATTGTTTAGTCTACTTAAAACAAGCTGGTTAAGATAGATCAATTTCCCTGTGGATTATTCTCATTTATTTATTTTTATCTTAGCAAATGAGTCTTCAAAGAGGTTGAATATGAAAATATGATGATCAGTTTCTAAAACGTCATACCAGCCAAACCTGCGGCTGGTAATTCCTTTAAAAATAAAAAGCTGCAGTTACAAATCTGGTTTTCTGCTTGTTCAGTAACTTATTTTTTGCGTGTTTTCTTCTCAGTCCTAGAGTTCCTCACGTGTTTCATAATCCTAGTGTAGACATGGCCCCGACCCATAGAGGTCCAGTGATGACCTCCAGAGTCAGGGAGAGCTGACACCCATCTTCACAGTGTTGGTTACTAGGCATAGTGGGTGTGGTGTAGATAGAGTAAGTTGGGCACCAGACACTTTGAGAATGCAATGTCTCTTAGGCTGGGTACACACGGGCAAACATGTACGATGAAACCGCTCCGTCGGACCGTTTTCACCGTACATGTCTGCCCGGGGACTTCTGTACGATGGCTGTACTAACCATCGTACAGAAGGCCGCGCGTAAACAATACGCGGGGCGTGTCCGCGCCGTCGCCGCGACGATGACGCGGCGATGACGCGGTGAAGTGGGCGGGCCTGCCTTTTAAATGCTTCCACGCATGCGTCAAAGTCATTTGACGCATGCGAGGGACGGCGGGCGCTCGGACATGTACGGTAGGTCTGTACTGATGACCGTACATGTCCGAGCGGGCAGGATTCCAGCGGACGGTTTTAAAACAAGTCCAGGAATATTTGTCCGCTGGGAAAAGGCCCGGCGGGCAAATGTTTGCTGGAATTCTGCCCGCTCGCACCTACACACGACCGAACATGTATGCTGAAACTGGTCCGCGGACCAGTTTCAGCATACATGTTTGGTCGTGTGTACGGGGCCTTAAAAGAACTGAGGAGAGAGGGTTAGGGCCTGAACACCCTTAGGCAGATGCAAAATGCTTGTCAGACTCCGAGACAAAAATAGGAATAGAAGAACAGCTATACAGTTCAAGGGCCTTTAAGCCGAATTGCAGCAAACTGTATCTGTAGACCACTGTCTCCTATAGCAACAAATCCGGTAACTTCAACTTCAATACAGATCACAACTCACAGTATCCCACTGTAGATCTTCTCACTGAGCTCCCAATCTTTTACTAGACTCTTCAGATCCCAGCCACCACTTGATCCCTTGAGTTCCTCCACAACTAACACGCTGTGGCTTCCAAATGTCACCCACGCTGTCCTGCTGGGTCCCTGACTTGGCTCTTCAGCTAACTTGCTGAATCCTCTGCAAGCTTCACCCTCGCTGTTTCGCTGGGTCCCTAGCTTGGCTCTTTAGCTGTCCTGCTGAATCCTCTGCAAGCGTCACCCACACTGTTCTGAGGGTCCCTAGCTTGACTCTGCTGAAGCCTTCCCAACTTCTTCACCATCCCCGGCTAGTGAAAAAGGCTGCTCAAGTACTTCTTCAGTCTCCACATAACCTGACCTCTGATAACAGGAGAGATTGTCTTTTGCTGGCGACTGTGTCCCCTTTACCTCTGACTCTGGTTCTTGCTTGCCTCTGGCAATGGGAGTGGTCGTCTCTGATTGCAACTGCTTTCCTTCACCTGTGGCAACTACTTAGTTCTCCAGGTGACAGAACCCTTGCAACTTGATTGGGCTCCAAACTTGAAGCCCCAACCCCACGCTGCTTTTCTTTCTAACCTGGATAGGCCTCCGACCGCCCAGCAGCCATGTACTCCTGGATAGGCCTCAGGCTTCTGGCCTAGCAGCTAGGAGCTTTTCAACACACGTCCACCCAAACAGCCGTTCAGGTGGCACAGAAGCCCAGATCACCTGAATAAATAGGCTCTCCCAGCAAGCCAAAGGCAAAGAAACCCCTGCCAATTGGCTGAGACAACCCATCCACTCCTAGTCCAAGCTTACTATATCCTTGTCCATCTAATATCCCAGGTAACAACGCCACCTAGTGACAGAAGAGAGAGGTGCATGAAACCCAGATTTAGGAAAAGGTCAGTGGATCTCCCTAAAAATCAGCCAGGCTGGTTACCACCTAGCAAACTAAATTTGCTAGCAACCCTGCCTAAGCCCAGGGTGCTACACTAGTCATGCTCACAATTTGTCACACTGTGACACTTACATGTTTTGTCAGTAAAAAAGTTTTGAAGGAGCAGAGCTGGAGCCGATGGCAGCACAACCACCCGTCATTACTTACACTATGCAACCAGCGCACTATTTAAAGTCACTGAAAGCTACTGAAGACAACTTTTTTTTTTCCATGGCGTGCTACTCACGTTGCAATTTTTCCTCTGGCATTAGGGCCTAAATTATGATATTGCACACAGGTCACCACTTTCACAAAAAAAGTAGCTGTATCTCCCTACAGTAGCTGTGTCTCCTGGAAAAGATGTATACTTTTAGGATCTGACCTGCCTGCCTGCATGCTGGCTCTGATAGTGGAGGGTTTCCCACCTGGCTGTAGATCACTTGTTCAGCTCACTCTGCCTCATCAGGTGTGGCCTTTCTGAGCTGCTGTGTAAATATGCTGTGTCAATGTTAGTTCAGTAAGTTAGCAGCTGGCCCAGGCTGGGGAAAAGGGTTTAAATTATGTGTGTTCAGGTCACAGGCTTTTTGGTCTTAGCCAGGCCACCTGTGCTATAAAAAGGGGGAAGGTTGAGGTCCAGGGTCCTTGATTGGTTTTGTTCCCACTCTCGGTTCATGGTTTCGGAACTGCTGCACCTTGCAGTCTGCTAAAGGCATCAGGATTTTCAGGGGACATCCAAGTCAGAGAATACCAGCATGGACTGTCATCTCATGGAGCTATGCCTGGGCAGCCACAGTACTGTAGTTAGGGTTAGGGATTAGACTTGTTCAAACACCATCCCCTGCCCCGCCCTCAATTAGGGTCGGGACAAGAGGATGGCAGCCTGGAGCAGCAGGAGGAGAAAAGGCAGAGAGGAAACAGCCAGGAGGTGGTGCGCTATGTCGTGCTCTCGCCTTGTGTCAAAAGAGATCTCATCTATACAGCACATGAGACCAGATCGCTCTGACCGCATTGGACTGTACACACACACAGTTTGATTACTGCCCCCTACCCACATTTTCTGCTGCCAGGAGATGAGCAACCCCTGGAGGAGATAGGGGGGTGGTAATCAAATTGTGTGTGTGTACAGCCCAATGCAATCTGAGAACGATCCTGTCTCGCGTGCGGCACAAATGAGCGCTGTTCTGACACAAGGTGGGAGCACAACACAGCGCACCTTCTCCTGGCTTTGTAGTGGTTTCCCCCTGTAAGTTGGGGAGGGGGAATACAAGTCTGTGCTTAGGATGTTTGTGAAGGAGGGGGATGGGAGGCTATCTGTGCTGGGGATTTGGGGAGGGGGTATATGTGCTAGGAGGAGGGTTTAGGGGGGCGGGGGTTCAGCCAGGTGGGGGAAATGTTTGTGCTAAGATGGGGGTGGGGGATTTGGGTAGGGAGGAAGAATTTGTGCTGGGAAGGGTAATTTAGAGGGAGTTGTTTATGCTAGGAGGAAGGATTGGAGAAACAAGATTTGTGCTGGGAGGGAGGATTCAGGAGATTTTGTGCCAGGAGGGGGTGGAGCAATTTGGGCTAATAGGAGGGATTGGGGGATTTGTGCTGGCAGGGGGGATTTGGGGCAAGATTTGTGGGGAGCAGGATTGGGGGGGGGGGCAAAGATTTATGCTAGAATAGAAAGTTTGAGAAGAATGAGGATGTGTGCTAGATAAGGTGATTTTTTGAGGTGAGAGAGATATGTGCTAGGATGGGGAATTGGGGTGGGATTTGAGCTGGGAGGTTGGATTGGGGGGGTTTGTGCTGGGAGGGGGGATTTGAACTGGGGGTTGGGGGATTATGTGTATTATTGTTTGGGGAGAATTTTGGCTTGCAGAAGGAATTTATGTTTTTTATGTATGATGGCATGTTTGTGTCCATTAATAATGATCTTCATGTTTTTTTCATATTTTTGCCTAGGGGGCAGCCTGTTGTCAGGTAGGCTATATGGGGCCCCGTGATTTCTAACAGTGGCCCTGCACAAGTGGCCCCAGAAGCCCTGGTAAGCCTGTGGTTACAATTAACACCTAAAGTACAGTATGTACACATCCTAGATTCCAAAGTAATTTCAATTCCTGTTAGGGGATGATTTTTTTCGTGGAGCAGCATACCTCAATGCTCAGTAAAGCTCCGTACACATGATTGGAATTTCCGATGGAAAAAGTCAGACGGACTTTTTTCATCGGAAATTCCAATCGTGTGTATGCCCCATCGGAGAAATTCCAGAGTTTTGATCCGATCATGTGTACGGGGCTTAAGAGTTTCTACTTCTGTAAACAGAGGCCCGGATTCACAAAGCACTTGCGCCGACGTATCTCTAGATACGCCGCGTAAGTGCAAATATGCGCCGTCGTGTCTCTGCGCCGGACCCACAAACTAAGATATGCCTAAAAACATTTGCATTTGCATGGGTCACGCCTCATTTGCATGGCTCCCGCCCACTTCCACCTGTGCCGACTTACGCCTTCGAAACCCAGCGCAGTTTTGGGAGCAGTGGCTTTGTGAATTCCCTGCTTGCCTCTCTGCGCTGCGTCGGCGTAGCGTATTTTATTTGTGCTACGGCGGCGTAATGTGCGCATGCTCTCTGTGAATCCGGGCCAGAATGTATAATTAAATATCTTTCACTTAAACAATAAACCATACTGTATTTGGATAAATAGTTGATAGAGTATGTGGAATTAGTCAGATGCATGACAATAGGAAATATATATAGCTAGACCAAGTTCATAAGATGTGAACCAGGAAAAGAAAAAGTTACTTTGAATGTCATGCATGACTCTGCCAACACTAATTTCTGGATTGTTTCGTCTACTAATCACACACTGATTAAAATAGATCAATATCCCTGTAGATCAGGGGTGCCCAACCAGTGGCCCGGGGGCCACATGTGGCCCGCGGAGCCCTCTGATGTGGCCCGCGACCTCCTGCTCTGGGATGGAATAAAATAGAATAGAATACTGTTATTAAAGGTAAGATAAGTTTATTACTAAAGTCACAGTGTGTGTATAAGTGGGCATGTCTGTTCTGCAGGGGTTACCGGGCTGCTTTCAAACTGATCCGCAGGTACAGAGAAGTGCACCTCCGGGTTACCTGCACTGACCATAGACTTCTATTACCTGTGAGTTTGGTGTGCTGAGAGTAGAGTGGGCTCTATAGAGTCGAGTGGGCTGCCATCCACCAACTCCACACATTGTGGCCCGCGATCGGTTACCAAGTCTCTTAAGTGACCCTCGCTCTTCAAAAGGTTGGGCACCCCTGCTGTAGATTATTCTCATGTTTTCTCTTTTTTATTTTTTTTACAGAAATTAGTTTATTTGCCATCTCAGTGCAGACACAAACCCTTATGCCGCGTACACACGGTCGTTGTTTGTCTTGTAAAAAAACGACGTTGCCTACACACCATCGTTGTTTCAAAATGCTCTAGCAAAGCACGGTTACGTTCAGCACGTACGACGGCACTCTGTTCCATTCAAGCTCGCGTCATAACTTGCTTCTGAGCATGCGCGGGTTTAAAAACGTTGTTTTAAACGTCGTTTTACCCACACACGGTCATTTTAAATGACGTTTTTAAAAATGTCGTTTTTTTTTTCACCACAAAAAACGACCGTGTGTACGCGGCATTAGGCTCCATTCATACTAATGCTTTTTTTGATGCATTTTGCAGAAATGCAGGGAAATTTTTTAACATGGTTTCCTATGGAACATGTTCACATCAATGCTTTTTTGTGCCTCTGCGTTTTTGGAAAGGATCAGGGACTTTTTTTCCTGCAAAAAGCAGCGTTTTGCATGCAATAGAATTCAATGGACCTGCATCCAAAATGCAAGTACTGCGTTTTTACCGTGATTTTGCAGCGATTTGCATTGTTTTTTTTAACCTGTTTATAGCTGGTTGTTAAAGGAAATGTAAAAAATTTAAAATTGATGGCTGAAAAAAAAAACGCAAATCGCGGTAAAAATGCATGTCAAAAAAACGCAGCAAGCACCGAAAAAAGCACTGCAAAAAACGCTCAAAAGCAACATGCATTAGTGTGATTCGAGCCTAAAACATAACAGAGGCTGAATCCTTTACATATTGTGCTGACAAAACAGCAGATTCCTGTGGCAGAGAAATGATTGTTGCAATCTCTGATCCTGAATTGGATGGATTCTACGTCGGGATGCCGTGGGCTTTTATAACCAGCAGCTCCACGTCATTAACGTTGACTTGCGCACTCTTTGCTATCTCTTCAAAGGTTAGCTAGCGGTGATTCGCAGGTCGTGTAAGCGTCATCTCCATTAAACATAGCAGCTAAATCTTCTTAAGCAAAAGTGTTTCATTGGCAGCAAGGTCAGGCTGCTGTCCCCATGCTGTTTTCAGGGCTCGGAATGTCTCCACATTACCGCTGTTGAAGGCATAGAGTGTGTCTATCAGCCATTTTCGATCAGAGGTACGCAGCGACTCCAAGACTGGATGCATCAACAGTTCTCCAAAGTTATAGACCCCATCGCCAAGTAATCCAGCTAGGCCAAGCGTAAAGGCTCTATCTTGCTGTTCTGATATTGGTAGGTCTTTAAGGTCTGTGCAGCCTAGAAATCTCAGAGCATCTTTATAATAGGAAGCATGGTTTCCAATGGTCTGGTAATATTTGCTAGACAGGTCATAAAAGCGGCTGTGCACAGACATTACACCAGCAAGTCCTTCAAGCATCTCCTCTACACCTTCAATGGTTTCCTTGGTAGCTTGCAAATCTCCAATGTTCAATTTCAGAGCTCCAATGGCGGTTCTACACAGTATCACTACTTTTCACGTTCTCCCGAGTTTTTTCTAGAAAACTAAGTGCTACTGTGGGATCTGTCATTTGTCAGCTATAACAACTTCAACTCTTCTGTGAAGGGTGTCCACAAGGTTTGGGAGTGTGTCTATGGGAATATTTGATCATTCTTCTGGGAGCAGATTTGTGAGGTCAGGCACTGATGTTGGATGAAGACCTGGTTTGCAGTCTCTGCTCTAATACATCCCAAAGGTGTTCGATCTGGTTTTAGGTCAGTACTCTCTACATACCAGTCAAGTTCTTCCACCCCAAACTCGCACCATGTCTTTATGGACCTTGCATTGTGCACTGGTGGGCAGCCTCACACCATAATACCTCCTCCACCAAATGATTTGGACCAGTGCACAAAGCACTTGATATTGATATATTGATAGCAACATATGCTTTTTATATTGTGTAAAATAAAGACAAAATTAATTTGGACATATTGGCCCGGATTCACAAAGCACTTACGCCGACGTATCTCGAGATACGCCGTGTAAGTGTAAATATGCGCCGTCGTATCTATGCGCCGGACTCTGAAACCAAGATACGCCTGAAAATAGGCTTCATCCGACCGACTTAACTTTCCTACGCCGGCGTATCGTGGGCGCATATTTACGCTGGCGCTCCCATTGATTTTTGATTCAAATATGCAAATGAGTGAAATACGGCGATTCACGAACGTAGATGCGCCCGGCGCATTATATACGCGGTTTGTGTAAGACTTACGTCCGGCGTAAAGTTATTCCCCATATAGGAGGCGCAACTCATGCAAAGGTATGGACCAGGGAACATAGCCGTCGTAGTTTATGTCGTTTCCGTAGTACATGAATATGGCTAGGCGTAGGTTACGTTCTTGTCGTAGGCAGTGATTCGACGTATCTTAGGCAGTTGTTTCGACGTGATTCTGAGCATGCGCACTGGGATGCGTCCACGGGACTGCGCATGTCAAGGCCTCATTAGCATGGCTCACGCCCACTTCCACCTACGCTGGCTTACGCCGAGGAAACCCAGCGTAGATTTGAGAGCGAGTGGGGGCGAGTGCTTTGTAAATACTGTGATTGCCTCTCTGCGCTGCATCGGTGTAGCGTATATTCGATACGCTACGCCGGCATAAATATGCGCCGATGTATGTGAATCCGGGCCAGTGTATGTTATTGTATCTATGCAATTGTGTACACAGGGGTATATTTAAAGTCCCAACACCCATTCTCCCTCTTGACTTGGGAACAGACCAGCCCATGAAGAGCCAGTTGCAATCATCTCTTCCTTACACATGGAATGACAGAGGTATGCATTATCTGGGTACCACATTGACCTCCAAATCAAATCTACTGGCAGATCTAAATTACAAACCTCTTTTTAAAAAAACTTGCGAAGGAGACAGGACAGCTGTGGCAACTTAACTTGTCTTGGTCCGGTAGACTGACCTCCTTTAAAATGTTACTTCCACCAAAAATTCTATATCTTTTCAGAGCTCTTCCTGTTCCCCTACCTACAAAATATATGCATGCTTTGAATAACCAATACAAATGCTTTTTATGAAATGGAACGATAACAAAGCTAGAGTTGCTCACGCCTTATCAAACATAGGAAAACTGGGGGCATAGGTTCTATTGATATTCTCAAATACTTTATTTTAGTCCTCCTGGATCAACTTAAAAATTGGTTCCAATCCACTCTAGATGTAATGTGGGTGGATATTGTGAAAACATTGGCCTCTAGAGAAAACCTCTCTCATTGCTTGTTGTTAGACCTTTGGAAACTGATATCTCTGAAAACACTGCCATCTTCATTTCAATCCTCACTTATGCTTTGGAGAATTTTCTTTTCTGCTTCCCTGGAGCTTATTCAGGTCTTTCCTCTACACATGCCAATATCTGTGTTAGAATTGATTATATCACATCTCTCTCTCTCAGTCTGTGCCTCAAAAGGGTAGCTCACTAGTTTCAAATTTATATGTTGGAACCACTCTTAAAGAGGAAGTAAACCCTGGTCGCGGGAGCCGTCAGTCATGGCACACTCACCTGAAGAAATGGCACGGGTGGCCTTTCCTACAGAGCGCATGCGCAGATGACATCATTAGTGCAGTAAACGTAAAAGTAAAATAATTTTGTGTATATAAGTCTACTGGTTGTAAAAAAGGTGAATCCAGTTCCAGAGTGTTAAAGGGGTTGTAAAGGTAAAAAAAAAATCCCTAAATAGCTTCCTTTACCTTAGTGCAGTCCTCCTTCAATTACCTCATCCTTAGATTTTGCTTTTAAATGTCCTTATTTCTTCTAAGAAATCCTGACTTCTGTCTGTAACTACATGCAGTAATTCAAGGCTTTCTCCCTGGTGTAGAGAAAGCCTCTTGAGGGGGGAGGGGGCGAGCAGGAGCGTCAGGACGCTCTCTGCTTTGCAGATAGAGAAAGAAGCTGTGTGTTAGTGGGCGTCCTGACCCTCCTGCTCGCCCCTCCCCCCTCAAAATGCTTTCTTCACACCAGGGAGAAAGCCTCGCATTACTGCATGTAGTTACAGACAGAAGAACAGGAAGTGAGTATTTCTCAGAAGAAATAAGGACATTTGAAAGCAAAATGGAAGGATGAGGTAAGTGAAGGAGGACTGCACTAAGGTAAAGGAAGCTATTTAGGGAAAACATTTTTTTCCTTTACAAGCCCTTTAAGACACAGAAAAAGGGGGATGCGTTGGGAAGATTGAAGCTGGAACAAATAGATTAATATTCACCACCACCAAAGGTGTACAGGATAGACCTCTCTCCGTGAGAAAACACCAATAGTAAAGGGGACCCTTACCGGATGAGGTGGACCTCCTCCTGTGGCAAGGTCTTAATCGCCTGCAGATATAACCCTCTGTGGGGTCTTGGGTCCGTTTTGGGACACATTTATCCCCAAAAAAGTTAAAATTGTAGAGGGAATTTTTAAAAAAGACAGCATAAAAAATTCCTAAGTGAACACCCGTGCTTCCGGGGTCAAGTAAAAGCATGGTGATGTCAGTGCATAGCACCGCCCGGACATGTTTCGCCACACGTGATGTTCTCAAAGGGCACGGGCGATGCACTGAACTTGGTTTTCTCATATCACCTTCGCCAGCACTGATAATATTAAATTTAGGTATAGACAAACTCCCTTCATATTTCCACACTGTTGTAACCCATATACTATTAGCTGCTAGAATACTAGACATTGGAAATGACAGCCTGCTCCTAGCCCTTCAGAAACTATTGAGTTTGTTAAAACTAACTTTGTAAATTAACAAATATTAGCCATTAGATAAGACAAACACTCAGGCCCAGATTCTTAAAGGACTTACGACGGCGCAGCGCCATGTATGCCGTCGTAAGTCCTAATCCGACACGTCGTATCTATGCGTCTGATTCTTAGAATCAGTTACGCATAGATATCCATTAGATCCGACAGGCGTAAGTCTCTTACGCCGTCGGATCTTAACTGCAATTTATTTTTGACCGCTAGGTGGCGCTTCCGTCGAATTCCGCGTCGAGTATGCAAATTAGCTAGATACGCGAATTCCCGAACGTACGCACAGCCAACGCAGTAAAGTTACGATGTTTAAGTTAGACTTTTCCCGGTGTAAAGTTGCCCCTGCTATATGAGGCGCAGCCAATGTTAAGTATGGCCATCGTTCCCGCGTCGAAATTTGAAAAAGTTACGTCGTTTGCGTAAGTCATCCGTGAATGGGGCTGGACGTCATTTACGTTCACGTTGAAACCAATGACGTCCTTGCGACGTCATTTGGAGCAATGCACACTGGGATATTTTACGGACGGCGCATGCGCAGTTCGTTCGGCGCGGGGACGTGCTTCATTTAAATGATACAAGCCCCCTACCTGCCGAATTTGAATTCCGCCGGGTGATTTACGCTACGCCGCCGCAACTTTACAGGCAGGTGCTTTGTGAATAATTTACTTGCCTGAAAAACTTGCGGCGCCGTAACGTAAATCGGATATGTTACGCCGCCGCAGAGATACGCCCAGTGTACAAGAATCTGGGCCTCAGTATTTATAAAAGCTTGAAAACCGTGGATTACTTGGACTGCTATGCATTAATGCCAGACTTCTCATAATTTTTTCTTGTTTATTTGGGTTTACTTACACTGCATTTTACCTCTTTATACCTTAATTTCTAATAATTTACAACTTTGTAGTGAGTTTCTATTCTTCTTTTTCTACCCAAAACCCTATGGTTTGCTGTATTTCGCCAACCGGGCATTGTTTTGGAGTGGACCTATAGTTTTTCCAAAAAAAAAAATTGATTGATAAAAAATAATAATAAATAGGGCATTATACAATGTGTGGATTATATATAGAACTTTGTGAATGTGTTCCTCAACTGCTCAGAAGTACTGTAATGCTAAAAAAAAAAATTAGAGAGAGAAACAATACATTGTGTAACAAAGTGCATTATAAAGGCAACAAAATCTAAACCAAAGCACTTTTGTTCTTCTATATAACCGCTGAAGAATGTTGCGAAAAGTACAACGCTAGTTTCTTGCATAATTTTGGCATATAATGTCTATGATGTATGAAAAAAAAATTTGACTACAAGATTACTCATAATTGTGCATGACCTCGCAAAACAGTCTAATCATATCCTTTGAGGTTTTCTGGATGACATATGCCACATTTCATGTATGCTCAATCTTTATGAATACAGGTATATAGTACTATAAAACATAATATAGATTTTCTTTTACTATTTTATCAGAAGGGACTTGATTGGAACTACTACTATACTATACTATACTATACTATACTATACTAACCTCTGCCAGTATATATGTGCTAAAGTGTTAGGCAGGTGTGAAGGAATGCTGTAAAGTAAGAATGCTTTAGAAAATATAATATAAAAAATATGTATTTTAATAATTTTTAATAATTTACAAAATGCAATGTGAGTTAACAGAAGAACAGTAAAAATCAAATCAATATCAATGACTACCCTCCTTCAAACCAGCATCAATTCTTACACTTGCACATTTTGTACACTTGCACACAGTCAAGGATTTTGTATGATTAGAGTCAGGTGTATTATTAACTAATTATACCAAGCAGGAGCAAATGATCATCAATTTCATATGTACTGTAGGTTGAAACACAGTCATTAACCAAAACAGAACCAGCTGTGTAGGCTTAAAACTGGATGAGGAACAGCCAAACTCTGCTACTAAAGTAAGGTTGTGGAAAACAGTTTCATGTCACAGGTTATACACCATGGCGAAGCTGAGCACAGCAACAAGACACAAGGTGGATATACTGCATCAGAAAGGTGTCTCCCAGGCAAAGATTTCAAAGCATTTCAAAGCAGACTGGGGTTTCAAGATGTGCTGTTCAAGCTTTGAAGAAGCAGAAAGAAACAAGAAACTTCAAGGACCGTAGATGCAGTGGTTGTGGAAACTTACTGCAGATGAAAGACACATTATGCTTGCTTGCTTTGACATCGGAAGATGTCCAGCAGGGTCATCAGCACAAAAATGTCTGGAAACCAGTGGGACCCAGGTACACCAATCTACTGTCCAGAGAAGTCTGGCCAGAAGTGGTCTTCATGAAATTATTGCACCCAAAAAGCCATACCTCCAGTGTGGAAACAAGGCTAAGCAACTGACCTATGCATGAAAACAGGTGCTCTGGACTGATGAGTCAAAATGTTACATATTTGGCTGTAGCAGGAGGCAGTTTGTTTGCTGAAGGGTTGGAGAACAATACGATAATGAGTGTTGGCAGGCAACAGTGAAGCATGGTGGATGTTTCTGGCAAGTAAAATAAATACGATTTCTTTTTTTAAATCGCCCTGTCCCGACGAGCGAACACAAATGTGAGCAGCGTCCGCATATGAAAACGATATTCAAACCACAGATGTGAGGTATCGCCGGGATCGTTCGAGTGAGAGCAATAATTCTAGCCTCAGACCTCCTCTGTAACTTAAAACATGCAACCTATAGCATTTTTTAAACGTCGCCTATGGAGATTTTTAAGGGTAAAAGTTTGTCGCCATTCAACGAGCAGGCGAAACTTTGAAGCGTGACATGTTCGGTGTCAATTTACTCAGCGTAACATTATCTTCAATAATATAAAAAACATTTACCTAACTTTACTGTTTAATTTTTTAATTAAAAAAAGAGATTTTTATCCCCAAAAAAGTGCGCTTGTAAGACCGCTGCGCAAATATGGTGTGACAAAAAGTATTGCAACGACCACCATTTTATTTTCTAGGGTGTTAGAAAAAAATATATATAATGTTTGGGGGTTCTAAGTAATTTTCTAGCACAAAATAAATGGTTTTAACTTGTAAACACCAAATCTCAGAAAGAGGCTCTGGGCTTAAAGGATCACTAAAGGAAATATTTTTTTTTGCTGAAATGACTGTTTACAGGGTATAGAGACATAATAGTTAACTGATTCCTTTTAAAAACGATTAAAAATAGATAAAAATCAATCATATAATGTGCCTCTTAGATGCAAAAACGAAACTGAAAGTAGTTTAGTCTTTGCATGTTATTTTATGCCTCTGTGCTGGACAGTGCCATAGAGAGTCATGGCTAGGAAAACAAAACTAAACTCTCCCATGACTTTTTTCATACGGAGCCAGACAACCAGGAAGTGTCCAGAACAGAGCAGTTTTACAGCAACATCAGAGCAAAAACGAGCAATGAGGACATGAAACCAGGACTGCAGTAACGTAAAGGAAGCTATTTAGCTAAAAAAAAAAATCCTTTAGTGACCCTTTAAGTGGTTAAGATAGATCAATATCCCTGCAGGGGATGATCCAGAGTCTAGTGTCGGGAGGGGCGCTGCCAGAAAACTTTTCAGGTAATTTTTGGGGGCAATGGCTGGTGTTGGCGCTTCAATCATCACGGCGCCATGGTTGATATGGTGTCAGGATGATTGAAGCGCATTATTACTATAATTACATTGTAATATAAAATTAAATAGTGCATCTCACCATAATGCAGAATCAGTGGGAGCCCTGAGCGTGTCACTTGCCACCGTTGCCTGCCACCAGATGTGGATTTTCACTTGCCATGTCCCTTGCCACATCCCCTGCCATCAAATGCGGATTGTCATTTGCCAATGTTGCCTGCCACAAGATGCGGATTGTCACTTTCCAGTGGCTGTGTCCCAGAGTGAGGGCAGGCAGGGAGAGATGATGTCAGAAAGCCACTACCCATCAGAATATGCAATCAAAGTGATGTTGCATTTTGGCCATCTTGGTACACCCGCACTTGTCCACAGTAAGCCTAGGGTTAGAAGTCGGCAAGCAGACATCTTTATACACCCACTGGAGTCTTGCTTTCCAAAGTCATTTTTAACAGTAAACACAGCTTATATAGTGAAATATAAGTTGAGTTTACTGTTAAAAATAACTGTGAAAAGCAAGACTCTGGTGGGTGTATAAAGATGTCCGCTTGCCAACTTCTAACTCTAGGCTTACTGTGGACAAGTGCGGGTGTACCAAGATGCGCGCAATGCAATGTCACTTCAGTAGCATATTCAGATGGGTAGCGGCGGCTTCCTGACAGAACACCTGCCTGCTCACTCACCAGCCTGCCCATCCTCTTGCTCACCCACTGGCGCTCACCCGCTCATTATTTTCTCGGGGGGAGCAATTGCCCTGTTGCCCCCCCCCCCCCTGGATCCGCCCCTGTATCCCTTTAGATTATTCTCATGTTTTCTCTTTTTTTATATAAAGTATTGGTTAGTAACATATCTTAGCAAATAAGTCTTCAAAGAGGTTGAATATGAAAATACACTATATTGTCAAACGTATTTGGACGCCTGCCTTTACACTCGCATTAAAATTTAATGACATCCCAGTCCATAGGGTTCAATATTGAGTTAGCCCACCCTTTGCAGCTATAACAGCTTCAACTCTTCTGGGAAGGGTGTCCACAAGGTTTAGGAGTGTGTATATGGGAATGTTTGACCATTCTTCCAGAAGCAGATTTGTGAGGTCAGGCACTGATGTTGGACGAAAAGGCCTGGCTTGCAGTCTCTGCTCTAATGCATCCCAAAAGGTGTTCTATCGAGTCTGAGGTCAGGACTCTGTGCAGGCCAGTCAAGTTCTTCCACCCCAAACTCGCTCATCCATGTCTTTATGGGCCTTGCTTTGTGCACTGGAGTAGAGTCATGTTGGAACAGGAATGGACCATCCCCATACTGTTCCCACAAAGTTGGGAGCATGAAATTGTCCAAAATGTCTTGGTATTGTGATGCCTTAAGAGTTCACTTAACTGGAACTAAGGGGCCAAGACCAACCCCTGAAAAACAACCCCACACCATAATCCCTCCTCCACCAAATGATTTGGACCAGTGTGCAAAGCCCTTAATATTGATATATTAATAGTAACATATGCTTTTTCTATTGTGTAAAATAAAGACAACATTATTTTAGACATATTGTATGTTATGGTTTATATGCAATTGTGTACACGGGGGGTATATTTAAAGTCCCAACACCCATTATCCCTCTTGACTTAGGAATAGACCAGCCCATGAAGAGCCAGTTGCAATCATCTCTTCCTTACACATGGAATGACAGAGGTATCCATTATCTGGGTATTACATAGACCTCCAAATCAAATCTACTGGCAGATCTAAATTACAAACCATTTTTTATAAATCTTGCGAAGGTGACAGGGCAGCTGTGGCAAATCAACTTGTCTTGGTCAGGTAGACTGACCTCCTTTAAAATGTTACTTCCCCCCGATAGTCGGATCGGGAGTTGGTTCTTCCCAGCGGATGGAACATGCTCTAAGGCCTAGGATAGAGAACATGCTTTAGATCATGGGCACAGTGGTACTATATACAGTGTAAGATTCTCGGTTGAGAATGGCATAAATATCACAATTACTTGACCGAATAGGGTACAGTCAACATCGGGATGTGATAATGGTCCATGCATGCAAAAAGAGGAGGATTCCTCAAGTATGTTAGAATATTGAATGTATGACTCCCTAAATACATTGTATACTGCACAATGAAAAGCCGATAACTATGTTCCTTGTATTGTAAAACTTTAATTAAAACTATTGAAACATAAAATGTTACTTCCAGACAAAACTCAATATCCCTTCAGAGCTCTTCCTGTTCCCCTACTTACAAAATATACGCATGCTTTGAATAATCAATACAAATGCTTTTTATGAAATGGAACAAGAGCAAAGCTAGAATTGCTCACGCCTTATCAAACAGACTGGGGGCATAGGTTTTATTGATATTCTCGACTACTTTATTTTAGTCCTCCTGGACCAACTTAAACATTGGTTCCAATCCACTCCAGATGTAATGTGGGTGGATATTGTGAAAACATTGGCCTCTAGAGAGAACCTCTATCATTGCTTGTTGTTAGACCTTTGGAAACTGATATGTCTGAAAACACTGCCATCTTCATTTCAATCCTCACTTATGCTTTGGAGAATTTTCTTTTCTGCTTCCCTGGGACTTAATCAGGTCTTTCCTCTACACATGCCAATATCTGTGTTAGAATTGATTATACCACATCTCTCTCTGTCTGTAGACTCACAAGAGTATCTCACTAGTTTCAGATTTATATGTTGGAACTACTCTTAAAGAGGAAGAAAACCCTGGTCGCGGGAGCCGCTGGTCACGGCACACTCGCCTGAAGAAACGGCACGGGCGGCCTTTCCTACAGAGCGCATGCACCGATGACATCATCAGTGCAGTAAACAGTAAATATCTCCTAAACGGCGCACGTTTAGGATATATTTACAGTACCTATAGGTAAGCCTTATTATAGGCTTACCTATAGGTACAACTTCCCAATGGAAGTTTACAACCTAAAAGAAAATTAGGGCTAAAACTATTTTCACTCAGCCAGTCCAAGCTGGGGAAATATCCCAATTTTACAGTCAGGATCTACCAAAATGCCTGCACCAGCAGTTGGCTAGGCCTATCAGCTGTGCCGATGGGAGACTGAGTCAGCTGCTCCCTTTTCCTACAGTGGGAATCAGATCTCCCTACTCAATTCACTAATATTCAGTGGCGTAGTGCCCTTTCCATAGTTTATAACTCCTTGAATTGTATAGACTACTGGAAACTGATGCATACAATTGTCTTACTTTACACAGTTCAGACATGCCAAATTCTACTCTTCACAGTCTTCTCTTTTGCTGGAAAGAGTGTGGTTCCATAGTTTCTAGAGGAGAATTTCTCAACTTCTAGCAGACATTACTGGTTTTCGCATATCACCTTCTCCCGCACTGATAATATTAAATTTAGGTATAGACAAACTCCCTTCATATCTCCACACTGTTGTAACCCATATACTATTAGCTGCTAGAATACTAGACATTGGAAATGACAGCCTCCTCCTAGCCCTTCAGAAAATTATTGAGTTTGTTAAAACTAACTTTGTAAATTAACAAATATTAGCCATTAGACAAGACAAACACTCAGTATTTATAAAAGCTTGTAAACCGTGGATTACTTGGACTGCTATGCATTAATGCCAGACTTCTTATAATTTTCTCTTGTTTATTTGGGTTTATTTACACTGAATTTTACCTCTTTATACCTTAATTTCTAATAATGTACAACTTTGTAGTGAGTTTCTACTTTTCTTTTTCTACCCAACTTCCTAATATGGTTTGCTGTATTTCGCTAACCGGGCATTGTTTTGGAGTGGACCTAAAGTTTTTCCAAAAACGCTAATAAAAATTAGGGCATTATAGAATGGGTGGATTATATATAGAACTTTGTGGGTGTGTACCTCAACTGCTCAGAAGTACTGTAACAAAGTGCATTATAAAGGCAACAAAATCTAAACCAAAGCACTTTTGTCCTTCTATGTAACTGAAGGTTTAGAAAAGTACAAAGCTAGTTTCTTGCATCATTTTGGCATATAATGTCTATGATGTATGAAATAAAAATTAGACAACAAGATTACTCATAGTTGTGTATAACCTTGCAAAACAGCCTAATCATATCCTTTGAGGTTTTCTGGAATCTGTCACATGCCACATTTCATTTATGCTCAATCTTTATGGATACAGGTATATAGTACTATAAAACATAATATAAATGTTCTTTTACTATTTTATCAGAAGGGACTTGATTGGAACTACTACTGTACTATACTAACTTACTCCAGTATATATATGCTAAAGTGTTAGACAAATGTGAAGAAATGTTGTAAAGTAATAATGCTTTAGAAAATATAATATAAAAAATATGTATTTTAATTATTTTTAATAATTTACAAAATGCAATGTGAGTTAACAGAAGAACAATAAAAATCAAATCAATATCAATGACTACCCTCCTTCAAACCAGCATCAATTCTTATGCCCCGTACACACGATAATTTTTCGGCTTGTAAAAAAACTAAGGGCCAGATTCACGTAGAGCGGCGCATATCTAGACCGGCGTAGCGCATCTCATTTCCATTACGCCGGCTCAAATTAGAGACGCAAGTACCGTATCCACAGAGTATTTGCGCACAAATATGCGCCAGCGTAACGTAAATTCCGAGGCGTAAGGCGGGGTAATTGAAAGTGGGAAGGAAGTGGGCATGCTCCATTGAAATGAGCCGTGACCCCATGCAAATGAAGGGCCGGCCGGCCTGCGCATGCACGCATGACGCTGACTATGTCGAAGCCTCTCTGCGCATGCACAGAACTCGGCCAGGCGCAATCAGTGATATAGGAACTAGGCCCAGCATACTTAGTGAGATACGCCCTGTGCTTAAATAGGCCCAGACAAACGCCCTACCATTGCAAAAGTACATCCATGTGTTTCCCTTCCTGAAGCAAGGTGCTTTTGTTCTGTTGTCTGTGGATGTGTGTTGGTTTGTGTAGGAGTGTTCTAGGAAAGTTTTTTTTTGGAGTAGGAGATTGTATTAGCTGTTTGTTTTTGCTGTGTGTTTTTTGGTATCTGTATTAACTGTCTGTTAGTGCTGTCTGATTTTTGTGTCTGTTTGTGCAGTCTGATTTTTGTGTCTGTTAGTGCTGTCTGATTGTTGTGTCTGTTAGTGCTGTCTGATTTGTGTGTGTATTGCTGAGATGGCACCAAAGAGGAGAAAATTGACATCACCCCGGCCAGGAAGAAGCAGATCCTTCAGGAGATTGCTGATAATATAAATGTTTTGGGGGGGAGACGAGGACCGTCAGTGGGATTTCCAAAAAGATCAACGATCTGAGGCGTGTGGTCCGGGGGAAGCTGGCAATTCAGTAGAAATCATGCATTGTCTTCAGCCGCAGGTACTCCTGGGTGGGTCTGATGATTTGGTTGGCCATGCGTCTGAGGATTGCGGGGACAACCTTGTGCACACATCTGCTAATAGAGGATTGTGACATCCCAGCCACAGCTCCACTTGTGCGCTGAAAAGAGCCACTGGCAAGGAAATGGAGTATTGCCATGACCTTGACCAGTGGCTGCACTGCATGTGAGCGTTGTGTTGGACTGGTGATGTCATCTTTCAGGGTTGTGGTTAATTCCATGATGGCTTCAGGGCTGAATCTGAAGGTGCGATACACCTCAGAAGCAGGCATGCCAAAGACGTCTATGCGTGTGCGGTATATCCTCTCCTGTGCCCTCCTTCTCCTCCTCCTCTGTTCCCTCCTCCTTCTGCGCGCCTCTAAAGCCACTAGTATAGCTATGAGCATGGATGCCCCTGGCATGTTGGCATACAGATTGTTGTCCTGCAAGTGTGTGTGCTCAGCTCGTCCCTAATGATGTTGCTTTAGCTGACCTGCACACGTCTGGTGCAAAGTTAAGGCTGCTTTTATAAGGGGTAACTTTAGACCGGACATACAGCTGATGCCCACAGGGCGTAGCCTGCGGCGCACAAAAACGTACTTTTGTGGGTCGCCGTATCTCCCTCATTTGCATATTTGACTAGCAAAACAATGGTGCGTCTAGCGTATTTTTGCGCCCCACGATGCGCCGGTGTAATCTTTTTACGTCGGTCGGGAAAAGCTGGTATTAAGGCGTTTTCGGGGATACGGCGCATAGATACGCACATAATTTTTTCAGCCTCTAGATAAAACAATGTTTTTTCCAACTTCATCATTAAAACGACGTTGCCCACACACGATTGTTAAAAAAAAATGCTCTAGCAAAGCGTGGTGACGTACAACATGTACGACGGCACTATAAAGGGGAAGTTCCATTCGGATGACGCCACCCTTTGGGCTGCTTTAGTTGATTCTGTGTTAGGCCCCGTACACACGAGGGGATCTCCCCTGGAAACGGTCCGCCGGACCGTTTCCAGCGGACATTCCTCCTCCGGATTTTGATCCGATGGCTTGTACACACCATCGGATCAAAATCCGCGCGGAATACATCCGCGGTGACGTGTCGCGCCGCTGAAAGATAAGTACTTTTACGCATGCGTCGAATCATTACGACGCATGCGAGGGAGGGGAGCGGACGGATTGATCCGGTGAGTCTGTACAGACGACCGGATCAATCCGCTGGACACGATTCAAGCGGATAGATTTCTTAGCATGCTAAGAAATTTCTATCCGCTTGAAATCGATCGGCCGGATTTTAATCCGCGGGGAAATCTCCGCTAGGCCGTACACACGACCGGATCTATCTGCTGGAACTGATCCGCGGATCAATCCCAGCGGATAGATCCGGTCGTGTGTACGAGGCCTTAGTAAAAGACGATTCGCGCTTTTTGTCTGTTACAGCGTGATGAATGTGCCTACTCTATTACGAACGGTAGTTTTACCAGAACGAGCGCTCCCGTCTCATTACTTGCTTCTGAGCATGCGCGGGTTTTTAACGTCGTTTTAGCCCACACGCGATCATTTTTTACAACCCGAAAAACGACATTGTTTAAAATGTTGTTAAAAAATGCAGCATGTTCGATTTTTTGTTTTTGTTGATTTTCAGAACCCAAAAAATGATATGAAGCCCACACACGATCATTTTAAATTACATTTTTTTAAAACGTCGTTTTTTACATGCCGAAAAATTATCGTGTGTACGCGGCATTACACTTGCACATTTTGTACACTTGCACAAAGTCAGGGATTTTGTATGAATAGAGTCAAGGGTATTATTAACTAATTATACCAAGCAGGTGCAAATCATCATCAATTTCAATGATCGAAGATATTATGAAAAGTGCGTCGGGCGGAGCGTCACGTTGACCTCACCTTGTGCTCCATCCCCACACCCAGAAGGACCGGTTGTCTGTTTTGTGTTCCGGCCGGCACATCAGACTACAGGCTATATTTTAACTGCGAAATTGTAAGTGCAATACTGTGTATTTTATTAAATAAACTGTTAATGGTTTTACATCATATGGAGCGTTCTTTCCTTTATGTACCATACACATCTTCTGTGGATTTGATTGGTTTGGAGGCGATTGCTGGGAATCCATGACTGTGTCTGCTGTTTCCCTGGAGCCAAACTGTGATGCCCTGTACACACGATCGGTTCGTGTCTGATGGACCGTTTTCATCGGACGAACCGATCGTGTGTGGGCCCCATCGTTTTTTTTCCCATCGGTGAAAAAACGTAGAACTTGTTTTAAAATTATCTGATGGTTAAAAAAACTATAGAAAAAAACGATCGTCTGTGGGCAAGTCCATCGGTTAAAAATCCACGCATGCTCAGAATCAAGTCGACGCATGCTCGGAAGCATTGAACTTAATTTTTCTCAGCACATCGTAGTGTTTTACGTCACCGCGTTCTGACACAAACTGATTTTTAACTGATGGTGTGTAGGCAAGACTGATGAAAGTCAGCTTCATCAGGTATCTGATGAAAAAATCCATCGGTCCGTTTTCATCGGATGAACCCATCGTGTGTACGTGGCATGACTCGTTACAAGTATTCTTTGATCCTCTGTCATGGGGGATCATTGCTAGTTGGTAAGAGTTTATTCCTGCTGGTGGTAGATTCAACACAGTTTTTCTCACAAGTGGATATGGCAATTTATGCTTATATGGACTTTTTGTCATCTTGCACTGGTGTTTAATTAATTTATAGTCACTCACTATTTGGATTAGGTTTTTGTTTCAGAAACTCACGGACATTCATTTTTGATTGTATCAATGTATATATGGACTTTTAAAATCTCTCTATTGACTTAATTTTTGCACTATATATAATCTTAATTTTCATTAATTGATTGCTATGGGCCAGATCCTCAAAAGGGATACGCCGGCATATCTACTGATACGCCGTCGTATCCCTGTTTCTATCTTTGGAACTGATCCACAGAATCAGTTTCCCAAAGATAGGCGGAAGATCCGGCATGTGTAAGGGACTTACACTGCCGGATCTTAGGATGCAGTACCGCATCCGCCGCTGGGGGCATTTCGCGTCGAAATGCCGATTCGCGTATGCAAATGAGCACTTACGGAGATCCACGAAGCGGTTTAGCTTCGTGAAATCTCCGTAAATACTTACGTTGCAATCGTAAAATTAGGGCTGCTTTTACAAAGTGTAAACTGTTTACACCTTGTAAAAGTAGACCCTTCTTTGCAGAGACGCTGATTTTTTTTTTTTTCTTCCCGCCGTATCTTTTTTTTTCCCCGACGCAACTTTTTTTACCCGGCGCGATTCACAAAACACGGCGTAACGTAATTTCGCGCTATGCCGGGAAAATGACGTCACGAGCATGCGCAGTACGTCTGGCGTGGGAGCGCGCCTAATTTAAATGGGACTCGCCCCATTTGAATTGGGAACACCTTGCGCCGGCCGGATTTAAGTTACACAGCCGAAAATTTCTAGGTAAGTGCTTTGTGGATCGGGCACTTAGGTAGAAATTTTGCGGCAGTGTAACTTAAATCAGAATATTTAAGTTATGGCGGCTCTTTGTGGATCTGGCCCAATGTTTTTGCTGGAAGCAGGAATCTCACTGTTTTTTTTTTTTTGTTTGTTTGCATGTAACTTACTTGATTTTTATTTTCTTTCACTTGCAATTTTTTAAGTTGGTGACATTGTATCTTTAAAATCCATTTGATTCCATTTGGTTCACTAAGGAAGTAGAGACTCTTCCCTTAGCAAACTAAATGTTCCCTTAGCTTAGAGAATAATGTGCACCTCTGTTCACTTTCCGTGCTGAATTACATGCAGGACAAAAAAAATGTATGCTGCAAATGAGTTTAAATAACACAGCGCAACATTTTCTATGCGTTTAGTAAATCAATGTGTAAAGGCATTCTGCGCACAAAAAATTCAAGTCCCAGCTGCAAGCAAATTGTGAAAAAAAAATCAAAAGTTACGGCGCCTCTTTGTGGATCTGGCCCTATATTTTTAATTTCTTGAAATGTATTGATCAATTTTTCTGTGGATTCACTATCACGTGTTTTTCACTTGTTTTCATTAAAGGGTCACTAAAGGAATTTTTTTTTTTAGCTAAATCGCTTCCTTTACCTTACTGCAGTCCTGGTTTCATGTCCTCATTGCTCGTTTTTGCTCTGATGTTGCTGTAAAACTGCTCTGTTCTGGACACTTCCTGGTTGTCTGGCTCCGTATGAAAAAAGTCATGGGAGACTTTAGTTTCGTTTTCCTAGCCATGACTCTCTATGGCACTGTCCAGCACAGAGGCATAAAATAACATGCAAAGACTAAACTACTTACTACTCAGTTTCATTTTTGCATCTAAGAGGCACATTATATGATTGATTTTTATCTATTTGTAATCGTTTTTAAAAGGAATCAGTTAACTATTATGGGCCATATTCTCAGTGAAGTTACGATGGAGTAAGTCAGATACTCCATCGTAACTCCCTTTTTTGGCCAGTGTATCTATGCTCCTGATTCTCAGAATCATTTTTGCATAGATACACTTAAGATCCGCCATCTGTAAGTCACTTACACTGGCGGATCTTAAATGCAATGACGCCGGCCGCCGCTAGATGGCATTTACGTGAAGGAGTCATTTGCATATGCAAATGATCCTTCTACGCCGATTCCCGAACGAGTTCGCGTCGCGTAACCGTCGCTAACGTCGTTTGCGTAAGCGGAAACTTACTCCTGCTATATGAGGGGTAAGTTTCCGCAAGTCTCGCGTAGGCCATGTTACGGATGGCGTCGGGTCCCCGTCGTGTTTTTTCGTCGGGTACGTCGTTTAAGTAAGTCGATCTTGAATACGACTTTACGTCAATGACGCACACGTCGGCGTCATTGACGTTTTCCGCCGAGAACTGGAGCATGCGCACTGGGCTTTTTGCAGCCCGGCGCATGCCCAGTTCTTTTGCATCGGGGGCGCGCTTCATTTGAATAGAAGACGCCCCCTTGGAGATCCGCCAGGCTACGCCGGGACACTTACACTCCGCTGTCCCAACTTATGGAGCAAGTGTTTGGGGAATACAACACCTGCTCCAGTAAGTTGGGACAGCGGAGTGTAAGTGCCCTAAGCGCAGCAGGCGGATATTTTTAGAGAATATGGCCCTCTGTCTCTATACCCTGTAAACAGTCATTTCAGCAAAAACATTTTTTTCCTTTAGTGATCCTTTAAGTTAAGTATACGGTAGGTTAATTATCACCAATTAATTATTGGTGTTATATATCATATGTCACTATTATTACCGTATTTATCGGGGTATACCGCGCTCCGGCGTATAATCTTAAATCTTAAAGGATCTCCTCCATGCTCTTGAGACTGTGTGGGGAGACACGGAATCCTGGAGGAGTTGGACTGCCTGTGCAAACTTTATAGGGTCCAAGTATTGCCTCGTGCTACCAGTAGTGACACTGACCCTAGCCAAATGCAAAACTAGTGAAAAACAGTCAGAAACGATGAGTAGGGAAAAAAAATATCAGACACCTCCACCTGAAAAGCCATTCCTGTTTTGGAGGTCGTCTTATTGTTGTCCATCTAGTGCACCTGTTGTTAATTTCAATTAACAGAAAAGCAGCTGGAACTGATTAACAACCCCCTCTGTATACATCCCTCCCCCTCTGCTACTTAACTGACCAGATCAATATCCCAGGAGTTCTGATTCAAAAGTGTTCCTTTAATTTTTTTGAACAGTGTATTTGAGTGTCAATGAAATTGGGAGGAAATCGCGCTGACAAAAGTAAAATGTATAATAAAACCTCAAAGTATAATGAACAAGCAGCTAGCAAAAAACAGTTAGATATACTGTGCATCAAATGTACAAAAAAATGTTACAGCGCTAATAAATGAATCCAAAGATTGTAAAAACTTTTTTTGTGAACTAAAAAACACAATAATAAAGTCCCAATAAAATCGAGTGAATGAAAAAGCGTCCATATAGTGAAGTAAATATATGTATAATCCAGCAGTCACCAGCGTGCTCCACCACCCAGTTTAAGATCCCCCAGGTTTCTGTCCTGGGACCAATCCTATTTAATTTATTCATAAATGTAAATCATAAATAAATCTAGAGGATGGGATAAAAAGCTCAATCTCAGTATTTGCAGACAATACTAAGCTAAGCAGGGCAATAACTTCTCTGCGGGATGTGGAAACCTTGAAAGAAGATCTGAAGAAATTAATGGGGTGAGCAACTAGATAGCAAATGAGGTTTAATGTAGAAAAACTTAAAATAATGCATTTAGCTGGCAAAAAAATTATGCAATCTATTCACTAGGGGACGAACCTCTGGGGAAATCTAGGATGGAAAAGGACCTGGGGGTCCTAGTAGATGACAGGCTTAGCAATGGCATGCTATCCAAAGCCAATAGAATATCGGCATGCATTAAAAAGGGAATTAACTCCAAAGATAAAACGATAATTCTCCCACTTTACAAGACTCTGGTCCGGCCGCACCTGGAGTATGACATCCAGTTCTGGGCTCCAGACCTCAGGAAGGATGTGCTGGAAATGGAAAGAGTCCAGAGAAGAGCAACAAATCTAATAAAGGACTGGAGGATCTTAGATATGAGGAAAGGTTGCGAGCACTGCACTTTTTCTCTCTGGAGAAGACGCTTGAGAGGGGATATGATTTCAATGTACAAATACCTTACTGGTGGCCCCACAACAGGGATAAAACTTTTCAGTGAAAGGGCATTTAAAAAGACTTGCTGCCATTCACTAAAATTAGAAGAAAAGCGATCTAACCAGAAACTGCGTAGAGGGTTCTTTACGGTAAGAGTGGTAAGGATGTGGAATTCTCTTCCACGAGCAGTAGTTTCAGCAGGGAGCATCGATAATTTCAAAAAAACTATTAGGCACCTAATCCATAACATACAGGGATATTCAATGTAATGTTGACATAAAAGCGCACACACACAGGTTAAACTTGATGCACTTGTGTCTTTTTTCAACCTTACCAACTACGTAACAATGTAATAAAAGTTGAAATAAAACTCCTAAATGCATTTTTGATGTATGGGTGACTTCTCTGTGAAGCTGACCTGGTATATGCAGCCCATCGAAGTGAGGAATTCAAAGGCCTGACAGTAGGAAGACTAAACAATCTCAGTAAATGGATGTCAAACGCTTTAAAGGACAATGAGGTGCACATTTTGCACAGGAGGATGGAGCACTTACTCTCCTAGCATTAACATATAATGCTGTTTTAACATCTTTACCCTGGCAGTTTGGCAACTCCATACACTCATTGGCTATGCAAGTCAAACAATTAACTCCTGTTACACAATACACCATGGTGACTAGATGATGATAATTAGAACAGTGTGTTTTTCTGACCTCAAGTTTGCGTCATGGACAGTCAACATCTACCTAGACGCTATTCTCAAAACCATGTTGAATGATGTAGTTATGAACGTGGGGTTATGGTGCCAATACCTATTTGAAATGAGGAAGCCACTCAGATGATTAATGAAATATCTTCAACATTGCTACAGCTCACTTGAATGTGACTAACAACTACTTGCTAATAATTATATAGTATTGTGTACTTTCTTCGAACTCAGTCCTTTTCACTGAAGTAACAATTATTAGAAATATTCCCAAAAATAAAAAGTTAAAGGCAAATGATGAGTACAGAGCACAGGCCAGAAATGAATCATATTTTACCAACGTAAACTTGGCACGTGTGTCACCCAAGTCACGCAAGTCTTCTGAGTAAGAGAAACTACCGAGCTATGAAGCTTTAGCATCTAAGCTAAGCCTTTTTCAAATTCAGTTACTAAGCCAAGACTGAACTACTTTGCCAAAACCAAGCTCTGAGTAATGTTTTTCTAGAGAGCAGGATCAAAATTCATCTGTAGGCAGTTTATTTTATCTGAATATTCAAAGGATCAATTAATGAGGATACACCTATAAAACAGCTAGCCAAACTAATAAAGGTATCACCTAGTCTTTGCAAATAATTTACATAGTGGTTGAAAGTTTTATCTTGCTACATTTTTCTTTGACTTTTACACTTCTACACTTTTTAAGGGCTAAAGACGGTCATGGTCAGAGGACAGTAGCAGCACTTGTGTTGCCAGGACACGTCACTATTGTCTATAAATATCTGATGTATGCTATCAGGGTCATGCAGAGGCAGATGCTACCTGAAGCAGCCATTTTTTTTAATTAACCCCCCATTTTTGGCTTACCAGTGTACTTTCTGGCAGGCTCTAACAGGGTATGGAATTTAAGTTCCATTTGGTATTCATCAGAGCTCATAATTGTGGAGGTGGGCTGGAAATCCAAGTGGCTCCTGAAACTCTTTGATTCAACTACAGTAGCACCAGGTCACAGACCCTGGAATATCCACACATCATAGGGGTGGCAGGAACGGGAGGGCAACTGTGCAGAGACAGGAGACCAGAGTGCACTTGGCATCAAGCACTGTTTTTTTGGGTGGAAGGCAGAGAATAGTCCGGTGGCCAACAATTAGACAGTAAATTGTGCTGGAGATGGGAGAATAATCAAGTAGTCAGGCAGGGGTTCTGGCAGCTGGCAAGCAGAGTTTGGTCGAACTGTCCAGGACAGCAATGAAGAAACTAGAAGACAAGGCAGAAACTGAGGGAACATGCAGGCAATCTGGCAAACAACAAGTAATATGCTTCAGTATTATAGCTCTTGCTTACAGGTAGCTGGTTTGAAGACACATCAAAAGTCTATTTAAGGGCTAGTTAATGCAATTCTTTTTTTTTAACCAAAAATATATAGAATACATGTCGGCCCAAACTGAGGAAGAAATTTGCTCTTTTTTTTCTCTTTTTTTTGGGAGGATATTTATTATAGCAAAAAGTAAAAAATATATATTTTTTGTACAAAATTGTCTTTTTTTGTTTATAGCACAAAAAATAAACAGCACAGAGGTGATCAAACACCGCCAAAAGAAAGCTCTATTTGTGGGGAAAAAATTACATAAATTTTGTTTGGGTACAACGTCGCACTACCGCGCAATTGTACAGTGCCGTATTGCAAAAAATGGCCTGGTCATTAAGGGGGCAAATCCTTCTGGTCCTTAAATGGTTAATAGGTAACTCCACTTTTGTGGTAAAAAAAATTGCAAATAAAAAATATATAACAGCATATAAAATTGCGGCACTAGTCATATTGTAATTAAATGTTATTAAAACGACCTTTCCTTTTCAATCTACAGCTCTGTAATTTTCTGTAAAATGCAATGCAATATGGCTATCTGGAGGCATTCTGTACACATATGGTGCACAGATAACCTCCGGCGGTCAATCACTAATCACAGCTGGCACTCCCCTACCTGGAACTGCCAGATCACATACTAGAAATGCGAGGAAGAACACAGAACAGAGCTCTGTTCTGTCAGCAGGGATGTGCATGTTTTTGTTTCCGTGCAAACAGGGCCGGCGCTACCACTAGGCAAACTAGGCAGCCTCCTAGGGCGCACTGCTGCCTAGGGCACAGCCACGGCCGCTGGCTTAACTACTCTCTACTGGGAGGAGAGGGCGCCTGGAGCTTGTCAATGCGCCTCGTCCTCTACCCGGCTGTCTAGAACCAGAAATGTGTGTGGCAGTGGGCAGCAATCAGCAGCACCCTTGGGGAGGTGTAGGCGGCCGGGCATCCATCGCTACATGGCAGTGAACAGCGAGGGGCCGACCGAGCGCAGCTAAGCCAGAGAGCCTGGGGCTCAGGAGAAGAGCTCCACCGTGGCACCGCCTCCTCCTTGACCTTGTCCCCTGATGACCCCCCCCAGGAGGCAAGCGGGCGCAGCGTACCCCATGCTTCTAGAGCATGGACTGCTTCCTCTCCGCTCTCTGATGTGAGGCCCAGAGCTAGAGAATAGACAGGCTCGCCGCTCACTGGGTGGACAGATCTGTCACAGAGGACAGGCAGGAGGCGCAGGCTCCTGCGGGAGCTGCTGGAATTGGATGGATCAAAGCAGGAGACTGGCATTATGGCATGTAAGGTACTGTATGTCATCATACACACCTGCAGACAGAGACTGGGACAGAGGTGGGACTGCAGGAACAGGGCTAGGGATCTCTTATCTCCCCCCAACTCCCCCTCTCTCTAAGCCCCCCTCTCTCAGCTACCCTCCCTTCTCTCTCATCCCCCCTCTCTCCAAGCCCCCCTCCCTTCTCTCTCAGCCCCCCTCTCTCTAAGCCCCCTCCCCTCTCTCTCAGCCCTCCTCCTCTCTAAGCCCCCCCTTCTCTTTCAGCCCCCTCTCTCAGCCCCTTCCCTTCTCTCCAAGCCCACCTCACTTCTCCCTCAGCTTCCCTCTCTCCAAGCCCCCCTCCCTTCTCTCTCAGCCCTTACCCCTCTCTCAGCCCCCCACCCTTCTCTCTCAGCCCTCCCCCTCTCTCTAAGCCCCCTCCCTGCACTCTCAGCCCCCCTCTCTCTAAGCCCCCTCCCTTCTCTCTCAGCCCTTCCCTCTCTCTCATCCCCCTCCCTTCTCTCTCAGCCCTCCCCTCTCTCAGCCCCCTCCCTGCTCTCTCAGCCCCCCTCTCTCTAAGCCCCCTCCCTTCTCTCTCAGCCCTTCCCTCTCTCTCATCCCCCTCCCTTCTCTCTCAGCCCTCCCCCTCTCTCAGCCCCCTCTCTCTAAGCCCCCTCCCTGCTCTCTCAGCCCTCCTCCCTTCTTTCTCAGCACCCTCCCCTCTCTCTCAGCCCCTCTCCTCTCACCCCCTCTGAGTCCTCCCCTCCTCTCAGCCCTCCCCTCTCGATCAGCCCCCCTCCTTTCTTTCAGCCACCCCCCCTCTTAGCCATCCTGTGTGCACACTCACAATGCAAGGCTCTATTGCTGAAAAAAAAGCATATTAAATCGCGTTTAAAGTTTGCTGCACAACATTTAGACAAACCTGTGAAATACTGGGAGAATGTATGTATCTAGATGAGATCCAACTTGAACTCTTTAGATACCATAATACACACCATGTTTGGAGGTCAAATGGCACTGCACATCACCCCAAAAACACCATACCAACAATTAAGTTTGAAGGCAGGAACATCATGGTGTGGGGCTGTTTTTCAGCATACAGTACTGGCAAACTTAATTTCATTGAAGGAAAGATGAATGGAAAAATGTACCAAGACATTCTTGATAAAAATCTGCTGCCATCTACCAGGTTGATGAAGATGAAACAAGGGTGAACATTTCAGCAAGACAATGATCCCAAACACAAAGCCAAGGAAGCTCTCAATCTCAATTGGTTTCAAACAAAGAAAATAAAGCTGCTACATTATAGCCCAACCAATCACCTGACTTGAATCCAATAGAATATCTTTGGAAAGAACTAAAGTTCAGAGTTCACAGAAGAGACCCACAGAACCTTCAAGATTTGAAAACTGTTTGTGTGGAAGAATGGGCCAAAATCACACCTGAGCAATGCATGCGACTAGTTTCTCCATACAGGAGGTCATTACCAACAAAGGATTTTGTACCAAATATTAAATAGATTTCAGTTGGCGTGTTCAATACTTTTTCCCTGTTTCATTCCATTTTATTACATATAACTTACTTTCTGAACTTATCTGTTATGGTTTCTTTGTATGTATGGATTGCATAGGTTGTTACTGATATGTGGTGAAAATGTCATGTCAATATCCCCTTTAGAAATATATCCACCTAGAAAAATGGTGACGTGTTCAATACTTATCTCACCCTCTGTATGTATACCATAAATTGTAGATGCTATAACATTTGTGTAAACCTATCAATATACGCTTATTGGGAATTTTTCCCCCAAATATGTTGCAGAATACACATTATCTTAAAACTATGAAGAAGACACTGGCAGCAGGACCGCACTTTGTCACTGACTGTTAGGATACTCAGAACAGGGTCACACAGTGTCACTGATTGCAAGGATTAAGGGCAGCCAGGCTGCAACAGCATCATTGATTGTTAGGATGCAGGCAGTTGCCTGAACCATAGCAACCAATTACACTGTACAGCCTGGTGGCTGAACATACATAGGACTGAACATGCTCTGAGGACAAGGGGCCAGATTCTCTAAAGAGATACGCCGGCGTATCGCCTGATACGCCGTCGTATCTCTGAGTCCGCCCGTCGTATCTATGCGCCTGATTCATAGAATCAGGCATAAATAACCATTAGTCTTGACAGGCGTAAGGCTATTACGCTGTCGGATCTTAAATGCATTTTTTTTTTCGCTGCTAGGTTCGCCGACGTCGTTTTCCCGATCGAGTATGCAAATTAGCAAAATACGCAAATTCCCGAATGTACGCCCGACCGACGCAGTGAAGTTACGACATTTACGTACGATTTGCGACGCGTAAAGTTGCCCCTGGGTATATGAGGCGCAGTCAATGTTAAGTATGGCCGTCTTTCCCGCGTCGAAATTTGAAAATTTACGTTGTTTGCGTAAGTCGTTCCGTGGATCATTTGAATTAGGCGGGCTTGCGCTGGAGGATTTACGTTACACCGCCGCAACTTTACAGGCAAGTGCTTTGTGAATCAAGCACTTGCCCGTAAAACTTGCGGCGGCGTAACGTAAATGAGATACGTTACGCCGCCGCAAAGATACAGCGATCTACCTGAATCTGGCCCAAAGTCTCCAGTACTGCTTTATAATATATGACCCTAATCTTTTCCAGTGACTCGAGACACGGATTACCATAGCTTTTCATGGCCTTGTTTTCACTAGAGAGTTTTAAAGTGATTGTATTGCCGCGTACACACGACCATTTTTAATGGTCTAGAAAAAACTATGTTTTTTCAATGTGATTCTTGTCAAGCCTGCCTTGCCTACACACGATCGTGAAAAAAAATGCTCAAGCAAAGCGCGGTGACGTACAACACGTACAACGGCACTATAAAGGGGCTGATGTTGCATTAGTAAAAGTTTGGTGAGAGACGATTTGCGCTTTTCAGTCTTCATGCTTTTCAGTCTGTTACAGCGTGACGAATGTACTATTTCCAATATAAACGCTAGTTTTACCAGAACGAGCGCTCCCGTCTCATAACTTGCTTCTGAGCATGCACGTTTTATTCACGTCGTTAGAGCCTACAAAATACTCTGGAGCCTACACACGATCATTTTTAATGACATAAAAAAAATGGAATTTTCACGTCATGAAAAACGGTCGTGTGTACTGTACCTGTTGCCGAGAATGTGTTTCCAGCACGACCGCATCGCGCTGATTCTCGGCGACAGGGTGCCAACATCTCACACTCGCTGGAATAGACAAAGCACATTCCAGCCAGCGCGTCATAGAAGCAACGGGGATCCGACTTGGATTTCTGCCAATTCTAACCGCGGCGTTTGGTATGAATCCTGAGGGGGAACTCCACACCAAATTTTAAATAAAAAAACGGCATGAGTTCCCTCCCCAGGGGCATACCAGGCCCTTAGGTCTGGTATGGGTTGTAAGGAGAATCCTCCCACGCCAAAAAAACAGCGTGGGGGTCCCCCCACAATCCATACCAGACCCGCATCCAAAGCACGCTGCCCGGCCGGTCAGGAAAGGAGTGGGGATGAGCGAGCGCCCCCCCTCCTGAGCCGTACCAGGCAGCATGCCCTCAACATGGGGGGGGTTGGGTGCTCTGGGGCAGGGGGGCGCACTGCGGCCCTCCCACCCCAGAGCACCCTGTCCCCATGTTGATAAGGACAGGGCTTCTTCCCGACAACCCTGGCCGTTGGTTGCCGGGGTCTGCGGGCAGGGGGCTTATCGGAATCTGGGAGCCCCCTTTAATAAGGGGACCCCCAGATACCAGCCCCCACCCTAGGTGAATGAATATGGGGTACATCGTACCCCTACCCATTCAACTGGAGGCAAAGTGTAAAAGAAAATAAACACACGACACAGGGTTTTTAAAGTAATTTATTAGTCAGCTCCGGGGGCCCCCCTCTCTTCTTTAGCTCTTTTACCAGGGGGGGCCTTCTTCGGCGAGGGAGGGTGTGTGTCGGTCTTCACCGCCGTCTGGTTCTCTTCCACTCTCCGGGGGTCTTCTCCGCTCTCCGGGGGCATTCTCCTATCTTCTCCGCTCTCCGCTGTCATCTCGGCGCTCCTCGGCTTTTTCTCCATCGTGGCAAGGCGGCTCGGCGCTGGCTCCCGCGATGGGGCTCGTAGGTGGTCAATCTCGCAGAGAAAGGGAGCGAGATTGACACAATATCGCTGTCACCCACTGTACGCAGCATATTACTTGTTTTTATGAGGCTATATATTGCACGGCTGACTCTGAATGTGCAATCAAAGTGTGAAAGTTACTTGTAGTTTATTAAATTCACTATGGCTATTCCTTTTCCAATGGGACCTCTAGTGGTGTGTTATGGGGAGTACAAATATGGTATTTATATTTAAATACCAGATGGTAAATTGGCTAAAGCTGGAAACTGGGGATCATAAATATTTTCGCAAATAATTATTATTGAAGGAAGGCAATCAAGCTATTTAAATTTACATTATGTACAGTCACATGTTGGGCAATCTTCACCACAACACACACAAATAGACAGGGGATAGTGGTGCTGACACCTGGTATAAATGATAACAAGTCCATCAATTCAGTCCTTATTGTAAGATTTTCCGTATAGGGGAAAATAGCCAAGACTAGAGGTAGGGGGAGAATGGGAGAAAGACCTGTATATAATTGCAAAAGTCCATAAACCAGGGCAAGCCTTCAAAGGAAAGTTGAGCGCAGACTCCGGGATACGTGAAGAGAACAGACGCCTCCATTAGTTAGAACTAATGACATTTAATAGGTAACAGGTGCATTTATCCACTTACATCTAAGTTATGGTAATCCAGCACATGTCCTTTTCCACACTAATGTGGAGTCCCTCCGTCCGACGCTTGCTGTGACTTTCCTACAGATTTCCGTGTCCGGGGAGGGTGATCCCATCCAGCAGGATTTCCGGGAGGCCGAGGCTTGGCAGAAGCTGCAGCCCGGTTTTGGTGTGCAGCTCCGGGCGCGGTGACGTCACAGGTGGTCGCGATGATGCGCTCTGACTTACGAGACAGGCGCGCTCTTTTCTCAAGCATCAAGCCTGCAGCTTCTACCAATCCTCGGTCACGGTACCCAGGCCTCCTGGAAATCCTGTTGGATGGAATCACCCTCCCCAGACACGGAAAGCTGTAGGAAAGCCGCATCAAACGTCAGACGGACAGACGCCACATTAGTGTGGAAAAGGACATGTGCTGGATTACCATAACTTAGATGTAAGTGGATAAATGCACCTGTTACCTATTAAATGTCATTAGTTCTAACTAATGGAGGCGCCTGTTCTGTTCTTTTCACAACAAACACAAAGAAATTAATTTTGTAGTAGTGTAGGTTAAGGATCATGTCTAAGGCCCCTTTCACACTGAGGCCCCTTTCACGCTGAGGAGTTGCAAAAACGTGGTAAAAACGATGTGCGTTATTAACACGTTTTTACCGCGTTTGCGGTAAAAATTTTGCTAACGCCCAGGGCCCAGATTCAGGTACGACTTGCGCGGGAGCAAGTGTGATTTGCGCCGCGCAAGTACGGATTTGCTCCCAGGCAAATTTGCGGGTGACCCAGAAAGCAAGCTAAGCCTGAAATGTGCCATTTTTGCACGGAGGCAGTTTCTCTGCCCCGGCGCAATTAAGGGGCAATTTTGCTCAGGGAGCAACTTGCGCTCTCATGGTTTTCCCTCAGCAAATATGCAAATGAGGAACTGCCACTGATTCATAAACTTGCGCGTGTGAGGAGCATTTTGCTCCCAAAGCGCGCAAGCTGTTTGGCCGGGGCAAATTTGCACTTTATAAAAGCAGGGGCAAGTTAGCAACAGATGGCCACAGGTCAGCTGGAGAGCAACTACAGCACTCCTCACCGTGTGTAGGGACTACAAAAAAAAAAAAAAAAAAAACTTTGAGCATAAACTAAATATAGAAAAGCTCCTAATCTGAGCAAAAAAAAAAATATCCCCAAAAAAAAAAAATATAAGCATAATCAAAATAAATAGAAAAAGCTCATTATATGAGCAGCAAGGGATAGGTAAAAAATACAAAAAATAAAAGGAAAATCATTTTTTTTTTGGACATCCTTGTGCCAAGGGTGCCCCGGCTCTGGCTCCTCAGTCTGCGTGGTTAAGCATGTGGTGGGGATGGAGCCTGGGCTGAGGATGGAGCCTGTGGTGGGGATGGAGCATGGGGTGGGGATGGAGGGGGGGAGGAGCATCAACTTCTACTTCCTCACTCCTGGCAGGTGGTGCCTGCATGCCCTCCATGGCGTTGGCCAGGCGGGTGAGCATGCTGTTGGTTTGGGCCAACATCCGCAGCTGCCGGGTGGTATTGGTCCTCTGCTGCCGCCGGGTTAATCTCCCCTCCTCCCGCACAGCAGCAGTGTTGGCCTCCACCGCACCTGCCAACCTGCTCACCTCCGCTGTTAGCAAAGCGATGGCGCCCTGCTGCTCGACCATTCAGGTGACCATGGCTCCACAGTTGGCACTGACTTCCTCCAAGCTCTCAGTATCTCGTATCCCCCCGGTCAGCATGCAGGGTGAGGGCCTGCTGCAGAGAGGAGGAGGAGGATGCCAGGCTGTCCGCCACCCGCCTCAAGTCTCCCACCATGTCCCCTATATGGCGGGTCTGCCGGGCCTGTTCCTCCTGCAGACCTTCACGGAGGCTGGAGGGTACACCCCTCGTTTTACATAGAGCCTTCCTTGGAGGAGAGGCTGGGGCACGAACTAAGGGAAAAGAAGGGGAGTGGGCCACACTGGAGGGAGGGACACTGGAGGGGTGGACACTGTAGGGGGGGACACTGGAGGGGCTTGCCCTGGAGGGGGATGACGTTATGGTCGGGGGGGTGGTAGGGAGGTCAGGGATGGTGGGATCCTCCTGGAGGTACACAGATTCATCCAGGTTGAGGATAATGGACTCCTCCACCACTTCCTCCTCCCTAGATGGACTCTGGGCGATATCCTCCTCCACCAACATGCCCAGTATCTGCAGGGGGCCTGACTGGACGCCATGATGTTCTGGGGATGGCGTGGGTCGCCCTACAGCCGACGATGGCCCAGCCTCATCATCAACATCTGTGGATGACACAAAAAAAATATGTTGCTGGAGCAACACACTTATCACATGTTCCCTTCTACCCCCTCCCATGATACACAGCAGATATGAGAAATAAAAACTTTTTACATCTTCCCTTCTACCCCCTCATATGTTCCCTTCTACCCCCTCCCATGATACACAGCAAATATGAGAAATAAAAACTATTTACATCTTCCCTTCTACCCCCTCCCCCTCATATGTTCCCTTCTACCCCCTCCCATGATACACAGCAAATATGAGAAAAAAACTTACCATTCCCCAAGTCCCCAACAGTGGAGTCATAGCCTGGGAGTCCCTCCACCTGCTCCAGCGCTAAACTCTGTGCGATAACCTCCTCCTCTGGATTGAGTCGTAAAGAGCAGGCTGGTCCTCCTCCGGTGCCCCTGCTATGCTTTCTGATTAGGACAATTTTGTCCCTGACTCGACGACGCATGTCAGTAAATTTTTTTTGGATGTCCTCCCAGGACCTCTCCTCAATGCCCAGGGCATTTATGTCCAATGGGCCTCATATATTGCCCTCCTTTGGGCTACGGTGGCATTCTTCCGCTCTGAACCAAAAAGAACGTCAGTATGGCGCGTCAGTGCCGCAAGCAGTATATCCATCTCAGCGGAGACAAAATTTGCTTTTCTTTTTTTTTTCTTATCAGGAGGTGCCATCTCAGAAAAAAGGGCAAAATTACCTTGCTCAGGGGGGGTGGAACAAGCAGGATGTAATTTTGCACAGGACCTGCGCAGGTCTGCCCCTATTTATTTGCTCAGTGCAAGCAGGTGGGCAGAATTTTCCCTGAAAATAGGCGCAAACCACTGCTGAGTGGAAAAAAGATCATTTGCATAGGGCACACCCACTTTCACTTGCACTGCCTTACGCCCTGATTTTTGCCTTACAAAGGAGCAAGTTAGCAGACAAAAGGAATCCTGAATCAGGTGGCAATCTTTCCAATTTGCCCCAGCGCAGAGCAAATCAGCTGCTCTTTACATGTGTAACTAATGGGCAAATCTACCTGAATCTGGGCCCATGAGTTATAACAGCGTTTTTAGTGCGTTTTCCAAGCGTCAGCGTTAGAAAACAAACACCACCCCCTGACATCATATCCTGTCTACTTCCTGTATTTTCAGAAAGGAAATAGTACAGGGAGAAGATGGAGTATTATGAGCTGATGTTGTTGTTGTTTGTGCTACACGTTTGGCAACGTATTCTCCAACAGAGACCGCAATGTCACTTTTGGGTTCATCCCATCCACCAAATGCACTCAGAGAGAGAACAATTTGTACTAATCTATCGTTAACTGAGAGAGCACCCTGATAAATTCAGAAATTATACTCGGATGAGCATCAGAACGTAAGTAACCATATCCTACTTCTCCAACCGAGTTCCTGTAGTCCTAAACTCCATTATCCCAGTCCTGGCATTCCTAACCCTAATCCAGCTCCCACTAGTCCCAAATCCCTAACCGTAATCCCGCTCCCACTAGTCCCAAATCCCTAACCCTAATCCCGCTCCCACTAGTCCCAAATCTCTAACCCTAATCCCGCTCCCACTAGTCCCAAATCCCTAACCCAGCTCCAACTAGTCCCAAATCTCTAACTCAAATTCCAATCCCACTAGTCCCAAATCCCTAACCCTAATCCCACTCCCACTAGTCCCAAATCCCTAACCGTAATCCCGCTCCCACTAGTCCCAAATCCCTAACCCTAATCCCGCTCCAACTAGTCCCAAATCCCTAACCATAATCCCGCTCCCACTAGTGCCAAATCTCTAACCCTAACCGTAATCCCACTCCCACTAGTCCCAAATCCCTAACCATAAACCTTAAACTATTGGGAGTGGAATTAGGGTTAGGATTAGGGATTTGGGACTATTAGGAGCGGAATAAGGGTTAGGAATTTGGTACTATTAGGATTGGGATTAGGGTTAGGGTTAGGGATTTGGGACTATTAGGAGCCAAATTAGGGTTAGGGTTAGGGATTTGGGACTATTAGGAACGGGATTAGGGTTAGGGTTAGGGATTTGGGCCTATTAGGAGCGGGATTAGAGTTAGGTATTTGAGACTATTAGGAGCCGGATTAGGGTTAGGGTTAGAGATTTGGCACTATTAGGAGCGGGATTAGAGATAGGGATTCGGGACTATTTGGAACGGGGTTAGGGTTAGGGATTTGGGACTATTAGGAGCGGGGTTAGGGTTAGATATTTGGGACTCTTAGGAGCCGAATTAGGGTTAGGGATTTGGGACTATTAGGAGCGGGATTAGGGTTAGGGATTTGGGACTATTAGGAGCCAAATTAGGGTTAGGGTTTGGGATTTGGGACTATTAGGAGCCAAATTAGGGTTAGGGATTTGGGACTATTTGGAGCGGGATTAGGGTTAGGGATTTGGGACTATTAGGAGCGGAATTAGGGTTAGGGTTAGGGATTTGGGACTATTAGGAGCCAAATTAGGGTTAGGGATTTGGGACTATTTGGAGCGGGATTAGGGTTAGGGATTTGGGATTTGGGACTATTAGGAGCGAGATTAGGGTTTAGGGTTAGGGATTTGGGACTATTAGGAGTGGGATTAGAATTAGGGTTAGGGATATGGGATTATGAGGAGCGGGATTAGGGTCATGGCTACGGATTTGGGACTATTAGGAGCAGAATTAGGGTTATGGATTTGGGACTATTAGGAGCGGGATTAGGGATAGGGATTTGGGACTATTAGGAGTGGGATTAGGGTTATGGATTTGGGACTATTAGGAGCAGGGTTAGGGTTAGGGATTTGGGACTATTAGGAGCAGGATTAGGGTTAGGGTTAGGGATTTGGGACTATTAGGAGCGGGATTAGGGTTAGGGATTTGGGACTATGAGGAGCTGAATTAGGGTTAGGGATTTGGGACTATTAGGAGCCGAATTAGGGTTAGGGATTTGGGACTATTGGAAACATAATCCCACTTGTAATACTCATAATCCCACCTTTATTATTCATAATTCCAATTCTAATACTCATAGGCCCTCATAGGCCCAGATTCACATATAATTACGTTGCTCCTGGGCAGCGTAACGTATGTGATTTACGTTACACCGCCGCAGGTTTACAGCGCAAGTGCCTGATTCTCAGAACACTTGCCCGCCCCAATTCAAATGGGGCGGGCACCATTTAAATTAGGCGCGTTCCCGCGCCAAGCGTACTGCGCATGCTCTGTCGGGTAAATTACCCGACGTGCATTGCGCTTAATGACGTCGCACCAACGTCATTTGCTTAGACGTTAATGTAAATGGCGTCCAGCGCCATTCACGGACGTCTTACGCAAACGACGTAGATTTTTTAAATTTCGACGTGGGAACGACGGCCATACTTAACATTGGCTGCGCCTCATAGACCCAGGGGCAACTTTACGCGTCGCAAAGGCTACGGAAACGTCGTAAATTCTCTGCGTCGAGCGCGCGTACGTTCGGGAATTGTCGTAATTTGCTAATTTACATAAGCGACGGGGAAAACAACGTCGACGACACCTAGCGGCGACTTACGATGGCGCAAATGGTGTTGCGCCGTCCTAACGCCTTTGAGAATCTGGGCCATAATCTCACCTTAATTCTTTACAAACCCACTTATATTACTCATAAAGCCACTTCCAATAGTCCCAAACTCCTAACCTTACCCTAATCCCACTTCTCCCAATCTAACCCCTAACCTTAATCTGACCCCTAATAATAATATTAACCACAATTTTCTTTAAATAGCTTTGACTTTCTTCTTGATCTTCTGACACCGGTTTTGTCAAGACAGGATACTGATTGCAGGGATGCAATATCACCATGCGAACGCTTACTTATAACGCTCCGGTAATCTATATTTTTTTATATGTAAAAATGCAGAATACAATAACAAACTCATATTTGTTTCGAAAAAAAGAACATTTATTGTATGTGATTGCGCAACATTTGGCTAAATTTTTTTTATTTTACACAAATTAAATGCCTTGTTGGCTATGGCAAACAACTTAGCTATCATTTTTTTTTCTTGAAAATAGTTGTGAAATGTAAAATAATAAAAAATAAACTTATATAAACACATTAGCCCAGATTCACGTAGACGCGCCTATCTTTAGGCGGGCGTAGCATATCTCAGATACACTACGCCGCCGTAACTTAGTGAGGCAGGTCCCGTATTCACAAAGAACTTGCGCCCTAAGTTACGGCAGCGTAGTGTAACTGTGCCGGCGTAAGCCCGCGTAATTCAAAGTCGGCTGGTGTGGGCGTGTTTTATGATAATGAATCGTGACCCGATGTAATTGACGCATTTAACGAACGGCGCATGCACCGTCCGTGAACGTACCCCAGTGCGCATGCTCTAAATTACGCCGCAAATAGTCAATGCTTTCGACGTGAACATAATTACGTCCAGCCCCATTCACGAACAACTTACGCAAACAACGTAAAATACGACGCTGTTCGTACGTTTCCGACGTCCATACCTAACATGACTTACCCTTGCTTTATGAGGGATAACTTTACGCCGGCGTATGTCTTACGTAAACAACGTATCTTAATACGCCGGGCGCGCGTGCTTTCGTGAATCGGCGTATCTAGCTAATTAGCATATTCGACGCAGAAATATACGGTGGCACCTAGCGTCCAGCGTAAATATGCATCCTAAGATACGATGGCGTAGGAGACTTACGCCGCTCGTATCTAGGTAACTGTGAGGCACATCTGATTCTATGAATCAGGCGCCGAGTTGCAACGGCTCACATTCGGACTTACGACGGCGTACGTGGAGATACACCGTCGTAAGTCCGCTGTGAATCTGGCTCAATGTGTAAATATATTATAACTTTTATTAGAAAACTTTTTAATGGGAACTTTGTATTAGTCAACATTTTACCCAAAAAAGTAAACTCAATAGAATGGTGACTAAAAACAAATTAAATTACCAGTTTTTAATATTTCCCCCAAAAAAACGATATCCGTGATAAAACAGTTGGTGCCGGTGGGATTCCTCTTGGGAACTAGAAGGACGAGGAGGAATAGGAGGAATTGGAGGAGGAGTAGGAGGATGAGGATGTTGCATGTGAGAATATTGGGGGGGTATTTCATAGTGTGCGGTCTGTGACCTATAATTAAATTGGGGGTTCATTGGCATAACATTTGGAGAAAATCGTGGCTGGTATGACATGTGATGAGTATAAGAACTTTCTGGGTTCTGAAGACCATATCCTCCATGGTATAGTTGGTAGATATGTGCATTCCCGTTCGTACGAATGTTATTTTCGTACGAAAATGTTAATTTTCGTACCCGCAGAATAATGTGTACATACGAAAAAATTAAAGCACCAAAATACGAAAACGACAGGATTACGAATGAGCCGCATAACGAACAACTGCAAATACGAAAGAACGATTTGACGAAAATACGACAAAACGAAAACGGCACAAGAACGAAAATTACATCTATAACAAAAGATTTGCATTCTGTATCCTGTTTGAATCCCCTCTCTGCTCGTATCCTCAGCCGTATGTTCACACGACATCCACAACAAAAGATTTGCATTCTGTATCCTGTTTGAATCCCCTCTCTGCTCGTATCCTCAGCCGTATGTTCACACGACATCCACAACAAAAGATTTGCACTCTGTATCTTGTTTGAATCCCTTCTCTGTTCGCACCCTCAGTCGTATGCTCACACGACATCCACAACAAAAGATTTGCATTCTGTATCCTGTTTGAATCCCCTCTCTGCTCGTATCCTCAGCCGTATGTTCACACGACATCCACAACAAAAGATTTGCACTCTGTATCTTGTTTGAATCCCTTCTCTGTTCGCACCCTCAGTCGTATGCTCACACGACATCCACAACAAAAGACCCGCACCCTGTATTTTGAATTCCTTTTTTCTGTTCGTATTTTGGATTCAACAGAATGCAAATCTTTTGCCACAGATGTCACACGAACACACGACCGAAAACACCAAAAGAAAAAGGACCCAAAACACAGAATGCAAATCCCTTGCCACAGATGTAATTTTCGTTTTTTTGAATGGGCAGTGAGTGTAGTTAGTAAAGCAGCTTCTCTTTTGTGCTGAGTAGTACAGTAAAGCCAAATAAACTTTTCTGTGGATTTTCTTCTGAAGGGAGATCAGTTGGCCAGACTTTTGAACCCAAAAATGGTTTTCTGATGGAGGTTAAAAACGGAACAAATTTTCTGAGAGCGAACGGAAAACGATCGTTTTTATGTTTGTTTTTAAAAAAGTCTTAACAATCGTTAATATGGATGAGCCGCGTGTTGAAAGTGCCGCGAATCCCGCGATATATTTACGAAAGTACAAAATGACGAAAATCCTTTTTCTGTTCGTATCTTCAGTCGCATTCCCACATGACATCCACAACAAATTGTCATAGATGTCACACGAACACACGACCGAAAACACGAACAGAAAAAGGAATCCAAAACACAGAATGCAAATCATTGACGAAAATTCACGAAAATTATTGTCTAACAAGTAACGAACATGAATTAAACAGAATAACGAACCATCCCGCATGTACGAAAATAAAACGGTAATGAAAATACGAAACGATCGGAATACGAAAAAATCTCGTCGTACGAAAAACGAACGGGAACGAACAGGAAAACGGGCGTCTTACGAAAAACGAACGGAAACGAACCTACGGAAACGATACGAAACAGAACAAAAAAAAACGAAAACATTTTCTGTGCACATATCTAATAGTTGGTGACTTTCAAGGGCCTGGGGGCGAACAGCTGTGGACTTGTTGGCTGTTTTTTGTTGGTAAGTTTGGACTAATCTGATCATGTCCACTCTGAGATCACATAGCAACGAAGGATCCACTTTGTCTACCTGTGGCATTAAGGGCCTGATCCACAAAGAGCCGCCGTAACTTAAATATTCTAATTTAAGTTACACTGCCGCAAAATTTCTACCTAAGTGCCCGATCCACAAAGCACTTACCTAGAAATTTTCGGCTGTGTAACTTAAATCCGTCCGGCGCAAGGCGTTCCTATTTTCATGGGGCGAGTCTCATTTAAATTAGGCGCGCTCCCGCGCCGGACGTACTGCGCATGCTCACGACGTCATTTTCCCGACGTGCATAGCGCGGTTTTACGTTACGCCCAGTTTTGTGAATCGCGCCGGGTAAAAAAAGTTGCGTCGAAAAAAAAAAAAGATACGGCGGGAAAAAAAATAAAAAAATAAAAAAAATAACAGCGTCGCGGGTAAGAAGGGTCTACTTTTACAAGGTGTAAACAGTTTACACTTTGTAAAAGCAGCCCTAATTTTACACATGCAACTTAATACTTACAGAGAAAAAACGAAGCGTAAAAGCTTCGTGGATCTCCGTAAGTGCTAATTTGCATACCCGAAGCGGCATTTCGACTCGAAATGCCCCCAGCGGCGGATGCGGTACTGCATCCTAAGATCAGACAGTGTAAGTCCCTTACACATGCCGGATCTTCTGCCTAACTTTTGGAAACTGATTCTGTGGATCAGTTCCAAAGATAGAAACAGGGATACGACGGAGTATCAGTAGATATGCCGGCGTATCCCTTTTGAGGATCTGGCCCTAAGCTTTTAAAGAAAGTGAGCATTTCGCTACTTTCGCTTATTTGGGCGATAATTTGATTTTTCACAACCTCGAGTAATTCGATATTATGTGCTTTGTTTGTTTTCTTTCTGTATGTTCCCCTCTTTCTGGGTGGCTGTACAGTGTTATTGGTGTCATCTACATCTTCGTTATCAAATTCCTGGGTTTCATTGGTTTCACTTGTTAGCGTTTCACGCTCTTGCCCCTTTTCGTCACTATTATCTGAACTGAAATTGCTTTCAGTTCTGCAAAAACATAAGAATAAAAAAGGCTTGACTATGCTACATGTTAATTTCGTTGTTAAACATTTTTCAAAAAATGTTCTAAAGTATACTTACCGTCTCTACTGCATATAATAGTCATAATCCCCTTTCTAATAGTCATAATCACACTAATAATAGTCATATTCCCTAATTGTATTCATAATCCCACTTCTTCTATAATCCCACATCCCTCCTAGTCCCATACTAGGGGTAAAATGTTGACTAATATAAAGTGATGCTCATCCGAGTATAATTTCTGAATTTATCAGGGTGCTCTCTCAGTTCACGATAGATTAGTTCAAATTGTCCTCTCTCTGAGTGCATTTGGTGGATGGGATGAACCCAAAAGTGACGTTGCAGTCTCTGTTGGAGAATACGTTGCCAAACGTGTAGCACAAACAACAACAACAGCAGTGGTAAAAACGCGTTAAAAACGCACATAGTTTTTACCGCGTTTTTGCAACTCCTCAGTGTGAAAGGGGCCTTATTGTTGTCTGTGCTCCTTTTGCTTAGATTTTTTTCTCATGTCCTCTCTGTTAAAATTGTAGAGGCACTGTATGTACTAAAACTATTGCATTTCCATGTTCTGTGTACTGTGGGAGATTAGATATAGTGAATGCAGTCTGGGTTTAGAGTAGATTTTCCTACACTGCCACTACTAGTAGCACACACTAGAGGGTGCTACACATATTAAAAAAGACAATTATATTCACAGCCAAATCAGCATCGTTGGAATTTTTAGTCTAGAAGGTCCAGCTGTCTGTTTTCAGTAAAAGGGTAAACCTTCTTCCCCATTTTACAGTTTTGCCATTGCATTCAGACTGACTGCAGTGAAAAGATTCACACATGACTGTAAAAAGACTAATTTCACTGTTTCCAGTCCGGGCACTACTGTGCAAAACAGATGAATCTCAAGAGGCCCATTACATATTTTACTGTAATGGAAAAATCTTATATTTAATTTAATAAAAAAAGGAGTGCAAATGTCAAAAAAGTAGTGCAGGGACCTTTTAAATAATCACTGCAATATGAGTCGCAGCGATATGAATGGTTCCATTGTCGGCAATGGGGAGCGCACTTAGAACAGTCAAATCGCACCGGTTAATGCAGCTTGGCAAAAGCCCTTTGAGTGTTGTTTTTCTATTTTTCAAAAGCAAAAGTGATATTAATTAAATAATTTAAAGCTGAAGCAAAGCTAACGCTGAATTAAAGCTCTTTTACTGCTGCAAGTGGAGTTAAAGAGCGCTCTGATAGACTTCTACGGGGGCTTTAGAGAAGCGCTGAAGCAAGATGAGTGACAGAGGGTATCATTTTTTAGCACAGTGTGAACAGGACTTTAAGGTAACCATTTTATCTAGTTAAAATTTAGTTTAGTCAAATTCCATGTTTGGGATTACAAGTGTAAATGAGCCCTAATATAGCAAACCTTTGGTTTGCCAAAATGCGATATAGCAATGCGATGAAATACTTTAATGAGAAAATGTAATGTATTTTGCCACTGGATGGAGAGAAAGATCACAAAGGGCATGCAACAAAGTTGTGACATCTAAAGAACACTTTGGGGTAGATTCAGCTAGGGGCGCGCACTGATACGGCGGCGCAGCGTACCGTTTTTACGCTACGCCTCCGTAAATTACTGGAGCTATGCTTCATTCACGAAGCAATTGCTCCATAATTTGCGGCGGCGTTTCGTAAAATGGGCCGGCGTAATCACGCGTAATTTAAATGATCCCGAACGTACTGCGCATGCTCCGTCTGGAAAATTTCCCGACGTGCATTGCGGTAAATGACATCGCAAGGACGTCATTGGCTTTGACGTGAACGTAAATGGCGTCCAGCGCCATTCACGAACGAGTTAAGCAAACGATGCAAATTTTGAAAATCGCAACGTGGGAACGACGTCCATACTTACCATTGGCTGCGCCTCCTTATAGCAGGAGCAGCCTTACGGCGAAAACGACGTACGCAAACTACGTAAAAAACGAGCGCCGGCCGTGCGTACGTTTGTGAATCGGCGTTAGTATGCAATTTGCATACTCTACGCTGACAACTACGGGTGCGCCACCTAGCGGCCAGCGTCAGAATGCACCCTAAGATACGACGGCATAAGAGCCTTATGCCAGTGGTATCTTAGGCTACAGTCGGCGTATCAAGCTTTCTGAATACAGTACAGAAAGTAGATACGCCGGCGCTACTTAGCAATTACGCTGCGTATCTATGGATACGCAGGCGTAATTGCTTGCTGAATCTACCCCTTTATAAATAGAGCCCATAGTATTACTGGGAGGTGGGAGGGACCAGGGTGTGCGTATTTGGATCTGTAAGCAGGGAAATTCTTGACATGGGGGTTCCCCTCAAAATCCATGCCAGACGCAGTATTTTTTTCTTAAATTTTCATTGTTGCCATTTTTTTTTTTTTACATTTAGCTGACAGCGGGGAACCGAATCATCAATTGTTAAGGACGCAGCGGCTGCCGCTTGATTGTTAAAGAGGAAGTAAACCCTGATGGGTTTTACTTTCTCTTTGTTTCCCTACAAAGGTAAAGCATAATGGGCTACTATGCATTGCATAGAAGCCCATTATGTGTCACTTACCTGAAACCGAAGCCTGCGATGTCCCCGATTTTCTCGCCTCCACGAAGCGTCCATCTTTCACCCTCTTCCTTCCGGGTATCCCGGCTCCGGCACTGTGATTGACGTGCGGGAGCCGCCAGTCACAGCACGATTTCCTTTAGAAACGGCACGATCAACGTTTCTAAAGATTTCAACAGTGTGCCTGCGCCATTGTCTACGGCGCATGCGCCATAGACTTCGGCGCTAGTCTCTTTTGCAAATATCTCCTAAACCGTGGAGGTTTAGGAGATATTTTAAGCACCTACAGGTAGGCCTTAATCTAGGCTTACCTGTAGGTAAAAGCGGTTGTAAAGGGTTTACAACCACTTTAAGGGTGCCGGTGACTGCTGGTTCCTTAAGCGTTACATCCCGGGACCACTACATATTTACTGTATGCATTTTTTTTCTTTTCTATTTGTGAACTGACATTTACTCCTGTTGTATGTGGTATTTACCTAGCTTGTTTGCTTTATTTAGTAAATACCACATAAAGCAATAGTGAATTGACATTTCAGTATCGCATGCTGTATTTGGGAAACCACCTAAATACCACATGCAGTCTGGTTCTGTAAATAGAGCCAATTAAGTATAGTCCATACCAAAATATACCGGTATTTGCTGCTAGGAAACCATGAATGTCCAAATAAGACAACCAGTTGTGTCAAATATCCTACGATACCAATCCAGTGTAGTGTTTTTTAATAAACACCCTAGGGGAGCAAGAGAGGCGCAAGATAGAACTACATAAGCGATGACAGAGCATGGGAGGGGGGAGAGAAAAAAAAAGTGTTGCAGGGGAAAAAGAAGGTCCATATGACCTGAGGTTTGATCTCCTCCACCAAGCTCCCATTTACATGTAGGACAAGGTGCAATCAGGGATATCTATCAAGTATAATGTAGGAGGCTGTCTGACGGCACGTACACACGACCATTTTTCATGACGAGAAAAAAGCCATTTTTTTAATTGGTCATTAAAAACGAGTGTGTAGGCTCCAGAGCATTTTTCTCGATGAAAAAAATGGGCATTAAAAATTTAGAACATGCTCTATTTTTTTATTGACGTTTTTCACGTAGTTGTTTTTCTCATCGTGAAAAATGATTGTGTGTAGGCTTTAACGACGGGGAAAAAACACGCATGCTCAGAAGCAAGTTATGAAAAGGGAAATTTGCATAATCAAGACCAAAGGGTGTCGCCATCTGAATGGAACTTCCCCTTTCCATCGTACGTGTTGTACGTCACCGCGCTTTGCTCGAGCATTTTTTATCACGATCGTGTGTATGCAAGGCAGGCTTGAGAGGAATCACGTCGAGAAAAACGTTTTTTTCCATGGCATGAAAAACGGTCGTGTGTACGCGGCATTAGAGAAGCAATTTGTATTCTGGAGCAGTACAGAAAATTTATCAATTAAACCAAACCTTCTGAAAGTTTTCATGAGTACCTTTGCTATAGGAAATTGACTTTTCAGTTTGTTTGATACTGTTTATTTTCACTATCCACATAGCAATTGAAGGTGGGTGAGGTTGGTCTTTGAAAGCCAGCCAGTGCCAAGTGGTCAACCTCTATGTTCACTATGCAGAATAATCTTTTTGGCATAGGACCCAGAAGATTGCAGCGCGTACTGTAGTAGTGCCAACTACTACTGTGTTTGTCCACTTTCTCAGCAGTCCTTCAGGTATGAGATGCACATGCCAAGCTAGACCAATGTAGCTATACAAAAAAAACATACCTGGATTATTGCCTCAAGCTGTGATTATTATAGATTTCTGTGTCCCCAGCAGTGACTAGTTCAGATATTAATGTCCCCAGCCATGAACAGTTTAGATCTTAATGTCCCAGCTGTGACCAGTTCAGATACCAATGTCCCCAGGCAGGGCTACCAATAGGGGGTTACATGCAGTCCTCCCGAAAGTCCAAGTAATGTAGCAGGGGGTCTGAGACCAGCAAGTGGCGCCTGTTGCTCTCTCCTCTCCCACCAGTCTTCCCCCTTGCTGGGCTTCCCCAGTGACGTAGCAGAGGGTGCGTCAGAGGGTGCGGGGTCACGTGACGGGTGGCCCCGCCTCCCCTATATAAGAAATGTCACAGCTTCAGCCACGTCATTCGCTGGGCTGTGTCCAGCGGAGAGAGGAGGTCGGCGTGGTTGCGCTCTGGATGGATGGATCTTCTCATCGCTGGACCGGAGATCACCGGTCGCTGGATACAGACAACGTTGGAGCAGGGAGCTGGGACCGAGTAGATTACCACCGCTGGATTTCTTTAATAAATTTTTTATTAATAAAGGACTTTTTTCTACGGTGTGTGTGTGTGTGATTTTCCAACTATTTACACTTCCTTCGTGAAATCGTAGAGGTACATTGTACCCCATTACCAATTCATATGGGGGGCCAGGATCTGGGGGTCCCCTTTGTTAAAGGGGTCTTCCAGATTCTGATAAGCCCCCCGCCCGCAGACCCCCACAACCACCGGGCAAGGGTTGTGGGGATGAGGCCCTTACCCCATCAACATGGGGACATCCTCCCCATGTTGAGGGCATATGGCCTGGTACGGTTCAGGAGAGGGGGGGCCGCACTCTGTCCCCCCTCTTTTCTGCGGCCGGCCAGGTTAACGTACTCGGATAAGGGGTCTGGTGTGAATTTTTGGGGGAACTCCAAGCCATTTTTTTTAATTTGGGGTGAAGTTCCCCTTAAAATCCACACCAGACCTGAAGGGTCTGGAATGGATATTTGGGGGGAACCCCATGTCATTTTTTTTAATTGACGGCGGGGTTCCCCTTAATATCCATTCCAGACCTGAAGGGCCTGGTAATGGAATTTGGGGGGACCCCCCTTGCTATTTTTTTTATTTTTTATGAATGAATTCTCTCTGAATTGCCAGAGCCGACAATTCATTATAGCCGCAAGTCCGGTTTTAAAAGACTTTTTTTCTTTTCAGAAATGACACTTTGTGCAGGGACAGTTCTATGTACGGGAAACATGCGCTATTTCACATGCTAACTTTACACCCCCCCCTAGGTACGAAATTTAAAGTAATATTTCACTTATATTGTTTCACTTTTAGCATTAATAAATTCACTGCTCCCGAAAAAACTGACGTTTTTAAAACTTTTTTTTTGCATTGATACATGTTCCCTGGGACAGGACCCAGGTCCCCAAACACTTTTTAGGACAATAACTTGCATTTTAGCCTTTAAAATTAGCACTTTAGATTTCAAATGTTCGAGTCCCATAGACTTTAACGGGGTTCTAAAGTTCACACAAACATTTGGTGTGTTTGCAAGTTCTGGTGCGAACCGAACAGGGGGGTGTTCGGCTCATCCCTACCGATTACTGTATTTATTGGCGTATAATACTCACTTTTTTACCCTGAAAATGAAGGGTAAACTGTGCCTGCGTGTTATACGCAGGGGGCTGTGGAAAGTTTTTTTCCTGAAACTTCCCGCTTAAAGTTAGGGCGCGTGTTATACGCCTGTGCGTGTTATAAGCCGATAAATACGGTATTTAAAAACGTACTACACTATCCGGAACCTTCGTTTCTTTCAATATCCTTCCTTCCACTAAGAGACAAAGACATTGGTCCAGGAACATAGGAGAGGAACAACCACTCCCAGCACATATATACATGCGGTTGTCTCATTACCGCAAGGTAAGAGGCTACTTCCACTAGTGTGTATTTGCACAAAGAAGGGATTTAGATCTCTCCAGCACTTTTTGCCTGTTGCACATTGGAATGCTGATTTGCACAAGAGAAGAAAAGAATATATTGCCACTGGTTCACCACTTGATTGCAATTTTGCACACTGTAGACATGATTGGATTTCATGGATCAGACTAGCGGTTGTTATTAGCTGTCATTTGCAGTCTGTTCTTCACATTGGGGTAAATTCAGGTAGGGCTGCGCACTCTTACGGAGGCGCAGCGTACCGTTTTAGCGCTACGCCTCCGTAAATTACTTGCGCTACGCTTCATTCACGAAGCAGTAGCTCAGTAATTTGCGCGTGCGCTCCGTAAAACTGGCCGGCGTAAGCGCGCGTAATTTAAATGATCCCGTAGGGGGCGTGGATCATTTAAATTAGGCGCGTTCCCGCGCCGAACGTAGTGCGCATGCTCCGTCGGGAAACTTTCCCGACGTGCATTGCGGTAAATGACGTCGCAAGGACGTCATTTGCTTCAATGTGAACGTAAATGTCGTCCAGTGCCATTCACGATTCACTTACGCAAACAACGTAATTTTCAAAAATCGCGACGCGGGAACGACGGGTATACTTAGCATTGGCTGCTCCTGCTAATAGCATGAGCAGCCTTACGCAGAAACCGACGAACGCAAACGACGTAAAATGCAAACGCCGGGCGCGCGTACGGTTGTGAATCGGCGCGAGTATGCAATTTGCATACTCTACGCTGACCACTACGGGAACGCCACCTAGCGGCCAGCGTAAGAATGCAGCCTACGATACGACGGCATAAGAGCCTTATGCCAGTCATATATTAGGCTACAATCGGCGTATCGAGCTTTCTGAATACAGAAAAGTCGATACGCCGGCGCAAATTAGCAATTACGCTGCGTATCTATGGATACGCAGGCGTAGTTGCTACCTGAATCTACCCCACTGTTTACAGACACCACTGTCTTCATTTGCCTCGTTGTTACTTGTAGTTCCACAGGATGCAATACCTTTAAACCAGTAGTCGCTGTGATCTCATTTGTATTGTGTCAACACAGGAAGATTCTGTTTCTCTGATTATTACAGCCAAGTCAGTCAAGTTACTTTGCTCTGCTATTCAGGAATTCTTCATATAAAAAAAATCATAAAGGCTAGCTGAAGAAGACCAAAAGAATTGAAATCCAGGACTACCTTAAAGGGGTTGTAAAGGTTCGGCTTTTATTTTCTAAATAGGTTCCTTTAAGCTAGTGCATTGTTAGTTCAGTTACCTTATCCTTCGATTTCCCTTCTAAATGTTTTTTTATCTTTGTTTTAATTGCTCACTTCCTGTTTCTCCTCAGTAAGCTTTCCACCATCTTCCGAACGGTGGAAAGTCATTTAGAACAGCTTACTGAACACCTTACTGAGGAGGAACAGGAAGTGAGAAATTCAGACAAAGAAAACAAAGAAAAAAAACATTTAGAAGGGAAATCGAAGGAAAAGGTAAGTGAACCAACAATGCACTAGCTTAACCACTTCCATACCAGGCACTTACGCACCTTCCCGCCCAAGCCAATTTTCAGCTTTCAGCACTGTCGCTCTTTGAATGGCAATTGCGCAGTCATGCTACACTGTACCCAAACAAAATTGGCGTCCTTTTTTCCCCACAAATAGAGCTTTCTTTTGGTGGTATTTGATCACCTCTGCGATTTTTTTTTTTTGCGCAACAACAAAAAAAGGCTGAAAATTTTGAAAAAAAATTAGGTTTTTATTTTTTTCTGTTAATTTTTTTGTAAATAAGTTTTCTCTTTCAATTACGGGCACTGATATGGCGGCACTAATGGGCACCGATGAGATGGCACTGATGGACATCGATGAGGTTGTACTGACGGGCACAGACAAGGTGGCACTAATTGGCGGCGCTGGTATGCGACACTGATGGGCACTCATTGGCAGCACTGATGGGCACACATAGGTGGCACTGATGGGCACATATAGGCGGCACTGATGGGCACACATAGGTGGCACTGATGGGCACACATAGGTGGCACTGATGGGCGGCACAGATGGGCACTCATGGGCGGCACTTATGGGTGGCACTGATGGATACTTATGGGTGGCACAGATGGGCACTGATAGGTGGGCACTGGGCATGGATGGGCACTGTGGGGTGGCACTGATGGACACTGTGGGGTGGCACTGATGGACACTGGGGTGGCACTGATGGACACTGTGGGGCAGCACTGATTTTGCCAGGTTGCCAGTCAGTGCCCATTTGTGCCCATTGGCATCCCTGGTGGTCCATTGGCATCCCTGGTGGTCCAGGGTGGCGATCCGAGGGGGGGCTGCGCTGATAAACAATCAGCGCGAACCCCCCCTGTCAGGAGAGCCGCCGATCGGCTCTCCTCTACTCGCGTCTGTCAGACCCGAGCGAGGAAGAGCCATCAACGGCTCTTCCTGTTTACATCGTGATCAGCCATCATTGGACACGGCTGATCACGTGGTAAAGAGTCTCCGCCGGAGGCTCTTTACCGAGATCGGAGATGCAGGGTGTCAGACTGACACCCCGCATCACCGATCGCCGCGATGCGCGCCCGCACGGGCGCGCGCGGCATGAAATCCTGCAGGATGTTGTGGAACGTCCTGTCAGGATTTCATAACCACTTCCCGGACGTAAATCGGCTATAGGCCAGGCAGGAAGTGGTTAAAGGAACCTATTTAGAAAATAAAAAATGAACCTTTACAACCCCTTTAAGACCTCCCTACCAATTACAGGGATTGCCTTAATTGTGCTCAGAGCTTAAATTTGCCTAGAACTCTCTGAAAAGAGCAGGTTAAATTTCCTTACAGTTAGCAGTTGTTGAATGTTTATAACATTGTCTTTGTTGTTTGCGCCTGTGGGTTGAGGTACAGAAGGGAGTGGTCTGACATAGCTATGGGTCATTCCCCTGCCCTTCTTCTGCCTGTTCACATATGTTTACATAAGGGCTGCCAATATCTAATTGTTCCTTATATTTGATTATCTGACATTATGCACTGCTGTTGCTATTTTAACACTGAAATTTCACCTGGAGTATTTCTGTAAGTTTATGTTGTTCACATTTAAATGCCTTTATCTTATCAGTAGTTATACCTTCTGGTTTACCACAGTTGTGTTTCTTTTCTACTGCTGTGTTTTGCACTAATACTGCATATTAGGTGTGCCAGACGGATTGGGACTGTTCTTGGGGTTGAGAGGCAAAGTACGGAACCAAATATACTTAAAGGGGTGTTCTGGGCAAAAAAATAAAACATTTACAGCCAGCAGCTACACATACCGCAGCTGCTGGCTTTTAATAAAAAGAGACTTACCTGTCCTGGTGTCCCTCGATGTCAACACCGCAGCTGATGTTTCCCATCAGCTGTCGGGTGCTGCCGTCACCATTGCGGGTAAGGGAACCCGGCTGTGAAGCCTTTCGGCTTCACGCGGGAACCCTAATGCGCATGCATGAGGCCCCGCTCCTCTTTCTTATTAGCCCGACGGGGAGGAGGAGGATTGAGCCCTGCGGTGACGTCACGGCCGTGTCACAGCCGCGGCTGGACTCCCGGAAGTGGGAAAGGATACCTGTCTTTGACAGGTTTCCTGTCCCCCCTCCCCCCCAAAAGGTGCCAATTGTGGCACCAGAGGGGGGAAGGAATCCGATGAGCAGAAGTTCCACTTTAGGGTGGAGCTCCGCTTTAAGCAGCTCCTCCAGTGATAGCGCTACGTATTCCCCCCCCCTTAAGGGGGCGTGGCAGGGTGTGTGTCTTATGCCTACATACTTTTGCTAATAGGTGTCCCTCGTTATTATCTCAAAAAGTTGGGAGGTATGGACTTAGAAGAATGCCAAATTCTTAATACTTTCAGGTGCATTCAGGTTGCTTTGACTTGGTTCTGAGCTGATTCTGATTTGCAGTTCAGTTGCTTCCAGCTGCTTATGATTTGCTTTAAGACCCCTTTTACACTGGAGCGTTTTGCAAGCGCTATAGCATTAAAAATAGCACCTGCAAAATGCCCTTAAACAGCTGCACCATTCATTCCAGTGTGGATCCTGCTGGCCGCATCTTTGGAGTGGTGAAGGAGCGGTGTGTTTACCACTCCTTCACTGCTGCTGCCCATTGAAATCGATTGGACAGCATGGCTATACCGCTGCCAATGCGCTGCTGCAGCAGCGCATTGCAGGCGGTTTAAACAGCCCGCAACAGCCCCGCTAGCGGCTGAAATGCACCGCAAATCCGCCGATAGCGTTGGCGGTAAAGATAGCAGAGTTTTACCGCCGCCACTATAAGCGGCTCAGTGTGAAAGGGGTCTAAGTTTCTTTTGCATTTACATTGATTTATAGGAGAAGGCAAAGTAGCTTGGCTACATACACAAATTAACATAAGTCTAATGATGGCATTACAACTGTGATATGGGCATAGGCCATGCCATCAATTTCTTTACCTGTTGGGACACCTATTGCGGTGACAACTTCCCACTGTGAAACAGACATAAAAATCAGCATGGGTCAGGCTGTGTGAGTCTCAGGACTGGACGGATAGAAATAGAAATCCTTTGGCATGTACGCCAGCTCACATATACGTAGTTTATTGCATGTTCAGCTTTTTGTCTATAGTTCAGCTTTAGACTCCATTAACGTTTTGCATAGAGGGAACGCTCTTTCCTGCTCACAATTGTTTGTGTGCAATTTACACGTTTCTATGTGCTGCACATAGGGTAGCCCATTCTACTTTATTGGTAGGCTTTCAATGTAGAATATATGATTAAACATGTTCGATTTTTCTATGTGGAAAAGTTAAAATCCAAGGGCCAGATCCACATACATTTACACTTGCGCCGCGTATCAGAGATACGCTACGCCGCTGTACCTTACCTGGCGTACTTTCAAATCCACAAAGATTTCGCGCCGTAAGTTACGGCGGCGTAGTGTATTTCTGGCGGCGGAATTCAAATCGGCGATCAGGGGGCAGGTTTCATTTAAATGAAGCGCGTCCCCGCGCCGAATGAACTGCGCATGCGTCGTCCAGAAATTTCCCGCCGTGCTTTGCGCGAAATGACGTCGCAACGACGTCATTTTTTGAACTTAGACGTGAGTTACGTCCATCCCTATTCACAGACGACTTACGCAAAAAAAAAAATTCAAATTTCGACACGGGAACGACGGCCATACTTAACATGGCAAGTCTATCTATACGCCGCAAAATACCAGCTTTAACTATACGCCGGAAAAAGCCGACTACAGACGGCGTTAGAAAATGCGACGGCCGCGCGTACGTTCGTGGATCGTCGTAAATCGCTAATTTGCATACCCAACGCGGAAAACGACGCAAACTCCACCCAGCGGGCGCCGAAGTATAGCACCTACGATCCGAAGGCGTACGAAGCCGTACGCCTGTCGGATCGAACCCAGATGCCGTCGTATCTTGGTTTGAGGATTCAAACTAAAGATACGACGTGGGAAATTTGAAAGTACGCCGGCGTATCAGTAGATACGCCGGCGTACTTGCTCTGTGGATCTGGCCCCAAGTGTGTTGTCTGTTAGCCAGTTCAAATGTACCACCCATCCCAGGGAATGTCACATTCTTAGCAGGCTAAAGCATGAAACATTTCATCACACGTGCCTGACAAGCAAGAATTGTCTATGACAGACATCCCTAGGGACATAAAATAATTTGGAATGTCATTTTTATTTTCCAGTACACACATAGACATAGCCTCAGGCGTTTACGCATTCCCTTTCTGAATGTTCCATTGTATCAACGTCTGAAGTTAACCAAGGCACTTGTTTCAATCAACAGGTAACAAACGTGTTAAAGGGCAACTTTTTGTTACATTTTTTACATGTTGCGTCAAGAATATATAAGCAAAGAACCTTTTTTAATTTTAAGGTCTCATGCACACGGGACGTTTTTAATGTGGCTGTTAAGGGGATCTGGCATTCTTTTTTTCTGCCTCTAAACACTCCTGATTGTTAGTCTATATGCCCATGTACACATAGGCATTTAGAGGAGTTCAAAGGCAAGGGTCATTGAGAGGCAGAAAATAACAACTGCCAGTGTTTTGGCAGAAAAAGCGCTTGAACATTAATTAACCACTTCAGCTCCGAGAAGGATGTGCACCCTTCCTAACAGGCCATTTTTGCAAAACGGCACTGCATCGCTTTAACGGACAATTCTTTGACATTGTACCCAAACAAAATTGATGTAATTTTTTTCACACAAATAGAGCTTTCTTTTGGTGGTATTTGATCACCCTTGCTGTATTTATTTTTTGCGCTTTAAACAAAAAAAGTGTGTACATTTTGACAAAAACACAATATTTTGTACTTTTTGCTATAATAAATGTCCAATAAAAAAATTAGAGTGAAAGAGGGAAAGAGCTGTGCATGATGTCATAAGCCTAGGCTAATGATCAGACAGGAAACAGGAAGTGGGCTGTATAAAGTATTTACTGGCAGAAAAAAATGTTTTACTATATAAGACTATATAACAACAAGGGCAAAAGATTTAATAGATAGAAAGATGAAAACATTACCGAAGGTCCGCTTAAACAACCGATGAGTTATCAGCTGTCGGCGGGGTTCCCTGCTGAAAGCTGGATGTAAAAAAATAAAATTGCTGGCAAAAAATAAAATTGTGAAAAAAACTGCATGATTGGGGGTGGGGGGATTATTGACATGGGAGGGATGAGTGATTTGGGGGGGGGGGCTCTGTAATGTCATAAGGGAGGGGGCTCTCTGGGTGATGTCATTGGATGGCCATGCTCCATGACTATATAAGAGATGCCAGACAGCAGACGACAACAAAACAGAGGAAGACAGCCACAGAAGAAGTGCAGCTTTTTTTTTTCCAGGTAACTGGCGGTGAGGAAGAACACAGCAGCAGAAGAAGATAGCACCAGAAGACAGCTCAGGGAGAAGACAGCAGTAGGAGAAGATGGCTCGGGGAGAAGGCAGCAGCGGGAGAAGACGGCACCAGGAGAGACAGCGGCGGGAGAAGATGGCACCGGCAGAGACGGCGGCAGGAAACGAGATGGCTCGGGGAGAAGACAGCACGGGAAAGCTGGCGGCGGGAGAAGACAGCACCCAGAGAGATGGCGGCGGGAGAAGATGGCACCGAGAGAGACAATGGTGGGAGATGTTGTCTCGGGGAGAAGACCGCTCAGAGCTGTTTTTTTTACATTTAACTGCTTTTTGGGGTGAATGGATAAGGGTATGATGTACCCGATACCCATTCACATAGGGGAGGGGATACGGGATAAGCCCCCAGCCTGCAGACCCTGACAGCGGAGCCCCCCCAAAGCACCCATCCCCCCCCCATGTTGAGGGCATTTAGCCTGATATGGTTCAGGAGGGGGGGCTCGCTCATCCTGACCTGCCAGGCTGCATGCTTGGATAAGGGTTTGGTATAGATTTTGAGGGGACCCCACAGTTTTTAAAAGATGGCTAAGGAGACGATGGCTCAGGGAGAAGACAGCACCGGGAGAGATGCCGGTGGGAGAAGATGGCACCGGGAGAGACAGCACTGGGAGTAGAAGGCACCGGGAGAGACTGTGGCGGGAGATGACCGCTCGGGGAGAAGACAGCTCAGAGCTAAAGGGGGGCTTTCAGATTCCGATAATCCCCCAGCCTGCAGACCCTGACAGCAGACCCTGACAGCCAGCGGCCAGGGTTGTCAGGAAGATGCCCTTGTCCCCAAAAACATGGGGGCAAGGTGCTTTTGGATAAGCCCCTAGCCGCAGACCCCGACAGTGGAGCCCCCCAAAGCACCCATCCCCCCATGTTGAGGGCATGCGGCCTGGTATGGTTCAAGAGGGGAGCGCTCGCTCGTCATCCCCCTTTTCTGACCTGCCGGGCTGCATGCTCGGATAAGGGTTTGGTATGGATTTCGGAATCCATACTAGACTTGTAGGGCCTGGGTATGGACCTGGGTAGGGACCCCATGCCATTTTCTTTGCAATTTTTTTTTTTGCCAGTAGTTATTTTTACATTCAGCTGTCAGCTGGGAATCCTGCCGACAGCTTAAGGCCCCATACACACGACCGGATCGATCCGCTGAAACTGGTCCGACGGACCAGTTTCAGCAGATAGATCTGGTCATGTGTAGGCCCGACCGGACAATTGTCCGGCGGATCGGCCAGTTTCCAGCGGATCAAAATTTCTTAGCATGCTAAGAAATCTATCCGCTGGAAACCTGTCCGTCGGACGTTTTCGGTCTACTGTACAGACTCACCGGACACGTCCGACAGACCGCCATCCCTCGCATGCGTCGTACTGATTCGACGCATGCGTGGAAGCTTTGAACTTCAAGCCCGCCCACGTCGCCGCGTCATCGTCGCGTGGACAGCGCGGCCACGCCCCGCGTATTGTTTACGCGCGGATTTCTGTCTGATGGTGTGTACAACCATCAGACAGAAATCTCCTGGCCGACATGTCCGCTGAAAATGGTCCGGCGGACCGTTTTCAGCGGATTATCCGTCCGTGTGTACGAGGCCTTAGACTCATCGGTTGTTAAGGACGCGACGGACGGCTTCATGGCCCCCAGCTTAACAACCAGCTATATACAGGGGTTTATTTACTAAAGGAAAATCCACTTTGCACTACAAGTGCACTTGGAAGTGCAGTCACTGTAGATCTGAGAGGGACATGCAAGGAAAATAAAAAAACAGCATTTTTTCTTGTATATGATTGGATGATAAAATGCAGTGAACTTGGAGTGCAAAGTGGATTTGCCTTTAGTAAATCAACCTCATAGTGTGTTTAAAGAAAAAAAAAAAGTAAAATGCAAAATGCAAGAAAACTGCATGCAAAAAGGCATAAAAAAACAAGGGTTTAAAAACACCAAACGCACTGCAAAACGAGCCTGAAAAGCGCATACCAGCGCAGCCGCATAGCTGTGAACCTAGACTAAGGCCTGATTCACACCGATGCATTTTTAGTGCTTTTTGTATTTTGCAGATTTGCACTACAGAATGTGTTCCATAGGAAACCATGTTCAATGGACTGTAGTGCAAATCTGCAAAATGCAAAAAGTACTAAAAATGCATCGGTGTTCACCAGGCCTTAAAGGGGTTGTAAAGACAAAAATATTTTCCTCTTAAATTAAAGTCTGACAGTAGCTGATAAAGTAAAAAGTAATGTTTTGCATTATAACCAGTTTGATACCTGTTGAAATCAAGCTGTTTTTTTCACCTCCGTCATTCCTGAATCGTTATTCTCACTGACTTCCTGGTTTGCGGTGCGCATTCATTCTTGCTACATCACGGCCTAATTGGAACTACAGTTCCCATTAGGCTTAGCCTCCATGCCTGTGAGGGATAAGAGAGCATCTTCACGCAGGGCTGTAGTCATAGGGAGGGGGTGAGCACATTCTGCTTTCCACCATTCAAAACGGCTCAGATGCTGGTGGAAAGCAAGAAGAGGAGAGACAGGAAATGGCATTTTCAAACCTGGATTACTGAATTTTGGAGGTCAAAAGAAAAAACGACGTAAGTGATATTTAAATGCTCTAGCACCTTTAGTGTTCCTTTAACTTGTTTCTTGATTGATTCTAAATTGCTGCTGAGTTTCTTACAGCTGCTTATAATTTGCTTTAAAGCAGTATTAAACCCAAAAATGTATTACATTGCAGTTTACAATCCTAAGACCCCTTCACACTGGGCGCAGGCGGCATTAACCCTTTTTCGGCCGCTAGTGGGGGTTAAAATCGCACCGCTAGCGGCCGAATATCGCGGTAAAAAGCCCATAACGTGGTTTTTACCGCGATATTCGTCCGCTAGCGGTGCGGTTTTAATCCCTGCTAGTTGCCGAAAAAGGGTAAATACCACCAGCAATGCGCCTCTGCAGATATTACCGCTGTTTCCCATTGATTCCAATGGGAAGGAGCGGTGTAGGAGCGGTAAACACCCCGCTCCTTCACCGCTCCAAAGATTTGGCTAGCAGGACTTTTGGAGCGGTCCTGCTAGCGCACCTCTTCAGTGTGAAAGCCTTCGGGCTTTCACACTGAAGACTGCAGGGCATGAAGTTTTCAGGGGGTATAGCAGCGCCTGAAAAACGTGTCAGTGTGAAAGGGGCTGTCGGGAAAACTGCCATGAGAGCTTTTGGCCGGGAAAACCGGCCGTGTGTATGCTCCATAGCAGTTTTTCCGACAGGAAAACAGCCGGAAAAAAAAGAGAACCAGCTCTCTTTTTTCCCGCCAGGATTCCCGGTGGTCTTTTTCCCAGCAATTCTCCTATGTGAAAAACTGCGATGGAGCATACACACGGCCGGGCCATCACAGTTTTCCTGTCAGGAAAACCTCTTGTGTGTAGGGGAAAACTTACAGAGCAGGTTCTCTGTTTTCCCCTCGGGATTCCCGTCAACCTTTTTACCGCTGGGAATCCTGTATGTTTGTACTAGGCATTAGATGTGGTAGTTGCATTGGGCCATATTCTCTCTAAATATCCGCCTGCTGCACTTAGGGCACTTACACTCCGCTGTCCCAACTTACTGGAGCAGGTGTTGTATTCCCCAAACACTTGCTCCATAAGTTGGGACAGCGGAGTGTAAGTGTCCCGGCGTAGCCTGGCGGATCTCCAAGGGGGCGGCTTCTATTCAAATGAAGCGCGCCCCCGATGCGAAAGAACTGGGCATGCGCCGGGCTGCAAAAAGCCCAGTGCGCATGCTCCAGTTCTCGGCGGAAAACGTCAATGACGCCGACGTGTGCGTCATTGACGTAAAGTCGTATTCAAGAACGACTTACGTAAACGGCGTACCCGACGAAAAAACACGACGGGGACCCGACGCCATCCGTAACATGGCCTACGTGGGACTTGCGGAAATTTACTCCTCATAATAGCAGGACTAAATTTCCGCTTACGCAAACGACGTTAGCGACGGTTACGCGACGCGAACTCGTTCGGGAATCGGCGTAGAAGGATCATTTGCATACGCAAATGACTCCTTCACGTAAATGCCATCTAGCGGCGGCCGGCGTCATTGCATTTAAGATCCGCCAGTGTAAGTGACTTACAGATGGCGGATCTTAAGTGTATCTATGCAAAAATGATTCTAAGAATCAGGAGCATAGATACACTGGCCAAAAAAGGGAGTTACGATGGAGTATCTGACTTACTCCATCGTAACTTCACTGAGAATATGGCCCATTATATTTATATATATAGGCCTAGATTCACGTAGGGCGGCGTATGTGTGGTCGGGCATAGCGTATCTTTACGCTACGCCGCCGCAACTTAGAGAGGCAAGTGCTGTATTCACAAACACTTGCGTCCTAAGTTACGACGGCATAGCGTAAATGTGCCGGCGTAAGCGCGCCTAATTCAAATTGTGAAGAGGTGGGCGAGTTTTATGCAAATAAAGCATGACCCCACGTAAATGAAGTTTTGAACGAACGGCGCATGCGCCGTCCGTGGACATATCCCAGTGCGCATGTGTCGGATAGAATGCCTAAGATACTTTGAACACTGCCTACAACGTGAACGTAACTTACGCACAGCCCTATTCGCGTACGACTTACGCAAATGACGTAAAAAGATACGCTTGTTCCGACGTCCATACTTTGCATGGGCTGCGCCACCTAGAGACCTGCTTTATCCTTATGCCGGCGTATGTCTTACGTAAACGGTGTAACTAAATGCAACGGGCGCACGTACGTTCGTGAATCGGCGTATCTAGCTCATTTGCATATTCGACGCGGAAATCAACGGAAGCGCCACCTAGCGGCCAGCGTATATATGCACCCCAAGATACGACGGCGTAGGAGACTTACGCCGCTCGTATCTTGGCCAAATCTATGCGTAACTGATTCTATGAATCAGGTGCATAGATACGATGCTGGCCATTCGGACTTACGACGGCGTGTCTGGAGATACGCCGTCGTAAGTCTTTAAGAATCTGGGCCATAGGCTTTTTTCCCCCTCTGTTTTCACCTGGCGATCTAGCCAGTAACACACCTCCTGTATTAGTGTCCTCTGGATTAAGGAGCACAGGGGGCATCTTTGGACAGCAGCATTGTTATTCTGGGGTGAGGGGAGTGCTAGGCTGGATGCACACTATACAATTTTCATTCGATTTATTCCTTTAGATTTACCAAAACCATGTAATATGAGGTCAAACCTAAACACTTAAAATTTTTATGAATCAGGCAGGCCCTTGTACTACATAGTTGAAGGTAAATCTTGAACAACAAAAATTGTATAGTATGTATCCAGCTTTAGATATACGAGCAGTTTTTCTTCTAGTCACTCTGCCTGTGCATTATACATACACAGTGCCGATCCACCCTATAGGTTCACTATGCAAGCCGCTTAGGGCCCCGCAATGCTGCGGAGGGCCCCCCAAATTACTAGAGGCCCCGCCTGGTGAGACGTCATTTTTGGCCCCTCACCCGCTTCGCTTCTCAACTCGCTGGCTGCATGGGAGAAGAGGTAAGAAGTCAGCACCCCCGCCATCTCACTTTAATGTAAGATGTCAGTTCCGATAGCAGAACACCCCCCCCCCCCCCCGCGCTTCTCAACTTTAATATTTAACCACTTGCCCACCGGGCCTATTCTGGCACTTCTCTCCTTCATGTAAAAATCATAATTTTTTTGCTAGAAAATTAATCAGAACCCCCAAACATTATATATATATATATTTTTTTTAGCAGACATCCTAGGGAATAAAATGGCAGTCATTGCTATACTTTTTGTAACACCGTATTTGCGCAGCGGTCTTACAAGCGCACTTTTTTTGGGAAAAAATCACTTTTTTGAATTAAAAAATAAGACAACAATAATTTTTGCCCAATTTTTTTATATATTGTGAAAGATAATGTTACGCTGAGTAAATGATACCCAACATGACACGCTTAAAAATTGCGCCCGCTCGTGGCATGGCATCAAACTTTTACCCTTAAAAATCTCGATAGGCGACGTTTAAAAAATTCTACAGGTTGCATTTTTTGAGCTACAGAGTAGTTCTAGGGCTCGAATTATTTCTCTTGCTCTAACGATCGCGGCGATACCTCACTTGTGTGGTTTGAACACCGTTTTCATATGCGGGCGCTACTCGCGTATGCGTTCGCTTCTGTGCGCGAGCTCCTCGGGACGGGGCGTTTTTAAAAAAATGTTTTTATTTTCTTATTTATTTTTATAAATTTTTACACTGCAATTAAAAAAAAAATTATCACTTTTATTCCTATTACAAGGAATGTAAACATCCCTTGTAATAGAAAAAAGCATGACAGGTCCTCTTAAATATGAGATCTGGGGTCAAAAAGACCTCAGATCTCATATTTAGGCTTAAATGCAAAAAAAGAAAAAAAAAAAGTCACTGTCGGCAGTGCCCCCCCCACTTCTCAACTTTAATGTGACATGTCATTTTGCTTAGGGCCCCAGGGAGGTCAGAATCGGCACTGTACATACAGTATAAATGTATTATAAATGTATTGGAAGAGGAGATTACCTTTTGCATTGGCTTTTCCGTAAAATTCATTATCGCCTTTTGAGTACGGAAAAGGGGCAAACAAATGTCATATAGAAGGAAAAGTAGTAGGCAGCATGCTAATGCCTAGAAGGCATTTATGACAGACAACCACATTCCATGAATGTTTAAGACGCCCTTCTCTGTAACAGGCATTCTGCCCTTTGTAAGGCAGGACGAGTATATAAATTCGGAGAAAACAGTCACATGATTTAGAACATAATGACAATAGAAACATACAGAATATGTTTTATAATAGGGAAAGTATCTTTGCCAAGATACACAGACTAGATATGGAACATGCAAACAATAACTTTACTCAGCTTTTGCAGTTTATAACAGATCTAGACAAAACAAGTGACAATAGGTTGTAACTAAGGCGAGACTAAGCTATTTAATTTCATACAGTTAGTTAACTTGCATTTTGAGTGCCAACTTCCTCTGCACACTGTTTGTAATCAGGTGCTTGGCTAAGAATAAAGAGTGAGAGAGACAATAGCTGCAGCTGCTTTTTATAGCTGCTGCCCTGCGGTGCTGAACTGGTTAATAGCTATATCAGCAAGAGGAGGGAGCTGCTGAGTATGAAGTTCAATAGACTGAGTCCGGCAGCACTGCACTGTGGGAACTGTAGTCCAGAGGAGAGAGACTCTACTGTAATCAAGCGCTTTCAAACTGCATTTTCCACAGAAATATTGCCAGAAGGAGGGGAAAGAGCCGTCTTTTCTCTACAGGCTGTACAGGACTTCCTTTTGCCATGATGGAGACTGGAGAGTGCACACTGCTGTCCATTGTGCACCATCACTGCTGCATATCAGTAGCCTAAGTGCTAATTTTGGGAATGCAAACAACCAGAGTCATCTGGGCTCAGAGCAGAGACTAAGCGCTGTGTGTGACCAGATGGTAAGCTGCAATATTGCTGGCACTGGTGAGCTGCTGCTGTGGGGATTTACTATCTGATACTAGAGACACTGAGCCCTTTAGGAACTGACCATACAGCCATATAGTAGCCCTATTGCTGCCTGCAGGTTTGACTGCCATGATTCTGATGTGCACCAACAGTGCAACTGGGCCCTAACACTAGCCAGTTGAAGAGTTAGTACTAAAACATGTCCCTTTACAGCTTCACCCTTTTGTTTATGCTAAGAGGTACCTTTCAGGTATGCATTGCGGCATATCCTAGCCATTCTCCTAGAGTGCACTATAGATTAGTTATAGTATTATTATTCATATTGCAGTTTATTCCTATATGCACTATTTATTGCTGATCTTGCTGATTTATTAGTTGATATCAGTCTAGTAGTACAGAATTTTAACCTAAGTCACTTTAGCCTAGAGATCACATTGTTTAGCAGACTGCCAGTGGCCAGGTACTCTCTCATAGGCTCCAGAGAGGCAGAAGAACTCACGGGGGTGGTTAGAGGACTAGTGCCTAAGAAGATAAGGGGTGGGGATGCAGGATGGCTTAGGGTGAAGTTTTGGAATTGATGAATAATGCACTATTTAACCACTTGCCAACTGTGCTATAGCCAAAAGACAGCTACAGCGCGGCAGGCTAGTTCTAGAGACCATGATATGATGACCCCGGTGATCATGCCTGCCGCGTACCCGCTTCTGGACATAAGTGGCACACTTTGTAAACACAGTGTCCAGAGAATGCCAATCAGTGCCGATCAACAGCTCTTTACCACATGATCAGCTGTGTCTTATGACAGCTGATCACGGATGTAAACAGAAGCCGGCCTGGCTTCTCTAAAATGAACATGTACACTGATAATCAGGGCACTGATTATCAGGGTCCTGATTATCAGTGCAGTCCCAACAGTGCTGCCAGTCTCTGCCCACCAGTGCTTCCAGTTTCTGCCCACTGGTGCTGCCAATAAGTGCCCATTAGCATCATCTATCAGTGTCACCTATCAGTTTCCATCAGTGCAGCCTCATCAGTGCCCATCAGTGCCTCCTCGTTAGTCCCCACCAGTGCCACCTCATCAGTCCACCCTATCAGTTCCCATAAATGCCCATCAGTGCCGCCTCATCAATGATCATCAGTACAGCCTATTAGTGCCCATCAGTGTCACCTATCAGTGCCACCTATCGGTGCCCATCAGTTTCACCTCTCAGTGCAGCCTCATCAGTGCCCACCAGTTCCTCATCATCAGTGCCCACCAGTGCCGCCTTATCAGTGCAGCCTATCAGTGCCCATCAATGCCGCCTCATCAGTGCAGCCACATCAGTGAAGGAGAAAAATTACCTGTTTGCAAAATTTTATAACAAACTATGAAAAAGTTGTTTTTTTTCTTCAAAATTTTCGGTCTTTATTTGTTTGTTTAGCAAAAAAAACAAAAAACAGTGGTGATTAAATAATGCCAAAAAAAAGCTACCGGTATATTTGTGTGAAAAAAATGATGAAAATGTTGTTTGAGTATAGTGTTGCATGACCGAGCAATTGTCATTCAAAGTGTGAAAGCGCTGAAAGCTGAAAATTGGCTTAGGCAGGAAGGGGGTAAAAGTGTCTAGTAGGCAAGGGGTTAAAAGAGATGTATTGGGTTTTTTTTTTTTTTTTCAATCATACTTACCTAGGTGGATGCAGCATAGGACTGATGAGGCATCCGTCCCCAGCCAGCTCTAACACTGAGAACCGAGAGATCTAACACCACTGATTGCTCAGTTCTCAGTGCTCCCTGAGCAGAGAGATTGTGACTGTCAGTCACCGCTCTCTGTTCTTCCCCCGCCTCACTCACTGGAGCGCTGGGCTGTGGAGGGGCAGGAGCGGTTGGCTCAGGCTCTCAGGGGGTTGCTGGGAGGCTGAACCGGGTGCCAGTCTAGGCATGTGGGTGGATCCCGACTGCATTGTCGCGATCTTGCCCAAGTCTGGAGCGGCGCTGTGATGTCAACCGATAGCAGGCTTCAGCCCGCTGTCTGCTGAAAACAGGTCTACAGGAGTGCAGAATAAACTGCACTCCTGTGATCCAAAGCAGAAGTACAGCCAAAACAAGCTTTGGCTGTCATTCTCCTTTAAATTTTATTTTTCTCCTGGAGTTAGACTTTAATTGTGTTGAGATCAGGGCTCCGTGGGGGCCATACTATTTCTTCCAGGACTTCTTTATCTTCTTTTTTATTGAAGATAGTTCTTTATGACTTTGGCTGTATGTTTGGTATCTTTGTACTGCTGCAGAATGAATTTTGGACCGATCAGATGCCTCCCTGAAGTTATTACATAACTAATAAATGGACCTGTTCAATGAGTTACTAATATGTACATTCTGTATTCATCTTTATTGTACTGCTAAATATTACATTTTAAATTCCATATCCCCAAAAGAATGATAAACGATGCATTGAAAAAGACAACGGGCTAGATTCAGCAAGAAGATACGTCGGCGTATCTCCAGATACGGCGCCGTAATTTCAAATCTGCACAGTCGTATCTTTACGCCGATTCTCCAAGGCAGATACGTAGAAAAAATAGGCTTCCTCCGCCGACGTAACTTGAATACGGCGGCGTATAATTGTGTGCATTTTTACGCTGGCCGCTAGGGGCGCTTCCGTTGTTTTCGGCGTAGAATATGCAAATGACCTAGATACGCCGATTCACAAACGTACGTACGCCCGGCGCAATTTTTTACGTCGTTTACGTTAGGCTTTTTCGGCGTAAGGTTACTCCTGCTATTAGGAGGCGCAGCCAATAGTATGGACGTCGTTCCCGCTTCAAAATTTGAATTTTTTACGTTGTTTGCGTAAGTCGTTCGCGAATAGGGCTGGACGTAATTTACGTTCACGTCGAAAGCAATGACGATTTGCGGCGGAATTTCGAGCATGCGCACTGGGATTCTTTCACAAACGGCGCATGCGCCGTTCGTAAAAAACGTAAAATACGCGGGGTCAACATTAATTTAAATAAAACACGCCCCCTCATCCTCATTTGAATTAGGCGCGCTTACGCCGGCCCCATTTACGCTACGCAGCCGTAAGTTAGGAGGCAAGTGCTTTGTGAATACAGCACTTGCCTCTATAACTTACGGCGGCACAGCGTAAATACGATACGCTGCGCCACCGTAATAATTTGCGCAGCTACCTGAATCTAGCCTAACATTGTCATAACTACACTCCTACAGCTGTTACATTTAGATGACACCATATATTCATGCAGCTTTTATATATTCATCATATATCATCAAACACCACTCACATCCATAAGGGTACTCTTATATTACGTTTTATCACAATGTTCATTTCCTCTCTCAGATGCTATCAATATCAGGGTATTTCATAAATTTACCTGTAGACTGATAACATGCCAGCTTTAAACAAGGTGTGCAGCGTAGTGTGAGTCAATGGTATCATGAATGAGCTTTGATATTTATTTTTTCTAAACAGGATGCAATAAATCCCTATTCACACACAGCACAGGCTGTTAGATGCTGTCAAGTTCAATTATGTTTCTCTATTGTAAATTTATATCAAGAGCTAGCTGTGTCACTTCTCATTTGAAAGCAGAACTCCAGCTAAAACTTAAAAGTAAATAAACATGTAAGAATTAAAAATTGGCTTTTGTTACAATACTAAGCATCAATTTTGTGATGTCCCCGGCAGTACTTGTAATCTGCCTCTAGATGTCGTCTTCCAGATTGAGTAATAATCAGACCACTTCCTTTGAGCCCACGCTATCATGGACCTGCCAACCTGATTTTGTCTTTTTAAATAGAAGTCCTCTTTAGGCATGATGAATATGACAGTATTAAAGATAACAGTGAAGCTCTCACTGACTGCAAGCATTTGTTTTCTTGAAGACATTTTAGAAAAGAAAATGAGGAAGTACAAACCTTTTTTTGTGTTTTCTACTGATTGAAGAGCTATTTGTGAGAAGTTTAAGGAGTCTGCTATTATATATCCTCATCTGAATCTTCTAATTGTCTGCTGAGCTGCCCTGGCCTCTAAGATTCCTGGAGTTAAAGTGGAGGTCCACCCTAAAAAAAAAAAGAAAATTACACCAAAATGCTGCAAAAAAAATTGAGAAAAAATAGAAAAGAAAAAACAGAAATTGCGGTTGCTAGGCATATCTTCCTAATCTGCCTCTTCCTAGTCCACGGCTGGTCTTCATCCTCGCGTTGTCTTCTGGGGAATGGGGCGCGCTGTCTTCTGGGAACTGTGTGTATCCCAGAGATCAGCCGCCCATTCATACAGCACCGCGAGACTCGCGCATGCGCAGTAGGAAACGGACAGGGAAGCCACAAGGCTCCACTGCCTGTTTCCCTTAGTGAGGATGGCGGCGCCGGGACCTGCCACGATCGAGGGATCGGCCTCGGGGGGCGGACATTGCGGGCACCTAGGACAAGTAAGTGTCCTTATTAACCCCCCTGGCGGTAACCCCGAGCGTGACTCGGGTTAGATTTTTTCTGCTGCGATCGGTATCCCCGAGTCACGTTTGGGGTAGATATGCAGAGCCTGCAGCGTGCGCTGGCTTACCTTGTCCTGGATCCAGCGATGTCACCGCGCTGTGTGAGCGAGCAGGGCCACGCTCGATTCACACAGCGTCCTCCTGTGCCGCCGATCTCCGTTCCCTGCGACGTTACGACGCACGGGAGCAGAGATCGGCGCCAAATTCAAAAACGTAAACAAACACATTACATACAGTATACTGTAATCTTATAGATTACAGTACTGTATGTAAAAAATACACACCTCCCTTGTCCCTAGTGGTCTGCTCAGTGCCCTACATGTACTTTTGTATAATAAAAACCTTTTTTTCTGCCTACAAACTGTAGATTGTCCATAGCAACCAAAAGTGTCCCTTTATGTCAAAAATGGTTTTAGATCAGCTAAAAAACAGCGATAATAAATTATAATCACTTGCAGAATTGTGCGATAGCGATTTGTGGGGAAATTCGTCATAAAAAAAAAAAAAATAATAATGACAGCGACAATTCTGCAACTGAGAAAATTTCAGTGATTTTGAGTTGATTACATTATTGAATAATTTTTATTATAATTATATTATTATTTGTTATAATTATTTATAATTATTTATTATATTATAATTTATCATTTTGTTTTTAAAAAAATGTCATACCCGGGATGCCTACTAGACTCTTGTTTGGTCAGATTTAAGTGAGTTATTCCTAAAAATTACAGGCCTACAGTATTAAATGCCAAATTTCCTTGCAAATAATTGTACCGCTTTTGGTACGTAATTCCAGACAGAATCATACCAACAGGGAGGTTAAAAGTCAGCAGCTTCAGTGTTTGTAGCTGCTGACTTTTAAAAAAAAAAAAATCGCGGGTGGAACCCCGCTTTAAGCTGGCCATACACTGATCAAAATGCATCTGGTTCATCAGGAACAGTCTGAATTTCAATCAGTGTGTGGCAGTCCCTGCTTGACAGAAGATGTTAGAAATGCTTTCTCAATCAGCCGCTGCCGCCAATCAGCTGGTATTACCTTTCCTTTTCATTCAGCTGATGTAATGTTCTGTAAGGGCCCTTTCCCACTGCTCAGATGAAAAATACGCAGGAAAAAATGAATTTGCATGTTTGATGTGAGTTTTTGAAGCGTTTTTGGTGCTTTTACTGGTTGCCTGACAACAATCATGCACCTGTAAAACATAGGTATATGACTCAAAAAGTGCCTTTTTGGTGTATTTTTTATGCTTTTTACATTTATTTCAATGGGGATTTGTTTTTTGGTGTGCTTCTTAAACATGCAGCAAAAATGCAGCAAAAATGCAGCATGCAGGTTTTTTAAAAACACATGACACACATTGGTGTGAAGAGTTCCATAGGATTTAAATGGATATATTTTTCATGTATTTTTGTGTAGCAAACTCCTGGGTTTAGAAAAGGCTGTTAGGTACATTTAATTTGGTTTTACTGCAATCATTGTAGCAGGAATTGATTGGTTAGGGCTGCTCAGGTTTTCACAAGCTGCTGCTCTGCTACATCCTCCTGTATTCTGGAGATTTCCAGAATAATGTGGGAGGGAGGGCAGAAGCTGCAGTCTAAATATTTATGGAACTTCCACCAATCCCTGGGGAGGTGTGCCCAGAAGGTGAGGAGGGAGCCCATAAATATTTTGAGCCTGAGTGACAAGGGGGGCTAAGGCAGCATCCCAGGGTCCAGCCTGGGCAGAAACTAGTTTGAAGATTCCAGGGTCCAGCTAGGCTTAGCTGGAGGGACAATCTACAGAGCAACCCGGGATCCAAGGGGTCCAGAGAAAGTTCCCAGGAGGAGAGCTGGGAAGGAAGCTGTAGGAGAGAGCCCTTGTTGTTCAGTGACTAAGTAAGCCTTTATAAACCTCATAGGGAATAGTGTTGCTCACGAATATTCGCATTGCGAATATTCGACTCGAATATAGCATATTCGAGAAATCGCGCTATATTTCGAATTTCGCGGTGAATATTCGCAATTCCGAATATTCACATTTTTTCAATTTGATTTTTAAAACAGATCACATCCTATCGACGTCTAAAAGCATTGCTGGTATGATTAGAGACCCTGGGCCGAGTAGCTAAGCTGAGGCGATCCTTTTATGTTGCCAAATTGAAAAAAAAAAAAATTGCGATTTTTCGCTATTGCGAATGCGAAAATGATTGCGAATTTTCGATAACTGTGGTAGGAGAACTCTGATTGTCTCTGATGCAAAAGGGGGGGGCTTTGTGTATGTGTATGTTATGAATATTTGTATGTTTGATATTATTATTTTTTGTAAGAAGGAAAAAATTGCGCATACCTTAAAAAAGGGGAGAATACAGCAGCAACTCAAAAATGTTATACAACATAAATTAATACAAGACAGAAAATGGAGTCGCTCTACAAGAATAAAAAATATGTCTAGTGACAAGACATGTGGGCAAATTATAAAATAAGCAAGCGCAAATAACTTGTGAAATACACAGTGAAACAAATATATAAAGAAATATAGTCCCAATAATAGAAAAATAATCTTTCATAAAAATGTCTTTGATATGTGAAGTGAAAAAAAGTCCAAAGCATGCAGCATGAACGTGTTCAATCTTCAAGGTGTTTGATTGACAAACGGCTGTGACAGATGGATAGAGTAAAGAATCACCACCAATGCAAAACACTTTTTATTTTGTATTGTAAAATATCACGAATATTCTGAGCCAATCAGAGTGCTCCTTCAGCATTTGCCGAATATTCGCAATTATTTTGTATTGTAAAATATCAAGAATATTCTGAGCCAATCAGAGTGCTCCTTCTGCATTTGCCGAATATTCGCAATTATTTTGTATTGTAAAATATCAAGAATATTCTGAGCCAATCAGAGTGCTCCTTCCGCATTTGCCGAATATTCGCAATTATTTTGTATTGTAAAATATCACGAATATTCTGAGCCAATCAGAGTGCTCCTACAGCATTTGTCGAAATTGCGCAATAAATATCGCATTCGCATGTTGCGATATTTCGATAAAATATCACGAATATTCTGAGCCAATCAGAGCGCTCCTCCAGCATTTCTCGAAATTGCGCAATAAATATCGCATTCGCATGTTGCGATATTTCGATAAAATATCACGAATATTCTGAGCCAATCAGAGTGCTCCTACCGCAGTTATCAAAAAAATCGCAATTATTTTCGCATTCGCAATAGCGAAAAATCGCAATCATTTAATTTCGATAAAATATCACGAATATTCGAATTTAGCGAATATATCTCGAATATTCGAATATATATTCGAGATATATCGCGAAATCGAATATGGCATATTCTGCTCAACACTAATAGGGAAAAAGCCTGGTAGATATCGGCAGGGGGCAACCAATGATCTTGTGGCTAAGTGAGTACAAGGCCCCAGTGCTACAAGAGTGTCTGTGTAGTGCTTAAAGTGGTTGTAAAGTCATACTTTTTTTTTTTGTTATCTGAATGCATTCAGATAAAAAGCCTTCTGTGTGCAGCAGCCCCCCTTAGCCCCCCTAACACTTACCAGAGCCCTATCTCGTTCCAGCGATGTCCACGAGTATCTCAGCCATCCGAGATTCTCCCTCCTGATTGGCTGAGACACAGCAGCGGCGCTATTGGCTCTCTCTGCTGTCAAAGTCAGTTAGCCAATCAGGGCAGAGAGTGGGCAGGGCCGGGTCGGGGGTCCATATCTGAATGGACACAGGGAGCTGTGACTCGGCTTGGTTGACCCCATAGTAAGCTCCTTGCTGTGGGGGCACTCAACAAAAGTGAGGGACCAGGATCACAGAAGAGGGACCAGAGAAGAGCAGGATACTGGCTGCTCTGTGCAAATCCACTGCAACAGAGCAGGTAATGTAAGTATGACATTTTTGTTATTTTTATAAGCAAAAAAAGACTTTACAATTACTTTAAAGTGGATGTAAACAAGATTCATGAAATTTGACACAAGCACATATATCTGTAGTGTTTTCTTATCTCTCTCCAAAACACTAAGTCCTGTGTCTTTCTGCTGTTTTGTTGCTCTGTTATTAGCATGATAACTTCTTTCAATTCTCCGTAAACCAAGCTAAAGACCAGCCTGAAGTTTGTGTCGGGAAGGTTGCTATAAATAAATGAGCAGAGAGCTTGTCTTGCCTATGTGGAGTGGGGGTGTGTGCGCCTTTCCTCCAATCAGCTGTCTTGGCTGTGTGTGCCAAGTATACACTCCTAGTGCTGAACAGGAAGAGAAAATCTCCTAACATGATATGCAATTTCTAAAGAATATATAAAGCTGAAGACAGCAAATATACATGTAAAACTTATGTAGGAGGATTTGTCTAATTCCTGTGTATCATCTAAGGCTGATCATTTCACTGGGTATATGTGAGGGTTTACATCCACTTTAAGTCTCCGGGAAAAGGACAGATAACAAGCTGCAGAGAGATTCTGTGAGACTTTGCTAGGAGAGGTACAGCCAGAAGTGTGCCATTGCAGCCAAGCACGGGGTGCAATGCTGTCGGGTGTTGTACAGGAGCAGCTGAAGGTGTACTTTTTGTCCTTTGTCAAGAGTCGGACATGCGTAGCCAGAAGGTTAGTAGTCCTCAAGTTGTTCAAGTTCTACAGTTCGGGGGTATCCTATGCTTCCTATCCCCATCCAAGTTCACCGTTTTCCACAAAAAAAAAATACAAAAATAAACCCCTAGACTGGTTATTGAATCAGAGAAAGACTGCCAAAAATGCTGTGTGCCTCGCTGTGTGCGCTAAGGGGAGCAAATAGGCCCTAATTATCAGCTGCTCTCTAGGACATGCGCTACATTTGTTCCGCTTTCAAAAACTCATGAAAAACTGATCACTGTGAAAGGACCCTAAAATTCAATGTAACATGGCAACCTGGAGGCCTTCCATACACAGTTGGTTTACAGACATTCCCCAGAAATTTCATTTCCTCCATGTGTGATTGGCTCACTGATTTTCCCAGAAGTCAAAAAAGGATAAAGACACTGCTGCAACTTTCCTTACTGGAACTGTGAAAGTGCATCAGCTGATCCTCTTGAACACAGACTATTCAGAAATAAAACTAAAATTAAAGTGACGATAATCTATATCCTTATTCTCCAAAAATAATGGTTTTGTAATCTATGTAATTTCTTATGCCGCATACACACCATCACATTATGTGATGAAAAAAAACGACGTTTTTAAAAACGTCACTTTAAATGACCGTGTGTGGGGGGGGAAACGTCGTTTTATGTCTTTTTTATGTGTCGTTTTTTACTTCACAGAAATTGACCGTGTGTAACAAAAAACGGCGTTTAAAACGACGTTTTTACACCCACGCATGCCCAGAAGCTAGTTATGAAGCGAGCGTCAATGGAAAAAAGTGGTGAACGTAACCTCGCTTTGCTAGAGCATTGTGAGAAAAACGATGGTGTGTAGGCAACTTCGTCTTTGAAAATTTAAGTCTCAAAAACTTTGTTTTTTACTTCACAGAAAATGTCGTTTTTTTCCATCACATAAAGTGATGGTGTGTATGCGGCATTACTGTGTTTTTCTGCCTCTGTGTCCTCCATGCACTGCCGAACCTCTCCTTTTCCTTCCTACTTCCATTTATTTGGCATAAATACTTGCAGTCATGTCCACTAAACATCCCATAGCCCACAGTCCCTAGTCCATCCCAGGAACAATCAAGAGAGGGTAGCTACTAAGGATGAGCTCAGACGTGTTCCCAAGTCCACGTGCCCCCACCTGCCAAGAAGCTGACACTCTGCAGCGCTAATCACAGGCAGTGAGACATTTCCCAATCTGTGCAGCCACGGATCAGGAAATGTCTCACTGCCTGTGATTAGTGCTGCGCAGTGTCAACTACCTGGAGGGCGTGGGCACGCGGACTTGAGAACAGGCCTGAGCTCATCCTTAGTAGCTACTTTTCTACATACAGTGCAACCATGGAGAACAAACATAACCACCCTCTAATAGGAAGTCAGATCACAGCAGCAAAAAAAAAAAAAAGGGAATTTGGAGAGGCTGAGAGCAATAGAAGGTACTTTTTTTTTAGTTAAGATTACATACTTAAGAGTTTTTTTCTACCAGAATTTAGTATCACATTACGTTTCATTTTTTCAATAGTTCCTGGTTTTGAACTATACTGATATTCAACCAGACTGTATGGCGCGTCTCTCTTGTAGGGGATTCCTGATACACGTTCTTTCCCAACCTCTATTGTGCTTACGTCCTTTATTAGTTTCTAACAATGTGCAAACAAATTGTTCTACACTCTCCCTATGCAAAAATATTTATATCATTAGATTGCTTCTCTTTCCCTATCATTTAAACCTCAAAACAGAAACTGAATATATTTCAGCTTACTAGTCATTAGATGTGGTGGCTGTATTAGTTTTCTTGTTAAGCTATTCCCCTTTATTTTTACCTGTTGTCTGTCAGTAGCACACTTCATGTCCTAGGATATATTTATTATTTGTTTACATTTTTGTTTTCTTTTAACTCATAATCTGTCCTAGGGTGACAACTGTACTCAACAACATTGTTATCCTAGAACAGTAAGGCCCCGTACACACGGTCGGACCGAACCGATGAGAATGGTCCGACGGACCATTTTCATCGGTTCACCGCAGAAGTGGCCTGATGGTCTGATGTGTGTACACACCATCAGTTCAAAATCCGATCGGGTCAGAACGCGGTGACGTAAAACACACGACGTGCTGAAAAAAACGAAGTTCAATGCTTCCAAGCATTCGTCGACTTGATTCTGAGCATGCGCGGGTTTTGAACCGATGCTTTTCTGTACTAACCATCGGTTTGGTCCGATCGGGCAGCAGTCCATCGGTTCGGTTTTGAAGCATGTTTTAAAATTTTGGACCGAAGGAAAACAGACCGATGGCCTATACAAACGGTCAGTTTGGTCCGATGAAACTGAACTTCGGTTCATTCTCATTGGTTCGGTCCGACCGTGTGTACGGGGCCTTAGTGTGTTAGGACTATATAACAACTCCCTCTCTTCTCCATATCAGTGAGGGGTGTTTTCAGGGCCAGTGCAAGGATTTTTGTCTACACAAGTGAATGTGCATTTTGCTACCCCCTCCTCTTTGAGCTATGCTGGCAGTGTGTAATGGAAGGGCAGGGTTTTGCATTCCCCTACTTCCCTTCACTCATAAGTGCCAATTCACATCATAAATCGCATTAATCGGTAAGCTGCTATATGTTGCCACTGTGACAAGACCAGACATAGTCGCAGCAGTGGGCATACTATGCAGGAAAGTCTCAACTCCCTGTAAGCGTGACTGGAACGCAGTAAAAAGAGTAATGCAATACCTCCAAGGAACAATTCAGATGAAGTTACGGTTACCAGCTACATCAAATCCAAAACTGGTCGTATATGTGGATGCTGATTGGGCCGGGGACGGCACAGACTGCAAATCCACAATTGGATTCATCTTCCAGTATGGGGAAGAAGCTATAAGTCGGTCTAGTCAAAAGAAAGTAACTGTCGCTCTATCTTCAACTGAAGCAGTGTCAAGAAGTGATATGGATTCGTCATTTTTTTGTGAACATTGGAATAGACATGTCAAAACCAATTCCAATTTTTGAAGACAACCAGGGATGTACAAAGCTCATGCAATCAGAAAGGGACTGTCCTAGAACCAAACACATTGATGTCAACTATCACCTACTGAGGGACAATCAAGAGCAAGGTGTTATTGACATTCAATACTGCCCATCAGAGGAGAAGACTGCTGATGCACTCACCAAGCCGTCATCATTATTTTCAGAAGAAGCTAAATATAATTGGACAAACACATGCTGTTGAGAAGGGGCGTTTAAAGCACAACAGCATAGTTGCTTATAAACTGACTTTATACATCATACCTTTCTATGCAACAGGTGGCGCTGTAGTAGTATAGTGTTATAGCATGTGTTCTATGATATGACAGGATGTACCGTCTTTTTCTGTTCTTCGTACTTGATAGTTGTTCTCTTCTTGTTTCTCATGCTGTAAAGACATGCATTGCAATCCTCTGCTAACAGGTACAGCAGATGCTTGTTCACAACATTTATGTATAGAAAAACATAGAATATATAGTATAAAAGCATTGCCCCTCCTTCTATTGATCACAAGAAATTTCAATCAATTCATTAGCTGTTATCTGGGTGAGACAATAGAACGGGGGGAGGGGGCAAGCCAAAAACCAGATATTTTTAATAATAAATAGAATACATATACGAATGTAGCAAGAATGTATTATTGAAACAAAATTAAATTAATTAATCCATTACAAAAAAAACATGGAAACAAAACGCCCAGGGAAAAAAGACCAGAAATATACAAAATATGAGAGATGGGTGGGAAAAAAATCAATTATCTTAAAGGGGTTGTAAAGCTTCAAAAACATTTTTTTTTAACCAACATGTTATACTTACCTCCACTGTGCAGCTCGTTTTGCACAGAGTGGCCCTGATCCACGTCTTCTGGGGTCCCTTGGCATCTGTCTCGGCTCCTCCCCGTTTATGGTAACCCCCCTGGGAAGCGCTCTCCCAAGGGGTTTACCTTGCGGACGGGCTCCCGATTTGTGTATCCAGTGTCCATAGCCACTGACTACAGGACTCGGCCCCCGCCCCCCAGCCCTTGCTGTGCTGCTATCAAGCTATCCAATGTAGAGCCGAGAAGACCAGGCCGAGTTCAAGCGTGTTCTCGGAGCGGGACTTTCGAGGGCTCAGGTAATGAAACCAGGGGGTTGTGGGGCCTGTAATTATAGGATGTTTTTTCACCTTAATGCATAGGATGCATGAAGGTTTACAAACCCTTTAAATGTAAGTCCAGGTCAAACGAGGGGAGAAAGGGAGATACAGAGAGAGGAATAGAGAGACAGATATAGAGAGAGAGAGGGAGATGAAGAGAAAGGGGAGAGAGAACAAGAGAGAGCGATAAAGAGAGAGAGATACAGAGAGAGGGATACAGAGAGAGTGTGAGAGGGAGAGAGAGAACGAGGGGGGTACAGAGAGAGTGTGAGAGAGGGAGATAAAAAGAGAAAGAGTGATACAGAGAGAGTGTGAGACGGAGAGAGAACGAGGGGGAGAGAGGGAGATAAAGAGAAAGGGGGAGAGAGAGAGAAACGAGAGAGTGTGAGAGGGAGGGAGATAAAGAGAGACAGAGGGAGAGGGAGAGAGAGAGAGAATGAAGGAGGGAGAAAACGAGGAAGAGAGAGCGATAAAGAGAGAGGGAGGGGAGAGAGGAGGGTGAGAAGGAGGAAGAGAGGAGAAAGGAAGAGGGTGGGGGAAGTAAGGGGGAGGAGAGGGCGGAGAGAAGGGGTGGGGGGAGAGAGGGAGAGGGCGGAGGGGGGCTGTTCCTGGTGTGGAAGGCTTACCAATTATGCCCCCCTTTTCAGGCCAGTCTCACCCAGGGCTGTGGCAGCTAGCAGCTCTGATTTCAAACTGCTGTCCATAGAACTTCTCTTACAGCACAGTACAGTCGGATCGGACAAGCAGCGGAATGAGGAAGGGGGTAGTAGTAAAGTGGAGGCCGGATGAAAGGACAGGAGACGGAGTGGATTCAGCCTTACTCCCATGCAAGCTGGCTTTCCCCACTCTCGCTTTGTCACTATGACAGGCTGCCAGTGGCTGTTGGGGGTTAGAGGTGGAGGGGTACAGCTTCTCCTCTACACATTATCCAAGTTGGTCATGGTATCTGGGGAAAAAGACTCTCCTCCGGTAGCTGCACACACAGGCTCCGCCTCCTGCTCCTCTGGCTCTTGTTTATCCTCATCCCCCCTGGATTATCCTCTGGCTTGTCACCCTGCATCCCACAATAGAGCTCTAATCTGCTCTGTGAGGTAGGGTGCGTGATAGCAGAAGTCGTGTGGGGTCACTGTGTCAGCAATGTGGCAGTGCTAGCCACAATCCTGTCACCCTAAGGCGACTGCCTATGACGCCTTAGGGTGGCACAGGCCCTAGGTGTTTTGCAGTCCAGGTAGATTGCTGGGAAAAATGCTAACTGATAGCAGTCCAGATTTCTGGCTGGATGAACAGCTACTTTTTTTTTACTCGTTGAACAGATATAATAAACTGCTTTTAACAGTATAATTTAGGGCTCATTTACACCACAGTCTCTGCATTCACTGTGCATAACTGTATGTGCAGTTGCATGCGTTTTCACTGTGATTGCAGTACAGTTTGTTGAATTTCTTTTTCATTTATTTCAATTTATTTTCTTTAGTAGGTTGCATTTGCATTTTGTTCAAGTGCATTTGCGGTTGGTTTGCGCATGTTTACGCGCTTTTGCAGTGCATTCCAGTGCAAAAAAATACAGCATGCATTATTTTTTGAACGCACGTGAAAGCACTGCAGTGGTGAAAACTAGGATCATTAGAATACATTCATTTTTCTTGCATACACGTTTGTACTTGCTCTGTCCAAAATTTCAAAAAAAAGTATTGCCTTTAGTTCTACTTTAAGATTAGGGGTCGGTTTACACCACAATTTCTGCATTCCAGAGACGTTTCTGCATACACATTGTACTTGCTCTGTCCAACTGTACCCATATAAAATGTATGTGATTTATGTGATTTTTTTCCCCCACAAATAGAGCTTTCTTTTGGTAGTATTTGATCACCTCTGCGGTTTTTATTTTTTGCACTATGAACAAAAAAAATACCAACAATTTTGAAAAAAAAAACAATATTTTTCACTTTAAAACATTTTTTATTTCTTCATATATTTAGGTCAATATGTATTTTGCTACATATTGTTGGTAACAAAAAAAAAATCCCAGCAAGTGTTTATTGATTGGTTTGCACAAAAGTTTATGGCCCGGATTCACGTAGATAGGCGCATCTTTGTGCAGGGAAGTAGTGGGCGTGATCTATTAAAATGAAGTGTGACCCCATGTAAATGAAGGGCCGAACGGCGCATGCTCAGAATCACGTCGAATTTATGCCCTAAGATACGCTGGCACAATGGCAACGACGTGAACGTAACCTACGCCCAGCCCCATTCACGTACCACTTACATAAACAACGTAAAATACGACGGCTGTTCCGTCGTCCATACCCTAACATGACTTACACCTGCTTTAGGTGGAATAACTATACGCCGGACGTACGCCTTACGTAAACGGCGTATACTCATGCGACGGGCGCAAGTACGTTCGTGAATCGGCGTATACGCGGCCAGCGTAAATATGTGCCCAAGATACTACGGCGTAGGAGACTTACATCGGTCGGATGGAGCCGAAATTCAGGCGTATGTTATTTTAAGCATCAGGCGCATAGATACGACGGCGCATCAGTGCACTTACACTGCGTATCAGAAGATACGTTGGCGTAAGTGCTTTCTGAATCCGGGCCATAGCATCTACAAACTATAGGATATTTTTATTTTTTATTTTTTACTAGCAGTGGTGGCAATAAGTGACTCATAGCAGGACTGCGATATTGTGGTTGTCATTCCAACCCTAACTGACACTTTTTGGGGACCAGTGACACTAAGGCCTTGTACACACGATAGGTTAACCAAAGGACAACCGTCTGAAGGACCGTTGTCATAGGTTAACCTATGAAGCTGACTGATGGTCCGTCGTGCATACAAACCATCAGTAAATAAACCGATCGTGTCAGAACGCGGTGACGTAAAACACAACGACGTGCTGAAAAAAACGAAGTTCAATGCTTCCAAGCATGCGTCGACTTGATTCTGAGCATGCGCGGGTTTTTAACCAATGGTTTTGCGTACTAACGATAGGTTTTGACCTATCGGTTAGGCATCCGTCGGTTAAATTTTAAAGCAAGTTGTCATTTTTTTAACCTAAGGTTAAATAACCTATGGGGCCTACACACGATCGGTTTTGACCGATGAAAACAGTCCTTCAGACCGTCGTCCTCTGGCTATCCTATCGTGTGTACGAGGCCTAATACAATGATCAGTGCTTAAAATATGCAATTTCACTGTACTAATGACACTGCCTGGGAAAGGCGTTAACATCAGAAGCAATCAAGGGGTTAACTGTGTGCCTAGCCAGTTTTTTACTATACTGTGTGAGGTGCTTTTACTAAGGGAGGTGATGGAATTTATATATTTATATATATATATATATATATATATATATATATATATATATATATATATATATTGTGAGGGATTAGCTCGTGGGGATCACCTTTTCTGAAATCACAGTCTGTAAGAAGGCACTTTCTTTTAAGTCTGGCGGATGCCAGATTTTATTTATAAACGGTTTGCAGATTAAAATAAACAAAACATGCAGTAAAGCAAACCTTTTCCGTCCAGCACTCAGCGCTCCCCTCACTCAGGTCCCTTCATGAGTTTTTAAGCCAGAGCCCTGTTGTGCTCTCTTCCTGGACATTTAAAGTCCAGCTGATTGTGGACTCCAGTGGACCCAAACATCCGGACCGGAACCCTAGCCAGGCCCAGAGGCTGTAAAACCCGGAATGGATTCCGGTTCAGTCTCTCATGATAGAACGTATGCGAGGTGAAATGTACCTATGATCATGTATCGCACCTCGCATAGCATCACATATCCTCCCCCTCTGCTCAAGCCCCTGCGGCTGAGCACTTGACCCAACCATACAGTGCACACGGGAGAGGGCATCTGCATTATTTTGGAGCTTCCCTGGCCTGTGCTCCACCGTAAATTTAAAAGGCTGTAGAGCCAGGAACCACCTTGTCACACGAGCATTTTTCTCCCTGTTATCACACATCCACTTCAGGGGAGCATGGTCTGTGACCAGCTTAAAGCGGTAGTTCACCCTCCTTCACCCCATTATTCCATTACTTTCGGCATCGTAGCGCGAGCTACGGTATGCCGGTCTTAAATTTTTAAACCCCGTACTCACTGTGCTATTGTTGATTGAAGAATCCGACTCCCGCGGGGAATGGGCGTGCCTATGGAGAGGGAGGATGATTGACGGCCGGCTCTGGCACGTCACGCTCCCCGAAGACAGCCGGAGTAGGTCTCGGCTATTCACAGCGCCTGCGCACAGGCTATGCGCAGGCGCCGTGAATAGCCAAGCCTATTTCGGCTATTTCCGGAGAAGCGTGACGTGCCAGGGCCGGCCGTCAATCACCTTCTCTCACCAGAGGAACGCCCATTCCCCGGATTCTTCAATCAACGATACCGCAGTGAGTACGGGCATAAAAAATGTAAGACCGGCATACCGTAGCTCGCGCTACGATGCCGAATTTAATTGTCTAATAAAAAAAAATTTTTTTTTTTTTTTTTACAGGGCGAACCCCCGCTTTAAATGACCTCCCCAGTAGGTAATACCTCAGGGAGTCTAAGGCCCACTTAATGGCGAGACACTCCTTTTCTACGATGGCATAATTTTTCTCGTGCTTGTTCAGCTTCCTGCTCAGGTATACCACTGGGTGCTCCTCACCATCCCTGATCTGTGACAGTACGGCCCCTAGTTCCACCTCAGAGGCGTCCGTCTGTATAACAAACTCCTGGCTAAAATCCGGGGTTACTGGTACGGGTACCATACAAAGAGCCTGTTTTAACTTCTGAAATGCCCCCTCGGCTTCGGGGTTCCATTTGACCATGACCGACTCCTTACCCTTCGTTAGATCGGTCAAGGGGGCGGCAATGGTGGCAAAATTGGGTATGAAACGCCTGTAATACACCGTAATGCCCAGGAAGGCCCTCACTTGTTTTTTATTGACTGGTTGGGGCCATTTTTGAATTGCCTCAATCTTATTGGTCTGCGGCTTGACCATCCTCCGGCCAATAATGTACCCAAGGTATTTGGCCTCCTCCAGGCCTATGGCACATTTCTTTGGATTGGCCGTGAGACGTGCTTCCCTAAGGGAATCTACGACCGCTTGTACACGGAGCAGGTGCGATTCCCAATCTGGGCTGTGGATGACCACATCGTCCAAGTACGCCGCTGCATACGAGCGATGTGGTCTCAAAATTTTGTCTAGGGTCGTTATGTAGCGAGCCTGTCCCAACCTGTCCACAAGTTCGTCGACCCGGGGCATCGGGTAGGCGTCAAATTTGGACACACTGTTAAGTTTTCTAAAATCATTACAAAACCTAATACTGCCATCAGGTTTTGGGACCAGCACTATGGGACTTGACCACTCACTGTGAGACTCCTCGATCACATCCAACTCTAACATATTTTTTATTTCTTCCGCAACTGCCTCTCGCCGGGCCTCTGGAATTCTATATGGTTTTACATTTACCCGAACCCCTGGTTCCATCACTATGTCATGTTGGATCGTGTTGGTCAGTCCGGGTAAGGGGGAGAAAAAGTCTCTATTTTTCTGCACGAATGCCCTAACGTCACTTTGCTGTGCTACGGACAGAGAATCTGTGATGGGAACGTCAGGTATCACGGGTATCCGGTCTGTTGGAGGCGGGGACGTGGCCAGTAAAGTCTCTCGGTCCTTCCAGGGCTTTAAGAGATTTACATGGTAAATTTGGTGTGGTTTCCTTTTCCCTGGTTGGTAGACTTTGTAGTTTACCTCCCCCACCCTTTGGACAACCTCAAAGGGACCCTGCCACTTGGCTAAAAACTTACTTTCTACCGTGGGAACCAGTACCAACACTCTGTCCCCCGGGTTGAAAGTACGGACCTTGGCCCCCCCGGTTATAGACCCTCCTTTGGGCCTCCTGGGCTCGCTCCATATGTTCCCGTACTAGGGGCAGAATGGTTGTGATTCGGTCCTGCATCAAGGAGACATGCTCTATGATGCTCCTATATGGGCTGACCTCTCCTTCCCACGTTTCTTTAGCAATATCTAGCAGGCCCCTGGGATGCCTACCATACAAGAGCTCAAAGGGGGAATAGCCTGTGGAGGCCTGTGGAACCTCTCGTATGGCAAACATGAGATATGGTAGCAAAAAATCCCAGTCTCTCCCATCCTTGTCGACCACCTTTTTCAACATACTCTTCAATGTTTTATTAAACCTTTCGACCAGACCATCTGTCTGGGGGTGGTAGACAGAAGTACGGAGATGGGAGATTTTGTACAATCTACACAATTCCTTGGTAACCCTTAACATAAAAGGGGTGCCTTGATCGGTCAAGATCTCTTTTGGGATCCCCACTCGACTAAACACCTGGACTAATTCCTTGGCAATAACCTTGGCGGAGGTGTTACGCAAGGGTATGGCCTCAGGATAGCGAGTCGCATAGTCCAGGATCACCAGAATATGCTGGTGACCCCGGGCAGATTTCACGACCGGCCCCACCAGGTCCATGCCAATCCTTTCAAAGGGGACCTCAATTATTGGTAGAGGAACAAGGGGGCTGCGAAAATGGGGCGATGGTGCTGACATTTGGCACTCGGGGCACGATTCGCAGTACTCCTTGACCTCTGCATGCAAACCGGGCCAGAAGAATCTTTGGGTGATTCTCTCCCTGGTTTTTTCGACCCCGAGATGTCCCCCCATAACATGACCATGGGCCAGGTCTAGCACCACCCTGCGAAAGGGTTTGGGAACCAGTAGCTGTTCTACCTCTTCCTCTCCATGTTTTATCACTCGATATAACAAATTGTTTTTAATTGCCATGTAGGGAAAGGACACCACCCAATTAGGATCCACCGGTTCCCCATCCAACACCTTAACATTTTCCCTGGCATTCATGAGGGTGGGCTCTCGCAGCTGCTCAGTACAGAAATCCTCCCTCCTGACCTCCAAGTCGGGTACCACATTTTGGCTACTCTCCATGTCAGGGTCAGGCGAGGTTTCCTGTTCGTTACCCTCAGGCTGGGTGCTAGCTTCTAAGTCATCCGGTTCCCCAGCCATGGCAGGGAATGGTGGAGGATCTCTGGCCTCCTCGATCCCACCAACAGCATGCCCTTCCCTTTGGCAAAACGGGTCTGGTGAGAGTTCTCGAGTTTCGCCAGTAGGGGGAGCGCCATCTACGGGCCTCCCTTCACTCTCCCATAACTTCCAAAAATGGGGAAAGTCTCTCCCCACTAAGGCTTCATGGAGCAGTGAAGGTACCATCCCCACTGAATGTGTTACACAGCCCCAGGGGGTATCAACCTCAACCACCGCTGTCTGGTAGTCCCGAGTGTCCCCATGGATGCATATTACCCCAATACAACTGGGGTGTAGTTTTGCGGGGTCTACACACGCACTCCTGACTAAGGTCACCACACTACCAGAGTCTAGCAGGGCTGTAAGAGGCTTGCCATCTATTGAAATAACGCACATTTGTTTTTCAAGGCGACTCTGACTTGTCGCAACACATGCAAACCTGTGCAAACAGAGAAATGCGTCTTACCCTATCAACATAATCACATTGCATAGGTTCATCATTTAGAGGGCAATCTGCAGCAATATGGCCTAATGCATGGCAACGAAAACACCGTATTTGCCCTACCCCCAGTCCTTTTAACGGTCCCAAAAACCTTCCTGGCTTCTTTGGCCAGTCTCCAGGTCTAGGACCTACAGTCTCATCTGCTGTAACAACAGTCTTATCCACTCTCCCCAAACTCTTGAACCCCGGAACAGTCTTACCCGAACCGTTGGGAGATCTTGCACCCCGAGACACACCGAAGTGGGGCGTAGGTGGGTTTATCAAGTCCTCAGTAGCACTGTACCTCTCCACTAGGTCCACCATTTGGGCTGCAGTGTTGGGGTCCCCCTGTCCGACCCACTTTCTCAGGGTAGCAGGGAGCGCACGCAGGTACCGGTCCATTACCACACGCTCCACAATCTGGGGGCTGGTCAGAGTCTCTGGCTGCAACCACTTCCTGGTGAGGTGGACCAGGTCAAACATTTGTGACCGGGGTGGCTTGTTGCTGGAATAGGACCACTGATGCACGCGCTGGGCCCGAACTGCCATGGTGACACCCAAGCGTGCAAGTATTTCTGTCTTAATGAATGAATGAATGAATGAAAAACGTATAAAGCGCGGCGCATGCGAACTGAATCGCTTCTGGGCGCTAGTTGTTCGTGTCTCATGACATCAAAAGAGCAGAGTTTTGATCTGTCTTCTGAAAGTCAGGTGGTTTTCCTCCAACCGAATGCTGGTTGGTAAAGCGTTCCATAGTCTAGGACCCTGAAAAGCAAACCTTCTTTCTCCTTTGGACTTGTATTTGGTTTTTGGTACCCTGACCAGATTTTGGTCGGTGGATCACAGAACGCGATTCGAATTGTGAGGTTCTATCTTGTCGCAAAGATATTGCGGAGCCTTCCCATGGATGCACTTATGTGTCAGGCAGAGTGCTTTAAATGCAATTAAGAGTCTCATAGTCCTGGGCCTTATCTGGTTCTAGGTCAAAATAGGCCTTTTGGGGTTCTCCTGTTAGGAATGGGGCCAATAGTCCCGCCCACTGCTCTTTTGGCCATCCTTCGCGGTCAGCGACTCTCTCGAAAGTCGCCATGTACGCCTCAACATCATCCGCCGGTGTCATCTTTTGCAGGTGGTAGGAAGCACGTACAATCTTTGGTTCCGCTAACACCGGAGGTGCGGACCCCTTTTTCAGTTCCACCAGAGCTTCGGCGAACTGTCGGTTCATCTCCTGCTGGGCAGCGTGTTGTGCTGCAGCGGCCTCTCGTTGTGCTGCAGCGGCCTCTGCGACTTGGCGGTTGGTTTCCCGCTGGGCTGCATTGGCCTGTAGCAGGGCCTTTAACATTTCTTCGATTTTCAGAAAAGTGCCCGCTGAATCCACCACGTGTGAGGGATTAGCTCGTGGGGATCACCTTTTCTGAAATCACAGTCTGTAAGAAGGCACTTTCTTTTAAGTCTGGCGGATGCCAGATTTTATTTATAAACGGTTTGCAGATTAAAATAAACAAAACAGTAAATTAAATCCTTGCCGTCCGGCGCTAAACTAAACAAACAGGATCTCCTCTCTATACAGTGTGGGGCTAGTCCCTGACACCCACAAAACATGCAGTAAAGCAAACCTTTTCCATCCAGCACTCAGCGCTCCCCTCACTCAGGTCCCTTCCTGAGTTTTAAGCCAGAGCCCTGTTGTGCTCTCTTCCTGGACATTTAAAGTCCAGCTGATTGTGGACTCCAGTGGACCCAAACATCCGGACCGGAACCCTAGCCAGGCCCAGAGGCTGTAAAACCCGGAATGGATTCCGGTTCAGTCTCTCATGATAGAACGTATGCGAGGTGAAATGTACCTATGATCATGTATCGCACCTCGCATAGCGTCACAATATATATATATATATATATATATATATATATATATATATATATATGTAAAACTGCTATACGGTGGACATTAAGTGGTTAAGGGTCGATTCACACCACAATTTCTGCATTCCAGATGCGTTTCTGAATGCACTTTTACATGCATTTTTCTGATGGTGCATTTTTCACCGATTTTTTCTTCCTCTCAGTTCAGGACATGTATGTTCTGGTGCGTTTCTGGTGCATTTACATGTGTTCTAGTGCATTTTCCATGTGTTTTCGACATTCCAGATGAGTTCCATACCGTAAAAATGCTGTGTGCTCTACTTTTTTTTCACTGCGCTGGTGTGAACTAAGGCCATTGGAATAACATACACTACTGTGCATGCATTTTTAATGCAGATTAAGAACGCACTGTACTGCATCGGGTGTGGACCAGCCTTTTAGGCATACATTTTATTTGCACTTGCACTACTTGATAGTAGATCTAAAAGAGATTGTACAATTATGTTATACAGCGAATGGTCATGTTTGGTTTATCAAACGAGCATTTGACACATCTAGTTTAGTACTTTGCCTTCTAATAATATTACAATAGACATGTCCAGTTATTCAGAAGGAGTGTTTGAGAAGTATGTGTCAGAATTAATGGCAATCAAAATGTCTGTTGAAAGAAAAGTTGTGTTTTAAAACACAGATCATAAAGTACACTTTCTTGAAGAGGAGAGTCCATGCCCTGCAGTGACAGATGTCTGAGCCAGGCATAAGCCACACCCCCTCTTACAGGTATGAATGTGCATACAAGTCCCTTTCTATCAGCTGCTCTATCAGGTCTGGTAAACACTCCCGAAATGCACTGAGGCACAAAGGAGTGGCTTCAATCTTCAATACCTGTGTGTCCGTAAAGTAAGTATTAACTCTTCCTTGTCTTCTACGAGTTGATCGGGTGAGCCTTCAGGTCATTTGTACAGTGCCATGTTGTCTTGGACGCACCATGAAGCTGCAAGTGATATGAAGTGTCATTTTCTGGCAGAGCAGGGTAAGTGTAATCTGAACAAAAACTTCCCTAGTTGGAGATTTTAAACATATATCTGAAACAGGCGACACTTCTTCAAAAACTGATATCAGTGTCACTTAACTACGTATAGGTCATGCTGCGCGTGCCCTTGTTTAAGAACACATGGGGGAATAACTACTAAAGAAGTCTAGGTACTAGCTTATAAAAACAGGATGCAGGGATCACTGAGCTTCACTTTAAGTACTTATTAAAGAATTCAATCTTTTAAATGTTTAACTTAGGTCATGTGTACTGAATAGAGATGAAAGTCTATGCTTGGGCTTTTAGATGAAACCGTGCGTGACATGCTAGCGTTCCCTGCATCGTTTTCATTGAAATAGTTTTCTCAGTTTTTGTGATTATTAAATCATTTTTGATAGGTTCTGCTGAAACAAGAAGAAGGTTCATGTGTTTTTAGGCTCTCTGGAGTAAATGTGTATTCTTTATTGAACATCAGCTTATTAGTCCACAGGTTCCAAGGTCTGCAGCAGATCCGGTTGAATCATGGCCAGTTGGTATAAGTGAACATTACTTGATCTGCTTGACAAGTTACTCCATATCGATTTTTTTTTTTGTTTAGTAACATTTGAAAACACATGTTGCCAGCCCCCTTCTACATACCAGCTTGGCACACCAGGCATATGGTTTAAAAATAGGATTTTCTCATCATACTTACCTGTAAAATCCTTTTCTTTGAGTACATGATGGGACACAGAGTCAGGCTAATATTCATTACCTGCTGGGTAATACTTCACCATTAGGTGAATGGACACTGGTAGACCAAAAGTCTTTAGACAGGAAGTGATCCCCTATATAACCCCTCCCATACAGGAAGCACATAAGTTTTGTAGAAAGCATTGAATCCTCAAAAAAGAGGGGAGTATGTGTCCCATGATGTACTCAAAGATAAGTGTAGCGCCCACGCCAAATATAGGGGGTGCAATTTCAAATTTAGGGGAAATCTGGGCCAATACTTGGGCCCAGACCTGTTTAATTAACACAAATTTGCCTCTGTTTTGGCGGTGGTACTACTTGGTAGTTTCTCGTGTTGCCTGCAGGTGGCGTTGCCATCTTGGCCTTATGTTGAAACGCAGGTGTACCATGGTGTGTTGGGTGTCCCTTCTCGGCAGCGGTGCAATGGGAGTGGTGACCCCGCTGTGCATTCTGGGAGGGGGTACTTAAGAGGCAGACGCCATTTATCGGGGTCATTCGCCTCGTGGCCCTCCTGGCGCGAGGTGCGTGTGTGTGAGCCCGACTTTGGGGCCACGTTGGCCCAGAGTTGTTTCGCTGTTGAGTAGGCCCAGCTATGCTGGCTGAGGCCTGCAATCTTAAAAGGGGATCCCAAGCTGTCTGTCCACAAGGGAAGAAGCTGTCTTGGTGAAGGAAATCAGGGAAGGACCTGCCCTGGAGGAAACCGGCAAAGTGCTAGCATCTCGGGTGAGGCCTGGTGACCTAATTAAGGAGGGATCCACTACATTGAAAGCCCTGCAGTCCGCCGGTTCAGGCTTTAAAGGCTCTTCTACTGCAGGGCTGGAGGTTCGGGACTTTGAAATCCTGTGGCAGAGGATTCCTGAACGCATCCAAGCTCATTCAAAGGTCTGTGGCAGAGACCAAGTTCATTCCAAAAGGTCTGTGGCAGAGACCATCTGGACATTAGTTTGTGCATCGACCCGGCTGCTGGGCCAAGTGAGAGGGGACTATCCATGTGAGCAATACCCACTCAATAGCTGAGAGTGGAGACTGATTGACTCTGTACCATGTGCCTGAACCTCCCCCTGCTCTTCTCCTCCCTTCTACTTTCTCTATTTCAAGTTACCTTGCAGTAAAATTAATAAAACCTAACTGTTGGAGGTTTTACATCTGTCTGGACATTGCATTTATCATGGACTTTCCCACCCTGACAACGAAGCTACAGAGGTAACGTGCAAACCCAAAATTTAGCCAGAAGCTCCTTCGGAGGTAGTGCTACATAAGGAATTTACAGGTAAGTATGACAAAAAATCCTATTTTCTTTTTCATAAATCATGGGACATAGAGTCAGGCTAATATTCATTATCTGCTGGGATGTCCCAGAGCAATAGTCTTGAGGGGAGGGAGACACCATGCCAAACAATAATAGCCATCAGAACTTATACAGCAGCCCGCAGAACACTGCAACCGAAAGCCGAATCCTCGGCTGCTCGGACATCCTCTTGATAAATTTTGTGAACGTATGCCCTGAAGACCAGGTAACAGCCTTACAAATCTGTGCCACAGATACCTGATGGCAAAAAGCCCAGGAGGCTCTTACACCCCTGGTAGAATGAGCTCTCACCCTAAAGGGAGGAGCTCGTTGTTTCAGACCGTAGGAATGAATGATCAATTGACAGACCCAATTGGCAATGGAAGCTTTGGAAGTTGCCTGCCCTTTCCTGGGTCCTTTTGGTAAAACAAAAAAAGAGGTCTGATCCTCGGGACTTTGAAATCCTGTGGCAGAGGATTCCTGAACGCATCCAAGCTCATTCAAAGGTCTGTGGCAGAGACCAAGTTCATTCCAAAAGGTCTGTGGCAGAGACCATCTGGACATTAGTTTGTGCATCGACCCGGCTGCTGGGCCAAGTGAGAGGGGACTATCCATGTGAGCAATACCCACTCAATAGCTGAGAGTGGAGACTGATTGACTCTGTACCATGTGCCTGAACCTTCCCCTGCTCTTCTCCTCCCTTCTACTTTCTCTATTTCAAGTTACCTTGCAGTAAAATTAATAAAACCTAACTGTTGGAGGTTTTACATCTGTCTGGACATTGCATTTATCATGGACTTTCCCACCCTGACAACGAAGCTACAGAGGTAACGTGCAAACCCAAAATTTAGCCAGAAGCTCCTTCGGAGGTAGTGCTACATAAGGAATTTACAGGTAAGTATGACAAAAAATCCTATTTTCTTTTTCATAAATCATGGGACATAGAGTCAGGCTAATATTCATTATCTGCTGGGATGTCCCAGAGCAATAGTCTTGAGGGGAGGGAGACACCATGCCAAACAATAATAGCCATCAGAACTTATACAGCAGCCCGCAGAACACTGCAACCGAAAGCCGAATCCTCGGCTGCTCGGACATCCTCTTGATAAATTTTGTGAACGTATGCCCTGAAGACCAGGTAACAGCCTTACAAATCTGTGCCACAGATACCTGATGGCAAAAAGCCCAGGAGGCTCTTACACCCCTGGTAGAATGAGCTCTCACCCTAAAGGGAGGAGCTCGTTGTTTCAGACCGTAGGAATGAATGATCAATTGACAGACCCAATTGGCAATGGAAGCTTTGGAAGTTGCCTGCCCTTTCCTGGGTCCTTTTGGTAAAACAAAAAAAGAGGTCTGATCCTCGGGACTTTGAAATCCTGTGGCAGAGGATTCCTGAACGCATCCAAGCTCATTCAAAGGTCTGTGGCAGAGACCAAGTTCATTCCAAAAGGTCTGTGGCAGAGACCATCTGGACATTAGTTCGTGCATCGACCCGGCTGCTGGGCCAAGTGAGAGGGGACTATCCATGTGAGCAATACCCACTCAATAGCTGAGAGTGGAGACTGATTGACTCTGTACCATGTGCCTGAACCTTCCCCTGCTCTTCTCCTCCCTTCTACATTCTCTATTTCAAGTTACCTTGCAGTAAAATTAATAAAACCTAACTGTTGGAGGTTTTACATCTGTCTGGACATTGCATTTATCATGGACTTTCCCACCCTGACAACGAAGCTACAGAGGTAACGTGCAAACCCAAAATGTAGCCAGAAGCTCCTTCGGAGGTAGTGCTACATAAGGAATTTACAGGTAAGTATGACAAAAAATCCTATTTTCTTTTTCATAAATCATGGGACATAGAGTCAGGCTAATATTCATTATCTGCTGGGATGTCCCAGAGCAATAGTCTTGAGGGGAGGGAGACACCATGCCAAACAATAATAGCCATCAGAACAGCAGCAGAACACTGCAACCGAAAGCCGAATCCTCGGCTGCTCGGACATCCACTTGATAAATTTTGTGAACGTATGCCCTGAAGACCAGGAAACAGCCTTACAAATCTGTGCCACAGATACCTGATGGCAAAAAGCCCAGGAGGCTATTACACCCCTGGTAGAATGAGCTCCCACCCTAAAGGGAGGAGCTTGTTGTTTCAGACCGTAGGAATGAATGATCAATTGACAGACCCAATTGGCAATGGAAGCTTTGGAAGTTGCCTGCCCTTTCCTGGGTCCTTTTGGTAAAACAAAAAAAGAGGTCTGATCCTCGGATCTCTGCAGATCTAGACAAATAAACCTTGACTGCCCGGACACTGGTAAAAAAAAATTATGTGCTTCCTGTATGGGAGGGGTTATTTAGGGGATCACTTCCTATCTAAAGACCTTTGGTCTACCAGTGTCCATTCACCTAATGATAAAGTATAACCCAGCAGGTAATGAATATTAGCTTGACTCTGTGTCCCATGATGTATGAAAAAGAAATGTATGGATTTATGCAATGCTTTGCCAGCCCATATGCTCTTTAATACTCGGCAGATGTTATGAATATAATTTTTTTTTTTTAACTCTCAGTTTTATGCGACCAATGCTATGCTATTCTGCATCTCCAGAATGGGCATTGTGGGCACTTGCAACTTACCTAAATCCTCCTGACAGTCCAAATTTCTGGTCCACCCTGGTTTTAGTTGTAGTATTGAACCATAATGGTGATCCTCCACTTGTCTCCCAAAACTCTCACCTCACGGATCTGTGTGTTAGGCACATAAGAGTGGTGTCAGCCTTCATACAATTACGGGGTATCCGGATGGATGGTGCACTGATCTCCACGATCCGGTGTCCTGAAATTGGTAGCTGAAATGTGGGGAGGGGGGCGGTAGGAGATCGCTCCGACCCAAACCCAAAAGGAGGAGAAGAGACTACTATAGTGTAGTAATTTCGGTAACGCCGTAGGGAGACTGAGGCCGACAGCGCAGACCGGGAGCAGCGGAGGGCATAGTAAGACAGTGTGACAACACTGCAATTATACCCTGCTTGCTTAATATATTTTAATTGTAAGAGTCCAATTTTTTATTATTGCATTAAAAGTTTACCGAAATTACTACACTATAGTAGTCTCCTCTCCTCCTTTTGGGTTTGGGTCGGAGCGATCTCCTACCGCCCCCTCCCCACATTTCAGCTACCAATTTCAGGACACTGGATCGTGGAGATCAGTGCGCCATCCATCTGGATACCCAGTAATTGTATGAAGGCTGACACCACTCTTAGGCCCCGTACAGACGAGCGGACAGTCCGATGAAAACGGTCCGCCGGACCGTTTTCATCGGACATGTCCGCTGGGAGATTTCGGTCTGATGGCTGTACACACCATCAAACCGAAATCAGCGCGGACAGAGAACGCGGTGACGTAGACGACACCGACGTTCTCTATCGCGCGAGTTCAATGCTTCCACGCATGCGTCGAATCAATTTGACGCATGCGCGGGATTTCTGTCCGCTGGTTAGACGTACTAACCAGCGGACATGTCCGCCGGACAGCTTCCCAGCGGACATGTTTCTTAGCATGCTAAGAAACATTTGTCTGCTGGAAATCTGTCCGCTAGCCTGTACACACGATCGGATCTGTCCGCTGACACTGGTCGGCGGACCAGTTTCAGCGGACATGTCCGGTCGTGTGTACAAGGCCTTATGTGCCTAACACACAGATCCGTGAGGTGAGAGTTTTGGGAGACAGGTGTAGGATCACCATTATGGTTCAATACTACAACTAAAACCAGGGTTGGACCAGAAATTTGGACTGTCAGGAGGATTTACCCCCTCATCTATGGGAACAATTTTACATTTTATTATCTCCTTCCTTCATTCATTTTTTGCATTATTGAACCATTTCCATCACGGACATTGATGGTCTAGGAGGCACGTGTTGCACTTTTATATAGAGTCGTTGCATTCAGCAACAGTTCACGTTTTTGCTTTAAGTCACTATTTGGCACAGGAGCACTTTTAATATTGATATTTATATTTATTTATTTATTTATATTAATATCTATTCAATTCTACACGTTTGTATTATATTGCTTGTGATATTTCACCTAGCACCACGACACATGGTGTCAGCACTTTTTGTATGGATTTTTTGACTTTAGCGCTAATCATTTATTTATTTATATATACCTATTTTTATGTTCGGTGAACATCACGAGATTTAGCAGCTTTGGTTTTTATTGTATCTCTACACATTTATCCACATACTCAAAGTAGCGCGAGAGATTCACTTTATTCAATGCACTAGGTGTGCGCGCCTTCCATTTCTCTTGTAGTTCCTTTCGGATTACCCCATCTGAGGAAGGCAGCATCCACCTAGCTTTGGGATACCATATATACCTTTCACACCACCATTTTATCTGATATCTGTCACATCACACCTTGAAAGACCTATTAGCGCTAGAAGTGACTGTGTTTTTTGTATTTAGTATGTAGTAATTCCAAGCGGGAGTATGCTCAAGGAGTGCTCCTTAAACGTTCCTCCTAGGCTTCTGAAATTAACCTCTCAGATAGGGTGCTGCACTGGTGGAGTAAGATGCAGGACTGTTCCCCAAGAACCTTTCCTTGTTCTCATCCTGTTTCCTCCTAACCAGCGTGTACCTCCCTATCTATATACTCTCCATAGTGTTCCCCAATAACCTTTCCCTGCTCTGCTATCTCCTTCTAACCAGTGTGTACCTCCCTATCTAGATACTCCCCATACTGTTCCCCAGGAACCTTTCCCTGCTCTCATCCTGTTTCCTCCTAACCAGCATGTACCTCCCTATCTATATACTCTCCATAGTGTTCCCCAATAACCTTTCCCTGCTCTGCTATCTCCTTCTAACCAGTGTGTACCTCCCTATCTAGATACTCCCCATACTGTTCCCCAGGAACCTTTCCCTGCTCTCATCCTGTTTCCTCCTAACCAGCGTGTACCTCCCTATCTAGATACTCTCCATAGTGTTCCCCGAGAACCTTTCCCTGCTCTGCTATCTCCTTCTAACCAGTGTGTACCTCCCTATCTAGATACTCCCCATACTGTTCCCCAGCAACCTTTCCCTGCTCTCATCCTGTTTCCTCCTAACCAGCGTGTACCTCCCTATCTAGATACTCTCCATACTGTTCCCCAAGAACCTTTCCCTGCTCTGCTATCTCCTTCTAACCAATGTGTACCTCCCTATCTAGATACTCCCCATACTGTTCTCCAAGAACACTTCCTGATTCCGGGGGATACCAATGCAAAACAAGTTTGAAAAAAATTCCATCCGACTCAGGCTGGGTTCACACTTATGCAAATTGGTTTCCTCGCATCCAATTCGCAGTTCAGGAGAGTGTCAGCGGACCCCCTGCTGCGAGCCCCTGTGAACCCAGCCTTAAAGCAGTGATTTTATAATTGTATATAGTGACTGATATTTAAAGAGGAAAGGGTATCCTTCTTTGCCAGCAAATGACATTTCCTTGCTGGCTTTTTAAAAAAAGAAAGAAAGAAAAAAAAACACGCAGACCTTCTGGGTCTGGTTTTGAGGGGGATGCCCATGAAAAAAAACCCATGAAAAAAAAAATATATTAATAAGACATACTTTTTACCCCCCAAAAAATGGGGGAAAATGCCTGTGCGTCTTATGAAGCTAATACTGACCAGGACCGCCCCCCATGACGCTGCTGCCGCCGCGTTAGAATACCGGGCGGCCGTTTCCCATGAGCGCCAGTCAATCCTGTCATCCTGAGCCTGTCACCTTGTGCTCGGCCTTACCTGTCACAGACAGAAGACAGAGCAGGCCGAATGGAGTGCCCCAGGCTCAGGCTGCTCTGTCGGATGTGATGATGTTCTCTCTAGGCACAGGTAAGGCTGCATTGTATGGCACAGACAGGCTTTGTTGTATGGCACAGACAGGCTGCATTTTATGGCACAGACGGGCTGCATTGTATGGCACAGACAGGCTGCCTTTTATGGCACAGACAGGCTGCATTTTATGGCACAGACAGGCTGCATTGTATAGCCCAGACAGTATACATTGTATGGCACAGGTAGGCTGCATTGTATGGCACAGGTCAAGCTGCATTGTATTTCACAGGTCAGGTTGTATTGTATGGCACAGGTCAAGCTGCATTGTATGGCACAAGTCAGGTTGCATTTGATTGGCACTGGTCAGGCAGCAGTTTATGGGCACTGGTAAATATTTTTGCACACCATTTGGTTCAGAATATTTTTAATCTTGTTTTCCTCCTCTAAAACCTAGGTGCATCTTATGGTCAGGTGCATCTTATGGAGTGAAAAATACGGTACTAACACGCTGCATCTGGTAAACGTAATCCAACCAAAGATACGAAGGAAACTTGGACAGCCGCACTCCAAAAATGTTCTTTTAATTAAAATCGATCACAAAATAAACATGCCACAGCAAAAAAAATTGGAACAAAAGCTAACGTTTCGCACTGTAGCTTCAGTGCTTAGTCATAGCTGGTACCAACATTTTTGGTGTGCGGCTGTCCAAGTTTCCTTCGTATTTTTGCATCACTATTGCATTTCCGGCACCCATGGTTTGGTTCCAGTGAGGAGGTTCTTTGAAGACTACTGAGCGGTTATTTTCTCCCCCGTAATCCAACCAAAGATGATACATATCAAAATATCATACTGATCTGCTTTTAACTAATTATGAACAACAGCATTATAATATTGCATTTAAATATATGACATGTCCAGGCATTGATTGTTTAAAGCGGAAGTAAACCCATCCATAAAACAGTTTTATTTCCAGCACGTGCCGGAAATATAACACTCCCAATGGTTGTGCTCTCAACCAAACTGTCAAACCATCCAATGGCTCGTGTCATAACTGATCACATGTGCAGCATCATGGCAGTTGTAGATTAAACAGAGGCCAAGATGGCAGCTTCCTTGGCTGAAAACGATAGGGGGGTTTACTTACACTTTAAAGTGTATGTAAATCCAAAATATTGTTTTCTTAGTTTTTAAATAGAGTGATGATGGGGTTAGGACCCCTGCCAGTTTCTTATTGTCTGTGTCTCTGTTTGACTAAATGTGAGAGACAATCCAATATTTTGAGCTTTTACTGGAACAAGAATAGAGGGGAAATCTTTCAATAGAAACTCTTTTCCAATACAATTATCTAAGAGGGGATTTTCTATGCTTTGGCGAGATTTCCTCTCACCCAGGACAGGAAATGAATGGAAATCTCCGTAATTAGACACAGATGGCAAAAAAATAAAAATGTACATGGGTTTTTAACCATTCTATACTTAGCTCTAAATGAAAAAAAAAATGTGTAGCTTCTTAACAATGCCACATATGCAGAATGTCCCTATTAAATGGAACTCCAGGCTAACAGCTAAATATACTGTATAGTTCCAGTAACTTGTACTGGTTTACCTGTCTAAGAATTTGTTAAAGTGATACTCAACTTTTGTTAAGAAAAAAACATTCCCCCCTGGGTGATCTATATACATTGCAAGGAGTATAACAAACTTTGTTACAGATCCCTACCTTTTGTTATTTTTAATAAATCCATGTGTGTTTGTCTGGGCCTCTGCTCTGAGTGGGTCTAATGGGAGTGGTTTCATAATTAACTGTCAGGTGTGGCAGTAGCAGGGCACTAATGAGGAAATCTGCTGGGCCTGCATCCCTTTAGATGGGTTCCTATTGAAAGTATCTTTTGTTGCAGGGGGTGCCTGAAATCTGACTTGTTTCTTAGTGCCGATTTCTGGAAAAATTGGTAAGCCGATCACAGAAGCAGGAAATTATGTTTCTGGAGAGTGGTCAGTACACACTCTGGGGGTTATTTACGAAAGGCAAATCCACTTTGCACTACAAGTGCAAACTACAAGTGCAAAGTGCACTGAAAGCGCACTTGGAAGGGCAGTCGCTGTAAATCTGAGGGGTAGATGTGAAATGAGGGGAAGCTCTGCTGACTTTATTATCCAATCATGTGCAAGCTAAAATGCTGTTTTTTATTTTCCTTGCATGTCCCCCTCAGATCTACAGCGACTGCACTTCCAAGTGCACTTTCAGTGCAATTCCAAGAGCACTTTGCACTTGTAGTGCAAAGTTTATTTGCCTTTTGTAAATAACCCCCTCTGTGTACAGAACAACCCCAGGTAGCCATATTGCATTGCATTTTCAGAAAATTGCAGAGCTGCAAATTGAAAAGGAAAAGTAATTTTTAATAACATTAAATTACAATATGATTAGTGTCGCAATTATATGCGTTATATTATTTTTTTCTTTATTTACTATTTTATTTCCGCCACAAAAGTGGCCTTTAAATTTGTCAAGCCATTCTAGTAATACACATTCCTCTGATGGTCAGTAAGGTGATGGTGCTACTTGTGGGTTCGGTATATAGCTGCTTTCAGGTAGGTAGGCCCCTGTTCACTGGACAGAAATGATGATTCCTCTTTGCTGTCCAGAAAGTGGGCTGGAGTTGGAGAGGTGACAAGGGAAGGTGGATTGCTGAACCTGGTAAAAAGTGTATCACTTGTCTAACTTTGTACTGTGCAAGAAGTAGACAAATGGTTAACTTGGCATAATTGCAAATCCTTTGGCAGATAAAAGAGTGAATATGTTTGCATTCCATAAAACAGAGGGCCAGATCCACATACATTTAGTTCCGCGCAGCGTATCAGTGATACGCTACGCCGCCGTACCTTACCTGGCGCATTTTCGAATCCTCAGCGAGTTTGCGCCGTAAGTTACGGCGGCGTAGTGTATTTCTGGCGGCGTATTTCAAATTGGGCGGGTTGGGGGCAGGTTTCATTTAGATGAAGCGCGTCCCCGCGCCGAATGAAATGCGCATGCGTCGTCCAGAAATTTCCTGCCGTGCTTTGCGCAAAATGATGTCGCAACAACGTCATTTTTTTAACTTAGACGTGAGTTACGTCCATCCCTATTCACGGACGACTTACGAAAAAAAATATATTCTAATTTTGATGCGGGAACGACGGCCATACTTAACATGGCAATTCTATCTATACGCTTTAACTATACGCCGGAAAAAGCCGACTACAGACGACGTTAGAAAATGCGACGGCCGCGCGTACGAAGTATTGCATCTTAGATCCGAAGGTGTACGAAGCCGTACACCTGTCGGATCTAACCCAGAAGCCGTCATATCTTGTTTTGAGGATTCAAAACAACGATACGACGGGGGAAATTTGAAAGTACGCCGGCGTATCAGTAGATACGCTGGCGTACTTGCTCTGTGGATCTGGCCCAGAAACTACAAACCGCACTTGTTGACTCCAATGTGGACAATTTTGTAGCTTTCATAGCCTCAGAAAATTGGAGACCGGGTGTGAAATAGAAGAAATGCAAACACCAGCTTGTGTACATAAGTCAATGTAGTTTCTTTTGTCATGAGCTTTCTACAACGCTTGGCAAAGTAAATAAAGCATTATGTATTTGCTTTCTTTTGTGCTTTAAATTGCTGTTTTAAATTTGTAAATGCTTTGTTTTTCACTCTTAAAGTCTTTGCTTTTGGTTTTCATTTTACTCTTTTTCCTGTACTGCGTCACAAGACACAGACTTATGTAAAGTGAGGTGGCTTTCCCCAGGGAAAGTACAGTACTTCAGAGAGATGTGTATACATATAAATCCACTTCCTAATAATACTTGATGCTAGTCATCCCAGCTCTGTGCACATACGTAACTGTCCCTGCAAAATCTTTTTTTTTTTAAGAATACAGACTTCCACGTACAGCATACCTTACAGTGATTTGCCAATATGTCACTAGGTCAGCATAAAAACTGCACAACTGAATCAAAATAGTTTCACATTCTAAAAAGTAAACTGACCAGTAAGGAAGAACATTATACAACAAAAAGAAAAACGGAAAAAAAAAATGAAAAAGAAAAATGGAAATTGTCAGACCCAGCATGCAACTCTATCATCAAATAAAGGGCACTCAAGCCAGAAATAAAACTATGATTTTCTATCCCAGAGGAAGAGACATTGGCCCGGATTCACATACATCGGTGCATATTTAAGCGGGCATGGTGTATCTAATATACGCTACGCCGACGCAGCGCACAGATGCAAGCACTGGATTCACAAAGCACTCGCCCCCAAATCTACGCTGGGTTTCCTCAGCGTAAGCCAGCGTAAGTGGAAGTGAGCGTGAGCCATGCTAATGAGGCGTGACCCCATGCTAATGATGGGCCGAGTGACAGACACGTACTTAAAATGAACGGCGCATGTGCCGTCCCATGGACGCAACCCAGTGCGCATGCTCAGAATCACGTCGAAACTACTCCCTAAGATACGTCGAATCACTGCCTACGACGTGAACGTAACCTACGCCCAGCCCTATTCACGTACTACTACGTAAACAACGTAAAATACGACGGCTGTTCCCTGGTCCATACCTTTGCATGAGTTGCGCCTCATAGATGGGGAATAATTATACGCCGGACGTAAGCCTTAAGCAAACCGCGTATATTATGTGCCGGGCGCCACTACGTTCGTAAATCGGAGTATCTCCCTCATTTGCATATTTGCAATGAGGCGGCCAGCGTAAATATGCGCCCACGATACGCCGGCGTAGGAAAGTTACGTCGGTCGGATGAAGCCTATTTTTAGGCGTATCTAGTTCTGTGGGCACGGCGCACAGATACGACGGCGCATAGTTACACTTACGCGGCGTATATCGAGATACGTCGGCGTAAGTGCTTTGTGAATCCGGACCTTTGAGTCTAAGGTGGGCATCCCAAGGCCTCGTACACACGACCGAACATGTCCGCTGAAACTGGTCCGCGGACCAGTTTCCGCGGACATGTCCGACCGTGTGTACGGCCTAGCGGACCGGTTTCCTGGCCTAGCGGACAGGTCTCCAGAGGACAAAAGTTTCTTAGCATGCTAAGAAACGTGTCTGCTGGAAACCTGTCCATCGGACATGTCCGATGGTTAGTGCGACTCATCGGACATGTCCGCTGGTTATGACGTATAACCAGTGGCCCGAAATCCCGCGCATGCGTCGAATTGATTCGACGCATGCGTGGAAGCATTGAACTTCCGTGTCAGAGAACGTCGGTGTCTTCTACGTCACCGCGTTCTCTGTCCGCAGGGATTTTGGTCTGATGGTGTGTACACACATCAGACCAAAAGCTCCCAGCAGACATGTCCGATGAAAACGGTCCGCGGACCGTTTTCATCGGACATGTCTGCTCGTGTGTACAAGGCCCAAGAGTTACAGGCCTCATACCTCTCAAATTTTTCAGGAATACCCCTGTGAGTGTATATTTTATTGCTATATACTATATGTAGCGTGTTGTTCAGCTGAAGCTTCCATTTAGCCACCCGAGGGTGGAATTGGAGATGTCCAGCTCATAAGAATTAGCTTGTGAGCCTAAAATAATGCTCTAACAATTGCTTCACGTATACTGTATAAGCTTCATATGCAAAATGTTCAGTGCAACCTAAAATGGGGGTCCCCAAAATGTTAATTTGGATCACTCTATTAACCGTGTTGACAACTTTTCCCAGTAATGTACCAGCTTCATACAGTTCCATAGTACGGTATATGCATGAGGTCACAAACCGGATCTTGTCTTTTCCCACAATCATATAGGCGTTTAGGTGTATAGTGTGCGCTCATAATGGTTTGATATTTCAAAAACAGCTCTCTAAATATCATGTTAACTGTGAAAAGTTTAACCACTTGCTGACTGCGCTATAGGAGAATGATGGATACAGCGCAGCTGGCTAGTTCTGGAATGCCGTCAAATGACGGCGCCCAGGGTTGCGCTTCTCACTCTATGCTGTATTGGTGTGAGGAGAGGAGGGTGAAACACCACAGCAGTGTGACCTGGCATGATAGCAAGTGCCATCAGTGTCATTATAGTGCCATCAGTGTCCATACAGTGTCCATCAGTGCCAATACAGTGTCCAGCTGTGGCATTACAGTGCCGTCAGTGCAATTACCGTGCCACCAGTGTCCATCAGTGCCAGTACAGTGTCCATCAGTGCCGTCACAGTCCCATCAGTGCCATTACAGTGCAACCAGCTTCCCTACAGTGTTCATCAGTGCCAATTTAGTGTCCATCAGTGCCATTACGGTGCTATCAGTGTCACTACAGTGTCCATCAGTGTCACTACAGTGTTCATCAGTGCCATCAGTGTCCTTGTGGTGTCCATCAGTGCAATTACAGAACCATCAATGCCACTACAGTGTCTATCAGTGCCATTAGTGTCACTAGGGTATCCATTAGTGCCATTTCTGTGTCACTACAGTGTCCATCACTGCAACTACATTGCTCATCAGTGCCACTACAGTGCCCACCATTGACACTACAGTGCTTATCATTGCCACTGCACTGCTCATCAGTGCCACTACACTGCTCATCAGTGTCCTCAGTGCCACTACAGTGCTCATCATTGCCACTACACTGCTCATCAGTGTCACTACATTGCTCATCGGTGCCCTATGATGCCACTACAGTGCTCATCAGTTCCCTACAGTGCCACTACAGTGCTCATCAGTGCCCATCAGTGAGTGCTTATCAGTGCCACTACAGTGTTTATCAGTGCCAATATAGTGCTTATCAGTGCCACTATAGTGCTCATAAGTGCCACTACAGTGCTATGTTATATTAGTGCTTATTAGTGGCACTACAGTGACCTGTTAGTGCTCATCAGTGCCCAATAGTGCCCATCAGTCCACCCTATCAGTAGATCCTCATCACTGGCCGTCAGTGCTGTAAAAATGTGTAAAAAATATGTTTAAAAAATGTGTTTTCATTTTCTTTCCACATTTTAAAAAAAAATTGTGGAAAAATGACATGGTCAAAAGGTTCATTATGCCTAGAATATACGTTGGGGTGTTTGCTTTCCAAAAAAATAGTGATTTTGTGGGCATTTACATTGTCCTGGTGCTCCAGGGCCTACAAAAGTGTGATAGGTAGTCAGGAAATTAGATGTGTAATTTTTGTCCCTGTGACACCTGACAGTGCTTCCTGCATGTTGGGCCTCTGTATGTGGCCAGGCTGTGTAAAAGTCTCACACATGGTATGGCCATACTCGGAAGGAGTAGCAGAATCTGTTTTGTGGTGTAGTTGCAAGTATGCAATTGCCATGTGAGAGAAATAACCTGTTAATATGACAATTTTGTGGGGGGGAAAAATCCTCATTTTGCAAAGAATAGTGGGAAAAAATTACAACTTCAAAAAACCATGCCTCATACTAAATACTTTGGAATGTCCACTTTCCAAAAATGGGTCATTTGGAGGGTATTTGTACTGTCTTGGCATGTTAGTGTCTCAAGAAATGAGATCAGGCCATCAGTACATCCAGTGTGATACATTTTCAATGATTGGCACCATAGCTTGCAGACTCTATAACCAAAGACCAAATAATATACAATGATCTGGGTTATTTTTTACCAAAGAACCTAAGAAATATAGTTTGATTAACAACCACTTGTAAATCTCAATTTGGTTAAAAACTTTTTTTGCTATAACTGCATGCAGGACTGAAGCCTCGCAATGTACTCTGGAAAGTCCTGGTGTTTTCCTATTGCAAAGGCTATTTGTGGGAAGATGTAACATATGACATTGTCACTCACTTATATGCACAAGCTTCTGGAGCTAGAGAAAAAGAAACTATATAAGCAGTTCTAAGCAATCTCAGTGATTGCCTTTCATAATCTTTCGACTCCAGGCGTAAGAAAGATAATTTGTCGTCTCTGCATCAGTTCAGCATCCTTTGAATCCTCCTCCTACTCTCATTCCAATCATTCGTAGAAGCTAAGTATAGTGCAACTGTGAGTGTGTTATTTGAGTGATCATTCTTTGTCAGAATTACCGCGTTACCCATTAGTGTTGCTCACGAATATTCGTATTGCGAATATTCGGCTCGAATATGGCATATTCGAGTATTCGCGAATATCTCGAATTTCGCGGTCAATATTCGCTATTCCGAATATTCAGATTTTTTTTATTTTATTTTTAGAACAGATCACATCCTAGTGATCTCCATCGACGTCTAAAAGCATTGCTGGTATGATTAGAGACCTTGGGCCGAGTAGCTGAAGCGATCATTTTATATTGCGAATATTCGCAATGCGAATATTCGGCAATAGGAATATTGCGCGATTATTTTCTCCGCCCTTCTTTTGCATCAGAGCCAATCAGAGTGCTCCTACCGCAGTTGTCAAAATTCCGCAATAAATATCGCATTCGCATTTTGCGAAATTTTGATAAAATATCACGAATATTCTGAGCCAATCAGAGGGCTCCTACCGCAGTTGTCGAAATTCCGCAATAAATATCGCATTCGCATTTTGCGAAATTTCGATAAAATATCACGAATATTCTGAGCCAATCAGAGTGCTCCTACCGCAGTTGTCGAAATTTCGCAATTATTTTCGCATTCGCAATAGTGAAATTTCGCAAACATTTCATTTCGATAAAATATCACGAATATTCGAATTTAGCGAATATTTCTTGAATATTCGGCTATATATTCGTGATATATCGCGAAATCGAATATGGCGTATTCTGCTCAACACTATTACCCATTACTGCCGATGCAATAGGCCTTTTCTAAACAACCATTTCTAGACAGCATTCAAAAAGGGCTGTATTATTTATATTGTCTTGTCATGGCATTTAGAATGAAAACTCTTCCTCGTAACATTTACTGAATCTTGCATAAGCATTGAAAATTGAAAATTCTTTTCAATTTTTATTTTCTTTCATCAGTCCGAAGCATATCAACTAAAGCCTCGTACACACGACCGAGAAACTCGACGGCGAAACACATCGTTTTGCTCGTCGAGTTCCTTGTTAGGCTGTCGAGGATCTCGGCGAGCCAAATTTCCCCATTCCCGTTGAGGAAAAAGAAGACATGCTCTCTTTTTGGCTCAACGAGATCCTCGACAGTTTCCTCGTCGAAAAGTGTACACACGACCGGTTTCCTCGGCAAAAAAAAAATACCAGCAAGTTTCTTGCTGGTTTTTGCCGAGAAACTCGGTCGTGTGTACGAGGCTTAAGTCATTCAGGGCTTGTAGATTTTGGAATGTTAGAAGTCAGCAGAATTGTGAAATCCACAACCTCACATATAATAAAATATTTATATGGAGAAAATATTGTCACTAGATTTTGGATGTATACAAACAAATCAATGCTTCTCTGTTTTGTGATGTAATGTAAATTAATCTTACCCATCAGATTATTTACTGGATCTTACATAGGCATTGAGCACAAATAGTATGCGTACATGTAGTATCTGAATATACATCCCAGCTGACATTAAAATGTATGTAGGCATTGTTTTAAGTTGAGCTGTAGAATGAAAGCACATTAGGACACTTTTTATAAAAAGTGTGTCATTTCTGGTACTATATAGTAGTTGTGTTCCGTACATAGCATTAACCTATATGACATTGTATAGCAAAATGTATTAATTCATAAATTATTAAATCCTTGTTTTTTTTTTTTCGTCTTTATTAGGTATGTAGCATAACCAAAGTAATTCAAAATGGCCAAAAATGCTTTCTGGGAAACGCCAGTAGCATTTATCAAAGAATCAAAGTACGTCACAAGGTATGTCTTATAGTTCTGCAGATTTGAATAACCTAAACTCAAGAAAGGCATGCATGGATCACTTAAAAGAGAAGTATGGACTTAAAAAAAAAAAAAAAAAAAACATTTATACTTACCTAGGTGGATGCAGCATCGTATCTGTCCCCCGTTGGCTCTGCATTGAAAAAGTTACAGTCAAAGACCACTGATTGCTCAGTTCTCTCCATCACTCTGAGCATAGAGCCCTGACTGTGACAATTTCTCTGCTCTGCCCCCTTCCCCAGGCTCATTGAAGCACTGGGCTGTGGAGGGGGCTGGAGTGGCTGGCTTAGGCTCTCAGTGGATCGCTGAGAGGCTGAGCCAGGTGTCGATCCAGGCATCTGGGTGGAACCCGACTTTTTTGAAACCCGGACTGAGTGACGTCAGCCGACAGCAGACTTTAGCCCAATGTCAACTGAAAACAGGTCACAGGAGTACAGAACGAACTGCACTCCTGTGACCTATAGGGGGAATAAAGCCAAACGAGCTTTGGCTATACTTCTTCTTTAAAACTTTTAAGGTAAACACAGGAGACATGGAGCTTACCAATCGTCTGGAGCTGCAGTGTGCCCACGGTAATCCAAAGGCCCCATACTCACGACCAAACATGTCTGCTGAAACTGGTCCGCGGACCAGTTTCAGCGGACATGTTCGATCGTGTGTAGGCAGTAACGGACAGGATTCCAGCAAACATTCGTCGGCCAGACCGTTTTCCAACGAACAACTGTTTCCTGGTCTTGCTTTAAAACAGTCTGCTGGAATCGTGTCCGTCAGACATGTTCGGTCGTCTGTACACAAAAGCAGCGTACAAAAACCCCGCGCATGCTCAGTCCAAATGAGGAGACGGGAGCGCTCGTTCAGGTAAAACTCGCGTTTGTTTGGGATATGGCACATTCGTCATTAGAAACCTTTTATTCTAGCAAGAGAACAATGTCTTAAAAAGGCGCACTAAACCACATTTTCTTGCCTCGTTTTATTAATTCTTCTCTTGCTAGAATAACCCCGTTCTCTTGCTGATGCAATTTCAATAGAGTTGTCCCATACTGAAATGTCACATTTCTTGCTTGTGATGTAATCCTTTAATAATGTTTTCTATGCCAGACGTGTGTTTTGGTTGGTGGTCCTCCATAATTTATAGTAGTCATTTTTGTAAAGGAATGTGCATCTTTTATTGTTTTTTGTTGTTTCTAGTTATGTCACCATTTAGTTTAATTTTTTTTAACATGTTTTTTTCTTTTTAATTTTTTTTTTTTTTTTTTTTGTGTTTCATTTGAGAATATTAAACCATGTTGGCACACCAAATGTCCCCCCCCCCCCAAGGAGTGTGTCCTTTGTAAATGACCCATTGTATATTTATTAAAGGTTTGCTGCCTAATAATCCCCACAGTATAACAAACAATAGACATGTTTTCAAATGAAAGCAAAAAGCCTTTTATTTAGGCAAATGTCATCACAAAAAATAAACAGAATGGCAGCACTAGAATAGATAGCAAACTATATGCAAACTTGCATTTCCAACATGGTGAAGGATAAACTTCCAAGCCTCAGGAGCCAAACCCAAAAATATGAAGCAGCAGCACAGAAACAAAGGAACCCAAACTGTGGTAGTCCAAACAATATGTCCTTTATGTGGAAGGAAATGGAAGGCAGAGAATCAACGTTTCCTCCTCTTTCCAGCCTTCCCTCCAGGCAGCCTTCCAGCGGATCTAACACGGGGTCTTGCAGGTGGGGTCGATGTGGCAGCAGGAGGATGGTGTTCCGCAAGCCGGGCCGGGTCACATAGCCCAGTGTCTGGGGTCAGCAGGCCCTTCTGCATCCACCAAAGGACCTGGTTCATCAGGGCCTTTGCCAGTCTTCTCTGGTCCTCCTCCCCTTCATTCAAATCGTGGGCCAATGAGGCACTGAAGGCCTCTGTGGGGTTGAGGGGGGCCCTCATGATGGCGCTTGCCTCCTGTATCATGCGGAGGCTTGCCTCCTCCACAGGCCTCAACTGCCTCCTTCGGCCTGATGGCCTCACCTGGGGGGGAGAAGACTGGCTGGTGGTGGTTCTCCTGGCCGGGGGGACCTGCTGCAGGCCACTGGGCCCAGCCTCCTCCTGGCTGCCACTGACCCCGGCCTCCTCCTGGCTGCCACTGACCCCGGCCTCCTCCTGGCTGACAGACACCTGAGGATCTGCCACCTCCTGGCTGATCTCTTCTTCCTGTGTGGAAAAAAAGGACATTTTTTACAATTTCGCTAAATAAAACCACACTCATTTTCATGTTTTTCGTTTAGTATTTTCTGTTCATTATTACTTGAATACACTCTACTTCTGACCCCTGCAGTTGTCATCCCTGACACCTATTTGTCTGTACACCTTTTTTTTTGCTTTTTCCCAGCTTGGCTTTTCTTTTACAATATCAAATCATTAATCCACCAAGAATTATTTACGCCAGAAATATAGAGGAAACTACTATACCTCCTCATCGAAGGGTGGCAGATCTGCATCTCTGTCAGCCAGGCCCTCTTCCTCCGACTCTGCAGGGCTGTGGTCATCTGGGGAATGTCCGCTGGAAGGTAGCATGGAGGAAAGGTTGGAAGAAAGACTCGACATCGTTTTCCTGCCTTCCATTTCGTCCCGCAAAAAAGCCATCTGTTTATAATACCACAGTTTGGGTTCCTTTGCTTGTGTTGCTGCTGCTCCCGATTTTTTGCTTTTATTAGCTTTGTATGCTCTCCTGTATGTGCTTCTGAGGTTGGCAAGTTTATCCTTCACCATGTTGGCAGTGCATCCTGGCACCCATGTTTGCATATAGTTTGCTAGCTCTTCTAGTGCTGCCGCTCGTACATCTTTATTACAATATAAAGAGTGCTTGGAATTCCACAGGATGGGCGTGTCCTGATATTTTTGAAGTAAGGCCTCTATAGCTTCCTTTGTTTGTAGGAGGTCCATTTCACTTTTTGAAAAATGATATTTCTTTTTGAGTCTAGATTCGCAAAACATAAACCAAAGAAAAATAAATATTCAAAAGGATCAGCGTTGACCTTGATATAATATGTGTCTTCAAATTTATTACCTATATCTAATTACAAACACAGTCTCTCTTGTTTAAACAATGATTGGCAGCTCGGCCGCATTGGTTGTACCAAACATTGATTTGCTAGATGCAGAGCCATTGTTAACATTGCAGTAAATATTTTTAATATAGAAAAATAAACAATGCTTACAAATGACAGTATTCATCTAGGCACTCTTTCATGTGTAAATCTCATGCCCCTGACAATGGATGACATAAAAGACACTTCCTAATGACCTCTGTACAACCAACACTTGAACAATACTTTGCCTGATCTGAATACACCATTCAAAAACTTGTCAATGTGGTACAGCATTGTTCACATCTCTATTTTGTGAGTTGTCCAAAAGCATTTGGATACCAAAATAACATTGTGGTACCCCATAGACAGAATAGCTTAAAAAGGGTGCAACCAACAGCCCAAACCCCCATCCCATGTGTCTACATTTTCAAGGCCTCTGCTGATCCCATTTTTAATTTCCTTACCTTCCTGTCTCTCGCTCCTCGTTTCTCACGCTCGCCTAATTACTGCGTAAGATGCGTAATCACGGCGTGCACCTTTTAAACACTCCGCGTATTTATTAAACCCCGCCCTCGTCACCTTTGCTAGGCCCCTAATCAATGAGTTTAGGAAATATGGCGTTAACTGTGTATGTTCAGGATGCGATCGAAGATTCTCCGCGTAACCTACGTAAACACGTTGTTTGCATTCTCTACACTCCGCGTATGTATTAAACGCCGCCCTCTTCTCCGCCCATGGCGTAAGAATTCATCTTTTCCACGCCCATAATCTCTGTGGGAAAGGAAAGATGGCGATGTCACACGAGCGGGCACGATGCTCTCATGCCACAAGTGAAGGGACAGAGGCAGGGACGTCCCGATCAAGGCCAAGAAGATACAAAGCCACTAATATGCGGTTCCAGGAAATGGTGGAGTTAGTTTACATCATGCGAAAGAAGGACTATGATGGTGAATTAGGGCCATACAAGACCCCTAACCGCCGAAAGGCACATATTATGGACAAGGTGGCGAGGAGAATGCAGAGGATGTTTGGGATCACCAGGTCCAAGGAACAGCTGAGGAAACGCTGGTCAGACTTAAAATTGAGGGAGCCACATCAGATGAAGAAAATACTTAAAATTCTGCGTAAAAGTAAGTAAATATATATTGGGGTTGGGGGGGGGGTGGGTGATTGTCTGCAATAATGTGTTGCCATGTATATTTCACCATCTGCCTCCTTGGCCTGCTTGTAATTTTAAAGACATGTTGTCATTTATTTTTTATGACATAAATAACTACATATTTACAAATAGTGTTCTTAGTAAACCACGTAACATCACATAGTTTCTCAGAAAGGCTCGGTTATTCCAGGAACAACACACCTGGACATGGCTCACTGGCCAAAAACTTTGTTTGTAAACATTGTGTAAAAGCTAGTTCTAAAAAATAAAATTAGGAGAATGGGAAAGGCAAACAGGATTCATTCTAAAAACAGTGGTAATAAAGCAGATGTTTTCACATCTGCAATGCAGAGCACCTGTGTCTCCCCAAATCAAAAATGGGTTTTGGTAGGGTCTCCCAGAAATACTGTTTAGGGGGGACATCCATGTGTGTCACTTTGCTAAAAAGGGGCAGGATCAGAGCTTGCCATAGAAGTAATTCCAAAATGTAGGTTTGGTGAAAGATAAAAGTAACTAAATGAAAGCATCTTCTAAGCAATGTATGCGATTTATGCTCTCCAATATCTGTGTGCTGATGAGTCTACATTTTTTTTTTTTTATTTCAGGGGAAAGAAGTCGCCAGCATTTGGAGGAGGCAGAGAGGGCCAGACAAGGCCAAAATCTTCCATCTCAACATGTGGAGGAGGAGGAGGATGTGGAAGGAGAAGAGGATGTGGAAGGAGAAGAGGATGTGGAAGGAGAAGAGGATGTGGAAGGAGAAGAGGATGTGGAAGGAGAGGAGGATGTGGAAGGAGAAGAGGATGTGGAAGGAGAAGAGGATGTGGAAGGAGAAGAGGATGTGGAAGGAGAGGAGGAAGGAAGAAAGGAGGAAGGAAGAGAGGAGGAAGAAGTAATTTTGGACTTAGAATTTATAGCAGATGAAGGGCAAGTGGCGGAAGAACAATTTGGCGAATTGAAAGAAGGTGGATTGATGGATGAAGGAGGAGTCCAAGATGATGGGGAGGTGGTGGAAGAAGGAGGAGTGATAGAAGATGATGGGGAGGTGGTGGAAGAAGGAGGAGTGATAGAAGATGTCGAAGAGGTGGAAAGGAGAAGCCCATCAGGTCAGTGTCACCCTAGCTTGATTAAAAAAAACATATGTAGATAGGCCTCATCGAAAACTAATTTTGGAAATGACCATTTTTTTTTTTTTTAGGGGAGGAGGATGGTGTGTCAATATTTTCACGTGCAAGTGCTGCTATAATTATTCAGCAGGTAATGGAGTGCAGCACTGAAATGCACAATATGCGTGAAAGGATGGTTGTCATGGAACAGAATGTAACAAATGTCCTTTTGGAATGCAGCACGGAAATGGACAATATGCGGCAAAGAATGATGGTCATCGAATCTAATTTTAAAAATATTATTGACATGATGGGCCGTGTCAAAGACTGAAACACCCCCCGCCCATCCCCCGCCCCCACAAACATTTTTACTGTTTTAATAATGAATACGCCAAAATTTGAAGATACACACACAGTGTGCCAACATGTGCTATCTGCCATCACAGAATATCTAGTGTCTGTGCTTTGTGGGTCCAACCCCCTCCTCCATCCTCAAGTAGTTGAGAGGAAGGGTTTGCTCCCACAAAACACAGACATTGATCACCCATGATGTCAGATAGCACATGTGGCCATTTGTCTGTTGAACCAATGACATTTGGCGAATTTGCACTGAATGTGTGTATCTTCAAATTTTGGCGTGTTCCAGTGTGAAAGCACACCATGACTGACTGCTGTTGTGAGTTTTTATATTTTTATAATTTTATTTTTTTACTTTTTGACCATGTTGTACATTTTTGGATACTATAAAGTTTAGACCATAAAGAATAAACACCGAAAAAAAATTATAAAGATATATATATAGAATTATAAATCTCTCTAATCACTGAATTTAGTGAAGTCGAGATTTGACTCCTAAATCTCCACAACAAATATTCGTATTTAAAAACACACCAAAAAAAAAAAAAAACATATAAAAAAAAATGTAATAAATATTGGTTTTGGTGCATAAAAAATATGCCGAGAATAAAAAATACTAAGGCGGTAAACACCCCACCAAAAATATTCTATATATATATATATATATATGTAAACAATAAATCGAACTATATTTGATAAACAAAACTGTGAACTTGTTAAAAAATGTATAATCTTCATAATATTTTTTGTTGAATTACCTGAAAAAAAAAAAAAAAAAAAAAAATTTTTGTAGACTCCTAAGTACAAAAGCAGGGAGTAATGAAAAAAATATAAAATAATTTTTGGGGTCATGAACAAGCAAAAATTAAAAAAATTGACCTCAAAATTTACAAATGGAGTTGCTTCTTATTTCTAGACTCAATACCCTGTTTATAGATGAGTGAATACTGTGCAAAATGTGGTTATTTACTAAAAGTGGAGAAATCAATTATGCAGTAAAATTGAAGAAGTTAGTTAGAGAACCAGGAAGACAGATAAAAAGAGAAAAAGCATTAATGACAAACAACTGTATAAAGTCCAATGGTCTAATTATTTATTATTTGTGAGAATATTCCTTTCTTTGGGGGCCGAATTAGAAAGAAATATGATCTGGCATAGCAATGGCCCCCCGACCCATGAAGTACTCAACATATTTGTCGCGTACCTCACGAGCTGATTGGGGGGCCAAGCCAGCGCGACCAGTGTCCAGCCCAGGAAGGGTATCTGAGGGTAGTCTTGCCTCAGAACCGATGTCGGGTAGGTACGTCTGGGAGTGCCTGCGTAAAAAGTTGTGCAAAATGCAGCAGGCAAATACAACGGTGTCCAATTTATATTCCGCCAGATGTATCGATGTCCTGAACAGGCGGAACCGGTTGGTGAGTATCCCAAAGGCATTCTCGACTACCCTCCGAGCCCTGGCCAACCGAAAATTAAACACACTCCTCTCTGAGGTGAGGGTCCTCTGGGGAAAAGGCCGCATGAGGTGAGGACCAAGCCCGAAAGCCTCGTCCGCTAGGAACACAAACGGAAGTCCTTCCACATTATCTTCATCTGGTGGCAATGCCAGACCACCAGCTTGGAGACGATCATAGAAATCAGTCCGTGCGAACACTCCCCCATCAGACATCCGGCCATTCTTCCCCACGTCCACATATAGAAACTCATACTGTGCCGACACCACCGCCATCAACACAATACTATGATAACCCTTGTAATTATAATAGTAGGACCCCGAGTGGGGTGGGGGCACAATGCGGACGTGTTTCCCATCTATTGCTCCACCGCAGTTTGGAAAATCCCACCGCTGGGCAAATTGGGAAGCCACAGACTGCCATTCCTGTGGTGTGGAGGGTAGCTGTGGGGACAAACAAAAAAAGAGATTTAGTACTTTGGAACAAAAACATCCTACAAGCATCCTTGTGACACTTCAAAGTATTAAAATTGCATTAGAAAAATGTGCATGGAGAATTTGGGAAATGAAATATATAGGGCCACTTCATTAAGAGACTCCACAGCCCTCTGATGGGGACAATAAAAGTTTGAAGGGGGGGGGGGGACACAAAAACCAAAAAGTCCTGTTTTAAAAAATGGCAAGGTGGGTTTGTCCCTAGGATAGCATGCTGGACAGGTTAATATTGGGTAAGGGACAAATATGCAGGTAGGTCAAGAATAAAACATATAAAGCTTATATCAACATGCATAGGGAGAAAAGGGAACGTTAGTTAAACACACAGCATATCTGGGAAATTAAAAATAAAGTTAGTTGGCAACATTATTACAGCCAGGAAACTTACCTTAATATACTCCTCATGCAGAACTTTGATGATGGCAGCACACGTGTCCGGTATGATGACCCCAAGCGCCTGCGGAGAGATGCCTGTCGAGAACTTGAGGTCCTGCAGGCTCCTCCCAGTCGCCAGGTACCGCAACGTGGCAATAAGCCTCTGCTCGGCCGTGATGGCTTGGCGCATCACAGTGTCCTGCCTCGTGATATAGGGGGACAGAAGTTCCAGCAGACTGTTGAATACGGGGTCCGTCATGCGGAGAAAATTCCTAAAGTGATTAGGATTATTCTCCTGGAGTTCCCTAAGCAGAGGCATATGTGAGAACTGGTCACGCTGGCGCAACCAATTCTTGGTCCAGAAACGCCTCCGCCCCCTGTTTCTGGCCAAAGTACTGGAAAAATGAACATATCCAGCAGCCATCCCATAAACAGCACCAACTCGCGAAAATTGACGCTGCTGATCCATCATGGCTTCAAACCGGCCGGCTGGTCAGTCAAGAACACACTCAAACAGAAAGCACTCGCAAATCCAGCACTACCTGCGACAAACGCGTGACAAACAGATACGAGCGCACAGGATGCAACTGCTAAAGCAGAAACAACCTGCTAGCCTATAGCCGAATGACAACTACGTTACCGCAAGCACACGCACTGAACCCGTGAATACACGCTGTCAAAGCCTGGAGACCGAGAAGCGCGAATCAGCTCTAACCAAACCTTCACTAACACGAGCAAACCCGTAACTAGCAAAAGAGGAACAGAGGGCGGCGCCATTAAGTTTGGTCTTCCCCTTTATAGTGACGTCGTACGTAGTTTACGTGCACGCGTTCCGGTACGACGGTAATTTGGTCCGCTGGTGTGTACAAGCCAGCGGAACCAAACAAAAATCAGCCTTGTACGCCGGAAACTGTCCGGCAGACAGTTTCCAGCGCACAGATCCGGTCGTGAGTACAAGGCCAAAGAGTCATGACTCTTTGTCTGCACTGGCAATCTTTTTTTTTATTTATGGTATTCATTTGGTTCTTTTTCCTCAATGTACTGCCATTGAATAAAGAATAATGCTGTTTCAAGCTATCATGCACAAGGGATTCATGTTACACAGAGAACAATATAATCAATACAAAAGAGAGCTGCCGTATGTGGGGCATGAGAGTGTCTCAGTCCCGATATGTATATATATATATAAAGTTAAAGGATGTCCAAGGGATTTTGTGAGACACAGACAACAGGGTGTAAAATATACACAATGGCCGGGATTCACAAAACACTTACGCCAGCGTATCTACAGATACGCCGCGTAAGCGTAAATGTGCGCCGTCGTATCTATGCGCTGCTCCGGTGCCCTCCGCCGCTTACCGGAGGCGATCGGATCTGTTCCCTTGTGTGACATGGAGACGAGTGAGGGGAAGATGGCCCCCACCTGTCTCCATATCATTGCAGGGTATAAGCAACGTCAAAACGTCACTTCCACCAAATGCTCTTAAAGGGACATGTTTTATTTTTTATGACATTTAATTTGTTTTTGTTTTTAATATCATTTGAGTCTAAATATGAAATCTGAGGTCTTTTTGTCGCCAGATCTCATATTTAAGAGGTCCTGACATGCTTTTTTTTTCTATTCTAAGGGATTTTTACATTTCTTGTAATAGGAATAAAAGTGACCCATTTTATTTTATTTTTTAATACGTGAGCAGCACCCGCATATAAAAATGGTGTTTAAACCACACATGTGAGGTATCGCCGTGATCATTAGAGCGAGAGCAATAATTCTAGCCCTATAACTCCTCCCTTTTTGTAACTCAAAAAATGCAACTTAAATTTAAACGTCGCCTATGGAGATTTTTAAGGGTAAAAGTTTGTCGCCATTCCACGAGCGGGCACAATTTTTAAGCGTGACATGTTGGGTTTCAATTTGCTCGGCATAACATTATCTTTCACAATATAAAAAAAAAAATGGGCTAACTTTACTGTTGTCTTATTTTTTTATTAAAAAATTTCCAAAAAAAGTGTGCTTGTAAGACCGCTGCGCAAATACGGTATGACAAAAAGTATTGCAACGATCACCATTTTATTCTCTAGGGTGTTAGAAAAAAATATATATAATGTTTGGGGGTTCTATGTAATTTTCTAGCAAAAAGGCTCGGTCCTTAATTGGTTAAACGTCAGCAGCTACAGTATTTGTAGTTTCTGACTTGTAATTTTTGGAGGGGGGTTGGAGCTCCGCTTTAAACTGGCCTAACACTAGCAGATTTAAAAACAATCGTTTGGTTTTTAAAATTCATATGATAATTCTCATTGTAGCACATGCCGCGTACACATGATTGAAAATTCCGACAACAAAACCGGGATTTTTTTTCTGACAGAATTTTGGCTCAAACTTGTCTTGCATACACACAGTCACACAAATGTTGTCAGAAATTCCGGACGTCAAGAACGCGGTGACGTACAACACTACGACGAGCCGAGAAAAATTAAGTTCAATGATTCCGAGCATGCGTAGGATTTTTGTGCTTCGGAATTGCATACAGGCGATCGGAACAAGAACTTTTGCTGTTGGAAAATTTGAGAACCAGCACTCAAATTTTTCTTGTTGGAAATTCCGACAGCAAATGTCCGATGGGGCCTACGGTCAGAATTTCCGGAATTTCACAGTCGAAAATTCCGGCAGAAAGCTCACATCGAACATTTGTTGTCGATCGTGTGTACGTGGCAAAAGACCAGATGAATTTCATTAGAAAGCACTTCATTCTGTTTCATTTGCTTTAGGCATTTGATTGGGGAATAAATGCAATATACCGAACAAAAAACACATTTACTGTTAGAAATTCAATTATTCGAGAAACATTTTCTATCCTGCTCCTGTGTCTGTGGTAGAAAATGATTGTTGATTTGATCCCACTAATAATTTGAAAATCAAACAAAACGTTCTAAAAAGAGAGTTTTTGAATGAAATTCGTCTAGTTTATGGTCTGCTTTATAGCTGCTTACACATTATTTATTATGTATAAACCACTCACAAAAATATGTATTTGTGACAGAATATCCGAATATCCCTCTTCCACTCTGAAAACAAAAGATCATTTTCAATGCAAAGTTGTTGCTATGCCTTGTATTTTGCATATGTTCCTGGTTTCTATTTATCAGCACAAACCTGTTGCAGGACGTGTTCAGATTCATCTAGGTGTGGAGTAATGCAAATAGACTACGTGGATATATCCAATGAGGAGCACAACTGGGGTTTATTTATAGCAATGAAGACTATTTGATTTGCATGTGCGTCTACATTTTTACTAAGGCCTGGTGCACACCTAGGCATTTTAAGTGCTTTTTGCATTTTGCCGATTTGCACTACAGTCCATTTACCATGGTTTACTAAGGAACACGTTCTGTAGTGCAAATCTGCAAAAAGCACTAAAAATGCACGTGAACAGGCCTAAAACTAACAACAAAAATCAACTTGCTTCCCCCACTGCGGGAAGGGGGTTCAATAAGTCTTGCATTAACTGTAATCTTGCGAACATTGTCGCATAACTCCCAAATGTCCCTGATTTGGAGCAAGTTCTTTCTAAATCCTGCGATAACTCGCGGCAGACCTCCGCAATGTCTCCTGGGTACAATGACAAAAGCTCCCAGGAGACATTGCGGCATCGAGGAAGTGACGGAATACCCGCACACTACCCGATGAATCCATATACAGGAAGCGGCCAGTAACATAAAGGATTACTAAGGTTCGCCTGCCCCTGACAGTGACTCGAGCTGGGCATCGCCGCTTAGTGAAGGATTGGCTCGGGCGGCTCAGGTGCTCTAGTCCTGCAAAGGGAACTGCGTTCCTGCTGTGAAAAAAGTGCAGGGACTCCGTTCCCACGCGTTTCCGCAGGACTTGAGCCCTGATATAGTTGTATATAAAATTCACTATGTATCTTTCAAAAAGTGTTTCCAAATGCTAAACTTTTCATCCAAATTCGAAATTGCTGCATTTGTAAATTTTAGGAGCCAATATAAAGGAAAATTTGTGGTAAAAAAGCACTTGATTTGATTAACCTTTTTTTTGGGTTATGTCCCCTTCAAGGGGCATGACAGGGGGTATGTCCTATGCCTACATACGTTTGCTAGTAGGTGTACCTCATTCACATCTCAAAATGTTGGGAAGTTTGTTGTCATATAAAATTATGAGACATATATCTCTGGCAGTTCTGAAGCTACCTGTGACAATGGGGGGTCTAGCAATGCCAGATTTAAGATCCTATTTTTTTGTGTCTCAATTGACATTCTTACATTGGAGATGCTTCCCCCAGGTTCCTAATGCCACCACGCTACTGGAAGCGGCGGTTGCCACTTCTCAGGAAACCCTATGTTCTGCTTGTTTTGTAGTGAATTTTTATCAATTTTTTACAATAAAGACAAACCTAATGTTTTTTTTGGAGTGCGGCTGTCCATCCCGTCTTTCCTTATATCAATTTCTCAGGAAACCCTGTTGAATATGCTGTTCAGAAAAGAGGTCCTGGGGAGAAAGGTGGGGACGGCAATGGTGCTCCCAGGGAGGGTTTTTTACCTATGTGCACAGAGAATGAAGGATGACCCTTTATGGATGTCACCTAATTGTCATTTGTGGTACAATAAATCACTAAAGGAGATGGGCATAGATGGGCCACATATGGAGTGAAATATCTACACCATATTTACCAAGATGGCAGGTTATCCTCTTTTGCACAGCTACGAGAGCGGTTCAACATACCTAGAACTTGGGGATTTAGATATATTCAATTGCAGCATGCAGCGATAGCCCAGTTTGGGAGGGGGGATGTGAGGGAGTAAAACACTGCTTTGTAAAGGGTCTTGATGGATCCGGACACAACTAAGCATATATCCAGATACTATAGAGATATAGGACAGGGAGGACCTGACTCTAAGGGCTAGATCTAAATGGACAGTGATTATACCAGACTTGAATGAGGACTTGTGACAGCAGGTCCTGACACGTAACTGGTTTCAGTTATTTCCTCCACAGATAGAATGATGTAGCTTCGATATCTACATCAGGTATATTATACACCGACCAGACTATTCAGAATGCACAGAAGGGATACTGCAGACTGCCATAAGTGTAGGGGAGCAGAGAGAACTTTTATCCACATGATATGGGATTGCCCGAAGATAAGGCCTTTGTGGTCCCAGATGACCGAGTTTATATCCAAGCACTTTGCCCTGCTGAATAAATGCTCCCCCCTGAGGTGTCTGCTGGGAGTATTTGATCAAGAAGAGCTTAATGTGCATACAAAACTGTACCTCAGACTTCTGTACTTCGGAATGCAGAAACTGATCGCCCGAAGATGGATTTATGATGAGCAACTTACTTTGGGCATGTGGATAAGGGTAATAAAGACAGATGGACCTCTTTATAAGATGACGTATGAGACAAGGGGGGCCCCAAGAAGTTTAGGAAGGTGTGGCCTCGGTGGATTGATTCCAAAAACACCCTGGTGAAGGAGGGGGTCAGCGGGAACTGACAAATGTTAGCAAAGATGAAAATCAACAGTACTGCGATAGGTGAGAGGATGCATTAAATACACTGGAACGGGAGGGGGGATTTCTTTATTTCTCTGTTTAAACTTATGTTCTTCTGGTTGATGTCAAATGTTCCGGCATTGGGTTTACTTTGTTATTTAAAAAAAAAAAGAGCAAAACTAGGGATGGAGGACCTCAGTGAGAATCTGGGAGAGTATAGGACAGTTAATGTTGTTTATGATGACTTTATTCCTGTGAAGAAACATTCCTATGCAACAATGTTAATGCTTACCATCCTAATGTTTAAATATTTGCTGTAACCTGTTAAGATGCTCAATAAAAATTCCTCTAAAAAAAAGAAAAAAAATTATGAGACATATCTAAAGTTTATCTAAATTGCAAAACAAAAATGTAATGCAGTATATTGCAGCTTACTACACCTTAGATATGGTGGCTTCATTCATTTCTGTTTTCAGGCTTTTTTCCCTTTTTTTCACCTGGTATTGCTTCAAATAGAAAACGGGCAGCACAGTGGTGTAGTGGGTAGCACTCTCGCCTAGCAGTAAAAAGGGTTGCTGGTTTGAATCCCAACCACGATACTACCTGCCTTGAATTTGCATGTTCTCCCTGTGCCTGTGTGGGTTTCCTCCCACACTCCAAAGACATGCTGATAGGTTAATTGGCTTCTGTCTAAATTGGCCCTAGTATATGAATGTGAGTTAGATTGTAAGCTCCTTGAGGGTAGGGACTGATGTGAATGTATATGTAAAGCGCTGCGTAAATTGACGGCGCTATATAAGTACCTAAATAATAATAATATCTACACTAACTTTTCCCTGCATCTATGGAGGAGGCCATTGTTATCACACAGATTAGACTTTAAACATGTCTTTCTGTTCATCTCCATTACATGGAGCATTTATTTAGTCTTTTCAGATCACAGGACGTGACAAGGACACTGCATTTCTAGTAAGATCGATAGGCATTTTCTGTAGTTGCTAAAATATTCTTCATCTGAAAAAAAAAAAAAAAAAAAATGCAGCCATCATATCTAGCAGAAGTTAGTCACACTCATCTGAACTTGCTCTGTCAACATTACACAGAACAAGTCTAGCTGAGAATAAAGCTGACCATACACTAGTAGAATTTAATTTGAACATGTTCATTTTGGGAATGTTCTTTTCATTTTCTTATCATTAGTGGGGCTTCAAATTGACTGATGAGAAAATTAGTAGGAGCGGGATGGAAAAGTTTTCGCAAATGAACAGATATCTAACAATTATTGTGCTTTTCATTTGGCAAATTACATTCATTCCGAAATAACATGTTAATAGCAAAGGAAATTTTAAAGTACTTTCAAACAACATTTATTAAGTCTCTTTAGGCATTATGGAATGAGCTGATGAGATATTTCGTACAATTTTTTTTTTACGTAAATCAACCAGTGTAAGGCCTCGTACACAAGACCGAGGAACTCAGCGGGCGAAACACATCGTTTTCTTCGTCGAGTTCTTGTTAGGCTTGTCGAGGAACTCGACAAGCCAACTTTCTCCATTCCCGTCGAGGAAAAATAGAACATGCTTTATTTTTGGCTCGACGAGTTCCTCGACAGTTTCCTCGATGAAAAATGTACACACGACCGGTTTCCTCGGCAAAAAATCTCTCCCACCAAGTTTCTTGATGGATTCTGCCGAGGAAAACGGTCGTGTGTTCGAGGCCTATGGCGTGTTTAACCACTTGCTGACTGCCCTATAGCAGTTTTACTGCTACAGGGTGGCAGCTCTGTGCAGGATCACACATATACACGTGATTCTGCATTTCCACTTGCAGGTTGCATGCATGCACCGCCAGCGGGCCACTTCTGCTGTGAATCCTCACAGCAGAAGCCGATCTGCGGATGCCGGGCACTCAATGTCCTCTGGCACCAGCCGATCATTGGTAACCAACATAAAATGGGTATCTGCCTAGGTCAGGGATATGCAATTAGCAGACCTCCAGCTGTTGCAAAACTACAAGTCCCATCATGCCTCTTCCTCTGGGTGTCATGCTTGTGGCTGTCAGATGCCTCATGGGATTTTTAATTCTGCAACAGCTGGAGGTGCGCTGAATGCATATCTCTGGCCTAGATGAACAAGGGCTGCTCCTTGCTTTGAAGGCCAGTTAAATGCGTGGGCAGTGGCAAGTTGTTAGATATTGCATATATGTTTTGGGGGTTTAGATAAAATAGGGCAGGGTAAAACACAGTATTTTTTATTAATTTATAGCTTATTTCAAAGCAAAACTTTCAATACAATTAAAGATAAGCCTGAAGCAAAAAATAATAATTAACGTAGGGCTGGCATGACTAGGTAGCAGGGCTAACAAGCATACATAAACATACAGGCAGTCACATACCAGTAGGAGTGGGTTGTGCAGAATTAGAAGGGGCTTGAGGTCTTGTACACATGGCCGAGTTTCTTTTTTTTGCCGAGGAAACCGGTCGCGTGTACACTTTTTGACGAGGAAACCGACGAGGATCTCGTCGGGCCAAAAAGAAAGCATGTCTTCTTTTTCCCCGACGGGAATGGGAAAATTTGGCTCGCCAAGATCCTCGGCGGCTTCACAAGGAAATCGACGAGCAAAACGATGTGTTTTGCCCATCGAGTTTCTCGGCTGTGTGTACGAGGCCTTAGTGTGGTATAGGTTGGGTCAAGGCTGTTGTGCAGAGTATTGAACTATGCGCTGGAAGCTTCTTGTATACAGAAATACGCTTTACATTCATGGAGGATTTATATCAGGAAGAGAACAACAAACAAGTGTATATAAAACAATAAGGAAGGTACAACCTGTGATTACATTATATCATAGAATACATGCTATAACACTGCAGAGTCACCTGCTGGCATAATGCATATATAGTTCACTGTACTTTACATTACTTGCTGTTCTTCTTTTAATAAAGAGTTCTCAGGGCAGTTGGAGGTCATCAGACAAAGAAGAAACTTCCCACCCTCCCTCTCAGTGAATCGGGCAGGGTGCAGCGGCTGTCATAGTTGCTTGGCGGTTGGGATCTTTGGAGGCCTTCTAAAATAACAATGATATGGCATATTGGGAACCATCTATTGTATAGGGTGCGCTGTAAAATTAACAGAGGTTTAACTGGGCATTGGAGATATGGAGGTATCTGTGTAGAATGTGGAGAGTTGGGATCCTCCCTGAGTCGGTGTGTTGCGGCTGGGGACCTGTATGTACTGTATACAAAACGATTCAGGGTTCTTCAATGCCTTCAAAGATCGGCAACCTGGTTTACTATGTATCATTGAGATTATTATGTTTTTGTTAAACAAATGTGTTCTACTGGTTATTTGTTAATAAATGGCCGCTGCTGCCAATTTTACTCCAAAAAATTAAAGTCTAATTATTCTCTAAATGTGGGTAACAATTACAGTAAGTGGGACGGTCTTAGTGGTACAGAAATTTGGGTGTTTGCATCTGTCTTACCATAGTCAAGATGACTGCTGTTTGATTGTTTAGCTTACCTTGTACATGGGTTTTTGCCCTGTTGCAAAATGCCCACATCTATTCTATAGATTAACTCTACATACTGTATTAACTTTTCTTTTCTCTTTCAGGAGCCAACTAGATTCATTACTGAAATCATATAATTGCTATTTTAAGGACCAAAAGAACCTACAAATAACCTACCACCATGTAAGTCGTCATGCGAATATTTGTAGACCTAACCTCACAGTATCCACATTGTTATGTAGCTTACGCAGTATGATTTTTTTAGATTTGTGTGTGTTTATTGTCATTTCACTTATTAGTTAAAGTGGCCTTGAACTCTGAAAACTGGAGATCTTTTGAGGAACAAAAACTAAAGCAGCCCATAGATAGCTAAATTTTCTTTTCTTCCACCACGGGTGAAAACACAGTCAGTGGGGCATATTCTTAAAGATCTGAGGCGGCGGAACGTATGTCCTTTACGTTACGCCGCCGCAAGTTTAAGTGGCAAGTGCCTGATTCCCAAACCACTTACCTGTAAACTTGCGGCGGCGGCGTCGCGTAAAGTCCACCCGCGCAAGCCCTCCTAATTCAAATGATCCTGGTAGGGGGCGTGGATCATTTAAATTAGGCGCGCTCCCGCGCCGATCGTAATGCGCATGCTCCATCGGGTAAATTACCCGACGTGCATTGCGCTAAATGACGTCTCACGGACGTCATTTGTTTTGACTGTAACGTAAATGGCGTCCAGCGCCATTCACGGACGACTTACGCAAACAACGTCAAATTTTCAAATTTCGACGCGGGATCGACGGCCATACTTAACATTGAGTACGCCACCTAGGGGGCATCTTTATCTTTACGCCGCGTATCGCTTACGGAAACGACGTTAAAACACTACGGCAGGCAAGCGTACGTTAGAGAATCGGCGTGACTAGTCATTTGCATATTTCACGCTGACCGCCACCTAGCGGTCAGCGTAAATATTGCAGCCTAAGATACAACGGCGCAGGCCGTCGTATCTTAGGCATGTTTAAGTGTATCTCAGTTTGAGAATACACTTAAACATAGGATCGGACTTACGTCGGCGTATCTGCTGATACGCTGGCGTAAATTATTTGAGAATATGGCCCAGTGTTCCCCCATTAACACAGTCAGTGGTGTTGATGGGGGGAATGCCTACTGCAGCGCTCGTGTGTTCTTCTGGCAGAACACAATAATTGCTGCTAGTGGCTATAGCAAGTGGCAGTAATTGAATGTATAAAAATCTGACAGGCGGTTTTGACTTGGGTACAATCAGCCTGCCCATACATGGATAGAATCTCAGTCAGCTCAGTGGAATCTTAAGACTAAACCTGTTCCCATCCCCATTCTAATCCTATTCTATCTACACTATGAAAGAAAAGATGCCTAAACTAACCTATTCTGAAGCTGCTCCGGGCCAATCACATGTAAGGCCTCGTACACACGACCGAGGAACTCGTTGGGCGAAACACATTGTTTTCCTCGTCGAGTTCCTTGTTAGGCTTGTCGAGGAACTCGACAAGCTTGCTTTGCGTACACACTGTCAAGACAAAATCTCCTCATTCTCAAACGCAGTGACATACAACACATACAATGGCAGGGGAAGTTCGATTCCACTGGCACAACTCTTGGGGCTGGTTTTGCTAATCTCATGTGTTTGCATGTTAAGTAAAAGTTTGTTAAGAGACGATTTGCACTTTTCAGTCTGTTACAGCTTGAAAAATGTGTTATCTCCATTACAAATGCTACTTTCACTCCCGTCTCATACTTTATTCTGAGCAAGTGCGGGTTTCTTAGCATACAAACGCTCGAGTTTCTCGCCGAAAACCAGCCCGACGAGGAACACGACGAGCAAATTTAGACTCTCGTCAAGGAAAAAGAGAACTTGCTCTCTTTTTTGCTCGTCGAGTTCCTCAACAGTTTCCTCGATGAAAAACATACACACGACCGTTTTCCTCTGCAAAAAAGCTCTCCCACCAAGTTTCTTGATGGATTCCGCCGAGGAAACTGGTTGTGTGTACGAGGCCTTAGAGTCCCAGTTCCAGCTTCAGAGTAGAGCAAGGACAGCCTACAACAGATGCCCCATGGTACACCTATGGGTGATGTCATTGCCCAGGCTTTGCAGTCGTTGTCGCTGTCTCTCCTCTACATAGGCATTTTTTCTTTCACAGGGTATATAGGATAGTCTTAGAATGGGGGTGAGAGTAGGTTTAGTCTTAGTTAGAATTTGACTGTAATTAATACGGATGCCCCATAGTACACCTATAGGTGATGTCATTGCCCAGGCTTTGCAGCCATTGTTACTGTCTCTCCTCTATACTGAAGCCAGTGACTTCAGAATAGGTAAGTATAGGCATCTTTTATTTCACAGGGTATAAAGAATATTCTTAGAATGGGGGTGGGAGTAGGTTTAGCCTTAGTTAGAATTTGTTTGGAATTACACTTTAAATTCCTCTTGAAAAATAGAACTTTCTGGCATGTGATTGGGCCAGTCATTAGTGGAGCATCTCTAATATGGGATAGCAAAGCAATGCTCCTTTACCAAGATGGCTTGCTCCATAGAGATATAATAGAAAAAGGCAGTTCTGAAGATTAACACTTAATTTTGATTCATATTATTGTATCAAGAGCCAGTCAGAATGTTTTTATTTTGAAAAGATCAGCAGTGGCAGTCTACAAATGTACCTGTACATGATTCCTTTATTCAAGTATAGGATAGTATATAGGGATATTTCATTTGCTATATATAACTATTAAAGTGTCACTAAATACTCCATGTTTTACCAATTTCCAAATCCAGCATAGATTAATATATCACTGCACGTTCTTAAAATGTAACATACCATTTTTATTTTCTGTTAAACAATCGCTCCACGTGTCACATACAGAACCTCTGTATGTATAGAGCAGTGTACATCTATAGGAATCATTTGCGCCAATATGCACAAACTGCAAATCCCATCTATTAATGTGCTCATCGATAATGAAAATGTGTGTATATTTTCATTCATTCAGATTGGTTTTCCTGGTTCCATGGGTGGTGCTGTGTAGGCAGTGTATGTGCTTTAACTTGTATGTTCCGGCGTTGGCTGTAGTCCTTATCAGGAGTGAATGGGGGTGCTATGTTCCTATGGTGGGAACATGTAGATTGAAAGTAGTCACCCTCATAATGGGAGTTGCAGCTGTGCAATTTTTACTATTTTTATGAATGTGCCATCCATCCCTGCTGTCACTTTAAAACTAGTTGCTGACCAGCCGCCGTCATTCTACGGCGGCAGGTCGGCTCTCCTGGGCGAGAGCCCGTAGCTCTATGTCGGCTCTTTTAGTGGCCACTAGGGGCGCGTGCGCGCCGCCGGGGGCGCGTGCGCGCCGCTCTTCCGTGACTCCCGTGCGGGTGCCCGGCGGGCGCGATTGCCGCTGGGCACCCGCGATTGCTCGTTACAGAGCGGGGAACGGGAGCTGTCAGGGGTTCTGTCAGGGGGGGAAAGGTGGGTCCTGTCAGGCGGGGAAACGCTGATCCTCTGTTCATACAATGTATGAACAGAAGATCAGTGTTTCCCCTAGTGAGGCCACCCCCCCTACAGTAAGAACACACCCAGGGAACATACTTAACCCCTTCCCCGCCCCCTAGTGTTAACCCCTTCCCTGCCAGTGGCATTTTTATAGTAATCCAATGCATTTTTATAGCACTGATCGCTATAAAAATTCCAATGGTCCTAAAAATGAGTCAAAAGTGTCCGAAGTGTCCGCCATAATGTCGCAGCACTGAAAATAAATCGCTGATCGCCGCCATTACTAGTAAAAAAAATATATTAATAAAAATGACATAAAAATACACCCTATTTTGTAAACGCTATAACTTTTGCGCAAACCAATCAATAAACGCTTATTGCGATTTTTTTTTTACGAAAAATATGTAGAAGAATACGTATTATCCTAAACTGAGGAAAAAAAATGTTTTTTTATATATTTTTGGGGGATATTTATTACAGCAAAAAGTAAAAAATATTGTTTTTTTTCAAAATTGTCGCTCTATTTTTGTTTATAGCGCAAAAAATAAAAACCGCAGAGGTGATCAAATACCACCAAAAGAAAGCTCTATTTGTGGAAAAAAAAGGACGCCAATTTTGGTCCCGAATTGCAAAAAGTGCTCTGGTCTTTGGGCAGCAATATGGTCCGGGGGTTAAGTGGTTAAATCTAGCAGGTGATGAGCTGTAGGCCACAGCAACAACTTACTGGAGGTTTATTGAAAGGTGGGACTGTTTGCAGAGATGAAAAGTTACAGTTTTATTGAAAATCAGCAGCATCATATATTTTAAGATCATCAGAATATTCATTATGTATTTGTTGCCCAAAGCTAATTATACTTGAATATCTAATTGCAGGAGACCAAAGGACATATTGTTTTATCAGGTCTTATTGAGATATTCTGGGGAGTTCAACGACCCATACGTTTCAAAATGCAGGATGAGAGAAGTAATTCCACAGAATCAATCCAACTTCCAGAGGTCATAGGATCAAGTATAACAAAAAGGTAAATCCTTTTTCCTTATGGTCCGTACACAAAATCAGAAAATCCCATGAAAAATACTGCTTGATTGTACAATAATCTGATCATTAGCACACAGCCTTTGAGAGCCGACCACGACAATTCATTTAAAATTATCCAAAGGGACAAGCACGAAAATTGTTCTCATCCGATACCAGATCGTACGATTTTTGTTTCATTCTTTGAGTTGTCATTCGAAAATAAAATACAAATACAACACATTACATCACTGCCGAATTCCGTACATAACTTTAGTAAAATCTTCATGCTTTGATATGTTTTGTGGGATAACATAAGACAAACCCTGTTCATTCTTGCCTCCGATTACTGCAATTCTCATGAGGACTGGAGTGTCTTCCTGAGCACTGTAGTGACAGTTAGGCCTCATTCACACTTGGCCGTTCGGGTCCGTCTGTCGGCGGACCTAAACGGCCGCTCCATGCATCGCTATGGAGCGTCGGATGTCAGCAGAGACATCCGACCCGCTAAAAACAGACGTTTGGGGGCCACGTCCCCATCCGTCCATGCGGATCGGATCGGGTAAGATCTGATGAAAACGGACATGCTGTCCGTTTTCATCAGATCGCTCCATAGGAGGACAGCGGTGCCCGACAAGCCCCTCCCCGCTCAGTGAGCAGAGAGGAGCTTGTCATCCGTCGGCTCAGCGGAGATCTGCGGACAGATCTCCCGCTGAGCCGACGGGAGCAGGCGGAGTCCGCCAAGTGTGAATGAAGCCTTGTGTCCATTGCGCTGCTCATTGCTTTTCTTAGGCTACATGTACACTAGCCTACCCTGACCGTGGCTAAGGGAAAATGAAAAATGCATTTTTGCCACGTTTTCCATTTTCCCGCGCCCCTGGGTCAAAACATTCCTATCCTGAATGCGATACTTCCTCGTTGAGGAGAGGGATGCCTGTTGATGCTTCTCCACTAATTTGCTACTGCAGTTTGAGGACCTGATGCTACTCCACCTCTCCTACTTCCTATTTATTATTTCCCCCTTGGCCCTACAAGTTCATTAGAAAACCAGTCATTACTAGGGGGTGGGGAAGTGGGGGCTGACATTAAAAGGCAATGCCCTGCTCCTCTACCAGGATCATCACTGCTGCACAGAGCAGAAAGAGGCTTTATAGGTTGGTCACAGATAAAAGATAAGCTGCTAGAAGGGTCTCCAAGGGCATGGTTAAAATACTACTCTCTGCACACAGTACATGGTACACATATGCCACAGTCAGGGCCGGCCTTTGCGCTGTGCGGAGAGTGCGATCGCACAGGGCGCCATAGCAACATGGGCGCCTGGCGACCGCACAGCTTCTTTAATTCGCCCGTGTATTAAGTAGTGTGCGGGGGCGTGCCGCACACTGGGGGTGTCAGGCCGGCGCCCCCCCCCCCCCCCGCGACGGAAGAGGACCTTGCTGGGTGGGATGGCGTGGTGCCGGGTGCCTGGCTTTGCAGGGGGGGTGCCGTGCAAGCCGCATCCCAGCGAGCCGTCGGCACACCCGGGACCTGGCCGCAGTGATCCCCCTTCTGCTTAGGCAGCTCCGCGGCTCTGAGTCTCGGCTGCCTGTGACTGTCTCAGTCACGCAGCCGAGCAGTGAAGCCTCCTCCCCCTTGCCTGTACTGTGCTGTGTGTGCAGCACGCGGCAAGCAGGTTATCTGAGCCTGCTTGCTTTACAGGTCTGAAGGGGGGGGGGGGGACGGGGGGTGTGTGTGTTCTATTACAGGTCTGAAGGGGGGGGGGGGGGGCAGGGGGGGTGTGTGTGTTCTATTACAGGTCTGAAGGGGGGGCCGGGGGGTGTGTGTGTTCTATTACAGGTCTGAAGGGGGGGGCCGGGGGGTGTGTGTGTTCTATTACAGGTCTGAAGGGGGGGGGACGGGGGTGTGTGTGTTCTATTACAGGTCTGAAGGGGGGGACGGGGGTGTGTGTGTTCTATTACAGGTCTGAAGGGGGGGACGGGGGTGTGTGTGTTCTATTACAGGTCTGAAGGGGGGGGACGGGGGTGTGTGTGTTCTATTACAGGTCTGAAGGGGGGGACGGGGGTGTGTGTGTTCTATTACAGGTCTGAAGGGGGGGACGGGGGTGTGTGTGTTCTATTACAGGTCTGAAGGGGGGGGACGGGGGTGTGTGTGTTCTATTACAGGTCTGAAGGGGGGGACGGGGGTGTGTGTGTTCTATTACAGGTCTGAAGGGGGGGACGGGGGTGTGTGTGTTCTATTACAGGTCTGAAGGGGGGGACGGGGGGTGTGTGTGTTCTATTACAGGTCTGAAGGGGGGGGACGGGGGTGTGTGTGTTCTATTACAGGTCTGAAGGGGGGGGACGGGGGTGTGTGTGTTCTATTACAGGTCTGAAGGGGGGGGGACGGGGGTGTGTGTGTTCTATTACAGGTCTGAAGGGGGGGACGGGGGTGTGTGTGTTCTATTACAGGTCTGAAGGGGGGGACGGGGGGCTGTGTGTGTTCTATTACAGGTCTGAAGGGGGGGTGTGTGTTCTATCTGTATTGTGGTTTTTTTTTATTGTAGGGGGGTCACTCTGCACTGTAGGGGTTTATCTGTATTGTAGGGGGGGGGGGGTGTTTTCTGTATTGTGTGTGTGTGTGTGGGGGGGGGGGGGTTCGCACTGTAGGGGTTGATCTGTATTGTAGGGGGGGGGTGTTTTCTGTATTGTGAGGGGGGGTTCTTTATTGTAGTGGGGTTCTGTATTGTGGGGGGGGTTATTTATTGTAGGGGGTCTGCACTGTAGGGGTGGTCTATCGTAGGGGGGGGGTTCTGTATTGTAGGGGTGAATCTGTATTGTAGAGGGGGTTCTGTATTGTAAGGAGAGATCTGTATTGTAGGGGGAGGGGTATGCACTGTACGGGGGTCTGCGTAACATGCAGGGGGTCCAGAACTGTTAGGGGGTGTCTGTGTAACATACAGGTGTCCGGGGCTGTGTAATGTAAAGGGGTCCAGAGGTGCAGGGTGCTGTGTAATGTAAAGGGGCCCAGAGTGATGTGTAATGTAAAGGGGTCCAGAGGTGCAGGGTGCTGTGTAATGTAAAGGGGCCCAGAGGTGCAGGGTGCTGTGTAATGTAAAGGGGCCCAGAGGTGCAGGGTGCTGTGTAATGTAAAGGGGTCCAAAGGTGCAGTTGTGGAGAGGGGGTACACAGTAGTGACAGAGATATTGAAGAATGCAGGGGGGTGTTTTTACATTTTACGGGAGGGCAGATATAGGATCTGCCCCGGGTGCCAAATGCTCTAGGTACACCTGGCAGGCCACAGGCGGATTCTGCAGGAATGACAGCGTGGGCGGCTGTCCTTGCCTTGCTATGAGGAGCAGGGATGAGGAGCTCATATGCAATGCGCACTGAGAAGACAAAGGAGCGCAAGAATCCACAGAAGCAGGCAGCAGATGTAAAAACTTTTTTCTGTAAGTAAATTATTTTTTTATAAATGCAGTGTACTGCTTAATGCCTGTTTTTGTATTTTCTTTTTTAAATAGGGTGTTTCTTAAAGAACAGTAAATACAAAAGTTAAAAAATACTTTATTGTAATTATGTTTGATATTTGATAGTAAATTTACAGGTAGTGGTATTATACCATGTGATTTACTTTATATGTGGCGTTATTATACCGTGTGAATAAAAGTTGTATTTTTATCATAGCTTGTAATCTTTTTTTTGGGAACTTAACTGAATGGAAGGCTTTAAATGGAGCTGGTATTGGAGAAATGGGTGTGGTTACCGAGGGGTGTGGTTACTAAGGGGCGTGGTCACTGAGGGGCGTGGTCACCAGGGGGCGCTGTAAAGCTTTCTCGCACAGGGCGCCTAAAGGCCTAAGGCCGGCCCTGGCCACAGTCCTGGTACTCATTCAATATGCTTCAATTAGAAGTTTGTTTCGCACAGGGTGCAGGACTTGGGAGTGCATATAGCACATAGCGCAGGGCTTGGGAGTGCGTATCACACAGGGTGCATGACTTAGGAGTGTATATTTTATGGGGTGCATGGCTTGGGTGTGTATATCATAGAACGCATGGCTCGGGAATGTGTGTTGCACGGGGCACTATTTTCAGGATTGTGAAGGACGCAGGGCTCAGGAGTGTGTATCGCACAAGGCACAAAGCTCAGGAGTTTTTATCGCAGAGGGCACAGAGCTCAGGAGTGTGTATCACACAGAACACAGGGCTTGGGATTGTGTATCGCATAGGGTGCAGACCTCGGGAGGGTGTATTGCACAGGGTGCAGGGCTTGGGAGTGTATGCCACATAGGGTCAGGTCTCAGAAGTCTGTATGCATTGCACAGGGTGCAGGAATATGTATTAAATAGGGGGCAAGGTTTGGGAGTAGGTAACACACAGGCCCACGTGGGTACAAAAAGGGCCTATATAAACATACACACACTCACAATACAGTTAGCCATAGCAACAGTTGATGCCAGTAACACAGCAGAAACCAGTCTCTCCAGCTAAGCACACATTTATCATCTAAACAGTGTAATTAATCAATGGAGTTTTGTCTACTGCTTTGCATTCACATCACCAGTTTTATCTGTAGAAGATAAGAGCCACAGGCTTCACTCCACCAATGGAAAATACCATCCGCGACATGATGGCAGATTTTTCTTCCTGGGGCATATATTCAACATGTCCTTGACCTCTTCAAATACAAAATTTGAATACAACTTGAGCTCACAAACACTTCCAATACAACAGGGATCTTTTATTCTGTCCTCTTTACTAAAGGCAAATAGACTGTGAAGAGATTAGTACATGAGCAGAAGGTCTGCTACCTTCCATCATCCACGTATGTGTAAGCAAAAATGCTGTTTTGTTTTTTTTCTTGCATGGTTGGTTTTTCTTTGCAAAGTGAAGCTTTACCTCATTTACTAAGATATGGAGCAAATGCACTTGCAGAGTGCAACTGCATTTTGCAAAGTGCACAGTCTATTTTTCTTTAGTAAATCAACTCAATGGAAAAGGTAGCTCATGTATAGTGGCATGTGGTTGCCATCATCAATTGAACAACTGAATACCTCCATATGGGTGGGATTTTAAGGCAACACAATGTATGTGACAAGTTTATATTTATTATTAAAATACATCATTATATCAAAAATGACAAAAGTATCAAAGACAGGAATAAAAACTTTTCAAGAGAAAACTGTAAGTCACCGCATGCCCAAGGACTAGGCTAAGAGCGTGCAGGACAATTTTCCTGCACGCTATAAAAAAATGCACTTTTTATCAATCAAAAAGTGTTTCCCAGTGCTAAACCTTTCATCTGATTTCTAAATTGCTGCATTTGTAAATTCCAAAAGCCAATATAAAGGAATAGTAGTGGTAAAAAAGCACTTGTGGGTTTAACCAATTAAATATTTTTTGTACAATTCTCCTTTAAGGGGGAGTGACAAGGGGGCTTGTCCTATGCCTGCATACTTTTGCTGGTAGGTGTCCCTCATTCCTATCTCAGAAAGTTAAGAGGTATGGTGACATCTCCCCAACACAAACACAGCCACCAATAAACACTTGATAGAGCTTCTAACTCTTCTCTATTCCAGAAAAAAAAAAAAAGTATTTTATTGCTGTCTGTTTTCCCGAGGGAGAAATTATTTTGGTTTCCTGTGACCACAGGAGAAGAAATCTCGCTAACATGCACACAAACAGCTATGAAAAACTAACAGGGATTTTAATCATTCTCTGTTCTATCCATAACTAATAAAAGTCAAGAATTCTTCTTCATCCTTAGATTTTATATTTTCATGACATCTTATTTTGCATTTATGAGATAAGAATATGGACTAGATAGTGCATATAATTCCTTTTAATATAATAATAAAAGCATAAAACTGCACCCAACAAACAAAGTGAGCAAAACCTTCTGTCAATATAAGGAAGCCAATGTTGTGTGGATAATTCTCTATCCTGGTGCTGCCCAGGTAGCTTCCCTATACTTACACCAGTGTTTGTTCACTACCATTGTAAGAGCAATTCTAAGCTTTTATCATTATATTAATAGGGTTATAGGCACTACCCAGTGCGCCCGTGCTTTCCTTTTGTTTATGACATTTGTTTATTTGCACAAAGACAAAATGCATGAAAGAAAACCATATGATATGATCAATTAAAATAGAGATGCAAATAAATTGCAATGTCAACTTGCTGGTATGGCTGCAATTCATCTATTGTCCATTGTACATTTTAGATGTTTTATTAAAAGGCTACCATTACAGTGATAAATTAGAATTAGTACCCCATGCTCAGCTACTGGTCTTTCTTTGGCTTTAACCATAATGGTCTCATAAAAAAATACACATCTTGGTAAAATGATATCATTTTTGCAATTACATTTTTTCCAGTGGAATGATGCGTTGGGGCGAATTCGATGACCTTTATCACATTACTGAAATGGAAGAAGCTGGAAAGACTTCTGATGGTGAATCAGACTCACAGAATGGTAAATATGAACCAAAAACGAAAAGAAAAACTAGCGCTTTCCAAACTGCCGCAGTAATAACTATTTTTAATAAATCCCAGAAGGAGCTGCTATTTTCTTGGGTACCCTGTTCCCGGTGCCCAAGACTTTGCATGCAGCACCACAGTCTTTGGAACACCTGGGCTTAAAAGTGGATATTTATTGCATCAAAATACTATAATACACAATGATACAACAGCCAAAAAAATGCAAATTGGCAATGAACTCTACCAAAAATAGGTGCAACAGTTGCAACCCCCCCCCCCCCCAAAAAACCCACATATAGACCTAATAATAAACAGGCAGACCTGTGAATGACCATTAATCCCTATAATAGGTAAAATCCTGTCTAAGGGATGATGCTAGGACAATGGTCTGGCTAATCTGTGGCAAACCCTCCACTATTGGCCAGTGTATTGGTTTCAAATCAGGTGTTTGGGGAACTCAAAATTAGGTTCCTCCGTACAGGTGCCTGCATGATGTTCCAAATGGAAAATCCTGTTCCTTTAAACAAGGTGTAGCAGGGTTTGGCCAGTTGCCTTTTACTATCTTCCAAGATAACCACTTGTGTCCCCTCGCTCTCTTTCTGGGGCTCAGTGGACTCATCTGCAGTGGTGTCCTCCTTGACGATCCGGCAGCATCACCAGGCTTAACAGTGGCATTTCCACAAACCAAATGTTATTTACTCAGCCTCTCTGCATCTCCGACACTGTGGTAAACCGTCGTGTTAGCAGCCTGCTACACTGTCAGTCTCCAACAACATTCCCCTTATGACTGCCTCTAGCCCAGGAACAGTCATTTTATGTTCCTCTCTTTAGAGCCCTGGTCAAGCTGGGATCTGTATTTCCAGGACTAGTTGGAAGTACAGGCTCATTCTCCCTGGGGACTACATTCCCCACAAGTCATAGTTCCTTCCAGCAGAGTCTGTCTTTCCCAGAATCCACAGCAGCTCAGTTTCTGCTTCCTCTTAGTGATTCCAGGTCTCAGATTACACACACAGCCCAGCATCAGCAGCAGTGTCCTTTCTCTACCCCCTTATCGGGAAGAGGAGAGGAGTTGCAGGGCAGTAGCAGTGATATTATCCTGTCTCTGTTGTCAGACAGACCAGGGGCTGAATAAACTGCGTAATAGGAGGGATTTAACAGATTGCAGTGCTTACTGAATCTGCATTCACATGGGCGTTTTGAATTGTGGGCAGAATCGCTGCAAGGTGTGAATAACAAATTGCAAAACGCACATTTCAGATGCCATTCATTTAAAATGGCACTCAAACATGCAGTGCAGTTCTGGTGCGATTGTCGTGCGATAAATCGCGTTGCAATCATGGCAAACCACGTCTCATGAAGCATGTTGCCCAAAAGAAGCTCCTGAACTTTTTTGGGCCAACAAACATTTTAGGTTCCATTCAAATAAATGGCATCTGAAATGTGCATTGTGAAATTTGTGATTCACTCCTGGGTGGCGATTCTGCCCGAGATTCAAAAAGCCCATGTGGGAATACAGCTTCAGGGAAAGCACCCTGCAGTACACATACAACAGTCCTCTCAATCCTATGCTGACACAACAGTTACAAAACAAAGCGAAAAACCTAGTGGATCTTCTTATGAACATGCATCAATTTAAAGATTGCAGGTAGAATGGCTCGAAATCTAGATGTAAGGATCACAGGAATATAAATCCCCTTTCTCTGTAGCAAAAACAGGAAAAAACGTTATCTTAGAACACAACTGAGTCTGTGATTTGTCTCAGTACACAGTGCCGAGTCCAGGACAACCTGGGCTCAGAAGAAGTGCGTTGAGCATTGCTGGCCATCAAACTTGGGAAATGTAGTGATAGACAAAAATAGCTGCAGGATAAATCTCTGGATTGAGAAAAAAATATTACAGAAAAAAGATGGTTTTGTTATTTTAACCTTTAATGCGCTATTATTTTCTATTTTGTTATATTTGGCTGGAATTCTACAGGGTGGGCCATTTATATGGATACACCTTAATAAAATGGGAATGGTTTGTGATATTAACTTCTTGTTTGTGGCACATTAGTATATGTGAGGGGGAAACTTTTCAAGATGGGTGGTGACCATGGCGGCCATTTTGAAGTCGGCCATTTTGAATCCAACTTTTGTTTTTTCAATAGGAAGAGGGTCATGTGACACATCAAACTTATTGGGAATTTCACAAGAAAAACAATGGTGTGCTTGGTTTTAACGTAACTTTATTCTTTCATGAGTTGTTTACAAGTTTCTGACCACTTATAAAATGTGTTCAATGTGCCTATAGCGGAGCGTTAAAATCATGGTAAAACACTGCTATTTTACCACGATTTTAACGCTCCGCTATAGGCGTATCCAGTGTGAAAGGGGTGTAATGATGAAATATCAGTGGCTGTCCTAGCTTCATTCAGCAAGAGCCCTCAGCGTAGCACTCGCCGCATGTCACTGGAGAGCACATTGAACACATTTTATAAGTGGTCAGAAACTTGTAAATAACTCATGAAAGAATAAAGTTACGTTAAAACCAAGCACACCATTGTTTTTCCTCTGAAATTCCCAATAAGTTTGATGTGTCACATGACCCTCTTCCTTTTGAAAAAACAAAAGTTGGATTCAAAATGGCCGACTTCAAAATGGCCACCATGGTCACCACCCATCTTGAACAGTTCCCCCCCTCACATATACTAATGTGCCACAAACAGGAAGTTAATATCACCAACCATTCCCATTTTATTAAGGTGTATCCATATAAATGGCCCACCCTGTACTTTAAAAAATATAAAATCTCACATTTTATCACACTTTGCATATTTTAGTTCTTCCTATTTCAACACCTTCATTTAACCTGTTAACCGTTTTCTTCCTATAACCCCTTCAGACTGTGACTATAACTGTAGCACCCTGAAGCCCCACCTTAATGACCATGCCCCTGATTCACCGTCTTTATACCGCACCATGAGTGATGCCGCACTAGTTAGGAAAAGGATTCGTCCAGACACTCCAGACAGAAGTCATCTACAGAAGCATCGGTTTTCCATTAATGGACACTTCTATAATTATAAGGTAAGAAGCAAGCTTCTACGATCATCTAGTAATATTCTACCATTATTTACAATAGTTAGCAAATATAGGACTGTAGACGTGCAGCAGGTAATAAATACCTGAAATCTGCATTTGTAATATCCTTTTGTTACCTGCACAGCACATACTAGGCTAATGGTGTGAGGTTATAATGTGAACCAGTCAGGCTATAGTGCTGTCATTCAAACAAGTTTGGCAAACTGAGAGGTGTTTATCCTATATACAAGAAAGCACAGTCAAAGTGGTTTAATAATGTACAGTTAAGTCACTAATCTTATCACTACACATCTGTTGTAGATAGAATGGAATGTGCTGTTTATAGGGAAAACATAGTATGTTGCACTGTCAGTTGGGAAGCTAGCCTTGACATTGCAATAAATGTGTGGACTATACCTTTACCTTGCTTGCTCAACTCAGCACATTTTAACTCTATGTCTTTTAAAACTGTATAGGGATCCAATTCCTCCATGACCTCTTGCTAGACCAAGGGTCCCCAACCCCAGGGCCATGAACCTGTACCGGTCCGTGGTCTGTCAGATGCCGGGCCACACTGCCATTTGGGGGAGGCACATCAGGCTGCATCATGGTGGCTGCCTGGAGATGAGCTATTTGGTAGCTGAAGGGGGATACTGAGTGGCGACAAGGCAACCAGCGGCGGGAGGGGTGTTCACCTTCCTGGGGCTCCGGTGTGTCAGACCGAAAGGCAGCATGAGGCTGGCCTGTTCCGGTGCTGCTGTAAACAAAAGCACAATAGAAGTCTCCTTGAGCGGGGATTGGAGGGGGAGTCGGAAGGAGGCTCAGGCACCTGGCTGCTCGCACACAGCCAGGCCTCTATGTGAGCATTCTATGGGTGGCAAGTGGCATGCTGCATCTGGTGGCAGGCAATGGTGGCAAGTGACATGCTGCATCTGGTGGCAGGCAATGGTGACAAGTGACAAGCTCAGAGCTCCCACTGATTCTGCATTATGGTGAGTGAACAATTTCATTATATATTACAATGTATTAATAGAAATAATGTGATTCAATCATCCTGATACCATATAAAGTATGGTGTCGGGATGATTGAAGTGCTAACACCAGCCATTAGCCCGACAAATCACCCGCTGCCAATTTCCCCATCAACCTCGACTCCAACCGCCCCCAAGTCCTTCGTAAAATTTTCTTCCACAAAACAGGTCCCCCGTGCCAAAAAGGTTGGGGACAGCTGTGCTTGACCACAGCGGCCCCACCACACCTGGGTCATTATATTTACTTTGATGGCTACTGTGGCTCCTTCACTTCAGCTGTAAATAATTGCCATTGAGGTATCATACCCTGTAATTATTTATGTCCGTAGTGTAAGAGAATGACACCGGTAGTAATTGACAACTTGCTTAGAGTACAAGCTCTGCATACTTTCGCTGGTATATTATAACATAATTTGTGGCCTGGGCAAAAATATATAAGGAAAGCTCAGGTAGAGATCCAAAAATCCAAGCCATTTGCATCTTCCAAGTTAGTAGGGTTGTGTGTACTGAAACTGGAAAACTTAAGGAAGAAATATATTTAGTTAACCGCTTGCCATCCAGCCATACATGAATGGCCAGACGGCTTTCTTCTGAGGGCAGGAGGCCAATTTAAATAGGTGCATGCCCTCTAATATCTACACGAGGACACTCCCATGTCCATTGCAGATCAAGAAACAAGGGTACAGAGCCACTGGAATTGGTCCTACATCATATGATTGCTATGACCAATCACAGTGATCACAAATATAAAGAAATGCTGCATTTTGCAACCAGCGCTTTGCTTCCTCTTACACAGCAATCAACTGTGAGAGGAAACAGAGTGTTTGCCTACTCTGGATGCCAGCATCTTTTTTTGCAGTGTCCCTGATCACTAACTACAGTGTCCTTGATCACTAGCCACACCTGTACAGTGTGACCAGATGAATGCAGCCATCCAATGTTTCCCTGATCGATACCACACCTGTACAGTGTCAACAGATGAATGCAGCCAAACACAGTGTCCCTGATTGCTACCAAACTGTTACAGTGTTAATCAGACAAGTGCAGCTAGCCACAGTGTTCCTGATCACTATCTACACAAATACATTGTAACATGACCAGTGCAACTAGCCACAGTGTCCCTGCTCACTAGCCACACCAATATTTAAACCCAGCAACATTGTCCCTAATCACTAGCCACACCAGTGCCAGTGTCGCCAGACCAGTGTAAGCCAGCAACAGTGTCCTTAATCACTGCCATACCAGCCACAGTTTCACCAGATCAGTGCCAGTGTAAGCCAGCATTTCTGATTTGTGTCACAAGTGTAAACCAGTAGCAGTGTTCTGATTGCTGCCAGAATATGCAAAGAACAGTGTCCCTGATCACTGCCATACCAGTCAGTGTCACCAGACCAGTACAGCCAACAGCAATGTTCCTGATTGCCACTACACTAGTGCCAGAGTCAGTAAAACCAGGAACATTGTCCTGATCACTGCCACACCAGTGCCAGTATCACCAGACCCCGTGTAGGCCAGAAGCAGTGTCCCAATCACCACCACACCAGTGCAATGTCACCAATGCCAGTTTAAGCCAGCACTAGTAGGCTTATCACCAGTCACATCAGTACACTATCATCTAGTACCGTTGTTAGCCAGAATCAGTCCCCTAATTGCCAAGCAGTACCAGTAACAGCCACTGCACAAAAATATCCAAAAAAATGTACACTCGTGTGGAGGCCTTTCAAATTATGAGTATAGCTGATTAGAGCAGTGGGGGGAGACCTGAGGAAAGCAGTGGTTCATTAATGGCCACTGATTCAGAGGATGAATGAAAAAAAATCAGATGTACTATGTCATCAAGCGCTGTACATTCTACAAATTGAAACAGGCAAGCACCAACAGTAAGGTGACCAGATTTTTTAAATGAAATCCGGGGACATATTTTTTCTTTACTAGCAATGGCAAGAATCAGCACTCTCTGCCCGTCGCCGCCCACCTCACAGCCCCTCAGGTCTTACTCTTCGGGCCCCGGCTACTACTGGATGGGGAGCGGAGGAAGATCACTCCGTCAGGGAAGGCAAGGAGATAGGCAGGTGGCTGGCCAGGATTTGAGCCAAGGCAGAAGAACATGTGAGCGGAGCTGAATGCGCATGCGCCCGAAACTGAAGAAATGTTCCCTCCACTCCAACCAGCACATGATCATCAGAAAGGGGTACAGATAATGGGAAAAATACAACCCCCCTATGCTAGTAGGCACGGCGGAGCGGGGTGTGTAATTCTAATTTTTTTATTTTAATTCTGCACTGACTGTCTTTGAAATTGCCCCTGCCCCCTATTAAATCCAATCTGGGGACAAAACCAGGGACAGACTTGGCATGGGGACAGTGTCCCCAATCAGGGGACTGTCCCCTGAAACTGGGGATGTCTGGTCACCCTAACCAACAGTGCAGTATATTCTGGTGAAAATGTGATAGGTAGTCAGGGAGTTAGATGCATATTTTGTGCCCTTTGACAGCCTGAAGGTGCTCCTTAGATTTTTGGCTCCTCTATGCAGTTAGGCTCTAAATAAGGCCCCATTCACACCTAAACATGTCGTAAACACATGTAAAAGCACACATTTTTGAAACAAGCAAACAATTCTTATCACTTTTAAGGAGCCATTCGTTGTTGTTTATTTTTTAACTGTAAGTGCCATTCATTGTTAATGGCACCACATACTGTATGTGTCAAAATACGCAATTAAAAAAGTGGGAAGCTCAACACTGAAAAAGTCCCATGAGCTACTTTTACTTGTTTGTAGCATGTAGGACAGCCCATTTAAATGAATGAGCTGCCCTTTGCGTGTAACAAACACGCACAAAACACGTGAGAATATAACTGTGTGCAGGTCATGGGCTGAAAGGGGCCTAAGTCTCGTAAATGTGGTATCTCCATACTAGGGAACAGTAACAGAATGTGTTTTCTAACCAGCCGGACACACCGCTAGGGGTCTACACATAATTTTTATTAATCTGCTAATTATTTGAAGTTTCTAAAAGATATTTTTAAGAGAGGTAATTATGTTTATAAATAAGAAAATTAGACAGATTATTAAAAAGTGCTGACGTTTCAGAAAAAAAAACAACAGAAACGAGAATACTGAGAAAAATCCCATTCATAGATCTTGGTGTACATTGAAGACAATAGTTTTGAGCGGAATACTTTTTTCCCAACATTTTTAGAGATAAGGTGTATATGAGGAAAACAACAATTGTAATGATCAGCTTAAAGCACAAGTGTCATGAAAATTATATTTTCCATACGTAAAATGGTGAAATAGCACTTTCAGCTATTTAGCTAAATTAGCGTGCTGCAGATTACAGAAGTGACTTGAGTTGTCAAGTTCTAGAAAGTTGTATTTCTGTGACACCTAGTGGCAATATTAGGAGCTGCAATACTGACTTTTTCTTCCTCAATTAATTTAGAAGAATGCTTTGCTACCCCATGAATTAAAAATATAGGCACATTGTAACCCAAAATGATCTGAGATTTAAGTCGCAGAACAAAATACCACAGTCCTGAAGATTAATCTTATTTTCAAAGCACTTATATACAGGGGCATGGCGGGGATTGTGAAATGCCTTGGCAGTGGCACCCTTGGGCACTAAGGAGAGGGGAAATGGAATGGTGCTGAATTGTGGGTAAACTTGAGTTTATGCAGTGTATACACAGCACACATATGGCACAGTCTTTGCACCCACAAAATATGCTTTTATTGCTGTGCCACTGGCAAAGGTCGAACAGACACATATAAAGATCAGCACAATCAAATAAAAAATTAAAAATTAAACTCTCCCATTACATATGCGTTTATGCATACAGAATATAGACAAAGAGTTAATCATTTCTCTGAACCTATTAAAGGATAAGTTTTAAGGGTGGAACTGGAACATGTAACATGCTCTCACTCCTGCAGACTCTCGCCGATCTATCCCCCCCCCCCCACTTCCTCTATTGTGACAGTGGCCGGGGATCTTCTCTCCTCATCTGCTGTCACAATTTGAAAAGAACACGGCATGCAGGGCGCACCCATCATTCATTCACAAAGGTCTGTGAATGAATGAATTACAAGTACCGACATCCTTTTAAGCTGACGGCATGTAGTTCTCAATGAACTACCAAGGCTCTAGAGGGTGCTCTAGGTAGTTCAATGAGTCTTCCTGTTATTTTGTAACAGCCTGCCTGTATGAGGTATGAGTAGACAGATACGCTGACAGTCTGCAGGAACTTGAGATTGCACCCGTGACCTGCTGATCATGGGTGCAATGCTTGCAGGCTCCTAAAAAAAAGAATAATAATAATATTAAATGTGCATTTCTTTTTTATTTTTTTTTTAAACAGCCAATCAGTTTACGAGAGAAAGCAGAGTTGTGGCTGAAAAATGCAGTCTTTGGTTTCATTTGTGATTGGTCACAGTGATCATGTGGTACAGAGCTAATTTCATCATCCCTGTACCCTTTGTTTTGTGATCTCCTGTGCTTTAATGGACACAGCAATTATGCGATGCAAAGGAAAGGCTAATGCTGTCCAAGGATGTACCGGTGTATTTCTGGATTGGAAGGGAGATATCTAGGTCATCGCTGCAGCAATGATCGAGATATCATTTTTTAGGGCCGGAAAAAAGTGTTTTTGTGCAAAAAAAAATAATTAAAGTGTATTTTTTCCACTGCGCCGATATTGGGTGACATAAAAATATTCCCTAGATCCTCTACATGTTTGAGGGTTCTGTGTAGTTTTCTAGGAAACAAAATATGTTTCTTACATGTAGGAAAAGCTTGTCGGAATTGAAGCGGCCCGGCCATTTATTGACAATGGTCAGACAGCAAAGGGTTAATACATAGTTTGCATATACTGGTTAAAAGAAACCCTGTTATGACATACAACATTCCAGAAGTGATGATCTCCTGGGTCTCCTCTTTTTGGTTCCTCCTGTTGATACTCTCTTCTATAGTGATGTGAAGGTATGAGAGAGGAAACAATGACAGCGGTGGGTGACCCAGAAGTTTGACACTTCCAGCAGTTTTGGCTTCCCTGCAGACTTTGGAGGAACACCTTTACTGAACAGAGAAGCATTGTTGTGGCATGGGCAGCAAAAAAAGCAAGTATTCCTTCTCTTATTTTGCAGGTCTACTTGTTTATCAAAGTTGTATGTTATGACAGGGTCACTTTAAAGTGTCAGTAAACGTTTGGCATGAAATATGAATAAGGCATATACATATATATATATATATATATATATATATATATATATATATATATATATATATATATATAGTGTGTTTTTGTCTCAATTCAGAGCACTAAGGCCTCGTACACACGACCGAACATGTCCGCTGAAACTGGTCGGTCGGACCAGTTTCAGCAGACATGTTCGGTCGTGTGTAGGGCCGACTGAACAATTTTCCGGCCGACCGGACAGGTTTCCAGCGGACAAATGTTTCTTAGCGTGCTAAGAAACATGTCCGCTGGAAGCCTGTCCGCCGGACATGTCCGATGGTCAGTACGACTCATCGGACATGTCCGCTGGCCCGAGAACCCACGCATGACGTCGAAGTGATTCAACTCATGCGTGGAAGCATTAAACTTCCGGGTTCGCGCACGTTGTCGCGTCATCGTCGTCGTCACCGCGTCGTCTGTCCGCAGGGGAATTTGGTCTGATGGTGTGTACAGCCATCAGACCAAATGATCCCAGCGGACATGTCCGATGAAAACGGTCCGCTTTCATCGGACATGTCCGCTCGTCTGTACGAGGCCTAAGTATAATTTCTGTCTCCTGTCCCATTCCACTGCTATCTGCGGGAATCACTTCTTGCAGGTTCTCCCGACACTAATACATACAATGTGACAGAGGGGGGAGCTCCAGTAATGTGAAAGGGGGTGTATCCTTTCTCCAGTCAGCTCTCAGCTCTCCTCGATGAGCTCTGTAGAGTGTAACTCAAGCTCCCTGTCCCCTGATTTCTAAAAGCTCATATAAGCTGTATAAATTCTGCACTTTGAATGGCTGAAGAGATGAGATGGCAACAGCTAAACAGGCACAACTTAGGTAGAAGGATTTGTGGAGGAGGATGAATTTATGTAGAAGGGTGTATGTAAGGGTTTAGAACCACTTTCTGGGTGCATATTATGTGAGCCCATGCTATAAGAAATGAACTGTGTACTAATTGATATTTTCTTATTCACAGACCTCTATATTCACTCCAGCTTTTGGCTCCGAGACAAAGGTTATGATTAACAGCACTATGAAAACAAAAGAAGTCATTGAGCAATTATTACATAAGTTCATGGTAGGTAGCATGTGTCCAGTATCCCTTCTGTATTTGTGTTTATTGAAGTTGTCGTCACATACAAAAGAGAACAAATAATTAAAAAAAAAAGACAAAGTAAACAAACTAAACTAGAATGTAATGCCCCGTACACACGATCGGAATACCCGATGGCCTAAAATCCGATGGAATTTTCCGTCGGAATTACGTTCAAGCTGTCTTGCATACACACTGTCAGTCCAAATTCCGACCGTCCAAAACACGGTGACGTAAAACACTACGACGAGCCAAGAAAAATTAAGTTCAATGCTTCCGAGCATGCGTCGACTTGATTCTGAGCATGCATGTTTTTTTCTCCTTCGGAGTTGCACACAGACGATAGGAATTTGCTATCTTTTTTTTTTCCATTGGAAAAAAATAATACATGTTCTATTTCTAAACACAGATGGAAAAAAATCCGAAGGGCCCCACACATGATCGGAATTTCCGATGAAAAAAGTACATTTTCGAATTCCGATCATGTGTACGTGGCAAAAGAAGCACATACTACCCATCCCTTCCCGTCTTTATGTTGATAAATATGTGGTAAGAATAGACTGCTTTAAAATTTCACTTACAGTAACTATAAAAGATAATAGATAACAAGTATATATACACGCAAACCCAGGCAAAAAAATCAAGAAGGTGTAAATATAGGTTTTAAGTATAACAAAGGACACTACTAAAAAAAAAATGGATATGACGGTGAGGAGTTAAACCACAGATTTCCTTTGCTGTCTGTGTCCCTGTTAGGCCTCGTACACACGATAGGTTAACCAGAGGACAACTGTCTGAAGGACTGTTGTCATAGGTTAACCTATGAAGCTGACTGATGGTCCGTCGTGCCTACACACCATCAGTTAAAAAAACGATCGTGTCAGAACGGGGGTGACGTAAAACACAACGACGTGCTGAAAAAAAACGAAGTTCAAATCTTCCAAGCATGCGTCGACTTGATTCTGAGCATGCGTGGATTTTTAACCGATGGACGTGCCTACTAATGATCGTTTTTTTCCCATCGGTTATGAATCCATAGGTTCATTTTAAAGCAAGTTGGCTTTTTTTTAACCTAAGGTTAAATAACCTATGAGGCCCACACACGATCGGTTTGGACCGATGAAAACAGTCCGTCAGACCGTTGTCCTCTGGTTAACCTATCGTGTGTGCGAGGCCTAAGTGGGATTTCCCTCAAACTGGAAAGTTATCCTCTAACTTCCTGTTCAGTCGCTACAGTATAGGAAGTGTACAAAAATCTCCCTCATCAGATGGCAAAAAAAACACACAGATTGCAAAAAATAAAAAATTGGCTTTAGATATACTTTAACCTCTTGTCTATTGCTGTACGTCTTTAAACAGAGAAGTGGTGGACACTTATTTCTACAGTGATGTTTATAAATGCCACTACAGAAAAACACATTGGGTAGTTATGGATATGGTACAGAGCCAATCCGAGCACCTCTATACCATGAGATCACTGTGTTTAAACAAAAGGGAGACCAATCACAGTGATAACATATGTAAACAGTGTAGTGAGCCCGTCTTTCGTTCCAGATCACTGTACAGATCATGGCAGCAGCAGATTCCAGTAAATAATTTTTTCTCCTTTTGCCTTCCTCCTCCCCCTTACATTTGATTTCCATCATATCCCACCTGTGACCTGTATATTAACGCTTCATCTCCTTTACCCTAGGCATCTCCCTTATAACCCCTTCACCACCTGCTCCCCCTGTTTATAACCAGTATACGCTGTATCTAGTGGACCATTACCAAGCTCCATGTTTTAACCACCTCACTATCAGCATGTTTTTTTACTTCCAAAAATTTTTGGCCAAAAACATATGAGATCTCTTTGTGGTGTCTACTTTCCAAAATGGGTAATTTTGGGGATGTTCACACTGTCCTTTTGTTTACAGAAAGTAACTGAAACAAGTTGTTATTAAATATGTTTGTCTTTTTTCCTATGTATACTAAAAGATAAAAGAAGCTTTATCTGGCTCCAAAAACATCATACAATTTGTGCTTCACGACAGAGTAATTGTCTGTCAAAGTATCACAATACTAGAAACTTAAAAGGACTTGGTAATGATGGATGATCTAGGCTGATACTCAAGTGGTTAAAAAAGGAGAAGCCACAAGCCAGACCAGACTCTTTGACAGCCAAATTAAATCCAAAATGATAAGGCAATGCAGGGCACTGTAAGACCTCGTACACACGATAGGTTAACCAGAGGACAACGGTCTGAAGGACCGTTTTCATTGGTCCAAACTGATCGTGTGTAGGCCCCATAGGTTATTTAACCTTAGGTTAAAAAAATGGCAACTTGCTTATAATTTAACCGATGGATTGCTAACCGATAGGTCAAAACCGATCGTTAGTACACACAACCATCGGTTAAAAATCCACACATGCTCAGAATCAAGTTGACGCATGCTTGGAAGCATTGTACTTCGTTTTTTTCAGCACGTGGTTGTGTTTTACGTCACCGCGTTCTGACACGATCGTTTTTTTAACTGATGGTGTGTACGCACAACGGACCATCAGTCAGCTTCATAGGTTAAACTAGGACAACGGTCCTTCAGATCGTTGTCCTCTGGTTAACCTATAGTGTGTACTGGGCCTAAGAAAGGAGCAAGCTCTAAAAAACATTTGGCCTATGACCATTTTGCATGGATAACCACAACTTTTTAGATCTGGAAAAGAATGGAAGATCATGATGATGTATTTCTCCTGCCTTTACTCTTTCACACAAGTAGCAGTGGTATACTAATATCATTGGCGTTTTATGATGTTAGGGAGTGCAAAGCCCAATAATGCTGATATTGTGCCACTTACAGTCAGGTCCATAAATATTGGGACATCGACACAATTCTAATCTTTTTGGCTCTATACACCACCACAATGGATTTGAAATGAAATAAAACAAGATGTGCTTTAACTGCAGACGTTCAGCTTTAATTTGAGGGTATTTACATCCAAATCAGGTGAACGGTGTAGGAATTACAACAGTTTGTTTATGTGCCTCCCACTTTTTAATGGACCAAAAGTAATGGGACAATTGGCTACTCAGCTGTTCCATGGCCTGGTGTGTGTTATTCCCTCATTATCCCATTTACAAGGAGCAGATAAAAGGTTAATTTCAAGTGTGCTATTTGCATTTGGAATCTGTTGCTGTTAAACCTCAATATGAGATCCAAAGAGCTGTCACTATCAGTGAAGCAAGACATCATTAGACTGAAAAAACAAAACAACCCCATCAGAGAGATAGCAACAACATTAGGTGTGGCCAAATCAACTGTTTGGAACATCCTTAAAAAGAAAGAACACACCGGTGAGCTCAGCAACACCAAAAGACCCGGAAGACCACGGAAAACAACAGTGGTGGATGACCGAAGAATTCTTTCCCTGGTAAAGAAAACACCCTTCACAACAGTTGGCCAGATCAAGAACACTCTCCAGGAGGTAGGTGTATGTGTGTCAAAGTCAACAATCAAGAGAAGACTTCACCAGAGTGAATACAGAGGGTTCACCACAAGATGTAAACCATTGGTTTACAGCCTTCACAGTTCTGGAACAACATCCTATGGACAGATGAGACCAAGATCAACTTGTACCAGAGTGATGGGAAGAAAAGAGTATGGAGAAGGAAAGGAACTGCTCATGATCCAAAGCATACCACCTCATCAGTGAAGCATGGTGGTGGTAGTGTCATGGCGTGGGCATATATGGCTGCCAATGGAACTGGTTCTCTTGTATTTATTGATGATGTGACTACTGACAAAAGCAGCAGGATGAATTCTGAAGTGTTTCGGGCAATATTATCTGCTCATATTCAGCCAAATGCTTCAGAACTCATTGGACGGCGCTTCACAGTGCAGATTGACAATGACCCGAAGCATACTGCGAAAGCAACCAAAGAGTTTTTTAAGGGAAAGAAGTGGAATGTTATGCAATGGCCAAGTCAATCACCTGACCTGAATCCAATTGAGAATGCATTTCACTTGCTGAAGACAAAACTGAAGGGAAAATGCCCCAAAAACAAGCAGGAACTGAAGAAAGTTGCAGTAGAGGCCTGGCAGAGCATCATCAGGGATGAAACCCATCGTCTGGTGATGTCTATGCGTTCCAGACTTCAGGGTGTTATTGACTGCAAAGGATTTGTAACCAAGTTTTAAAAAGTGAAAGTTTGATTTATGATTGTTAATCTGTCCCATTACTTTTAGTCCCTTAAAAAGTGGGAGGCACATATACAAACTGTTGTAATTCCTACACCGTTCACCTGATTTGGATGTAAATACCCTCAAATTAAAGCTGCAAGTCTGCAGTTAAAGGACATCTTGTTTGTTTAATTTCAAATCCATTGTGGTGGTGTATAGAGCCAAAAAGATTCGAATTGTGTCGATGTCCCAATATTTATGGACCTGACTGTATAGGAGAACCATAGGTAGAGTGAAGAAACTTTTTAATGATATATTGCCTATGGAATTAAATATTTCTTTTTTTTCTCACAGATTGAGAATAGCTCAAATGAGTTTGCACTATATATTATTCATGCATCAGGAGGTAAGCATGCATATGTTTTATAAATGGAGTTACGGTACTTGTTATAGTGTGAAAAGCTCCATCATATAGCAAACACTTTTGAAATGTAACTCCAATTTTTGTTAGTAGTAGTTAGTCACATTCAATGGGAATTGTTATGTAATGTTGAAGACTTCTCCAGCACCCGTCCAAATGGCTTCCTTGGTTCTTGGCAACTCAGTTTTATAATCAAATCATAATTTTCTTCACTTTACCCTCCTCTTCTTTCTCCCAGTATCCCTTCCCCTTACTATCCTTCTCTCTTCCTTTCTTATGTTCCTTTCTACTCTCTACACAAGCTTGACACTGGGGGGAGATTTACCAAAACTGGAGCACACAGAATCTGGTGCAGCTGTGCATACTAACCAATCTGCTTTAAACTTCAGCTTGTGCAATTAAGCTTTAATAGTAAAACCTAGAAGCTGATTAGTTACTATGTACAACTGCGCCAGATTTTTGTGCGCACCAGTTTTAGTAAACCCATCCCTCCGTGCTCACCTCTGATTGATGTTGATGTGTTCATCAGCTTATCACACTTGACCCCTTCAATTTATACACCCTGTTCTTTGTTGCTAAGGTTGGTCATGAATGTTACTGTCCTGAGGTTTGTTCTTGGTAACTTACAAAATAACAGTCTTTAGTGTTAATTTAGCATCAGCCCATTACAGGCTAAGAAAATCCTGTCCATTTGTGGATAAAGTTGTACAATATGGAGTGAACAGCATCTCCTTCTGCCTTCCTGTAGACTGTGAGCCCAGTTCTACTGCTGCAGAAGCTACCAGCCCACCTGGCTAATTGCTTCCCCAGTCCTCCTGACTGGTACACTCGTCTCCAGTCCTTCCTGACTGGCACACTCATCTCCAGTCAGGAAGGACTGGCACACTCTTCCCCAGTCCTCCTGACTTGCACACTTCCCCAGTCCTTCCTGACTGGCACACTTCCATGAAGATTCCCCAGTGCAAGGATGAAGACATAAGCACAACGCTGTCCTCAGAGAACACTGTTACAGCTGACAGTCTCTCCCCTTGTGTTGTCCCTACACTGTGCTGTTATTACTCGCTGTCTCTACTTGCTCTTTGCCGCTGCCTCTTTCGGCATCCCTCCATTTGCCTCCTATGATGGGATCCTTCCAGGCCAACCTCCCTAGCTCCAGCACGAGGTAATACCCCTCCCTGGCAGGGATCCCTCAAGGGCCACTGACAGCTTCTCCTCAGCACTCCATCTTCCACCTGACTCTCCTGCTGGCATGACCCATGTCTATTTTCAAGATTTTCTCAGTCCTCCTTTTAGCCCACCTCTGGGGATTTGCTGAGGTCACATAAATATTCATGACAGCTCCTCCACACCTCCTCCCTCTAGTTCTTGAGCATTCTCCAATATTCCAGATACCAGGGGGAGGCACCATTCCTATTTGTGTTTGTCCACTGTGGCTTGTTAATAAACACTACTAATTTTTAAGAGCAACGACCAAAGTGCAGATCATCTTTTCTTCAGGCACCAGAGAGCTGCCAGGATGAGTCATCTAGCTCTGGCCTCTAGTAACCCTGACCCTGGTTTTAATCTTAGAGTCAGCCAAATGCTTTTACCTACACTACTCTTCTAGTAGCACAAACTAGGGTGCTACAGGTATTGCAAGCGTAGTAATATAAATACACAAAATACACACTGATTTGAGTAAATGGTGGACTGGATATAGTATATTGTATTTTATATACTTAAAATTGGATATGATAACTTAGGTTTTGCACAGAGGGCATTCATATTTGTACTTATAGCTAAATTGCTCAACACTGTATATTGATTATTTGTGTTTTATATACTGTATATGTGGAAACACATTTAGCGGTTGATTTACTGAAACTTGAGAGTGCAAACGCTGTGCATGGTAGCCAGTCTGCTTCTAATTTCAGCTTGTTCAATTAAGCTTTGACAAAAAGTAACCTGGAATCTGATTGGTTTCTATGCAGAATTGCACCAGATTTTGCACTCTCCGGTTTTAGTAAACCAACCCCTTAGTGTCAGCTGCAGTATTGTCAGCTACTTTAAATTACACAAGGAGTTACACATACTGTAAATGTGCTGGAGTTTCTTGTAAAAACATGGAAGTGTGAAGTGCTCCTATCCAGGCCAAGGGACTGAAAAGTGAACTGTCCATAGACCTAAATGGGAACTGGCAGGACAAGGTGATGCTTTACATGCTTTTAGTCCCTGCACAGCTGTTAATAGGAGGTCCCTCGGTGGGTTGAAGAACTGGCTCAACAACACGAATGCTAGAGTGTCATCTCCCAATTCTGGTGATTGGCCTCTCAGGTCTTAGGAAAACATCATGGGAGAAGGTCACATACTACTCTATACGTCTGTGTATTTGCCATGGCTGCTACTAATTAGTGGGTAATGCGGGGAACATGAGTATAAGTGGATGTGTAGTGAGCTAATTAAAAGTCTTCCCATCACTCATCTTATCCCATTTTAGGAATTTCAAAATTTTTAGAATTCTAGGGCCAAATCCTCAAAGGAGATACGCAGGCGGAACTGCTGTTCAGCCTGCGCATCCCTGTGCCTATCTTTGGATCTGATCCTCAAAAGGATTTTTCCAAAGATAGGCAGAAGATCTGACATCTGTAAGACACTTACACTGTCAGATCTTAAGATGCAGTACCGCATCCGCCGCTGGGGGGCATTTCAAGTTGAAATGCCGCTTTGCGTATGCAAATGAGTACTTAGGCAGATCCACAAAGCTTTTTAGCTTTGTGTTTTCTGCGTAAGTTATGTTGTGCATACGTAAAATTAGTTCTGCTTTTACAAAGTGTAAACTAGTAACACCTTGTAAAAACAGACCTTTTTTTCGATCGCCGCGATTTTTTTTAAATTTAAAATTTTTTTTCCCGGCGCGTAACTTTTTTTTTACCCGACGCAACTTTATTGTCCCGTCGCAATCCACAAAGCCCGACGTAACGTAATTTCGCGCGCTGCCCGTCGGGAAAAATGACGTCACACGCATGCGCAGTACGTCCGGCGCGGGAGCGCGCCTAATTTAAATGGGAATCGCCCATTTGAATTAGGAACGCCTTGCAACGGACGGAGTTAAGTTGCACTGCCGCAATTTTCCAGGTAAGTGCTTTAAGGATCGGCACCTAACTTCGGAGAATTGCGGCAGTGTAACTTAACTCTGAAAAGTTAAGTTACGCTCCGTTTCTGAGGATTTGGCCCCTAGTTTGCACCAACCCTTGTACATGTTACTTTACTGGACAGTTTGGTCTTCATGTAAATATGGAGAAATATATGAATAAAGAATTCATAAAGAAAGAAAATAAAAAAGGATATTTATATATTGAATACTATGATAACATGTAAACCCAAAAATATTTTTAGAAATCAATATCTTCCTAGATATTAGTCATTTGATAATCCACATTTTTTCTTCTACCTAGTAATTATGCAGGTAGATTGTCGTAGTTGAAACATACTGAAGTTGATGTAAATTATTTATTCAACATATACAATCTAATATATATTGGAGGCTTTAACAATGCAATAAGCATTGTTAAATTACATGATTATATTCTAAAATACATTTATCTTTCAGAAAAGAAAAAGCTAAAGGACATAGACTGCCCTTTGTGGGAGCGGCTCTTACAAGGTCCTTCAGGAAGCATAGCAAGAATGTTCCTCATGGACAGAGAGGCAGAGGAGATAAGCGGTGATGTAAGTACATACTGGAACATCAGTTCTTACTTACTTCTTAGCTATTTAAAGATTTTAAATATGCTTTTTGTTTTCCTTTTTTGGCAGGTAGCACAGTACATTAAGTTTAACCTTCCACTTTTAGAAAACATATTGCAGAGGTTAAATGAGGAGGAAGAAAGGGAAATTCAGAGAACTGTAGATAAGTAAGTATCGGTTTATTTATTTATTTGACCCTACAATATAGTAGTTTTAATATTGTCAGACAGTGAGAGGTTGAAAATAACCTGGGCATAAATTTCCTATAAGTTTCCCGCGCCTCGGGAGCCACAGGTGCCCAATACAGCATGCGGTGTAAGGCAATGCCTGTATGCGACTGTACTTATATAAACACAGATGCTTCTGTGCATCTGCAGTTACCTGTGCATGCACGTACATCATGTTTCCTGAATGCGAAAGTTTGGGAAAAGCCTCATACATGTAAGCGTGGGTAGATGCACTGCTGCTTAGATGACCCCCAAAAAGTTATGCCCAGCATATTTTAAGCCTTAAAATTTCTTTACTGTTTTTAGGAAAGTGTACATACAGGGCTGGATTCACGTAGATCTGCGCATTTTTACGGCGGCGTAGCGTATCGTATTTACGCTACGCCGTCTTAAGTCAGAGAGGCAAGTGCTGTATTCACAAAGCACTTGCCTCCTAACTTACGGCGGCGTAGCGTAAATGGGGCCGGCGTAAGCGCGCCTAAATCAAATGAGGATGAGGGGGGCGTGTTTTATGTAAATGATTGGTGACCCGACGTGATTGACGTTTTTTACGAACGGCGCATGCGCCGTCCGTGTACATATCCCAGTGTGCATTGCTCCAAAATACGCCGCAAGGACGTATTGGTTTTGACGTGAACGTAAATTACACGGACGACTTGCGCAAACGACGTAAAATTTTCAAATTTTGACGCGGGAACGACGGCCATACTTAACATTGGCTACGCCACCTAGGGGGCAGCTTTATCTTTATCTCTTACGGAAACGGCGTATCTTTACTGCGACGGGCAAGCGTAAGTTCGTGAATCGGCGTATCTAGTCATTTACATATTCTACGCTGAAATCAGCGGAAGCGCCACCTAGCGGCCAGCGGAAAAATTGCACCCTAAGATACGACGGCGCAGGCCATCGTATCTTAGCTAGGTTTAAGTGTATCTCAGTTTGAGCATACACTTAGGCCTCGTACACACCACCGGATCTATCCGCTGGGATTTATCCACGGATCAGTTCCAGCGGATAGATCCAGTGGTGTGTACGTCCGAGCGGACATTTATCGGCGGAAAAAATTCCAGCCGACAGATTTCCAGCGGATAAAAATTTCTTAGCATGCTAAGAAATCTATCCGCTGGAATCCTGTCCAGCAGGTTGATTCGGTGGTCTGTACAGACTCACCGGATCAATCCGTCCGCTCCTCTCCCTCGCATGCGTCGTAATGATTCGACGCATGCGTGGAAGTCTTTATCTTCCAGCGTCGCGCACGTCGGCGCGACACGTCACCGCGGATGGATTCCGTGCGGATTTCGATCTGATGGTTAGTACACCCATCAGATCAAAATCCGCCAGAGGATTTATCCGCTGGAACGGTCCGGAGGACCGTTTCCAGCGGATAATCCTCTCGTGTGTACGGGGCCTTAAACTTACGACGGGCTTAGATTCCGAGTTACGTTGACGTATCTACGGATACGCCGGCGTAACTCTTTGTGAATCCAGCCCAATGGGTATGAATGTCCATAAACTGCCCACAATTTAACTACAGACTTAGGGCATATTGAATTTGTTAAATCTAAGCAATGTACAAAATGATATATAATGCACATTTGATTTAAAAATAGTATCTTGTGATTTAGTATTGTATCGTTCATTCAATCAATGATAATATCATTAAAAAAAACGAAAGTTACCATCTTTCTCTTAATTTTTAGGTACGTCTATGAAAAGTCCATAGTACTTCAATACCTGAATTTGAAAACGGTTAAAAAAACTGAGACTACTGTTTAGTTGTCTAAATACATTTCACGAAGTGGAGGCAAAGTAAATATTTCAACAGCATAAGATTCTACAATGAGAGTCACCACAGAGGCTGCACTAATGATTAGCAGAATCCTACAGAAGACAAGAGCTGGAAAGACTTAGAATATTATATTAAAAACAACACATGTACCTCAGGCTGCAGAACATTCAAACAGTGTGATTTATTTAGTAATGTATTTATTCTTAAAGTCTATGTAATAGGTTAAGGTGTAGCTTATAAAAAAAAGAGATTTCTACATCAGTGTTTCTCCACTGGGGTGCTGTTTGGGTTCCCCCACCCCCCTTAGGTGCTGCAGCACATAACCCAGTTTTCCATGGATCACCATAACAACCAATAATGCCCTAAGGTAGGCCACATATCATCATTTATTGCTACGATGTTAGCAGCTGGCCAGCCTGATGGTGATAATCCAGGGCAGACGCCATGAAGGGCCACCCCTAGCATTCTGGAGGGGGAGAGTCTGCCTCCTCCAGACCTGTGCAATCTCCCGCTTGCTGCTGGAGTCCAAAGCTGGGGCTGTGATGTGAAGAGGGGACTATGGGATTTGGAGGAGGGAGGGCATTGTAATGGGGGCTCTGTGATGGGGGAAACTCAGTGGTGATGAGTAGAGTAATGACCATCCCCATCAGGAGACACTATTGGGATGGGAGTACTCTGTCATCGAGGTCCTCCAATGTGATGGGGGAGCTCTGATGTATAGAGAGGACTCTGATGGGATGGGGCGGGGGCTCCCACATGAAAGGAGCCTCTGACAAAAAGAGGACTCTGATATGAAAGGGGGCTGTAATGGGGGAACCTCTGATGTGATTGGGGAACCTCTGATGTGAAGTTAAATTTATCAAGGCTGTTATGTGCATCATCCCAATCTCAGGTTTCTGATTGATAAGTAACACTTAGGATTTTTACAGCTTAGACTGGGGTGCTTCGAGATTTTGCATACTTCTAAAGGATGTCCCGACTATAAAAAGATTTAGCAACACTGGTGTACATTATTATTATTATTATTATTATTATTATTATTATTATTACTTGATTTATGTTGGAATTAAAAGTTATTCTTTTGTATTCAGTAAACCAATTGCTATAATATACATAGGGCAGTTTAAACATGAATTACCTTCTTTTTTTTCCCTGTATGTGCATATTTGTTATAGAGATTTTCCATCCAACAATTATAATTATGCCCACCATAAATCACATTGGCAGGAAAAGAGTTACCTCTTCTCTCTATAAAGTGTTTTTTTAAAGGACTGTAAGCTAATGTATTTATTGATTATAACAAAAAGGTGCTTGTTTGTTAAGCAGTGTAAATATAGATTGGGTAAAAACACTTTTAATTCAACAAATCACACAATTTTCTTAAATAAGTATATTGGATTTCATATACAGTATACCAAGGAATGAGAAGATAAAACACAACATCAATTAACTGTTTTAGAATTAGACAGACCCTAATTTGTCCAATCTGTATGAACATTGGTGAACAAAAGAAAAAAGGTTATATGCAGTAAACTGTGTGTATATATATATATATATATATATATATATATATATATATATATATATATATATATATATATATATGTGTGTGTATATATATATATATATATATATATATATAGCTCTATATCTATATATATATATATATATATATATATATATATATATATATATATATATATATATATATATATATATATATATAGATTTGTTTCTGTGTTCCTAAACTGAATATATTTTTAGAAATAAAATATATATTTTCTGATTAATGATGTGTGTTTTGTGGGATTTCTTTGCTGGCTAGTAGTCTAAAAAACATGGCACAGAACGTGATTGTTGGTACAGGCTGTGTGATGGCTGGAACATTTTAGCTCTACAGGGATAAGAGAAATATTACTGTGGCACATAAGTAAATTTATAATTACAAAGACAGTTTGGCATGCTCGAAATTGTAATTGTACAACATACTCAAAGTTTGCAACCCAGAGTTGATGACTAGTGTTGCTCACGAATATTCGCATTGCGAATATTCGACTCGAATATAGCATATTCGAGAAATCGCGCTATATTTCGAAATTCGCGGTGAATATTCGCAATTCCGAATATTCGATTTTTTACAATTTTTTTTTTGAATCAGATCACATCCTAGATATCTCCATCGACGTCTAAAAGCATTGCTGGTATCATTAGAGACCCTGGGCCGAGTAGCTGAAGCGTTCATTGAATTTTCCAGAAAGATCGCAATGCGATTATTCGGCAAACGCAATATCGCGCGATTATTTTCCTCGCCCCGATCTTCCGCATCAGAGCGATTTTTACAGTTTCATTTTTAAAACAGATCACATCCTAGTGATCTCCATAGACGTCTGAAAGCATTGCTGGTATGATTAGAGCCATTGGGCCGAGTAGCTGAAGCGATCATTTTATATTGCCGAATATTCGCAATGCGAATATTCGGCAATAGGAATATTGCGCGATTATTTGCTCCGCCCTTTTGCATCAGAGCCAATCAGAGTTCTCCTTCCACACTCGTCACAGGTTAGCAACCAATAGGAACCTGCCTGCATGGACATTATATAAGCTCACTCCCAGCACCATTTCATTGCAGATTCAGAAGCTGGCTATAGAGTGTGGAGGCTGTTTCTGTGTTCCTGGTTTCCTGTGTCTTTGTTCTTGATTGATTTAGATCATCACCAGCATTGCTATTTAGTGATTCCAGTGGATCTTTTCCAGTATATCAACTGCTTTTTTCAAAGCAATAGACCCAAGAGCTTTTTTCAAAGCTACGTTTTGTGCTGTTTTGTGCTGTTTTTTTCATTTGTGTTACTGTTTGATCCTGCAATCCTCCCTGTTCAGTTATATTTGCAAGATATTTCAGAACACATATTGATCTGAGCTTTATAAAAGAGCTTTTCTAAAAGCTAAGTTTTGTTCATCTTGTGTTACTGTTAGATCTTGCAGGTTCGCTGTTCAGTGATATTTGATAGGCATCTCAGTTCAAATTTTGTTTAGTTTTCCCTAAAGAGCTTTTATAAAAGCTAAGTTTTGTGTTCAGTTTAGTTAAATTTTGTGTAGTAAGTGTACACACTGTTAGTGTACATTTATTTCATCTAGCTTAGCTTAGTGTGTGTTTAGTGTCTGTGTTTTGTGTTTAAAAAAAAAAAAAAAAAAAAAAGTTAGTGTTTGTTTAGTGCTTTTTTTTTTTTTCTTTAATTTTGTAGTCCTTGTCTGGTGTACTACTTTTCTTATAGTTTAGTAGCTGTCTGTGTACGTCTTTGTCTGCGTGCCTGTCTTGTAAAAAAAACACAAAAACACATTTTGTTCACATTTTCCCCCCCAATAAAGTTTAACCCCCCCACACACATATCAGCAATAATGAGCGGCATCCGTGGCCGTGGCAGCAGGGGTAGGGGAGTTACTCCCAGTGCTGGATCGCTGCCAGCACGGGGTACCTCTCGTGCCCCTACTAGTGGTAGAGGATCGGGTGCAAGGGGAGTACGCCTGATCCGGGAGTTCTTCCCATCGGGCAGCCGCCCGATATTGCCATCTCAGGCTCAAGTAGTGGTGGACTACATGGGGCACAGCAGTGCCACTGAGTCGTCGGTCCCGACTCACAGTAGTACCACCATTACACCGTTGCCTGTACTACCCCCCCCCAGCCCCCAAGAGTCCAGCATCTTACTGTTCGACAGCGACAGTGATAGGGATCTCTTGGGGGAGGCCATGCATCAGGCAGACCTCCAGCTCTGTCCTGATGGTCAGGACCTTTTTGAAGGGATGGATGAGGAGGATGGGATACCTGCTGGCAGTATCCCAGAGACATCCCTTCAAACTGGTGCTGCTGTTTTGGTGCAGGAAACAGCAGCACCTAGTCAGACCCAGGCGTGGGTGAGGGGACAGCGGAGCCAGGCTAGAGGCTCCATGTCACGTGGTTCCCTCAGACCAACACATCTCAGCCCTTGGTCTGACATCTCTGGGGGCGAAGAGGGTGACCCATCATGGTTGCCATCTGACGCGTCGGCTCACTACGTCAGTGACGACGGGGAAGGTAGGCACCCTGGTGAAACGGTGCGCCAGGTCACCACCAGGGAGACCATCGTCAGGGTCTCCACTGGTGATGGCAGCAGGAGGTGTCAGGAGGAGGAGCAGCAGCAGCAGCAGCAGCAGCAGGCAGCTCCACCTGTGCGCACCGAATCCCAGCAGGTGCAAGTAAGCGTCACCCCATCTGACAGGAGGGCGGTGCTGAAGTCACCTGTCTGGAATTTCTTTACCCTGGTGGCAGACAACCCTACCGTGGCCATCTGCCGGATTTGTAAAGTGAGGGTGAAGAGAGGGAAGTGTTTGGCTCGGGTGGGTACCACAGCCCTGAACCAGCACCTGAGGATAAACCACTGGGCGTTGTATGAAGAGATGAAGCGTGGTGGTGGTAGCAGCGCCACCACCACACGTGAGCAGGGTACAGCAGCCCCTGCCACATCTTCATCTGTTTCCAGCAGGTCATGCCCCCCCGCTCCCTCTAGTAGAGGTACTGGTACCGGCAGCCAGACCTCTACTTCCACAGCACCCTCCACGTCTGTGTCCCGCACTGCCGTCCGGCGCCAGGCGTCGATTTCAGACGCCTTTGACCGCACCACTCCCTTCCCCCCTGGAGACCGACGTGTGCGTTCCCTCAATGGGCTCCTGGCAAGGGTTATTGCCCAACATCTGCTGCCCTTCAACATAGTTGACAGCAACCCCTTCAGGCAGATGTTGGAGCAGGCCCAACCCCAATGGCGTGTCCCCAGCCGCCATTTCTTTGCCAGGACTGGTGTCCCTGCCCTACACCAGCACATTGTGCAGAATGTAACCCTGTCGCTGGATCACGCTGTCAGCGACAGGGTTCATCTGACAATGGATGGCTGGACCAGCAGGCATGGGCAGGGACGCTACATCAGCTTCACGGCCCATTGGGTTTCCCTCCGAGGCGTCGGTGAGGGATCGTCGGCAACCGATCTTGTGGTGCCGCCCCGGGGTGTCCAGGGGAGAACTGCTGGTCTCCCTCAAGCCACTGTCTCCGCAGCTGCTGAGCCTCCCAGCAAGCGCCCCCGTAGCTACTCAAGTGTGGGGCACGTGCGCTGTCAGGCCGTGCTCCAGCTTGTTAGTTTAGGGGACCGGAGACACACTGCAGAAGAAGTGCTGAAAGCACTTCAAGCTCAGGTCCAGAAGTGGCTGACACCCCGAAGGCTCCAGCCAGGTATGGTTGTCTGCGATAACGGCAGCAACCTACTCGCCGCCCTCCATGCTGGCAGTCTGACGCACGTGCCCTGTCTGGCACATGTCCTCAACCTGGTGGTGCAGAAGTTCCTGCGCACTTATCCAGGGTTGAGTGACATTGTGGCAAAGGCGCGTAGGATTGCCAGCCACTTCAGGCGCTCCCCAACCGCTACCGCGTCCCTGTCCAAATTGCAGCGGAAGTACAATCTGCCCCTTCACAGGCTGATTGTGGACAGTGTGACGCGGTGGAACTCCACCCTCCACATGCTGAAGAGGTTGTGGGAGCAGCAAAGGGCGGTGAGGGAGTACCTGATGGAACTAGGCACTCAGAGGGCTTCACCACAACTCCCTTTCATCGCCTGTGCGGAGTGGGGGCAGATAAACCAGGTCTGCCAAGTGTTGTCCTCCTTCGAGCAGGCGACCAAGATGGTCAGCAGTGAGCAAATTGGCCTCAATAGCGTGCTGCCAATACTGTTCATGCTGGAGAGGACACTAGATCGCCTGCTCGAGGCTGGGGAGAGTGCCTTGGTGGAGCAGGAGGAGTCAGCAATGCTCCACCGAGACCAGGGCCAGGACGAGGAGGAGGAGGAGGAGGATGATGATGAAGAGGAGGAGGAGGTGGTTGCTGGTGTCGTCCCGGAGTCAGGGCCTGGTCAGGAGGGAGAGCCGGTGTTGGGGGCACCGATAGTCCGGGGGTTGGGCATGTCTGAGTTTGACCAGCAGCGCCTCAGGGAAGAAGAGTCGCACCTCATTCACCTGGCCAGCATTGAGGAGTCACAGCGGGCTGTGCTCTTCCCCATGGCTGCCCACATGCTGAGATGCCTCAGGAGGGACCCCCGGGTTAAGACCATCAAGACGAGGGATGATTTCTGGATGGCCACCCTTTTGGATCCCAGGTGCAAGGGGAAACTGGAGCAGTTCATCCCAGCCAGCCGGAGGCAGCACCGGATGGAGGAACTGCAGGCAGCCATTGTCAGACGGTTGGAGCAGGCAACTCCCCGGCCTCCAGTTGTCCCCCCTCATCTCACCCAGCAGGTGGCTGCACCCAGCTGCAGCCGAGCAGGGGACCTAATGGAAGAGATGAGGATGTTCTTCCAAACCGAGCGACCCAGTACCACCACCAGCAGCAGCAGCAGCAGTCACCACCAGCGGCTGGCCCACATGGTGGCAGACTACATGGCGTCCGTCGGTGCTTCTGACAGTATGAGCACCGACGACCCCATGGAGTACTGGGTTGCCAGATTGGACACCTGCCGCGAGCTCGCTCAGTATGCGCTGGAGTTATTGTCTTGCCCCCCCTCCAGCGTACTATCTGAGCGGACATTCAGCGCGGCAGGTGGGGTGGTCACGGACAAGAGGACCCGTCTGTCCACAGACTCCGTGGACAGACTCACATTCATAAAGATGAATGAGTCCTGGATCGGCGGTGACTTTCTGGCACCCGTCGTCGGTTCAGGGCGCTGAAGGGTCCCTTGCCATGCATTCCCTGATGAAGCCCCGGACCTGATGTATTTACAGTGCTGAATATAACTATTTCAACATCAGAGAAAATCAATGTTAATATTTGGTACAGTAGGCTTTCTTTGCAATTACAGCGGTCAAACATTTCTTGTAGTTTTACACCAGCTTTGCACACACTGGAGGAGGGATTTTGGCCCACTCCTCCACACAGATCTTCTCTACATCAGTCATGTTTCTGGGCTATCGCTGAGAAACACGGAGTTTGAGCTCCCTCCAAAGATTCTCTATTGGGTTTAGGTCTGGAGACTGGCTAGGCCACGCCAGAACCTTGATATGCTCCTTACAGAGCCAATCCTTGGTTATCCTGGCTGTGTGCTTTGGGTCATTCTCATGTTGGAAGACCCAGCCTCGACCCATCTTCAAAGCTCTAACTCAGGGAAGGAGGTTGTTGCCCAAAATCTTGCAATACATGGCCCCGGTCATCCTCTCCTTAATATAGTGCAGTCACCCTGTCCCATGTGCAGAAAAACACCACCAAAGCATGATGCTACCACCCCCATGCTTCACATTAGGGATGGCGTTCTTGGCATGGTACTCATCATTATTCTTCCTCCGAACACGGTTAGTGAAATTATGATCAAAAAATTATATTATAGTCTCATCTGACCACATGATTTTCTCCCATGACTCCTTTGGATCAGTCAAGACAATTATGTCAGCAGTTATTTCACACCCTATATACTCTTATTAAGACTGCTGTACATCATGGCAACTCCTGCCCATGTGATATGACTCTGTATCAACTACTACTGTTAATACTGCTACTGCTGCTTCTGCTGCCCAGTCAAGACACCTATGTCAGCAGTTATTTCACACCCTATATACTCTTATTAAGACTGCTGTACATCATGGCACCTCCTGCCCATGTGATATGACTCTGTATCAACTACTACTGTTAATACTACTACTGCTGCTTCAGCTGCTGCTGCCGCCCAGTCAATACACCTATGTCAGCAGTTGTTTAACACTCTATATACTCTTATTCCTACTGCTGTTCATCATGGCACCTCCTGCCCATGTGATATGACTCTGTATCAACTACTACTGTTAATACTACTGCTGCTGCTTCTGCTGCTGCTGCTGCCCAGTCAAGACACCTATGTCAGCAGTTATTTGACACTCTATATACTCCTATTCCTACTGCTGTTCATGATGGCACCTCCTGCCCATGTGATATGACTCTGTATCAACTACTACTGTTAATACTACTGCTGCTTCTGCTGCTGCTGCCCAGTCAAGACACCTATGTCAGCAGTTATTTGACACTCTATATACTCCTATTCCTACTGCTGTTCATCATGGCACCTCCTGCCCATGTGATATGACTCTGTATCAACTACTACTGTTAATACTACTGCTGCTGCTTCTGCTGCTGCTGCTGCCCAGTCAAGACACCTATGTCAGCAGTTATTTGACACTCTATATACTCCTATTCCTACTGCTGTTCATCATGGCACCTCCTGCCCATGTGATATGACTCTGTATCAACTACTACTGTTAATACTACTGCTGCTTCTGCTGCTGCTGCCCAGTCAAGACACCTATGTCAGCAGTTATTTGACACTCTATATACTCCTATTCCTACTGCTGTTCATCATGGCACCTCCTGCCCATGTGATATGACTCTGTATCAACTACTACTGTTAATACTACTGCTGCTGCTTCTGCTGCTGCTGCTGCCCAGTCAAGACACCTATGTCAGCAGTTATTTGACACTCTATATACTCCTATTCCTACTGCTGTTCATCATGGCACCTCCTGCCCATGTGATATGACTCTGTATCAACTACTACTGTTAATACTACTGCTGCTTCTGCTGCTGCTGCCCAGTCAAGACACCTATGTCAGCAGTTATTTGACACTCTATATACTCCTATTCCTACTGCTGTTCATCATGGCACCTCCTGCCCATGTGATATGACTCTGTATCAACTACTACTGTTAATACTACTGCTGCTTCTGCTGCTGCTGCCCAGTCAAGACACCTATGTCAGCAGTTATTTGACACTCTATATACTCCTATTCCTACTGCTGTTCATCATGGCACCTCCTGCCCATGTGATATGACTCTGTATCAACTACTACTGTTAATACTACTGCTGCTGCTTCTGCTGCTGCTGCTGCCCAGTCAAGACACCTATGTCAGCAGTTATTTGACACTCTATATACTCCTATTCCTACTGCTGTTCATGATGGCACCTCCTGCCCATGTGATATGACTCTGTATCAACTACTACTGTTAATACTACTGCTGCTTCTGCTGCTGCTGCCCAGTCAAGACACCTATGTCAGCAGTTATTTGACACTCTATATACTCCTATTCCTACTGCTGTTCATCATGGCACCTCCTGCCCATGTGATATGACTCTGTATCAACTACTACTGTTAATACTACTGCTGCTGCTTCTGCTGCTGCTGCTGCCCAGTCAAGACACCTATGTCAGCAGTTATTTGACACTCTATATACTCCTATTCCTACTGCTGTTCATCATGGCACCTCCTGCCCATGTGATATGACTCTGTATCAACTACTACTGTTAATACTACTGCTGCTTCTGCTGCTGCTGCCCAGTCAAGACACCTATGTCAGCAGTTATTTGACACTCTATATACTCCTATTCCTACTGCTGTTCATCATGGCACCTCCTGCCCATGTGATATGACTCTGTATCAACTACTACTGTTAATACTACTGCTGCTGCTTCTGCTGCTGCTGCTGCCCAGTCAAGACACCTATGTCAGCAGTTATTTGACACTCTATATACTCCTATTCCTACTGCTGTTCATGATGGCACCTCCTGCCCATGTGATATGACTCTGTATCAACTACTACTGTTAATACTACTGCTGCTTCTGCTGCTGCTGCCCAGTCAAGACACCTATGTCAGCAGTTATTTGACACTCTATATACTCCTATTCCTACTGCTGTTCATCATGGCACCTCCTGCCCATGTGATATGACTCTGTATCAACTACTACTGTTAATACTACTGCTGCTGCTTCTGCTGCTGCTGCTGCCCAGTCAAGACACCTATGTCAGCAGTTATTTGACACTCTATATACTCCTATTCCTACTGCTGTTCATCATGGCACCTCCTGCCCATGTGATATGACTCTGTATCAACTACTACTGTTAATACTACTGCTGCTTCTGCTGCTGCTGCCCAGTCAAGACACCTATGTCAGCAGTTATTTGACACTCTATATACTCCTATTCCTACTGCTGTTCATCATGGCACCTCCTGCCCATGTGATATGACTCTGTATCAACTACTACTGTTAATACTACTGCTGCTGCTTCTGCTGCTGCTGCTGCCCAGTCAAGACACCTATGTCAGCAGTTATTTGACACTCTATATACTCCTATTCCTACTGCTGTTCATCATGGCACCTCCTGCCCATGTGATATGACTCTGTATCAACTACTACTGTTAATACTACTGCTGCTTCTGCTGCTGCTGCCCAGTCAAGACACCTATGTCAGCAGTTATTTGACACTCTATATACTCCTATTCCTACTGCTGTTCATCATGGCACCTCCTGCCCATGTGATATGACTCTGTATCAACTACTACTGTTAATACTACTGCTGCTTCTGCTGCTGCTGCCCAGTCAAGACACCTATGTCAGCAGTTATTTGACACTCTATATACTCCTATTCCTACTGCTGTTCATCATGGCACCTCCTGCCCATGTGATATGACTCTGTATCAACTACTACTGTTAATACTACTGCTGCTGCTTCTGCTGCTGCTGCTGCCCAGTCAAGACACCTATGTCAGCAGTTATTTGACACTCTATATACTCCTATTCCTACTGCTGTTCATCATGGCACCTCCTGCCCATGTGATATGACTCTGTATCAACTACTACTGTTAATACTACTGCTGCTGCTTCTGCTGCTGCTGCTGCCCAGTCAAGACACCTATGTCAGCAGTTATTTGACACTCTATATACTCCTATTCCTACTGCTGTTCATGATGGCACCTCCTGCCCATGTGATATGACTCTGTATCAACTACTACTGTTAATACTACTGCTGCTTCTGCTGCTGCTGCCCAGTCAAGACACCTATGTCAGCAGTTATTTGACACTCTATATACTCCTATTCCTACTGCTGTTCATCATGGCACCTCCTGCCCATGTGATATGACTCTGTATCAACTACTACTGTTAATACTACTGCTGCTTCTGCTGCTGCTGCCCAGTCAAGACACCTATGTCAGCAGTTATTTGACACTCTATATACTCCTATTCCTACTGCTGTTCATGATGGCACCTCCTGCCCATGTGATATGACTCTGTATCAACTACTACTGTTAATACTACTGCTGCTTCTGCTGCTGCTGCCCAGTCAAGACACCTATGTCAGCAGTTATTTGACACTCTATATACTCCTATTCCTACTGCTGTTCATCATGGCACCTCCTGCCCATGTGATATGACTCTGTATCAACTACTACTGTTAATACTACTACTGCTGCTTCTGCTGCCCAGTCAAGACACCTATGTCATCAGTTATTTCACACCCTATATACTCTTATTAAGACTGCTGTTCATCATGGCACCTCTTGCCCGAGTGATTTGACACTGTATTGTCAATGTCTACTACTACTATTACAGCTCAGTCAAGACACCTGTGTCCCAATTTTTTGGTACACTATTGACTACTATGACCACTACTGATGCTGTAAAGTATTCCCCAAGTGTTTTTATGCTATGTATTACTATTACCACTACTGCTTGTAAATCATGCCTGTGTGATACTTAGTGGGAATGCTTTAATAAGCATTCCTAGTATGGATACCCGTAAATGTATTAATCTTAATTAGTGTGAATGCTTTAATAAACATTTCCAGTATTGATATCCGTAAATTTAGTAATCTTATTATTCCTTACGTTTTTTGGTTCTGCGTAACTTCGGCATACTTTCAGCTATTGAGACCATTCAACTGTAAAAATGTTCGTCTCGTTCAGCTAATGATGGGACTTCTTCAAGTTTTTTTCTACTTTTTACACTTTTATAAATTTTAAGCTTTTAGACCCTTTTTTTAAACATTGAAGTCAATGAGAACATCCTTTTCCCCTTTGAATTCACATGCCATGCCAAAAGTTTCAGCTACTTCATACTTTCACTTACAGACACTGAAAAACCTTTAAAGCGGTCACAAAATATTTAGCTATCCGGCTATGACTTTTCAGATCGTTATCGTTTACAATTTTTTGGTGAAAACGCAATTTACGTTTTGCGAATTTTTCAAAAAAATGCAATAGGTTATAATGTAATCCTATGGAGGGGATTTAGAGTCTGTCATGTGACCTTAACATTGGAGATCTTTGTAATTAAAAATATCTTTACAAAAAGGGGAAACAAATTGGTCTCACGCCCACAAGATCTACTTTTCATACACAATTTTTATATCAAAACGTAGCTATGCTTGTCTGGTTTATGGCAATGTGACCAATTCTGCGATACGTATTTTAGTTTTAATTATTGGAGCAACAGCCAGAAATTATGTCTCATAGACTCTCATGTGAAATTATCTAAAAAATGTTGCTGCAGAACTCACAAAGACGCTCTTTTCTAAATCGCAGACATGGCCACATTTTTAAGTTTATCTACATAAATTTCATATCGATGCGTTTACAAGGGCCGTGTATTTCAAACGGTGTAGTCGTTGTATCAATTGCATGTACGTTTGAGGATTTATTAAGCTTTGTTTGGAGGCTTAAATCATGTATTAGATCTGTGAATTAAAAGCGTTTGTAATGTTATTTCTTTCCATAAATAACTTTCCTGACCTCAGTGCAATATTCCTCCTCACTGACCTGGGGGGGAGGGGAAACCTATTGAGGGGGGAGGGGCGACCAGGAAGTCAGCATACTCTATACTTTGCAGATAGAGAAAGAAGCTGTGTGTCCTAAAGATAGTGTAGTGGTTATGGTGAATGTCTTTGGCAAGGGGCTCACCAATTAAGCTATTCAGCATTCCCACTCGCATTTTCCTCAGGAAATGCATTGTCTAGTTATATTATATTTTAATACTCCTGCTGCTGCCTCCATGCTGAGTAAAGCTTCATGACCTTTCTGGCACAGCGGATCCACCAACAGCCTCCGCTACAAGCTACCAGACCGGACTACCAGACCGGATCTAAACAGCAAGTGTAACTATAACAATGAACCTTATGTTAAACCCTGTTTTGCGGCATTTATACTGCAACCATTGGGCTGACTGCAAGAGCTCATCTGCATTCTCTCTCTTTCTTGCTCTCCCTCTCTCTCTCTTTGTATATATATATATATTGTTGCTTTTGTTATGTTCATTTTTCAACAGTTTATTTTGTGTTCGTCGTGTCTGTGTCGTGTGCTTTAGTTTGTCCTAGGTTAATGTTAAATAAAATAATAGTATAAAATGTTTTTGCTTATTATGAAGTTAAATGTGTTGATGTTGATTTGTTTGATGTGAAGTTAGATGTGTTTAAAAACCTACAACTCTATCTCAAAAAGAAATGAAACATTTCCAAAAAATAAGTTTTTTTAATACAAAAATAAATTTAAATATAGCTCTCAATCCGTTTCTGAATGCGGTGCATTTCCGCAATCTGACCCGATAGCTGCTGCTCTAGCAGAGCATTTTGTTGGTTGAGGTAGCTCATCTTCCGCTGGTTCTGAAGGATCTTCTGGTGCGTCTTTTGGATGAGTATATTTTGCCTCCTCAGATCTCTTGATGCTTTTAGGATATAATAAAAAAACATTTGGATTTCAAATAACGTTACCAAATAAATAAATATTTTTTTTTGCTTATTAATCAATCATTATCATGTGTATACACTTGTTATGTGTCTAACACATCCCGGGAGTGCAGAATTATTAGGCAAATGAGTATTTGGACCACATCATCCTCTTTATGCATGTTGTCTTACTCCAAGCTGTATAGGCTCGAAAGCCTACTACAGATTAGGCATATTAGGTAATGTACATCTCTGTAATGAGAAGGTGTGTGGTCTAATGACATCAACACTCTATATCAGGTGTGCATAATTATTAGTCAATTTCCTTTTCTTTGGCAAAATTGGCCAAAAGAAGGATTTGACAGACTCTGAAAAGTCCAAAATAGAGAGATATCTAGCAGAGGGATGCAGCACTCTTAAAGTTGCAAAGCTTCTGAAGCGTGATCATCAAACAAAAGAAGCGTGTGGAAAAACAAAGGTGCAAAATAACTGCCCATGAACTGAGAAAAGTTAAGCGTGCAGCTGCCAAGATGCCACTTGCCACAAGATTGGCCATATTTCAGAGCTGCAACATCACTGGGGTGCCCAAAAGCACAAGGTGTGCAATACCCAGAGACATGGCCAAGGTAAGAAAGGCTGAAAGACGATGACCACTGAACAAGACACACAAGCTGCAACGTCAAGACTGTGCCAATAAATATCTCAAGAAAGATTTTTCTAAGGTTTTATGGACTGCTGAAATGAGAGTGAGTCTTGATGGGCCAGATGGAAGAGCCCGTGGCTGGATTGGTAAAGGGCAGGGAGCTCCAGTCCGACTCAGACGCCAGCAAGGTGGTGGTGGAGTACTGGTTTGGGCTGGTATCATCAAAGATGAGCTTGTGGGGCCTTTTCGGATTGAGGATGGAGTCAAGCTCAACTCCCAGTCCTACTGCCAGATTATGGAAGAGACCTTCTTCAAGCAGTGGTACAGGAAAAAGTCACCATCCTTCAAGAAAAACATGATTTTCATGCAGGACAATGCTCCATCACACGTGTCAAAGTACTCCACAGCGTGGCTGGCAAGAAAGGGTATTAAATAAAAAAAAGTAATGACATGGCCTCCTTGTTCACCTGATCTGAACCCCATTGAGAACCTGTGGTCCATCATCAAATGTGGGATTTACAAGGAGGGAAAACAGTACACCTCTCTGAACAGTGTCTGGCAGGCTGTGGTTGCTGCTGCACGCAATGTTGATGGTGAACAGATCAAAACACTGACAGAATCCATGGATGTCAGGCTTTTGAGTGTCCTTGCAAAGAAAGGTGGCTATATTGGTCACTGATTTGTTTTTGTTTTGTTTTTAAATGTCAGAAATGTGTATTTGTGAATGTTGAGATGTTATATTGGTTTCACTGTTAAAAATAAATCATTGAAATGGCTATCTATTTATTTTTTGGTTAAGTTGCCTAATAATTCTGCACAGTAATAGTAGTCACCTGCACACACAGATATCCCCCGAAAATAACTAACACTAAAAACAAACTAAAAACTACTTCCAAAAAAATTCAGCTTTGATATTAATGAGTTTTTTGGGTTCATTGAGAACATGGTTGTTGTTCAATAATAAAATGAATCCTCAAAAAATACAACTTGCCTAATAATTATGCACTACCTGTATACTTCTAGCATCAATACCATATTATGGTTCTACAATCTGACAGGTGCGCTTTATATGTTGTCCATTTTTATATCTACATTTTGTTGTTGAAATGTTATTAATCATTGTGCACATATTTACCTTCCTGAATGAGGCTCACAGGACCGCTCTCTTCCTCCTGCTCTTCTGCTTGAGAAGTTGGGGTGGTGGGGGGGGGAAGCTCCTCAGCTTGCTCCTCAACAGGAGCTGGGGTTGGGGAGTGGGAGGGCCCTGGCTGCTCCTCCTCATCCATCTCCTCCTCTGCCGCATCCTCCTCTGCCGCATCCTCCTCCTCCTCATCGGCCTGGCGCCTTCTGCGCTTGGCGCGGACAACTGGCATTGGAGCTCCTATAATAACACAATGTTCATATATTATAAAAATGTTTTCTAATGACGTATGCAAATTCTGTGTACTGTGCTGTATTGTATATGAATACAAATTGATTTATATAGACAGTTAACCAATGGGACAATGTTATATTAAAGGGTCTTGTGGGCACTACAGGGGACTGAGCGTGAGCTGGGATGCAACCATGTTAAAATGAGCTGTTTTTGTCTCCTTTGTTTTGTTCAGACCATCTCATGTTAAAAAAAGGGCCTGATGGAGCACACGGGATTACTATAACAACCCCACTCCTAACACAGGAATTTAGTGGTAATCTATATATATAAAACTCAACGTGTGTGTGTGCATAAATGTATGTATGTATGTATGTATGTATGTATGTTCCAGCATCACGTACAAACGGCTAAAGATATTTATATGAAACTTGGCACACAGGTTACTTATATGTCAGCCACAAACATAGGATAGGTGGTTTAAACCTTACCCACCCCCACTTGCCATGGTCGGGGTTTTTCTTTAAAGTCCCATGCAAAGCAATGGGAAAATTATGTTCCCACATAACTTCTGTGTTCCTGTCTGCTGCCCCATGTATTTTTTCAACAGTACTATGAATACCTTGGCCGGTGGTGATATATGTTAGCACAACATGGCATCTTGGTTAACAACATCTGACCTTACATGAATTACATATGACCTTACATAACTGTCACCAAAGGAGCTGCGGTGGCTCCACGCGATTGCCACTGCACTGACAACTGATTCACCTCTGCAGCTAGGGGTTCGGATCCCGCTCTCGGCTACCTGTGAATTGAGTTTGGTGGTCTCAGCCCCGCCCCTGGTGGGTGTGCTATGCGAGGTTGGGTTGGGAGGACCCCCTCACACCCGCCATTGCCAACCGGGGCATGGAGAAAGGTGGCAGATTGCCTCTGGGGGAGGCCTCCCAACTCCTGCAGGCCGGCTCCTCTCTCTTTCGAGTTCACGCACAAAATACACTTTTTAAAAAAAAAACATAACTGTCAACAATAACTTACCTGGATGATATTTAGCCCGAAGACGTCTGACATGAACCATTTGGCGCCTCTTCAGGTCAGACCACTTCTTAACAATGGCCTTGTGGTCATGTTGGCCGCCAAAGTCAGCGATTAGGGCGCTGACCACAGCCCTTTTCTGTGGCTGCCTCCGCAGCTCATCGTATCCTGTTTCCAGGAACTTCTGCAAGATGAAGAACAAAGTATATTGTAATACTTCTGTTGACAGCCTTATGGATATATGACGTAAATGTATGCTATTCAACAATTGGAAGCATTCTCGCCTTATTAATCAATGACAGGGGTAACATGAAAGATTTTATATCCTGCCATTTCGGTCGCCACCTTTTTTGCATAAATATAGCAGCCATTATCATTTGCATAATTATGAATATATTATTAACAACACAGGATACACGTATAGGGGAGATATGCGTTGCTAACTCTTTTCCCTGTCAGGAGCCTAACGCCCCGGGGGGTCAGAGACGGGACCTTTTTCGGAGGACCACTGACGTATGTACCAGTCGCAGTTTTTTGTGATGTCACTCTTTAGGTGTGTGCACATTTTTCACTGCATCCGGGTGGAGTTTTTGGGTTGTGTTTTGCACGCCACAGGCTTTTCAACAGGAAAAAAAACAGCTGGAGGCAGAATGGTTGCAAAACACTACGTGTTTGTTACTTAACTCTGGGTTTCAAGACCAGTCCACCTCCAGCTGTTGCAAAACTACTACTCCCATCAGCCACGGTCTGTCAGTGCATGCTAAGAATTTTACTTTTGCTGCATTTAGGGTGCCACAGTTTAGAGACCCGTGCATAAAGGCCTGAAAAATGGGGGCCTGCAGAACTTACAATACTAGAAGTGCCAGCATTCCCAGGCATGCTGGAAGTTGTAGTTCTGCAACATCTAAAGGGCAATATGTATTCGAACGTCCTTGGGCCTTGAGGACACTGAAGTCAGGACGTTCGCATACGTCCTATGTCCAAAAAATTTTTAAATTCATTATGCTAAATAACAAGGAAAAGTGCCTAAATACACATTTGCCAACCAGGGTGTCTGCAGCTGTCCAGGCATGCTGGGACTTGTAGTTTTGTAAAAGCAGGAGACACATTTTTTGTGAAATACTAATATATGATCATATATACTAACTTTTAAACTAGACTTAAATGCTGGGCTGGGCTGGGACTTGTAGTTTTGTAAAAGCAGGAGACACATTTTTGGTTAAATACTAATATCTGATCATATATACTAACTTTTAAACTAGACTTAAATGCAGTTGAAGATGATGAAATAACAGTGGTCAAAATACTTACACAAATCAGCAACTTTTCCTCAGACTTAGTGAAATTGCTTCCAACCATGTTGCTGTGTGATTGCGCTGCGATCATAAGTTGGAAACTGGCAAGGCTCCAGGAAATGGTCGCGTGTTGTTCGCGTGTTGATTGCGCTGCTTGGACCGAGATGGGTCCATATGGCTTCGGCTGTATGGACCACAGTAACTCTTTTCCCTGTCAGGAGCCTAGGAGCCTAACGCCCCGGGGGGTCAGAGACGGGACCTTTTCGGAGGACCACTGACGTATGCAACCGTCGCAGTTTTTTGTGATGTCACTCTTTAGGTGTGTGCAAATTTTTCCTTGCACCGGGTGGAGTTTTTGGGTTGTGTTTTGCACGCCACAGGCTTTTCAACAGAAAATAACCAGCTGGAGGCAGAATGGTTGCAAAACACTACGGGTTTGTTACCTAACTCTGGGTTTCAAGACCAGTCCACCTCCAGCTGTTGCAAAACTACTACTCCCATCAGCCACGGTCTTTCAGTGCATGCTAAGAATTTTACTTTTGCTGCATCTAGGGTGCCACAGTTTAGAGACCCGTGCATAAAGGCCTGAAAAATGTGGGCCTGCAGAACTTACAATACTAGAAGTGCCAGCATTCCCAGGCATGCTGGAAGTTGTAGTTCTGCAACATCTAAAGGGCAATATGTATTCGAACGTCCTTGGGCCTTGAGGACACTGAAGTCAGGACGTTCGCATACGTCCTATGTCCAAAAAAATTTTAAATTCATTATGCTAAATAACAAGGAAAAGTGCCTAAATACACATTTGCCAACCAGGGTGTCTGCAGCTGTCCAGGCATGCTGGGACTTGTAGTTTTGTAAAAGCAGGAGACACATTTTTGGTTAAATACTAATATCTGATCATATATACTAACTTTTAAACTAGACTTAAATGCAGTTGAAGATGATGAAATAACAGTGGTCAAAATACTTACACAAATCAGCAACTTTTCCTCAGACTTTGTGAAATTGCTTCCCACCATGTTGCTGTAATATTGGGAAACTGGCAAGGCTCCAGGAAATGGTCGCGTGTTGTTCGCGCAATTGCGCATGCGCGATCGAAAAATCGCAATCGCAATATGTATTTTGGTTAAAATATCATACATATTCGATTTCAGAGTGCTGCTACAGCAGTTTTCGAAATATCTGCAATAAATTTCGCATTCGCATGTTGCGATATTTCGATAAAATATCAGGAATATTCTGAGCCAATCAGAGCGCTCCTCCAGCATATCTCGAAATTGCGCAATAAATATCGCATTCGCATGTTGCGATATTTCGATAAAATATCAGGAATATTCTGAGCCAATCAGAGCGCTCCTCCAGCATATCTCGAAATTGCGCAATAAATATCGCATTCGCATGTTGCGATATTTAGATAAAATATCACGAATATTCTGAGCCAATCAGAGCGCTCCTCCAGCATATCTCGAAATTGCGCAATAAATATCGCATTCGCATGTTGCGATATTTCGATAAAATATCACGAATATTCTGAGCCAATCAGAGCGCTCCTCCAGCATATCTCGAAATTGCGCAATAAATATCGCATTCGCATGTTGCGATATTTCGATAAAATATCACGAATATTCTAAGCCAATCAGAGCGCTCCTACCGCAGTTATTAAAAAAATCGCAATTATTTTCGCATTCGCAATAGCGAAAAATCGCATTCAATTAATTTCGATAAAATATCACGAATATTCGAATTTAGCGAATATATCTCGAATATTCGAATATATATTCGAGATATATCGCGAAATCGAATATGGCATATTCTGCTCAACACTATTGATGACATGGCAGCTTACATTATCCCTCATAGATACACTGTACACATGTATCTCACTCTATCTTTATATTGACATTAATGCGTTAAAATGTTATCTTCCTACCAGGTGACAGGCCTTAATATTCCTGCCCTTTAAAATTTCATCTCTTCTGGTTTCCACCTTTATGTAGTAGTTCATCTTTCATCGCCTATGCCATCATCTATTTTTTTAACCCTACCATATCTGAGTTTCTCAACAGTTTTTCTAAGCAAATCATTTTTTGTTAACATATCAGGTTGGCAGTGCTGCTGCTAATTTCAAGACAGTGATTTAGCATTTTTTTGACCTGCAAAAGAAAGTGCTTTTTTATACAAAGAGAAGCAATTCCAAACATACTGGAAAAAAGATTTTGGGCCTCCATACATCTTAAATCACGACCCTTTCTGATAATCTTTTACAACTATACAGGGACAGTAGGCACACTAGTAAAACTTGATGGGATTTGTGGTTCAACGGGACAAAACAGGTACTTGTAGGAAATGCTGACATTTGCAGTGAAGTGAGGGTTCTAGTAGTGACATAAGGCTTATGGACAATTAGAAACTCAATTAAAATAATAATGATAGTGTTGCAGTTCCAGTCAAAGTCCACATACCAGTATTGTAGCTGAGATAAGGTAAATCCGGAAACATGCAGTAGGAATTTTCCATCACAATTGCCTAGCATGTTCCTTCTACCCTACTTAAAATTAGCTAACTGATGCAGCAATTCACACACCTCACCTGAACACATGCTAAAGTTGTGCAATAAATTAGCAGATTCCCCCATTCCCACATTTTAGGTGGGTGAAGGAATCCTCCCTGCTATGTGATTGTATTCCGACAGTAGGATCCCCCCCTATCAGAACACACTGATCAGTGCTTCAGTCGATTGGCTGCATGCACTGATCTACATCAAAATTTCCAGCAGTTCTGTTTGAGAGAAGTTGATCACTAAATCAAGTTCTCGAACAGGAATGGCCATAGATGGATTAAAATTCCACTGGCACCTGATGAACGGACCAAATTTTAAACCATCTGTGGCCAGCTTTCGCCCAACAGAAATTTAGCATCAGCCCTTTGATAAAACAAGGTGTATTTTCAGGATCAAAGCTGTTAAAGCTCATTCCTTAGTACTTAGTAACTAGTCTCTAAATTCACATGGTATTAAGTTTATGTAAGGGTTGCATGCTGCACCAAAACATATGTGAGTTTAAGGCAAACAAGGTTAAACCCCCATAAGAAATGGTATTTTAATGACAATGAACATAGAGTAAAATGTAACAATTTATTCAAAAGATTAAAAAACACGTAGTAAAGATATGTAATACAGACCACTATAGGTTACATAAAAATAATTGGCTAATATACATAACCATCAAAGTATGTGATAGATTTCAAGCTGTAAATAACACCATTCACCATACGCGTTATAGGTATGTATAATCTTTCTTCAGGGGTGTTAGGAGATACTTGATTTGTTTCTATAAAGAGAGAATGTACATCATGACACTGACATGATAGCGTATACCATGTAATACAGGAACATGCCTGCATTACCTATCACCTCGACCATATGGTTGGGATCTTTTTAGAGCCTGGACAGGCTCTGTGACGTCAGCCGACAGTGGGATCTAGCCCACTGTTGGCTAAAAATGGGTCACAGGAGTGCAGAACGAACTTCACTCCTGTGATCCATAGGATAAGTACAGTACTTCTCCTTTAAGTCTTGAAACAGTATAAACAATATGTAAACATTAAGAATATTAACAATACTCATAACAAGTAATCTGCCTGGCTTTACAATTAAAAAGACAAAACAAAATGGAAAAAGGTAAGCAAGCCTAGAATTATGACAGATGTGTGGCACATTGGGACAGAGCAGAAAAATAAGTTCTATGTCACACATAGCACCCCCACAGTGAACAATTGCCATTGCCAGTGGGGTGATCTTAAAGGATGATTGAACAGGATATGTGCCTGCTGTATATATTGCACTTATATACGACACTCCTTGTACCCACAAAATACTAATTAATTCTCAAACTGAAAGTCTCACAGACACAAATAAACCTCAGGACAAAGGATGTACATTTTTATTAGATTAAATGTTTCCATTATATATGTTTTTATGCACACAAAAAGCATATTTTTGTCTTGATGAGCCTACCTTAAAGAGGAACTTCATTAAGGCTTTGTACACACAATACATGCATACAAACTAATGGGAAAACTGCACAGATTTCACTTGCAGAGACACAAGTTTACATCAGTTTTCATGCATGTTTCAGTGAGTTTTTATGCACGTTGACATCAGTTTTCATGTGCGTCCTTTTTATGAAGAGACTGACATCACGTCCTCTGTCCTCATCCTGTCATCTGTGCCCCCCATTCTGTCCCCATTATCAATGCCCATCATTCTGACTATCTCATCAGTGCCCTTCGTTCTATCCATCTCATCAGTGCCCACCATTCTGTCTATGTCATCAGTGCATGCCATTCTATTGATCTCATCAGTGCCCGCTATTCTGTCCTTCTTGTGAGTGCCCCCATTCTAGCCATTTCATTAGTGCCTACCATTTTTTCCTTCTTATATGTGCCAGCCATTCTTTCCTCCTCATCTGTGCCTGTCATTCTGTCCTCCTCATCTGTGCTGCCATTCTTTCCTCCTCATCTGTGTCTGCCATTCTGTCCCCCACCATCCTATCCATCTCATCAGTGCCCACCATTATGAGAGAGTGGGTAACCGCTCAAAGAGAACAAGGTAATCTGATTCCTGTGGTCCGAGCCAAGGGTGCAGGCAGTGCAATCAAAATGCAGGTTAGGATGAAGGAAAAAAGCTGGGACAGCTGCACTCCAAAAAAACTCCTCCTTTAATTAAAAATCACAAAATACATGCCACAGCAAAAAACAGCACAACAAAAGAAAAGCTGACGTTTCGCACTATGCCTTAGTGCTTCTTCATAGCTATGAAGAAGCACTAAGGCATAGTGCGAAACGTCAGCTTTTCTTTTGTTGTGCTGTTTTTTGCTGTGGCATGTATTTTGTGATTTTTAATTAAAGGAGGAGTTTTTTTGGAGTGCGGCTGTCCCAGCTTTTTTCCTTCATCCTAAAGTGCCCACCATTATGTCCGTCTCATCAGTGTCCAAAATTCTTTCCTCATCATCAGTGCCTGTATCAGGCAAGTATACAAATTCCCCCCTTCTATCTGGGTTCGCTCCATTTCTGCCCACAAGAAGTCAGACTCAGGGTCCAGCCATCTCCTCAATTGTGCCAGAAGTGACGCAAAATAGTAATCATGCAATTGAGTGTGGCCTACTCCCCCAGCATTTCTATGTTTGATCAATTCACCAAACACACAACAGGCTATTTTACCTTGCCAAAGATATTTATTCAGTATAGATTGTAGAGTTGAGAGATAAGAACTTGGGACTGGTGTTGAAAACGTTCTAAATAAGTACAGCAGTTGTGGCAATATCTGCATTTTAAAGGCTGCCAGGCATCCCATCCATGACAGTTCAACTCGTACTATTTTATCTAACTTGGAACGAGTGAGGTTAAGAAGTTGATATAATTTGCTTTGAAGAGGTCTTCAACTTTGGAGGCAAGAGTGATACCAAGATAGCTAATACCACTATCCTTCCACACATAAGGGAAGTTGTGTTATAGCTTCCGTCTGATATGGTCTGGTATTCCCAGATTTAAGATATACAATTTAGTCTCATTTACTTTGTAATAGGATATTCTGTTGACGTTATGCAAAGCTAGATGAACCGAAGCCAGGGAGGTCTCCACATCAGTGAGCATCAATATCGTCAGCGATTAGGCTGATAGTGTGGAGCCTATTTCCCAGTGAAGATCAGCTATTTGAGGGTGTCATCTTAAATATGTAGCCATGGGCTCCATCAGTAAACTAAAGATTAATGGGGAGAGAGGGCAACCTTGCCGGGTACCATTAGATATTTCAAATGGTGTAGATAACGTCCCTGAGATAAAAACTTGTGCAGAAGGATTGGTGTACAATGTCATTATACCTGAGTAGATTGAGCTAGTGAAGTCAAAATTTGATAGTACCTAAGCCAGAAACTCCCAATCGATTCTATCCAAAGCGAAGGAGCAGAGAAGGCTTTCTGTTTCTGTTAGCTAGGTGTGTGACAATTAGAAAGCATCAGGTGGCATCAGCTGTTTGATGACCCTTTGTAAAACATGACTGGTCTAGATGTATAAGAGATGATGGTAAATTGTCTACTAGTCTGATGGCCAATAATTTTGCAATACATTTTTAAATTGTTGTTTCGCAATTAATAGGAAAGAAAGTTCTGTGGAGTAACTGGTTCCTTCCCCGGCTTCAGCAATGCAACAAAGCCCTGCGCATTTCCGGAGGGAAAGAAGAGAAAGCAGCCGCTGAACCAATAATCTTAACTAAATGTGGTACAAGAATGTTTTTAAAAGTCTTATAGTATTCTCCTATAAAGCCTTCTGGGCCTGGCGATTTATTGTTAGGTAGGGAGTCAATAAAGCGTAGGACTTCAACGTCAGTAATAGGAGAGTTGAGGTTATTGAGCTGTTCTTCTGTAAGTTTAGGGAGTTTAAAGGGGTTGTAAAGGTTTGTTTTTCATTTTCTAAATAGGTTACTTTAAGCTAGCTAAAAAGTCCCTATTGATATCTGGTGTGGGTTGTGGAGTGTTGGGGTCGTTCTTATGGTTATACGGTGAGCCATAATAATGGTTAAAAGCATCCGCAATCGTTTGTGGATGGTACATTTTGGCTTGATTGACAGGCTGCAAAATATATGGAATCTTCATTTTGTATCTATGTCCTTCAAGTGAGCTAGCTAATAGTTTCCCTGCCCTGTTACCGCTTGCCTTTTGAGCCATATTTAGCCTCTTGAAAGCTTTTTCAAAGTCCTCCAAAAAGGGCAGTCTAAGATCACTTCATGCTTTTGTCAATTGGTCTGATAAGAATTGGGAGGGTTGTGTTTTGCTTTATCTTGTTCACTTATCTAAGTGACTAGGTTCTGAATGTGCTGATGCCTTCTCCTCCTAGCCTTCGCCCCCATTTTGATATGAATGCCCAAAAGAAATGCCTTATGGGCATTCCAAACTATGGATGGATCTGTGTGACTGACGATTGGTTAGTGTCAAAGAATTCCAGTAAATTCTGTTAAATCCTAGACTTGATCAGAGCATCCTGTAATATCCGTGGATTAAATCGCCATATGTAAGTGGGGCTGACAGAGGAGGAGTCTCCAATCTCCAGTGTCACAGAGGCAAGATCCAACTAATTGATGGAGTTAATCGTGGAAGATTTGATTTTATTCAGTAACCACTTCTCTACGAAATAAATCAATTCCACTGTAAGATTGATTCCTTATGGAGTAGAACTTATAGTACAGCGATCATAAGCATGCAGTAATGACTGTAGTGATGGTAACGGTCTGTTAGATTTTGAAGTAGAGTCTATTAATGGGTCAGGAGTCAGATTGAAATCCCTGCAAATCAGCAGTAAACCTTGTTGTACTGCATGGATTTTCCTTAAAGCGGAGTTCCAACCACAATTAGCATTTTTTAAATGTATGCCCTTTCATCCTGCGTTTTTATCATATAAATCTGGTCACTTACTATTTTACAAACCGCCACTGATCCGCATAGATATTCAAAAAAGATAGTGTATAAAACTATATCTATACCGTTGTCATTTTGCTTGTGGGCATTGTGAAGCCTACAGGCACTTACTTCCTGGAAGTCTTGGATAGGGAGTGATAATTGGACAGCGCACTGCATCCTGGGAAATGATGACACACATTTCCCAGGAGCATTGGAGGGAGATGATGTCAGAATCCTAGGTGGTTTCAAAGGCAGATTTTGTGGGACCGCATAGCAACAGGCATTTCCAGATGAGTAAAAAAAAAAAAATGTTTTTTTCTTTTTTAGTCGTAAGCTACAGTTTAAAGCAAAATTGTTTTTTTTGATGGAACCTCCACTTTAAGGACAGTATCCATCACAGGCTGGTTACTGGTAGGGAACAGATCTATTGAATCTCAAAGCTCTACGGTATTATCCCCTGAGTCATGGAGAGCACTCACCTACTTCTTATCTGTGTATTACCACGCTGGGAATGAAGCTGTGGAGAGCAAGGGGCCAGGATGGAAGAAGACCCGGCGCCATCTTGCCTGTTCCCCTGTGTGAACAACGGTGTCAGTTTCTGAGGGTGGCAGCCCTCATTTTTCTACTTGTCATGCTCTCCTGGTATGGGGATATCAAATCACTGCTGTGGGGTGTTGCAAAATGTCCCCGTTGGGTTGCTGTGGGCCATTGTGTTCCCATGGCCCCCTGGAGTTTCTTGTTCATGTAGCCATCTAGGACCTCAGGAAACTCCGCTGCACCTGGTCCAAATATTAAGTAGGGCCTGTCCAATCCCTAAAGAGGTGTGCCCAGCTGTCAGATGGGTTCCTGGTAAATAAGTTGGAATCAGGGTAGATTGTCTTTTTCCCAGTAGGGGGATGGATCTATGAGCTCCAGGGGGCTCATCACGCTGAGGCACTTCTGGATTGGATGCTGTATTTCTGTTGGGACTGCACCTATAGACTATGCGGCAGGCCTGGTGAGTGGAATCTGTATGCTTGATACACCAGCCTGGTCTCCAGGTGTGAATCCATAGACTGCCCAAGTCTGTAACTACTGTACCTGAGCTCTATACACTCCTGCATGGTCTTCGGTAGTGCATCTGTTGACTGTCCAAGCCTATAGCAAATTTGCTTCCTACTGTTGCATAGTCTTCAGCTCTGCATCTTTACATTGTACTAGTAAAAACCTGTCCTTTTTCTGCTACTGCTGACAGAGAAGTGTCCTCTTCGAGCTGTGTTTAGCTGTGTTAAGCGCTTTGGAGTACAGGCATACCCCACTTTTAAGTACACAATGTGACAAGAGCATGTATGTAAAATGAAAATGTACTTAAAGTGAAACAATACCTTTTTTCACTTCTAGGGTGTAGTGGGGGATAAGGGGGTTGTAGTTGAGGTCTCAGGGGCTGTAGTGGGGGTGTCAGGGGCACACTGGAACAAGGCAGGCTATGCTTTCTGAGCTTCAGCTCCTTCTATTGTGGCTGCAAAAGGTCTGTACAGTACTTGTGAGGCCCTTTACATACACACACGGGTATGTCCTTACTTGTGAGTGTATGTAAAGTGAGTGTACTTAAAGCGTGGTATGCCTGTATCTCACACCCCTTCACCCTACCTTGTTATTCTACAGCAATAATTTACAAAAAGGCATTCTTCTAGACTGATTATTGAGTCAGAATGAATGAACTGTTGCTGTGTTCCTGGACACTTCTGCCCTAGCTTTGGGAAGAACCAGCTAATCTATGACAGCTTCTATGGGGGTAGCGGTACACCTAAAAAAAAAAAAAATTCAGGTGTAGCTTGAAGTAGATGCCCAATTGGTTGCCTTTCATAAATATTGCCTGGCGGTCAAAGTTTTCTAGTTTCCATATATCAGTATACACTGACACCTTATAATTTGGTTTCTTGTTGTAAAAAGTGTTTTAGTTAGCAATTGCAATCAATTTAAATCTGACATATTATTCTAGTTCTCCACATGTGAACATTTTTACCACTCTATGCCATTCAAAATTGTCATGAGTGTACACCAATGTTTGTGCGCCCAGAAGTTCTGGATATTATTATCCACATACTTCCCTATTATTGTGTTGATAACAAAACTTATATTAGCGTAAACCACACATAATGTGGTCCCCCCCCCCCCATCCCATAGGACACAGTCTGCTACCATTGGGGTGTCTGGGTTGGTGACTTACACTTATAGAACGTAATAAGTTCATTATTCTTAATTAAATTGTATTGACTTGTCTTCCACGTATTCATACTTACAACACAAGCTCAATATACCAGTGTGTCTACTGGTTTGCACCTTGTTACCTCTTTGTCTTTTTGTGTTGATGAGACAATAAAATCGATTGAACCTAAAACTGTTGTGTTTATAGCCCAAGCATTTGAGCTAATTGATTACTTAGGACAACAAGAACAGTTTTGGACTAAAACACTTTTCATACATGAGACCCATTTTATTTAAGATGTCATTATCTCAAGACAAAGGCATCTCCTGGGGGCATGGACAGTAAATACTCTGTTGTCATCTCTCGATGTTGTATTATTTTGGTCATTTGAATATTAGTTCAAAGCTCAGTTTCCATGCTGTTTATTCCCTATGTGCACTGTAGGGGCTAATGCCCTGTACACACGATCGGTCAATCCGATGAGAACGGTCTGATGGATTTTTCCATCAGTTAACCGATGAAGCTGACTGATGGTCAGTCGTCCCTACACACCATCAGTTAAAAAACGATCGTGTCAGAACGTGGTGACTTAAAACACGTGCTGAAAAAAACTAAGTTCAATGCTTCCAAGCATGCATCGACTTGATTCTGAGCATGCGTGGATTTTTAACCGATGGACATGCCTACAATCGATCGTTTTTTTTATTTCAATTTTTTTAACGATGGATAAATAACCGATGGGGCCCACACACAATCGTTTTGGTCTGATGAAAACGGTCCATCAGACCGTTCTCATCGGATTGACTGATCGTGTGTACGTGGCATAAGCATAGACATTTTAAGACCTGGCATCTTAAAGTTAGTTGTTCACAGACTACCTGCTGAAGCAGTGGTGGAGTAGTGTAAATCTTCTCATTGCATTGGGGCTTGGTGTACAATCCTTTTATTCACATTAGTGGCCAGTGTGAAGGCACCCCTTACATTGGTGGTCAGTGTAAATCCCTCCTTACATTGATGGTTACTCTGAATGTTTTAGCATTAGTGGTCAGTGTAAATCCCCATTACATTAGTGGTCAGTGTAAATCACGATTACATTGGTGGTTCACGTAGAAGCCCCCTTAAATTGGTAGTGAGTGTAAATCCCCCCTTACATTGGTGGCCAGTGTAGAAATCTCCCTTTATTGGTTGTTGATGTAAAATCCCCCATTACATTGGCAGCCAGTGTAAATTCTTCATTACATTGGTGATTAGTGTACATTGCCCTTTACATTGGTGGTAAGTGCAGAATTGCCCTCACACTGGTGATCAGTGTTAATCCCCCTATACATTTGTAGTCAGTGTAAACCCCCCCTAACATTGGTGGTCGGTGTAGAAGTGTACCCTTACATTGGTGTTCAGTAAAAATCTCCTCAACAATGTAAATTCCCCCTTACATGGAGGTCATTGTATATTCCCCTAACACTGGTGGTTGGTGTAACCAATGATGATGTGCTGTAACCTTTAGTAATCAATCAATGAGCAGTAAGGATGTGCACTAACCTTTTGAAACCAATCATTGAGCAGTAAAGATATGCAGTAACCTCTAGCAACCAATCAGTGAGCAGTAACAATGTGCAGTAACATCTAGCAACCAATTGGTGAGCGGTAAGGATGTCCAGTAGCCACTAGCAACCAATAAACAAGCAGAAGTCATGTGCTGTAACCCCTAGCAAATTATAAGTGATCCATAATGTGTGTTGTAACCTCTAGCAGCCAGTCAGTGAGCGGTAATGATACACTGTAACCTCTGGCAATCAATCACAGTCTCTGCCTGATCTGATTAATTAAACAAATTGTGAGTCTAGCTGCTGACTCAGAGCAGGTGGAGAGCGAAATTGCATGGAGGGGGGCCCAAGAAAATGTTTGCCCAGTGTCCAGATGGCCGTGGTGCCCACTACAGTAATTTCCAACTTCTAGAGGTATCACATAGGTATGGTATATGCATAGTTACAGTGCTACAAGCTGGACCAATGTAACTATTTACAAAAAAAAAAAACATGCCTGAAATTATGTGTGCATATATTATTATTTGCTAGAGAACTTCAAAAAGTTTAAAACTGAGTCTTTAACTTTAATTGAGGCTTTAACTGCCTAATTATGTTATGTTGTATACTATCAGTTATAACACTGAATTTCATAAAAACAGACACCAAGATCATCCAGTTCTGAAGAATTTATTTTTTCATTATTTTGCAGTAAAACAATGGTAGTTTTTTTCTACTTGAGTCTTCAGAGACATGTATCAGCGACATGTATTTAATGACCAGTTAATGATGATTTAACCTAGTGGCTCATGGCTGTCTTGTTCTATCAGCTTGTGGCCTGTTTAAAGAAAGGAAAAATCGGATTTATATATTGAAAAGAAAACCAACATAAATAAGATATGTAGTAGAGGAGGTTCAACAGTCATTTTTAAGTGCAGGTTTGAAACTAATTGGTTGCTGGAATGGGACAAATGGATAAACCCCAAATGCTTCTTCATTTGTTTGGTTTGTCTACTCTCCTGTGTCAGGAATTGCAGGAGAACTCATGCTTTGAGATTGGAATGCCAATCATAATGCAGCTAAAAGAATACAAACTAGTCCAATCTGACCACGAAAAAGATTTGTTTTGGGGTTATATACATAGATATGAAAGGTAAAAGAAGATGAGTAATGGGTACTTATATTACCAGCTAAAATATTCCCTCAGGCCTCGTACACACGGACGGACTGTCCGCTGAAAACTGTCCGCCGGACCGTTTTCAGCGGACATGTCCGCCCGGAGATTTCTGTCTGATGGTTGTACACATCATCAGACAGAAATCCGCACGTACGCGATATGCGGTGACGTGGCCGCACCGTCGCCGCGACGATGACGCGGCGACGTGCGCGGCACTGGAAGTTCAATGCTTCCACGAATCACTTTGACGCATGCGAGGGATGGTGGCCGATTGGACATGTACGGTGAGTCTGTACAGACGACCGAACATGTCCGACGGACAGGCTTCCAGCGGACATGTTTCTTAGCATGCTAAGAAACATTTGTCCGCTGGAAAACGGTCGGCTGGACAAATGTCCGCTGGAAACCTGTCCGATCGGCCGTACACACGACTGAACATGTCTGCTGAAACTGGTCCGCGGACCAGTTTCAGCAGACATGTTCGGTCTTGTGTACGGGGCCTTAAACAAACTTCCTAAAAGAGTGCACTGAATCAAATGTATCAATACGTATGATTTCTTAATGGAATCATTGATTTGTTTTGTGCTGTTTTTCTAGGCAGCGCTTGCTCACGCCTTAACTTTTCTCTTCTAGGTATTTGGGAGCTGGCAAAGATTAGCAGTCCATCTGTGCACATATGGTGGATTTCCTTACATGTGCGGAAGAGAAAGAAAGATGGGCACTATAGCACCCTCTAGCATTTGTGCGCATGTGCGGAAATCCACCACGTGTGCGCACATGCACAGCAAATGTTGCTGCTTAGTAACACACTGCCTCCTGGGATAGCTGTGATAAAGCAATCCCAGGAGAAAGCTGGGCCTAGCCTAGGCTGGAAACCAGAAAGCCCAGACCAGCACACAACAGATAGGTGAAAAATTATAATACTTTTTTTTAGCATCCTTGTAAGAGGGAGGGAAGAGGGACAAAATGTTTTTTTTCCCACTTTAACATGTTCATTAGACCAAGTCTAAAAAAGGTATTCAATTGAGGTGGAACTCAGCACTCTGTAGTGTGCAGCCAGCTTAAGATGGGGTACAGAGGGTCACTGCAGCTGCCCTGCAGCATTCTAAACACATGAGGTCGCCAGTTTGGCATAAGCGCCATGTATAGAATGGTTTACATTTTCTCAGTGAATAAAAAGCATGAAGCAGGTGGAAAGTGTGCCATCGCCCACCTGCTTATCTACCTCATCCAATCAGAGAACACTTTGCATCTATTGAAAATATGCAACGTGATCTCTGAAATGCACCTCTCCTGAGTGGGTGATCTTCTGTGTTCACAATGCAGCAGGGGAGCCGCTCAGCACGGGACCCAGAAACTAGCTGATATCACAGTAATAGCCGTGTCTACTACAGTGATTTTCAGCTTCCACAGCTATGGTATATGTATAGTTACATTGGGCTAAGCTGGACCAAATTGACTATGTAAAAATATCCATAAATGGTGGATCACTTACTCATGTAGAAATACAAATACATATAACATTCATGCATAGTGCAAGACTTACCTGTTCCATGTCAATGGCCCTTAAGTATTATTTCAAGAATGCCTACTTTCTAAAATATACAAAAACAACAGAATTCATTTATTATTAAAGAAGATACAAAACAGTTCAGTCACTTTTGATAAAAAAAAAAGTAATCTTCACCCAACAGCCTATAAGGCCTCGTACACACGCCCGAGAAACTCGACGGGCGAAACACATCGTTTTGCTCGTCGAGTTTCTTGTGAAGCCGTCGAGAAACTCGACAAGCCAATTTTCTCCATTCCCGTCAAGGAAATAGAGAACATGCTTTATTTTTGGCTCGTCGAGTTTCTCGACAGTTTCCTAGACGAAAATGTACACACGACCGGTTTCCTCGGCAAAAAAATATCTCCCAGCAAGTTTCTTGCTGGTTTTTGCCGAGAAACTCGGTCGTGTGTACGAGGCCTGAGGCATCTAACATAGCCTGCTAGTTGAACTACCAAGCAGTGGTTATTTGAGAATAATGTATATTGTGCACAAGGTTTCTACAGTAACTAATAAGCACACTTTTTGTGCATTTAACGACCGTTTTTCGAGTTGTAAAAAATTACGTTTTTTTTTTAATGTCATTAAAAACGATTGTGTGTGGGCTTCAGAGCATTTTTCACGATGTAAAAAATGGGCATTAAAAATTTTGAACAATTTTAACGTCGTAAAAAATGGTCGTCTGTGGGCTTTAACGACGTGGAAAAAAACGTGCATGATCAGAAGCAAGTTATGAGACGGGAGCGCTTGTTCTGGTAAAACTAGTGTTCGTAATGGAGTAAGCACATTCATCACGCTGTAACAGACTAAAAAGCGCAAATCGTCTTTTACTAACACAAAATCAGCAAAAGCAGCCCCAAGGGTGGCGCCATCCTAATGGAACTTCCCCTTTATAGTGTCGTCGTACGTGTTGTACAGCATTTTTTTTTCACGATCGTGTGTAGGCAAGGCCGGTTTAACGATCATGTTTAAAAAAAAAATAGTTTTTTCTAGACCATTAAAAACGTCATTTTTTACAAACCGAAAAACTGTCGTGTGTACGCGGCATTAGACACACTATTTAGCATCAGATATTTGAAAGATGCACTGACATCCGTGATTTACTAAAGTATTTTTATTATTTAGGTACTTATAAAGCGTCATCAATTTATGCAGCGCTTTACATATACATTGTACATTCACATCGGTCCCTACCCTCAAGCTACAATCTAAGGTCCCTAACTCACATTCATATACTAGGGCTAATTTTAGATAGAAGCCAATTAACCTACCAGCATGTCTTTCGAGTGTGGTAGAAAACCAGAGTACCCTGAGGAAACCCACGCAGGCACAGGGAGAACAAACTCCAGGCAGGGAGTGTCATGGTTGGGATTCGAACCAGCAACCCTTATTTTACTGCTAGGTGAAAGTGCTACCCACTACACCACTGTGCTGCCCAAGTATGATGGGGCATACCTGTGTTCACTTCAGTAAATCAAATAGATAAAAAAAAAATTAAATAAAGTTTGGGAATGCCAACCCTGTCTTCTTGCATACTTTGGCAGTAAGATTTGCCTGCCACTCTGTTCCTCTTCATGCTTCATCACACGGTATAAAGTAAATTAAAAACCAAACAAGTAAAGCAAGACCTCCTCATAATAGAGAGGTGTTCAGATCCAGGAACTCCAATGCATATTGTTCACCAACAGGGTTCCCAAGAAAATTAAAGTAGGCGTAACTTTTCAGAATTTATCAAAAACTGGAGCATCAGTTTTGGGTGGACTGGTCCTTTAAAGGTAACCAGGATCACTTCACTTCAGCTCAGACTTTAGGCAGTGTCTGCAAGAGCTGAACATTGCACCCACTGATCGCGGGTGCAATGTTTTGCAGGCTCCCGTTCCCGCAAAGTTATGTGAATTAAATGTTTTTTGAAATGGTGAACTTAGCCTTTAATCTGGGTACAGTTGATAATAAGGCAGCTAATAGTCATGAGAAGAGCTAACAGACATGTTTTGCCATCTTTTACCTAGTTGACCAACAATCTCCTGCCCCTGAGAAGGCAGATGATTGTGGGAACAACAACTTTACTAGATAGTTACATAGTTAAATAGTTAGTCAGGTTGAAAAATTAAACAAGTCCATCCAGTTCAACCACAAAAAAAATAAACAAACAAAATAAAAAACATAGTACAATCCCATACAGCCAACTCCATACCCACAGTTGATCCAGAGGAAGGCAAAAAAAAACAGTGCATTAGAAATCTTGTCCCAAATGATAATGATCCCTGCACCAATCCCTCAATTGTTCCCTAAGCTGAATTTTGTAGCAATAGTATACCCAGCTGCTTGAAGATGGTCATCGTAATTGTATGGACAACAGCTCTCGAAACCCTACCTCTTACTTCAGATCTCTAGTGACATGGGGGTTATTTACTAAAGGCAAATACACTTTGCACTTAAAGTGCAAACTACAAGTGCACTTGAAATTGCACTGAAAGTGCACTTGGAAGTGCAGTCGCTGTAGATCTGAGGGGGACATGCAAAGAAAAGAAAAAACAGCATTTTAGCTTGCACATGATTGGATGATAAAATCAGCAGAGCCTCCCCTCATTTCAGATTTACCCCTCAGATTTACAGCGACTGCACTTTCAAGTGTAATTTCAGTGCAATTTCAAGTGCACTTTGCACTTGTAGTGCAAAGTGGATTTGCCTTTTGTAAATAACCCCCATAGTATTTATATGTAAGCACTATCTACACTTGTAAGAGTGACAATGCTGATTGAATGACATTTAAAATGGATTGACTGCTCATGACAACACTGTAGATATGGGACTCACAACATTCAGAATTTAAAAGAGAACTTATTGTGCATGAACAACAGATATGGAAACAAAATTCCATTGTAGTTGGCATTATACACATTGCACAGCAATCACGTTACATACCTCGGTATCAAAGCACAGCTGGTGGCCCTCTGCTGCACAGCATTTTTCAACTGTTTTTCGAACACCTTCAATAACCTCTGTACGTTTTTCTTGCCCACAGTCAGGCTTCATTTTCAAGTATTCAACCAACAATCTGTAAATAAAATTACAGAAAAATTACACCACAGTAAAATGTTAAGAAAGGAAATTTAGGATTTCATGCATTCATATTGTATGTTCCAATTTATGTTACACAAAAACCAGTTAGGGTTCTTGTTGGGTACTTATTAATTACTTCTAGTTGGAAGGTGTGATGTAGAGTGAGGCCTCGTACACACGACCGAGTTTCTCGGCAAAAACCAGCAAGAAACTTGCTGGGAGATATTTTTGCCGAGGCAACCGGTCGTGTGTACATTTTTGTCGAGGAAACTGTCGAGAGCATGTTCTCTATTTCCTTGACAGGAATGGAGAAAATTGGCTTGTCGAGTTCCTCGACAGCCTGACAAGGAACTCGACGAAGAAAACAATGTGTTTCGCCCGTTGAGTTCCTCGGTTGTGTGTACGAGGCCTGAGGGATAAATGGGCATGCATGCATGCGTTTTGCCACATTCCAAATGCTGTCCATAAAGAAAAAATGCAGCATGTTCTACCTTTGTTGACTGCACTGCAATGCACTGCACTGGTGTGAACTAGGGCCATTGGAATCCGTGTTAAACACCGTCCATGTGTTTTTGAAGCAGAATAAAAAACTGCATCTGGTATGAACCATGGGTCCTTAGATAGAGCAGAGTTGGGTTAGCGTCTCTCCAGTGGTCTCTGCAATGACCAACTGCTGACGATCATGCCTGGGGGTTATTTTTTAAAACACAGAGCACAATGTAACACTGAGGTATCACCCAGATACTCTGACTACTAAAAGGACAAACAATCCTTTTTTTCTGGCCCATCCACAGCCATAAAACTTGATGAAGAGGGTAGGCTTAGTTCCTAAAATGCATTGGTTGTTTACGTCATTTTTGTCTGATCTTTTAAGCAAATAAATGTGTTATCTGTGGACTTTAATAGATCACTGTGATGCTCCTTTCATACATGTTCCCTCCTTAGTCTCATGCCAGAATGGTATTGGAAGCTTGACTAACCTGGTCTTCCACTGCAGCCCAAAAAAATAACATAACATATCATATCATGCTTACCTGCTCTGGGTACTGATTTTGCACAGAGCAGCCCCAATCCTCCACTTCTCTGGTCCCCCATCAGCAATTCTGGGCTCCCCCTCTTCTCCATGTGCCAGCATAGGGAGCATTTTCCTATGGTGGCACATGTGCAGGCTTGATCCCAAGCCCCATGTCTCATTGACACATGCAGTGTGGCTCGGCCATGCCCCCTGCTCTATTATCACTGGATTTGTTTGACAGCAGCAGGAGCCAATGGCTTCTATTGCTTTCACAGAATCCAGTAGGGAGGGGCTTTCTTTTTACCTTTTTACATTGATCCCTATGAGATTGCTGGTGACACCCGATCTCATCCTCTGATTCTGCAGACGGAGGAAAACCCTATTTTTCCATCCGTCTGCGGATCGGATCGGGTGAACATGGACAGACAGTCCGTGTTCATCTGATCCCCCCATAGGGGAGAGCGGAGATCTGACAGGGCGGTCCCTGTACAACCCCGCTGAGCAAGCAAAGGTTCACGGGGCCGATCATCACGGATCCATCCCGTGTGAAAGAGGCCTAAAAGTATAACAACATTTCTTGTTTTATAGTTTTTAGTAGAGTGGAGATGGATTCGGACCCATCAGTTTTTATTGTTGTCTGTGACCCCCATTAAGGAGGTTCACCCTTTCTATTTGTCCCGTTTACCATTATCATTGAAAGTGAAATAAAAAAAAAATTCCATCATTTTGGGTTGTCCCCAGAAAAGTAATAGATGGGAAATCTTCAAATGGGAGCACTAGTTCTGGTTACCTGGGGGTCCCCAAGGAATTCCCCTAATTTTCAGGGATTTCCTCTCACTTCCTGTTTGACTATGAGACAGGAAGTGAAGGGAAATCTCCGCAATGGGACATCTATCCAAAATGGAAAAATAAAAGGTTTGCCTATAGTTCTTCCTAAAGTTAAAAAACCTTTAGCGTTTATAACCACTTTCATTGTGAGTTTTACCAGCATCCCGATAATGTGATCAGTCAGGTTGATTGCCCATTTATTTGAATGAACCCTGTTTCCTTGGCAGATTATTGTTCTACCAATGTTAATCCTAAACATTGATTTATGATACTTCTACTGTTAAATTATAACTGACCTTGGTTTATGACCTAATAGATCAGGGGTGTCAAACTCAATGTCATCGTGGGCCATATCAGCATTATGATTGTCCTCAAAAGGGCCGGTTGTATCTGTAAGATTAGATGTCCAGCACATCCCCTCCCCTTACATTAGATGTCAAGAGCCACCCCACCATGGTTGTTTTTCCACAACTTACTCCAGTTTCTTCTTTAGCTGGTCAGCTTCTGAACCTTCACACAAGTCGGCATTAAAGTGGAGCTTACTTTCATCCCATGCTGGCGCGACATAATTAGGATAAGGTCCAAGATTAGTGAAGCATTTTCTTCTATTAGCATATGAGTCGACGCAACAATGGTGAACATTGTCATTTACAGCTGCATGCTTTTCCTTTTCACACATCTCTCCCAGAAGAATATCCAGCTGTCATGTGAAATATTGGAAAATATGTAAAGGTTTAGTGCGAATACTAAAACAGGATTTCGAAATCAGAAACAATAGCGTACTTAAAGCAAACATATGGTTATAATAAAAAAATTAAGCATTTACTTTTCAATCTACATATAAGGAATACTTGCAGGGCTCAAGTCCTGCGGGAACGCGTGGGAACGGCGTCCCTGCACTTTTTCACAGCAGGAACGCAGTTCCCTTTGCAGGACTAGAGCAGCTGAGAGCAGCCGAGCCGCCCGAGCCAATCCTTCACTACGCGGCGATGCCCAGCTCGATTCACTGTCAGGGGCAGGCGAACCTTAGTAATCATTTATGTTACTGGCCGCTTCCTGTATATGGATTCATCGGGTAGTGTGCGGGTATTCCGTCACTTCCTCGATTTCGCAATGTCTCCTGGGAACTTTTGTCATTGTTCCCAGGAGACATTGCGGAGGTCTGCCGCGAGTTATCACGGGATTTAGAAAGAACTTGCTTATTTCTAAATCCCACGATAACTCGCGGCAGACCTCCGCAATGTCTCCTGGAAACAATGACAAAAGCTCCCAGGAGACATTGCGGCATCGAGGAAGTGACGGAATACCAGCACACTACCCGATGAATTCATATACAGGAAGCAGCTAGTAACATACAGGATTACTAAGGTACAGTTGATCAAAAAAAAAAAAACATGTGGTTTAGTAATTATGCATATGAGCGTATCATTTTTATTTTTTTTTGGTGGGGGAGTGGATCTTGGGTGGGAGTTCCCACACTTTTTTCCCCAGGACTTGACCCCTGATTACTTGGATAAATGACACATATATGCACTAAATAAATGAAAATCCAGATTAGTCACAAGGAAAAAGTAAGTACATCCCCATGTTTAGCACTATTTCAAATCCATTAAATTAGAAGTGGGTGATCCAGATTAGGTGCCAATGATTAGAATCTCTTTAGGGACGTATGTAGGTGGAACCTGTGTTGATTGAACTTCAGGTGTTTACTTTGCTACTGACATGTGGTGCTATCATGCTATCATCACTAGCGCTCTATAAGGCCCTCAAAAACCCCACTGTTTGAATGAAAAAAGGGTAGTTTTGCTAGAGTTATGTCTCAACAGTAAAGTCTCTACATGTTTGACTTACTTTCTGTAATGGGATGCTTTACAAAAAGTAGCGAGACATTTTTTACCTTAAAGGGGTTGTAAAGGTAAAAACATTTTTTTCCTAAATAGCTTCCTTTACCTTAGTGCAGTCCTCCTTCACTTACCTCATCCTTCCATTTTGCTTTTAAATGTCCTTATTTCTTCTGAGAAATCCTCACTTCCTGTTCTTCTGTCGGTAACTACACACAGTAATGCAAGGCTTTCTCCCTGGTGTGGAGTGTAGTGCTCGCCCCCTCCTTTGGACTACGGGAGAGTCAGGACGCCCAGTAACACACAGCTCCTTTCTCTGCAACGTAGAGAGTGTCCTGACTCTTCTGTAGTCCAAGGGAGGGGGCGAGCACGACACTCCACACCAGGGAGAAAGCCTCGCATTACTGTGTGGAGTTACAGACAGAAGAACAGGAAGTGAGGATTTCTCAGAATAAATAAGGACATTTAAAAGCAAAATTGAAGGATGAGGTAAGTAAAGGAGGACTGCACTAAGGTAAAGGAAGCTATTTAGAGATTCTTTTTTTTTACCTTTACAACCCCTTTAAAGTGGTTTTAAAGGCTCAAGGCTTTTCACCTTCTGTGTGCAGCGTCCTGCCCCTACAAATACGCATCTGAGCTCCCTCTCAATCCAACGATGTGCTTCACCCAGGTCTCTCATTCCTCACTGTCAATCATAGCCAGTGAGCCAATGAGAAGAGTGCGGGGGTGGGCCCAATCCACAGCTCTGTGTGTCTTTATGGACACATACAGAAGGGGCGGGGGCTGAGCATGCACCAGAGCAAGCAGTTTTCTATTGGAGGCACTGCCTGAAGAGGAGGATTCAGGAGCACCAAGAAGAGGAGAATCGGGGCGGCTCTGTTTAAAACTACTGCACAGAGCAGGTAAGTATAGCATGTTTGTTTGTTTGTTTTTTTTACTAAACCTTTAATAGCACTTTAAAGTGAAGTTCCGCCCAATTTTTTTTAGCAGCTACAAATACTGCAGCCGTTGACTTTTAAAATATGGACACTTACCTGTCCAGGGCACCCGCGATGTCGGCACCTGAAGCCGATCTGTCCCTCAGCTCTCGGGTGGAGGCGCAACCATCTTCGGTCAGTAAATCAGGAAGTGAAACCTTGCGGCTTCACAGCCTGGTTCCCTACTGTGCATGCGCGAGTTACGCTGCACGACCACACTGGTCCCTTCTGTCTTCTGGGACCTGTGTGTCTCCCAGAAGACAGCAGGGGGACGGAGGAGGGACCAGACATGGCATAGATAACCACGGCTACTGCGGCTATCTATGCCCTGGCTTAGACAGGTATCTGCTTCCCCCTCCCCTGAAAGGTGCAAAATGTGACACTGTAACGGGGGGGGGAGGAATCCGAAAAGCATAAGTTCTGTTTTTGGGTGGAACTCCGCTTTAATGTATTACAGTAAAAAAAAAAATTCACTTTAAAACCACATTCATCGCTTTCAATATATGTTATATATCCTACCCAGAAAACAAGAAGAACTAACCTTTTCTTCAGCACAGATATACTGCTTTTCTTCAGCCACGCCACAGCAGTAGACTGCAATCTTGGTCATTCTACCAGTAAAATCAACAAGCGTTGGGGCTGTTACCCCAGGCATCTTGTGAAAGTATCTAATAAGCACCCTGGAAGAAAGGAAAACTGGTTCTTAGGAAAGTGTTATTGGCCAACTGGACCAAAGAACAATATTTAAGTGTTGTATATTTCAACCAGTTTGCATGGCCAACTCCAGCTAAAACTCCAGCTAAAACTTTTTTTCCCCTTAGCTTTAGCTAGAGGATGGAAGGGTTAGAACCTCCAGTTATGGATATAGGGAGGGTGCATGGGTTAGAACAGGGGTGCCAAACTCAATTTCATCGGGGGCCGCATCAGCATTATGATTGCCCTCAAAAGGGCCGGTTGGATCTGTAAGATTAGATGTCCAACACATCCCCTTCCCTTACATTAGATGTCAGGAGCCACCCCACCATCAGAAGTTGTGTCCCCCACTCTCCCTTACATCACAGTGTACCCCCCTTTCTTTATGCTGCTGCTTGGAAGAAGCTGGATGCATTGCTCAACATTTTTAAAGAATTTCCAGGGACACTTTGCAGCACAGCTATTAATTAATTACCACACTCACTTCCCCGAAGCTCCACCCACTACGCATAATCTTCGCCAGGCGAAGATTATGCGTAGTGGGTGGAGCTTCGGGGAAGTGAGTGTGGTAATTAATTAATAGCTGTGCTGCAAAGTGTCCCTGGACAAATGTTGGCAACTATGAGAAAGTAAGGGTCTGGAGGAGGACCAGAGGAGGGCTGTAGTTCTCCTGAGGGCCGGATTCGGCCCGCGGGCCTTGTGTTTGACATGATTGCCATGAGATTTCTCCCAACTTCCAATCTTCTTCACATCATCCCCTTTCTGTTTATTTGACAGGCATCACACAGGACAGGACGTGAGGGAAGGAAGGTTTGAAAACTCTTTCTGGATTTTGTTGGTGAGGATGACTCCATGAGGGAGTTTTTCCCTACTTTAACACCTGTCTAATTAATAGGTTGAAAAAAGTACAAAAAAAAAAAAAGAGAGTAATACTCATTTATGGAGAAAAACACAGCATTTAAAGAGTAACTCCACTTTTGTTGAATTTTTAACCCTTCCCAGGGCTTTTTTTCAGAGGGAACTTGGTGGAACTCAGTTCCACCACCTCTGGCTCAGACCCTTGAGGGGGGGGCTGCTCACCACAATCACTTGTAAACACAGAAGTCTGCACTCTGTATGTAATGCAATCCTGGCATTTAATGCCCCTTTAAAACCCTTCTACTGTTCGTGAAATTTGACCAACCACACCCACTATTTGATGTGATTTGGAGGGTGTGTGTAGGGGGAGGGGTTTTGGGGTCAGGGTTGAGTTCCAGCACCTATTGTTTGAGAAAAAAAGCCCTGAAGCCTCGTACACATGACCGAGGAACTCGACGGGCGAAACACATCATTTTCCTCGTCGAGTTCCTTGTTAGGCTGTCGAGGAACTCGACAAGCCAATTTTCTCCATTCCCGTCGAGGAAATAGAGAACATACTCTCTTTTTGGCTCGTCGAGTTTCTCGACAGTTTCCTCAACGAAAATGTACACACAACCTGTTTCCTCGGCAAAAAAATATCTCCCAGCAAGTTTCTTGCTGGTTTTTGCCGAGAAACTCGGTCGTGTGTACGAGGCCTGCCCCCTCCTCACTCTACTTTGGCAGATTCTTTGCTAACAATAAACCAGTTTTAGCCTAACCTCACAATTCACAGAGCCCTTGACCCCCATGAGGGGTGTAAACCACCAAAGAGCCCCATCACCTCTCTTGTAACTCTTTTCTTAAGGCATTCTTTCGTCCTTTGGGTAAAAAAAAACAGAAAGCTGCTAATATGTACTAAAATAGTAGACGTGGTGGCAAAGTGGGGGAAGAACAAAGAAAAACATTGATGTAAGAAAAGTATAATATAATGCTTAATATTGCTGTAAACCAACAAAATGAATTGTTCCAGTCTGTACCCAAACCTGGCTTTGTATTATATATTAGGTAGCTATCAATTAACTAATTCACAAACAGATACAGAACAAACACATTCTACATTAGCTCACATAGAGAATGAAAATTGCTAGTGACCATAGGTGTGCGCACAGGGTGTGCCAGATGTGCCTGGGCACACTGTAAACACCTCATGTGGCACAGATTCCCCCTGCTGCTGCCTGGATCCCTATGTCATTTACTGGTCCCTTTGCCGCAAAATGTGGGACACGCTTCAGATCCCCCCGTTACTTTTGCGGTGATTGTCTTTAGACGAATCGCGGTAAAAATCGTCAAACAGAATTCCTGGACCCTTGTCGCACAAGTTCCCGGAACTTCTTGTGGGCGACTGGCGTCCCGTGTTTCTGTTTGCGATTTGTCGGGTGACAATCACAACAAAATCGTGTCGCGGTTTGGGTGCCATTGAAGGTCCGGCGTTTTGCGGCGTTGCGGAATCGCGGGCAGAATGGCGGTGATTCTGCCCAGGATCCGGAACGCCACGGTGTGAACGGAGCCTAAGGATGTTCATGCGATACATATTTGAACTTACTGAATATAATAATCTTTAACCCCGAGCTGCTTCAAGGCACCACAGTTCTGTTTCTTTAGTTCTTCCACTTCTTTCAGTGCAGCTTCTAACATAATAGGCTGAAATGAAAATAAATTAAAACTTTAATAAAAAAAACACACACACACATTTCCTACTTGGACTGTGTTGTCAGTAAGATTGATATACATACGGCTTGCTTGAGACACTCGACATGGTTATCACCAGCACAGCACTTTTCCAGCAACCCTTCATATCCTTTAGCAACTCGTAGACAAGACTGGGGTGATGATTCCTGGTGACTTCTGGAATAATCGTATGTAAATCTGGAGAAACAAATACAAATGACTGTTTATTGTGACATTTTTAACACTTTGACTGTTTAGCAAAACCATACAGTCAAATGCTGCTAGCATTAGTATATACAGTAGATAGGAAGGTATATTATATTTACTTATTTTAAACTTGTATTTCTTCAGTTGCTAGTTTCTAGCTTAGGCCAAAATTATGTCATACATCCCAAGAGTCTTCAGGAGTGGAGGAGGGGCTTCCTCGGCTAAGCACTCCCTCCTGCATGCATTCCTGAGCTAGGGGTAGATGGATTCTAGGAAATGATTGCTACATGAATCATCTGCCCTTACTTAAGATGACCATGGCTAGAAATGCTGGGGGGGGGGTAATTATTTCTCAATAAAATAAAGCATGGAGACATGGATGGATGGGTGATTTTGTTTTGCATATTAAAAATTAATTAGATAATGTTTTTATTTGGTGGTGCTCAGATACGGTTAAAATGTTACTAAACCCAGGACCCCGCATTCACCATATCTGTTCTCCCACAGAACATGGAAATGCAATTATTGTAGTAAATATAAACCTCTAAATACCTTTTCTCATCAGCAGTATATAGCAGTCTTATGACTTCTATCAGTGTCTGGTTAAAGCTTGTAGGAGGCGTTTATATTCTCCTCTGGCTATCCTATGAGGCTGCAGGACCCCTGACCCTCTGTCTGGACAGTGCTGATTGGCCCTGTGCTGATCACATGCACCCTTCCAAAAAAAACTCTAGCTATACACACCAAACTGAGCATGTGCAGAGTGACTGTAAAAGCTCTGTTCTATCAGCAGATGGATTGGGGACAGTGGAAGAAGTGGAGGGTCAGAGAAGACAGGATCAAACAGCCTTTTAACACAATGCGGAAGATTACCTCCTTATGTTCCACAGTGAGTAAAACAAGCATTATTTACTGCATATACAGACTGATTTCACTGCTGTGGGTTTAGTACCGTGTTTCCCTGAAAATAAGCCCGGGTCTTATATTAATTTTGGCCCCAAAAGACACAGTAGGGCTTATTTTCGGGGTAGGTCTTACCATATAAAGTGCTGTCTTCTCTCCCCCCTCTCCCTCCCTGTCTGACAGGAATCCCCCAGTGTGAACGGAGTTATAATGCTTGTAAAATCCTATAATCCCTTCTATTACAGTATTATATGATGTACAATGTGTGTGTTTCTGTAATATAATTGTGCCAAATACCTTCGTTATATCGCTGCTTGGCGCTTATGTGACCCTGCCGGGGCTCTCTTCCCCGCATTTATATTACAGAAACACACACATTGTACATTATATACAACTGTAATGAAGTAGATTATAGGATGATTTTACAAGCATTTTAAACTAGGGCTTATTTTTGGGGTAGACACTCAAGTTAAAGATGGCAATTTGTATAAACATTAAAAGGCATACTTACGTGGCAAGGTATGTCCTTTTGTCTTTTTTATAGTTCTCACACACATGTTCATCTTCATAATAATTTTTCAGTTCTTTGGACAAGTCAGACTCATCATTTGGCAGGGCAAGAATACAGGGTGTTCGTTCTAGAAGGCTTTTATCACAACAGTCACCTAATTTGCTTGATAATTTGTCCTTAGCACCACAAATATGATCGGTTGCTTCCATCTGTCAAAAATGTATAATACATATGTATGATAACATCATAATCATTGATTACACCCGTCACCAATGGATTGAAAGAAACACACTTCACAAATATAGGCATATACAGGGCTGCTGTTAGAAATCAAGGGGCCCCGTACAGCCTACCTGGCAGGGCTTTAAATATATATAAATTAAAAAAAAATCACAATAAATATACTAAAATCGGGCCAGATTCACAGCCGAGATACGACGGAGTATCTCAGATACTCCGTCGTATCTCTCAGAGTATCTGTGCGACTGATTCATAGAATCAGTTACGCATAGTTAGCCCTTAGATCCGACAGGTGTAATTGTTTTACACTGTCGGATCTTAGGATGCAGTACCGCGGCCGCCGCTGGGGGGAGTTCGCGTCGTAAACCAGCGTCGGATATGCAAATTAGTAGTTACAGCGATCCACGACGGTTTTTCGCGTTTGCTACGTCGCTGCTAGTCTAGTTTCCCGTCGCAAAGTTAGTCGTCGTTTTAGGTGCCCTAACTTTACACAGCACACATATGTGCTGTATAAAGTATGGCCGTCGTTCCCGCGTCGAAATTTAAAATGTTTTCCTTCTTGCGTAAGACGTCCGGGAATACGGAAGTACGCTACGCACGTCGCCGTTCGAAAAAATTACGTCACTTCGCTCAAAGCACGGCGGGAAATTCAAAAGGGGGCATGCGCAGTAATTTAAATGGCACACGCCCCTTTGAATTACGCGGGCTTACTCCGGGGCCTCCGGCGGAATTTTTCTCGCAAGTGCTTTGTTAATTCTGTACTTGCGATGAAAACTTGCGGTGGTGTACGATACGTTACGCCGTCGCGATTCTACGTGAATCTGGACCATCATTCTTAACGGACACACAGAAAACAGAGAAGCTGTGTGAATTAGCCCCTTTTTTTAAATAGTTTTCAACATTTTTGAACAAAAATATTTTATTTTATTAAATAAATAAATTGTTTTATTTTTAAATTTTTACAAATTATTTTTATACAATTATTTTTTTTTTTTTTTACAAAGGATTAAACCAATACAGGGTTACATTTTTTATTTTTTAACAGGACAAGGAAGCCGGCAGTTCCTGTGTCTGTGTCTCTCCCTGCAACAGCTAAAAGTCGGTAGGAGGGTTTTCAGCTGCTGCCGAGAGCCGCACAGGGCATCAGCTTCCAGGTTTTATTGCCAAAGGTCAATTAAACAAGCTGAAGTTAGAAGCTGATTGGCTACCATGCGTAGCTGCACCAGATTTTGCACTCTCCAGTTTTAGTAAATCTACCCCTTTGTAAAATTGAGTATTAGGTAAAAGGTTTAAGGCTTATGTACACTGTATAAAGAGTTTTGGGGTGGGCAAGGGGGCAGGAGTAGCGCCTGCTGAGTGCCTGGTTTTTTTTTTTCTTTACAGTTGAATGCACTTTTTCATTGGAAATACTGCACCACAACTGTAAGCCTAGCAGTAAATTGGGGACAGTGGAAGAAGCGGAGGGTCAGAGAAGACAGGATCAAACAGCCTTTTAACACAGTGCGGAAGATTAACTCCTTATGTTCCACAGGAAATAAAACAAGCATGATTTACTGTATATACAGACTGATTTCACTGCTGTGGGTTTAGTAACAGTTTTTGTTGTTGTAAGTTATTAAAGCGTTTGCTACCCCAACACTTCATATTCCTGATATGTACCTGCTGTACCGTGTACTTGTATGAGAAAGTATCCCGTTCTCTCTGTATTGCTTCCCTTTTGTGAAATTCCTGGTGTTCCTGCTAGTTTCCTATTTGCTTTCCTATTAAAAACTGACCACACTAAGCAGGGTAATACTGCACCACAACTGTAAGCCTAGCGGATGTGGCGCAGCCCCATTCACTTAAATAGGTTGCATTCATTAGTGGTACAGCCCACCCAACACAACAGGGGGAAACATTTTCACTGCAGCATATATATAAACCCCCCCCCCCCCCCCAACGGCTGCCTTGGGATGATATTAACGTAGGTCAACCGCCTTTTTTTACTACCTCCCAACCGCAAGGCCCAAATGTGATGAAGGAAACATTAAAATATTTGGTGGACAGGCTTACCCTTTCAATCATACATTCCACGGCATCACCTTTGCAACAGTCTTGATTCAAATGTATAATTTCCTCTGCGACTTTTACCACATCTTCAAACTTTGCCTTACCAAACTTTTGGGAGACTTGAGTTAGTACTCTGTAAAATGAGAAAGAAGCGATTACTACGTCGAAAAAAATAAAACTTGTTCTCAATAAACAGATATAACGCTATAATATAGGCTTTGAAATAGTTGATAAAAGAACATTTTGCATTCCTGTGTTATTATATTGTTTATATTGTGCAATAATCTTAAAGTATATGTAAATTCAAAACTTTTTTTTGTCTTCTTTTTGATGGAGTCAGAAATCCCTGTTAACCACTTAAGACCCAGACCTTTAGGCAGCTAAAGGACCCGGACAGTTTTTGCGATTCGGGACTGCGTCGCTTTAACTGACAATTGCGTGGTCGTGCGACGTGGCTCCCAAACAATATTGGCGTGCTTTTTTTCCCACAAATAGAGCTTTCTTTTGGTGGTATTTGATCACCTCTGCGGTTTTTATTTTTTTGCGCTATAAACAAAAATAGAGCGACAATTTTGAAAAAACATCAATATTTTTTCCTTTTTGCTATAATAAATATCCCCCAAAAATATATAAAAAATATATTTTTTTTCCTCGGTTTAGGCCGATACGTATTCTTCTACCTATTTTTGGTAAAAAACGTGTTTATTGGTTAGTTTGTGCAAAATTTAAAGCGTTTACAAAATAGGGTATAGTTTTATTGCATTTTTATTAATTATTATTTTTTTACTACTAATGGTGGCGATCAGTGATTTTTTTTTGTGACTTCGACATTATGGCGGACACTTCGGACAATTTTGACACATTTTTGGGACCATTGTCATTTTCACAGCAAAAAATGCATTTAAAATGCATTGTTTACTGTGAAAATGACAATTGCAGTTTGGGAGTTAACCACAAGGGGCGCTGAAGGGGTTATGTATGACCTCATCTGTGTTTCTAACTGTAGGGGGGTGTGGCTGTAGGTGTGACGTCATTGATTGTGGTTCCCTATATAAGGGAACACACGATCGATGACGGCGCCACAGTGAAGAACAGGGAAGCTGTGTTTAAACACAGCTCTCCCCGTTCTTCAGCTCCGGGGACCGATCGCGGGACTCCAGCGGCGATCGGGTCCGTGGGTCCCGCGGTCACGGAGCTTCGGACCGCCTGCAACCCAAGGCTGGGCACTTAAAGAGGACGTACCTGTACGTGCTTGTGCCCAGCTGTGCCATTCTGCCGACGTATATGTGCAGGAGGCGGTCCTTAATTGGTTAAAGGGGTTGTAAAGGTTTGTTTTTTATTTTCTAAATAGGTTCCTTTAGGCTAGTGCATTGTTGGTTCACTAACCTTTTCCTTCGATTTTCCTTCTAAATGTTTTTTTTCTTTGTCTGAATTTCTCACTTCCTGTTCCTCCTCAGTAAGCTGTTCTGGCTGACTAACCCCCAGCCAGATGATGGGGGCAAGCTTACTGAGGAGAAACAGGAAGTGAGAAATTCAGACAAACAAAAAAACATTTAGAATGGAAATTGAAGGAAAAGGTAAGTGAACCAACAATGCACTAGCTTAAAGGAACCTATTCAGAAAATAAAAAACAAATCTTTACAACCCCTTTAAGCTTTTAGGCTTCATGTACACCAGACGTTTTAAAACCTCTCCCGAACAACGTAACTTGACAGATAGTAACCGATGTTTACAAACGTCCTTTGTGCCACGTTAACATGTCGCATTTAGCTGCGTTTGCGTTTAGAATAGTTTTTTGCATTGCAAATAGGCAAATATGTATCTCCATCAAAAAGGCCTATAAATAACAAACACGGCTAAAAGCGAGTTACCGCGTTTACACGCATTTACAAGCTCTTCCAGGCGTTTCAAATGCCTCTGAACATCCGTCCTGAACGCATTTTTTTGCTTTCATAAAAATGCTTCTAACCTCAACTGCCTAGAAACGACTATAAGCGACCCTGTGTACATGTACTGATTGGAGAGTTTAGGGGTAGCTGAAAAAAACACCCAACTGCTCCTAAACATCAGTTTACTAACAGCAGTGTACATAAGGCCTAATAGTTGTATGGTCTCCCCGCTCAGGAAATTCACTGAGGCTGATTAAGGACCCATTTAGGCCTTGATGCCCCAGTCGTTTGTATTAATGCATGTTTTTTCACAATTAACATTCGTTGTGTTAAGACAGCCCATTCACTTCCTGTTGCGTCTCCAGGACAGGAACTGAAGCTAAATCTTCACGATTGGACACAGACAGCAAAAAATAACCTGACAGGGATTTTCAGGAAGAAGTATCACATTAAAGCGGAGGTTCACCCAAACTAACAACATTCTTTTAAATCAATCCTTTCACAACGCACATACTGAATTGCCATAACATTTAAAAAAAATAATTAAATAAATACTGTAGTATAACCATGTAAACTATGACTTCTGGGATTCCCCTCCCGCGGGAGTAGGCGTATCTTATCCTTTCCCGGTGCCGCAATGCGTTGTGGGACCTGTCTGCTATGTTTTTCTAGGAGCACAGTGTCATGCTACCAAAAATGCAATGTGAATCTCGTGAGATTTCACACACGAAGTGACGCGTGACGTCGGTCACGTGGCGACGGCGTCTCTAATTGTGCCATTTTAGAAACTGGCATGCCTGTAAATATTGCCATTAGGTACCAGAACACTGTAAACAGTGCGCAGGCGCGAGAATGAGCGGTGAATGCTGGGAGATCAGCATTCACCGCTTCCAGGAAGTGATTGCTTGTGGGCTTCACAATGCCCACAAGCAAAATGGAGTCCCTCGGACTCCTTCTTTGCAAAGAAAACGGATAGCGGATATGTGCAGCGACCAAAGTAGTGAGTATACCTTTGCATTGTTATACCCCAGTGAAGTCTGAAAAAAAAAAAAAAAAGTTTCCCGGGGAACCCCCGCTTTAACTTTGAAATCATTTGTGAACCCACAGGGGACCAAGTGCATGCAACACTTGATCCCATTCTGATCTGTGCTGTTGTTGCCAAGCTAGTGAGGTCAGCTGCTTGCTCCCCCCTCCTCCAACAAAAAAATACAGGTGGGAGTATATTTATAGTATCATAGTGCTGAAGGTACTCTGGTAGGTATATAGTTATATGTGCAGCCGTGCAAGGATGGGCATTAACACCTGCATGCCGCCCATATGTCTGTGCTGAGAGCGCAATCCCTGCATGCTCCCAGCATAGGGATCAAGCTGTCAAAGACAACTCTCAATCTGTACTAATGATCGGGATCCAGCAGGGCTTCCGATCACGTGACCACCGTGATAGCCAATGACAGTGGTCACATGATTAGAAAGGCCTTCCCGCCCCTCTTGGCTTAATAGCCCAGATAACGGGATGCTAGAGTGGGCAAGCGGGAAGGGGTTAAAGATAAAAATAAAGCTCTCCACATTTCCCCAACATATATTTACTGGATTGGGGATAGATACTTACAGTGCTTCAAAAACTCTAGGTTCAAATTCTTTAATAATACGACATTTCTGCTTCTGTTTATCCTCAAGATAGTTTGTTAATTTTTTTGCCTGAGGCATCTGCAAAAGAAAGCATTGTTACAAACATAAATACATACACATATATATATATATATACAGGGCTTTTTTTCAGCGGGAACGCGAGGGAACGCAGTTCCGGCACCTCCTGGACTGACTGTATGTAATGGCAAAGGGTGCTGGGGTGTGCTGCAGGGTATTGATGCTCACTGTTGGAGATCTATGTTTACAGGGGGGGTATATTGTTGCTGGGGAGGTCTATTGTTGCTGGGGGGGTCTTATTTTGCTGGGGGGTCAGTTATTCCTGAAAGAGATCTACTGTTGTGGGGAAAGGTCTATTGTTGATGGCAGCCAGATAGTCCATTAATGTTGGCTGTGCGGAGATCTGTTGATGCTGCTGAGAGTCTAATGTTGCTGGTGGGGAAATTTTGTTGTGGGTGGTCCATTGTTGTTAGGGGGATCTATTGTTGCTGGCTGAAGGGGATCTATGTTACTGCTTTTCTTGATATCATTACCAAATTCCATACAAATTACTTAGTACCACAAAATGATACTTGGTCCTATATTGTCTAAAAATTGTATTGTTTTATTATTTTTCTCAGACATACACTTTAAGGCCTAGTTCACACAGGGCCATTACATCCTTGTTCTGTGCAGGGCTGTGTTTTACTGTCACAGGGATGTGCAGGTGTTGCAAGCATCCCTGCCATCTATTGGGGCGCTGCACAGACACAGCCACTGCTCCCTATGTGACAACCGTGCGTGCGCATTCAGGGACCCGCACCCACACAGGTGTCATATTGGCACACAGTAGCTGTGCCCATGCAGACGCTGAATCTCAATAGACACGAATGGGACTACCGGCATGGGCATGCAGCAACATATGTGCAGGTAAACACAGCCCTGCACAGGGCCCGGATATAATCGCCCCATATGAACGAAGCCTACATGTGCAATAACATTGTTTCATTTCAAGAAGTTTCATAGCATACCCGTTCAGAAAAGCACTTGGCTTTTTCTTCTGCAGCACAACATTCAGTAGTGATTTGATTGTATTGTATAGCAAAACCAATAACAGCTGGTGGATAGAGTTCTGGATGTCTTGCGGCAATGTTGGAGAGGTAGCTAAAATGTAAAGAAAAATATGATCATTACAAATCCTGAATGAATGTATTGAGCATAATGCCACACAAACATATAGGCCGGGGCTTGGTTACTGGTTAGAGCAGTGCAAAGGGCAGTCAAGTAAAGCCCCATACACACTATCAGTTTTCCTGCTGGTTTTCTCTTCAGGTTTACCAAAACCATGTAGTACAAGGAAATGCCTGTTTGACCTCATATTACATGGTTTTGGTAAACCTGAAGAGAAAACTATCAGGAAAACTGAGTGTGTATGGGGCTTAAGACTTTAGTCGGTGATAGATGAATGCTAAGGTCAAATATAAAAATGCAAGAAAAGTAAATCCTGCCAGCCTGATTTACTAAATTATGCAGAAAAGTAAAGTGAGCTGAACCTGCTGTCCAACCAAGTGCAGCAGCTCTAAGGCCCTGTACACACGTCCGAGGAACTCGACGGGCAAAACTCAGCGTTTTGCTCGTCGAGTTCTGTTTGAAGCCGCCGAGGATCTCGGCGAGCCAACTTTCCTCATTGAACAACGAGGAAATAGAGAACATGTTCTCTATTTGGCTCGACGAGGAACTCGTCGGCTTCCTCGGGGGAAAGTGTACACACGGCCGGGTTTCTCGGCAGAATTCAGCTCCGATCGAGTTTCTGGCTGAATTCTGCCGAGAAACTCGGTCGTGTGTACGGGGCCTCATTTTTCAAACTTCCCTACATTGGATGGTATTGGATGTTTGCAGGGCCGCTGAGTAGGCAGTACAACCAGCCCTCCTGTACTGGGCTGTCCCCATCAGTTCAAAAGGGAGGGCCCGGGCACCTGCTGAGGATGGCCAGCTGTACTGCCTTACTGCAGACACCGATCCTCTTCTGCAATGGGATCAGTTCTAACATCCACATCCCCATCCTCCTGCTTTCCGGGCCCCCCTGTGCACCCCTTTTCCCTTCAGCATTGCTGGCTTCCATCCTCTCCCATCGACAGCTGCTGTGGGCACGCCAGAGGATGTTTAAGGATGGGGTAGGGGCCGGTAAACATGTCATATAATAATGATTTTAGTGTATTTTTATCAAAATTTGTATTTCTTTTTTGGGGGGGGCGGGGCCCTGTCAGGTAAGCATTATACGGACCCATGATTTCTAACAGCAGCCATGAATGTTTGACATGATCACAGGTGTACTTTGACCATTTAGCATAAGAGGGCAAAACAGGGAGCAGATGTAGAGGCAATTTTACTTTAAAACAATATTAACCCCAAAAACAAAAATGTAATATATTGCAGCTTAGTGATCCTTAGATGTGATTGTTGCATTTGTTTTCTTTTATTAGGCTTGTTTGCCTTTCTTTCACCTGCTCTCTAACTGCTACTTGTCTGTCTGGACAGCTTGGTCTATTAAAGGAAGTTGAAAAATAATGGACTAATGCCGCGTACACACGATCGGAATTTCCGATGGAAAAAATCAGGCGGGCTTTTTCCATTGGATATTCCAATCGTGTGTAGCCCCAGTTTTTTCATTGGAAATTCCGATGAATTCCATCAGAGTTTAGATATGTTCTATTTTTCTCCAATGGAATTCCATCGGCAAAAGCCTGATCGTGTGTACGCGGCATAAGGCTGTGTGCACACATAAGGTTTTTCTTTCGCTCAGCAGGCTGAAGGAAAAAAACAGAGAAGTCACCGTACTAACTTAAACAATGTTAGTGCAACGATTTCCCCCGCTGCGCTATTTTGGGTCACCGGGCATATGAATTAAAGCGGCCATTTTTTTTTTTGAAGAACCTGATAGGCTTCAAAATAGGATGGACTCGGTCCGCAGAGCATTGCGTCTGGAGCCCACCCAGGTGTATTGCAACACTGATCCTGCTCCCAGCCAATTGGGAAGCAGGTATGAAACCTGTTTCCCCATTGGCCAAAACGTCAAGCGATCCTATTGGAGGAGACACCGCGGAAAGCTGCTCCAAGAGAGAACACCAGAGCAGCTTTCCCCGAGCCCGCAACGCTCTCACCACCCGCATCCAGGGTAAAGACAGCGGGTGGTGGTGGGAGCTGTCTTAGTGCCGCGGGGGGGTTGTGCCGCTCCACTGGCGGCCCGGGCAGTTGTTTGCTGCCCCCCCAAAAAAATAACCCCACCAGCCACCACTGGTTGGAAGACAGCTGTACATGCTGACTGACCTGTTGAACCGGCAAATACAGGCCAATATTTGGCCCATGTGTACTTAGCTTCACTGGATGGATCATCAGGTAAAGAAATAAAGGAAAAAATGTATAAAGAACGACAACTAATGAAGTCAACACATCTAAGAATTGATTAGCTGAAATTTAATACATTTTTGTTTTTGGGTTTAATACCTCTTTATGTTTGCATTTTGTTTTGTAAATGTCCCTACCTAGTAGTCATAAGTAGTACTGTACCACATTGAAAAATCATATTAAATAAATAAGAAAAAAGGCCAGGACACAAACAATTTTCAGTCAGATAGACACTGTACTACCAACCTAAATTTTCATAGCGCTGCCCTTCTAATACATCAGCTATGTAGAGTGTCTAAAGCTGGGCATTAATAGGTGGAAACTTGGTATGTTCAGAAGGGACTGGCTGAATTCCAATTTGTGCGTGGGCCCCCTTGTTTGAAAGAAGCCGATCGTTAGATTGACTTCTGTCGAAAGGACACACTGGAAAACGTTTGTCGATCAGCAGCTGCAGCCAATCAGCTCTATCTGCTGATCAGAGTATTCTGACAGTGGGATCCCCCAGCAGGGGGATTTCTCCCTGCATCTTGCTTGTGTGGATGGAGAAATCTGTTAATATTTTTTTTTATTGAGCTTGTAGCTGAATGAATAAAAAAAAAAAACTAACCATCCATGCCCAGTTTGAGAATATCTGTGCTGTCTAATAGTCTCAGGCCCCGTACACACGTCCGAGAAACTCAACGGGCAAAACCCATAGTTTTGCTCGTCGAGTTCCTTGTGAAGCCGCAGAGGATCTCGGCGAGCCAAGTTTCCTCATTGACTTACGAGGAAATAGAGAACATGTTCTCTATTTGGCCCGACGAGATCCTCGTCGGTTTCCTCGGCCAAAAGTGTACAGACGATCGGGTTTCTCGGCAGAATACAGCTCCGATCGAGTTTCTGGCTGAATTCTGCTGAGAAACTCGGTCGTGTGTACGGGGCCTCAGTAATTCCCACAGATATGGTCTGACACAAATCCTATCCTTCTCTATAATAGAGGTCTGTGTGAGGACAATTGTGATGGTAGGTGTAGCTGTTACTCAGCTCAGCCCGCACAGACCACAGTAATGTAAAGGCGGACATCACTAAGAGAATATTTTTTTTTTTTTTTTTTTAAGAAAAAAAAAAAAGCCACAAATCATAACATGCAGGGTTACATAGCTCTAAAGAGATAAAAAAAAGTATGAGATTTAAATTGGACGTTTAGGAAAATTGTACCAAAAATTTTCTTTTCTATTGTCAAATTATTGCCCCATGTATATATAATATTCTTCCATGATAGGACAAAGGTATTTTTAGGCATTTCCAAATAAAAGTTAGTGACAAACCATAACATGTGATGGGCAATTGGGCTTTACATTGGTAAATATAAAATATTAAAATAAACTCACTAAGAAAAGGCACGTTGTGGGTTCTCTGCATGTGTTTTGCAGGCTTCTTCAACATCTGGTATCTTATATTCCTCAACTTTAGTTTTTCTATGCTCATAAAAGCACGTGATCCTCTCTGCCTCCGCTTTGCCGCAACACTCTGTAATCCAGGGGTAAATCTGTTCGATGTCTTCTTCTTTGCAAACTATGTCATGATACATTTCCATCTGTAGAGGCAAGAGACACACACAATTAAAGAAGGCAGTTTTGGTCCCCATTCACACAAAGGGTACGATCAAGTTTGCCTGATGGTCAAGTCACCCCGATGGACCGGCGGGTGTGAACGGACTTGTGTTTGTTTGAACCTGCATAACTGGTTAATTCGGTCAGCTAAATAAAAAAAAAAACAGAAGGGGATCCATCCACCTTCATCTAGGCTAGTGGTTCTCAACGAGGGGTCGGGGCCCCCTCGGGGGTCGAATGAGAATTTGCCAGGATCACCGAATCCTAGGCTGTTCCTGAAGCCCGCACTGCACTCCCAGCGTTTTTGCGGCCGCCCCGCAGGGCATGTTCCTGGAGCTGCCCATTTAGTTCACGGGATGGCTGGGGTACAGAGTCTAGAGGCCAGCTGACTGGTGGGAAATGTAAAGTGGGAGGGGCTGGAGGAAACCCTGTCTCCTGATTTCGGTAAAGGTGTCACTGCTGCGAGACACCACAAAGTCAGAGACACAATGGGGTTGATTTACTAAAACTGGAAAATGCTAAATCTGGTGCAGTTGTGCATGGTAGCCAATCAGCTTCTAACTTCAGCTTGTTCAATTAAGCTTTGACAAGAAAAACCTGTAAAGCTGATTGGTTTCTGTGCAGAGCTGCACCAAATTTTGCACTCTGCAGATTTAGTAAATCAACCGCAGTAACACTACCTGTGATTATAGTGGCCATCAAAAGTCCCCACTACAGTTCTCAGATCAGCAGACGACCTTGATCACGAGCACGTAAGTTGGCTGATCAGAACTCTCCCCAGCATTGCCACTTATCCCAACTCCACACCAGCACTGCCACTGATCCCATTCCCTCCACCAAGGAGTAAGAGAAGAAACAAAAATAGAGAATAGATGGAAGGGAGACAAAAAGAGGGGGTGGAATAAAGAAAAAGGGAGAGAAAGAATAAAAGAAAGAACAAGACAGCTAGGGAGAGGAATGGGGAAATAAAACAAGAAATTTGCATTGAAAGAGATAAAAGGGAAAGAAAGGAGAACAAAGAGAAAAAATTATACATCCTAAAATGTACCACAAGGGGTTTTAATACTGTATGAGTGGAAGGGACTCAGGGAGTGCTAAATGTCCATGGGTTAGGGGCACAAATTACTTGTCTTGCCTTAGGTGCTGACAACCCACTGTACGAAAATAATTTTACTGGTAGGGGTCCCCACAACTTGGGAAATTTTATCAAGGGGTCATGGCACCAAAAAGGTTGAGAATCACTGATCTAGGCGGATTGGATTTGATGACAGTCGGGTGTAAACGGACAGCAGAGGCCATTTACTCCCAGCCACCCATAGAGCAGAGCAGGCTCTGTCCCTGTCCGCCCTGCATAAACTGAGTGGACACCGACCTGTCATCTGCCCGCGCTTCTCTGATCAGCAGGGGATCAGTGGCCAGATCCCCTGCTGATCTCAAAGGAGTCTATGCCTTGTGAAAGGGGTATAACACACACAGGTAGTTGGGAATCTTTAAGGAAATGTGGCCCATGGCTGAGGGCTAATGTTAGGTGGGGAAGGGGGGCAATTTTGTAATTTGACCCTGCAATGACTATATGAAAGCACATGTTGCAAGCCAAGTCTATGTGTAAAACATAGACTGCTGTTTAATAAGTGATTTCCATCACTTGTGCATTAGGTATGGGTAGCGGTAGCCTCTAAAATACAAAACATATGTTTAAGATCATTAAAGGATGTGATGTCACTATTAGTGGGTCAGTGCTTTTATATAAGGAACACAATTTAGCATCACACTAAAAGTGACACTGGGCTTTGTTTTTAAAAATATGCATTCTTAAAGCAAAACTTTACTCGTTTCAGGAAGGTCCCCTACTACCTTTTCTCCCCTCCTTCTTACACATTTACTCCAAAAAATGTATTTAAAGTTTTTTAATTTTTATTTGATTTTTTTTTTTTAAATCCTGGTCTGGGCCTGATGCATAGGCAAGATAGCGTGAAGTGCCTCCTGGGATGTGTGAAATAGACATTCCAGGAGCATTTTGCGGAATCTTACAAATGCGCACGTGTGCAGTCTATTCTAAAAAAACTGGTAGAAGCTGGCAGGGAAAATAAGAGGTTTGGGTACTTATGGAGAACGCTACAAGAATGCAGTTTTTTTTTTATATATATATATATGTATATATATATATATATATATATATATATATATATATATATATATATATATATATATATATATATATCAATGATTTGTTGCTGCAGGGAGATGCTGGGCACAGAGCTGAGACAGATCTCTCAACCTTCCTACTCAAGGAAGGATCTGTACTCTATCCAAGTTTGGGCTTACACTTTAAAATAGGTTAATGTTTGTCCCAGTTTTCAGGAGACAGCCCCTATTTTAAAGGGTCTGTCCCTGGTAAAACAAACATCCCCAAAGTTGTCTTCAGCTGTCCAGGGGTGCATTGGCTAGCTCCAGGCTCTGGCGCTGTGACCACCTGACATTTTTTTTTTTTTATGTTTCGCCATCTGCCCTGCAGACATTGGCTTATTCAAACCTCAGACACAGCGAATGTACAGAGCCGCAGCCCCCGTAAGCTCCACCTTAACTCTGGCACTGCCAAGTACTACCCCCTCACTATGCCCTGCCACTGTATCTGAGGTCTGGAAAGTGAACTTCGGGGGAGGGAGCCTCAATAGGTCTGTACTGGGGAGAAAGAGGTCTGTACTGGGGGGAGAGAGGTCTGTATTGGTGGGGAGGACTGTAATAAAAGGAACTGGGGGGGGGGGGGGCTCCCTTACTGAGGGTAATTTACAGAAAAGGAGCTCTGTACTGGCAGGGATTTTTGGGGGAAAGATATGTACTGGGGGAGATTTAGGGGATTATTTGCACTGGGGGGAATTAGTACTGAGAGGAGGGGGTCGTTATTGTTTCTACTGTGTATACCGGCCTGTGCGCTATGTATTCCTGACCCCTACACACTGCGCTATGCACATTTAACCGTGTGTGTTACATACTCTTGATCCCCACATTCTACACCACTGCAACTTGAAAAGTTCTGTTATATTATCATGTAAAGCTTGTTGAGAAAGAGCCAAGGAGAGCATACCGCTGTTTTTTTACAAATAGCTTCCTCTGGATGTTTTTCGCAGTTATCAACAGCCTCCATGATTTTTGCATGGAGTTTTAGGTGTTCATCCAGTGAGCATTTTTCAAAATCCTGTGCCACTATCACCAACAATCTGTAAGACATAACAGCATAGTAAATACATATTAATTATAATCATTGTGTTGCAACATATTTCTTTAAAATTTTGTTTTTAAACAGGGATATGTCATGGAGCCACTAAGTTAAAGAGACCTTGTGCACAAAGCCCTGACACTTTTTTCTAAGAATAACGTCAATGTCCACCATTATTCAGACACCAGTTACCCTCACCATATCAGAAGGATAATGAAAATCATTAATGCCTGAAAATGGCTGCATCCAATTAATAATAAGTATCTTACCGGTATTTAGGAAATATTGCAATTTATATTTGTTTGTTCTGCTTACTACATCCTGCTATAGTTTAATTATGTATGTTTTGTTTTATCTGTTACTTTTTGTATATTTATCTACAACTGTCATGATGCTGCACATGTGATCAGTTATGACACCAGCCATTGGATGGTTTTACAGTTTGGTTGAGAGCACAACCAATGGGAGTGTTAAATTTCCAGCACGGGCCGGAACTGAAACTGTTTCATGGATGGGTTTTCTTCCGCTTTAAAGTATAACTAAAAGTAGATCCACCTAAAGACGTTACCACAGTCTGGTAATTATACCGGTTCAATTAGAATTAATCTTTGGTATGCATTACAAGTTGTATTCTTTTAATCAGATTGTGTCACGTACAATCCCCCTCGCTCCGCCGCGGGGGGAACCTTTTCGAGTGGCCGATTCGCATAGTCGATCTTGACAGTTCGGGTGAGCAGATCTCTATATTACATTATGCGCTGTGTTATGTTTAAATCAATTGTATTATACTGTATTTACCCTGTATCTTACTGTAATATTTGTTTCATAGACAACTCCTCCTGAAGAAACCGTCCATTCCATGAAACTAGTTAAGGAAAGACCTGTCTATCTTCACTTCAATAGTGGTTGTTTTATTGAAATTTGTTTGTTTCTGTATGTTACTATTTTTTATGTGTATTAAACAAATTTTTATACTGAAAAAAATATTGTTTTGTATCAGTACCGAGATAGTCCATTACAATTCTTTGGGGTGGGTGTTTGGTCAGCCTCAGCAATTGCCCTCACATCCCTAACCCGCTCTTGCTTCCCTATAACTAAAAGTAAAAGGTTTACTTTAGTTTTGGACAGAATGGAGAGGGATTAAAAAACACCTATGAGATTTTATTGCTGTCTGTGCCCCCATTAGTGATGTTCACTATTTTTCATGTTTATCGTTAGCATTGAAAGTGAAAGCTTTGTAATAGTAATAGAAGGGAAATCTTACAATGGGGAAACTAGTTCTGATGGGCTAGGGGTCCCCAAGGGATAACCTTAATTTGGAGGAATTTCCCCTCACTTCCTGTTTTGGCTATGGGACAGGAAGTTAAGGTAAATCTCCCCAATGGGGCACAGATGGCCAACAGGAGCCTCTCTCCCTCAAACCCCCCCCCCCCCCAAAAAAAATGTGCCTATAGTTTTACTTTAATATTTTGACAGCAGTTTTATCTAAAAGTTTGCATTTCATGCAACTTTCAGAGTGTTTACAGAACAACAAAATACATTATATAATTAGAATACTTACAATTTTTCAACAGCTGGTTTTCCTACTGCCTTTACAATATCGTTAATCAACCGTTCATGTTGTTCTAAAAAACACATAAAAACATTTAATAAACAGGAAACACATAAGCACAGCAGTCACATAAATTGAAACTCCAGAACATGTTTCTTTTCATTAAAGTAGTGATATTCTACAAACACTCGACAGATCTTTATTGCTGTTGTTGTGTTCTTGTTGGGGAGATTCAGCCTCACTTCCTGTTTAGATTATAGCTGTCACTAGACCAGAAGGTAAGGGGACACAATTCACTTAGGGGAACTTATTAAAGATTATTGATCTTTGTAAAATAAGGGATGTACCATCTTGACAGCATGAAGCCATAAGATAAAAAGGACGGATCAATATATTGCATTCCCAACTTTTACCTGTCCCTTCCCCAATATTATGGACATAAAACACACATACAAATGATATATTCCCAGCAGGGCTGTCTTAATGAGAGGGCACACCTGGGCACAACCCAGGGGCCCCAGCTGCATGGGGGGCCCATGCACTTTCCCCAAAACAGCTGGTGCTTGAGCCCACGCTGCCCCAAAATTGGGGGCCCCATGATGGCACTGAGAGTGATGAATACACAGGGAAGGCAAGCTGTCAGCAGTGCGCTGTGCTGTGAAGAACGATACCTATCATTTCACAGTCAGCAGGGAGGGGCAGGGCCGGAGCGCCAGTGCTGCTCTGACCCTGCCCCATGCAGCTTGAATGCTCGGGACTTGAAGGCTGCGGGGTAGGAGCCGGTGTGGGAGCTGCCGAGTGGACAGCACTGAAAGCCCACCTGCGGAAGTAGCATTGTGGATGGTATCATGGTGAGCCCAGCTGTGCAGAACCGTTTTCACCAAAATACTTGGAATGCCCGAAGGGATACTCCCTCCTCTGTCCCTCTATAGTGCTACAGGTATCAGGGATGTAGAGAGGCCACAGTGTAGGGTATATCAGGGATATAGTGGGGTCACAATACAAGGGGTATCTTATGGTACATGGTTACAGTGCTGGGGGGGATATCTGGGGTGTAGAGGGGTCAGAGTGCTGGGGGGATATCTGGTGTGTAGAGGGGTCAGAGTGCTGGGGGGATATCTGGGGTGTAGAGGGGTCAGAGTGCTGGGGGGATATCTGGGGTGTAGAGGGGTCAGAGTGCTGGGGGGATATCTGGGGTGTAGAGGGGTCAGAGTGCTGGGGGGATATCTGGGTTGTAGAGGGGTCAGAGTGCTGGGGAGATATCTGGTGTGTAGAGGGGTCAGAGTGCTGGGGGGATATCTGGGGTGTAGAGGGGTCAGTGTGCTGGGGGATATCTGGGGTGTAGAGGGGTCAGAGTGCAGGGGGGATATCTGGTGTGTAGAGGGGTCAGAGTGCTGGGGGGATATCTGGGGTGTAGAGGGGTCAGAGTGCTGGGGGGATATCTGGGGTGTAGAGGGGTCAGCGTGCTGGGGAGATATCTGGTGTGTAGAGGGGTCAGAGTGCTGGGGGGATATCTGGGGTGTAGAGGGGTCAGAGTGCTGGGGGGATATCTGGTGTGTAGAGAGGTCAGAGTGCTGGGGGGTTATCTGGAGTGCAGAGGGGTCAGAGTGCTAGGGAATATCTGGGGTGTAGAGGGGTCATAGTGCTGGGGAGGCATCAATCTAGCAGATATATTATATGCACAGGACAGCTTTGTTACTTAATGTATGTAGTATTTTCACACTGTTTCTTTGCTGTACAGAATGATTGTTCATGTAGTTAATGCGGAGCTCCAACCAAAAGGGGAAGCTTCGCTTTTCTGCCTCCTACCTACTTGATGTCTGTTAACCTGCACTGTCTCCATTGTAGGGGCCCCAAGTATTACTTTGCCCAGGGGCCCATGATTTTATTAAGACAGTCCAGATTCCCAGCGCTCATTATATATTATATATACAACCTCATTAGTGTCCATTCAATAATACATGTCCTTCTGAGTACAACTATTATATGTAAAAACACAGATATTTGATTTATTTTTGAGGCATTAAGCTTTTATGTGTGCCCAACAGACCTTTTTTCGCTCAGTTATTAAAAGAGAAGACACAGGTAGAAAGACACACAAACTTACTTAGCCCATTTGTATGTGCATAAAGATTGCTGTTCAGAAAGTTCTTGCTTACCATGATGTCGCTTTTGTAGGTGTCTTGACTCCGTTGCTATGGTCAAAATCAACAGACAAATCAGAGTGGCCCACTTCATGGTTGCAAATGTTTTTTGGAGGATCTCTTGGAAGCCTAAATCAGCTAAAGGAAAGGCAGACATTTATACAATTTTTGCATCTTATTCAGAAATAATTAACCAGACTGGCTTTATAATTAATACAAATTTGGCTCATCTCTAGAAACACAAAGAATGCCAAAACACAATACTGAATCAGTTGTAAAGTGGGCTTGCATTGGCAACACATTTTTTGAAAGACCTTGTATAACTTTACTTATGTAAGTGTTTGATGATTAGACGGTGAAACTACGAACAAAAGGTTAAGCAAAGTGATCCTTGATTATGACAGTATAACAGTCTGCGTCTGCAACCTGCATGGTTTCCAAATGTGTGTAGAGGTCAGTTATTGAGACACTAAAATATAGTATGCCATTTCACAGAAGAGAAACCTACATACAGTGCTTTACATCATATTCACTCCTATTAGACCTTTCCTCATATTCGAGTGTTACATTTTTGTGCACTTTTATTAAAAAGAAAGTGCACAGAAACACAAATTGGTTTACCCATGCAGTGGTTGTTCAGCATCTTTCTGTCATAAGCAAATAGTTTAGACCCCTGGCTTTCACTTTGAGCCCTCAGGCTTAGGCCTGTGTCTCGGTCCCCCAGACAAAACTCTCTGTATACCTCACAGTTCCCTTCTGAACTGGCTCCCACACTGACCACTGGGCAAACACCTTCTATGTCCTGGATGGAGCCCTGAACTCTAGTCATCTTCCTTACACAAAATCAATACAAATAATCTGAAAAATTATATGTAGCACTACGGTACCACTGTATGAACCCCTTGAGTTTGTTTGGTCTGATACTCTGCCCTTCAACCCCAAGAATTGTCTCTGTGGAAAACCACAATAAATTGCACACAGACATAGTTCAAACTCAATTCAACCTTCACTGTTTTACTTATTCAAAGAGGAGAACGTAAGTGTAAGTGTCAGTCAGCCGAATCCTGGGAGAAGGCAGCCCAAAGCCTGGTTTAATTACCTCCAGGCAAACCATTAAAAACAGGTAGCAATAACAAATTAAGAACAATAGCACTTAGGGTAACAAAGCAATAACAGGGAGTTTTAGCAAAAAGATTTATTTTTGAAGAAACTTAACTGACGTAGTTACCACTAAAAGGGAAGGAGGGCTGGCCTACAGTAACTCTAATCCTACTGAGTGGTTTAGCTGTGCAATAACCAGTAACGCTTTCCTTTAAAGGCACAAAAGAGAAGTAGTCTGAATGTGAGGCCTTGTATTTGTCTTCACCGGCAGTCAGAGCTCAGAAACAATGGCGTCCCTAGGGGGGTCCAGAGGGGGCACTGACTCCCCCCCCCAACATTATGCTGTGCCCCACCATGAGAACCACCATTTTATTTATTTTTTGCATTTTGCTCGGGCCACCGCTGGAGTAACACAGTCTCTCCCGAGAGGGAGAGCTTTCCCAGTCAGCCCCTGTGGGGTATTCCTCCCCCTGCTCGCTGACACTGCATAATGCGAGCGCTCACACAACCACAGCCACCCGATCTGCTCCTTCCCCTGCATCCTCATTGGAGAAGAGCGAGTTGCAGAAAGGACTCCACGAGCACTGTGGGGGGGGGGGGGGAGTAACTTCAACCCAGTTACTGAAAAAACAGACTGATTTCTCCCATCCTTAGGACAGGAGAACCAGCCTGTAAATTCCGAGAGTGGCGACTGCAAGCTGAGCCGAGTGTCAGTCTATGACACTCTTTCACAGCCCAGCGAGTCCAGCAACCCCCCCCCCCCCTCCCACACACACACACACACATACTCTCCTCACATACGAGCAGGGAGGAATACAGCTCCTCCTCCTCCTTCCAGTCCCGCTCACACTGTATCTGAAGAGAGGGGATGTGTAGGCGGGAAATATGAAAATCAGCAGCATTCCTGGCTGTGTGTGAATGATGCCTGAAATTCTAGCCTGGACCATGGGTAAGTGTGTGCACTGCAGACTGCAGTACACTGTAATTACTGAACTGCATTATCTCCATCCCATCTGTCTCCCTCCCCCTCTCCTGTTCTTTCAAGATATTCACAATTTACTTTCACTTTCAGTTAGGCAGGTAATATACGGTGCAAATTTCTTTCCTGCATCCACAGATTGCAGGAAAGAAACTTGCATGATTCCCCCATCAACATAGACAGTGGTGACAGGGGAAGCCAATTCCAATTCCCCCATCTACACATTATAGGTGGATGGGGGAATCCTCCTAGTGTGGACCAGTGCTGAAACAACCAGAGTTGCTGTCCTGTCCCGGGTATTCACAGTGCTGGTCTCTGACTCCATGGCAGCACATTGGAACCCAGTGCTGGTTACTTTATGGGGCTGATGTACAGGAGGGCCAGCACAATTTGTTGTTAGAAATGGGCTCGGCATGTTCAAAATTCAACATGCCAGAGCCTGCCAGGAAGCCCACACTGCACAGCGCTAAACACAGGCAGTGAGACATTTCCCGGTCCGCAGCTGCACAGATCAGGAAATGTTTAATTGGCTGTGATTAGCACTGTGGAGTGTCGGCTTCCTGGTGGGATCGGGCATGTGGAATTTCAAACACACCGAGCCCATCTCTATGGTTGTAGACAGTTGAGCTCCCTGCAGGTTGCTTAGCAGCAGTGGAGCCTTCTCTGACATGCTGATTGTGATGCAATCCAGGTGATGCTCCTAGTCAAATCCTATAGTTAAATATCAGTGATTTTATTGATCAAAGCCCACCCTTTACAGACATAGAGCCCACATGGCTGCTGAACATATGGTTGATTATATATATGTGGTTGTACTCTTGAAGCCAGGGCAGTCTTTAAGGCAGGGCAAAAGGCGCAGCTGCCCTGGGCCCTGTCACTGTTGTGGGGCCCAAAGCAGCTGCCTCATACTTACCAACTATCCAGTTTAAATTCCCTTGTCTGTTGAGGTTTTAGTCATGTGCTGTGTCCTGATATCTCAGTGTGAAGTGCTGCTACTAATGCTGCCCAGCTCTGCCCTATTGTTGTGTACAGATGACTCACCTGCAGACCATGTGTTTACATGTTGTTATGTACGAGAACGTACTTGGTAGTCAGAGCCTAGTTGCAGGAGGAGGCCCCTCTTACAGCCCTGGCTCAGGAGCCGCTGGAGTGGGGACAGTGAGGTAGGAGTGCATGGGTGATGGCAGTAGTCAGGCACAGGATGCTGGTTCTCCAGGAAAGGCTGGTGCAGAGACGGCTGTTGCAGAAGTGATGGGTCAGCGACTCTGGAGCTGGCAGTGCCACAGGTACTGGAACAGCGGCAGCAGGAGCTGGGTAAGGCAAGCCGGGTTAGGTACAGAGCATACAGACAGTAGCGGGGTCAGGCAGGCCAGGTCAAGCAAGTAATCAGGCAGAGGATCTCGTAGGCTAAGCGTGATCAAGGTTCAGGTAGGAAGTCTGGCAACGGTAGGTATAAGAGCACGCGCGCGCCATTGGTGCACGTGCGCATTTGGCGCGCGTCGGCGCACAGGTACGGGCAGCTGCTGTTGCTGAACTTGTGTGCGCGCGCACCTTTTGGCAGGTCCCTGACACATGTAAATAACCGACATTCATATGTAATTGGCGGCAACATTCATATGTAAATGGCGGCAGCATTCATATGTAAATAGCTGCATCCGGGAGCATATATATGTAAATATAAGGTGGCATTCATATGTATATCATGCCACCTGCAGTGAGGAGATGATGTGCTGTAACCTCTAGCAACCAATCAGTGAGCAGTATTACTGTACAGTAATCTCTAGCAACCAATCAACAAGCAGAAATCATGTGCTGTAACATCTTGCAACTAATTAGTGAGCCGTAATGTGTGCTGTAACCTCTAGCAACCAGTCAGTAACCGATAATGATACACTATAACCTCTGGCAACCAATCACAATCACTTCCTGATCTGATATTATAAACCGATTTTAAGTCTAGCTGCTTTTTATTGTATGTCTCAGAGCAGGTGGAGAGCAAAATTGCATGGGTGGGGGGCCCAAAAAAATGTTTGCCCAGGGTCCGTCCAATCAATATTAAAAATGGCCCTGCTTGATGCTAATAAATTCTGTGTTTATTAGATCTGACTGGGAGCATCACCTGGATCACATCCCGATCAGCATGTCAACATAGAAGGTTATACAGCATTACTGCTGCTAGGTGACCAGCTGGGGGCTCGGCTCTCTATAACCAATAGTTCCAGCCTTCCCCTGCATGCACCCATAATGTCACCAGCACCTGGTCCTAATAGACTGCCGCCGCTGCCAAGGAGACAGATGCCAGACCAGCGCTGTCAATAGCAGGGACAGGACAGCTGGGGAACCCCACAGTGGCAGAACACCAGGGCCCGGTGGCAAGACAACCTTTGCAACCCTGATAGTTCTCCCACTGCTTTGGACCCTTATATTTTCGTGGTGTGCTGGTGACATATATCTCTTGTTTTCTGCCACCCTGGGGGGGCCCCAGTATAGTAGGAAGGGAGCTCACTGCAAAACATGTGAAAGGGCCCATAGTGGGATCGTAGTAAAGGGCCAGAGGATATATATATATATATATATAATTGCATTTTATAGTTGGCCCCCCCTAAATATGAAAGCTGGAAATGCCACTGCTCAGAAAGAACAAAGAATCCTTAAAGTGTAACAAAGGGGGGTCAGTAATCAGCATAAAGAGATTTGATGCGGCAAGTGACATGTCCTCTTGGCCATCCAGAAACATGATGTCTGCATGCAGTGTTCAAATGTGGATAGTGCGACTTTAACCACTTGCTTACTGGGCACATATACCCCCTTCCTGCCCAGGCCAAATTTCAGCTTTCGGCACTGTCACGCTTTAAATGACAATTGCACGGTCGTGCGACGTGGCTCCCAAACAAAATTGACGTCCTTTTTTTCCCACAAATAGAGCTTTCTTTTGGTGGTATTTGATCACCTCTCCTGTTTTTATTTTTTGCGCTATAAACAAAAATATAGCGACAATTTTGAAAAAAACAAATACAATATTTTTTCGTTTTTGCTATAATAAATATCCCATTTAAAAAATATATATATATTTTTCAGTTTAGTCCGATACATATTCTTCTACATATTTTTGGTAAAAAAAAACGTTATAACACCTACAAAATAGGGGATAGAATTATTACTTTTTTTTTTTTTTTTTACTAGTAATGGCAGCGATCTGCGATTTTTGTCATGACTGCGATATTTCGGCGGACACATCGGACACTTTTGACACATTTTTGGGACCATTCACATTTATACAGCGAACAGTGCTATAAAAATGCACTGCTTACGGTATAAATGTGACTGGCAGGGAAGGGGTTAACACTAGGGGGCATCAAGGGGTTAAATATGTACCCTGGGAGTGATTCTTACTGTGGAGAGGGGGACTGACTGGGGGAGGTGACCGATGGTTGTCCCTATGTACAAGGGACACACCATTGGTCTCCTCTCCCTGACAGGACGTGGAGCTCTGTGACTGCCGATCACGGGTGCCCGGTGGACATTGCGGCCGCCAGGCACGTGCATCGGCACCTGTGTGATGCGGCGGGCGGGCGGCCGGAGGCCGTCTATATACGGCCCCCCAGTGGCGCGCGGCCGGAGGCTGTATATAGACGGCCTCCCGGCAGATCAGAGCCACCTTGCGGCCGTATATAGTCGGCTGCAGGGTGGGAAGTGGTTAAAGCGTCCTGCAACCAAGGCAGAAAAAGAAGATGTCCTGGCAGATGGTTCTTCAGGCAGCCCGCCAGGCCACCCTGCGACCGGAATGCCTCTTGTCCTCGAACATCTGGAGATGCACCAAAGGGCTCTCCTGGATGGGATGCTCATCTTCTACTGACCCTGGAACCATGGCAGGATGGTTGCCCCTGTGAGTGTCAGCAGCCCCTCTGGTAATGTCCGTCTCTCTCCTCAGCTCGTGGTGATCTCCCCTTTCTCCCCAGCAGACCAAAAACTGAATCCTCTCTCCCCATCCCCCAGAGCAGGCTGGCCTTTGTAGTGTCTGCCCTAAAGAAGGCTATGGGGTCTGGTTGTGCTAGGGACCCTATGTCCCACAATGCTTTGCAGTAGCTGCGCCCCTTTGTGATTGATCCCTTTCTCCTGTCAATGGGGGTGCAGGAGATGGAGCAAAACAGACAACTGTGTCCTCCCAGCACTACTTGTTTCACTGCAGAATGGGAAGAGAGGGAGGGCTCAGTGAGAGCCTCAGTCAGCTTGGCATGGTTGTAGGAGATGCGGGGCATACTCTAATAAAATATAGTCAAATATCTAAATAAATTTGTTGATAACAAAATAAAATAGCATGAGCATAGTGAAGTATGTTCAAATCAATGAAAAGCTGTACTTACAAGGGTAGATAAAAACGAGCATCATTATAAAACATTCAGAAAGTGCTGTGGCTCATAGCATTCTTGTGTCTCCAGGGACCAAACTAATACTTTTCATCCAATAGAACATCGCCAGAGGTGTGGCCTACTAACACAAGTACGCCTCTTTTTTTTAAAAAAAAATTAACTTTTGTTACCGGAAGTCAATGGCCAGAAATTATTGATGTTAATCAGTGATTTCCAACGGCCAGAAGTCTAAGCATATTGCAATCAGAGATCTTAGCCAGGAGGGGTAGTGACAACTCCCTTGAGTCAAGGAATGCTCTTTGATTACTTCAACCTTTATTTCAAAGACACGGATCGTAATAGCTATATTGGGCAAGGGAGTTGTCACCACCCCTCCTGACTGAGACCTGTTCCCAAAAGCCAGTTTATTAGCCTCAGGTGGAATTGTAATATCAAAGATGATTATCTAAAACAAGCAATGAATTTAAAGTCAAGATTTGTAGACAAAGGCTATATAGGGGAGGAAATGGACAAAATCATAACTGATGTTGGAAATATGGATAATACAAATAAAAAAATATATAAGAATCACTATAAATATCAAAAGAAGTCCATAAAGTGCACTGGTGAAATAAATCCAAAACGTGCTCCAATATAAAGGTGACTGAGTGCAGAAAATCCAAGATCAGTGATCCACAGGTACAGATCCTCCACCAATATATATAGATGGCCTCTCACCTCAGCCATTCGACCATGGCTAGGTCACATAGCATATAAAAACCTCCAAGATATGAGCAAGACACCTCCAGATCTCAATATGAATAAGCAGCAGGCAGCTCAGCCAGTTCCCGGATCCACAGAGAGGTATATGCAAATAAGAGAAGGGACAGACTAGTGCTCTCTGTATACCAAACTAAATTTAATAAAACCAACAATAAACAGACTCACAATAGGAGACACTCATAGCCGAGTGTGAAGCATACAGGCATATCACGGGGCTCCAGGCTTCCGAATCAACGAGCAGTTCACAGATCAGCGTGTGAGGCAGCGAGCGCGGGTGACAAAGGCCTTAAATTTGCGCCCATACGCAATTTAAACAAGTTTGATACTTATGTAAATGTCCAGAAGTATGTAAGGAATTTAAATTTGAAAAAATATTTCCTTTCTAACCCAATTGAGAGGACCCTCCCAAGTGTTGCTTCTAACCATTCTAAACTAAGAAATAAGTCTGTTTTTAACCCCCAATACACCGATAGTAAACATTTGGAAGTTTTTCGGAATTTAGTATGTAAAGATTTGGACAGCCTTCGGATCAATAAAGTGAGGGATTCACAATGTATTCAGCGAGGTATTGTCTCGCTGGAGCAACACAATGATATTGTGATTTGCCCGGCAGACAAGGGGGGGGGGCCTGGTGGTCCTCAGCAAGACCTACTATTATGAGGAGATGTGTAGGTTGCTGGGTGATCGCAGTACCTAATTCTTGTTGCGGGGCGACCCTATGATGAAGTACAAAAATGAACTTCATCTGTTGATAGAAGAGGGCAAGGAATCAGGTGTCCTCAACAAAAAGGAGGCCGCCTATCTAGATCCTTTCTATTGTCGTACTCCGATAATATATTTTTTGCCCAAATTACACAAAGATTCTGAAAGGCCTTCAGGTTGCCCAATTGTAAATGGAATTGATTCCGTTACATCCCGGCTGGGACAATACTTGGATGTTTTTTTACAACCGTTGGTCCGTAAGGTTCCTGCTTATTTGCGGGATACCAAGCAGATCATTCAAATCTTGAATTCCATTCCGCTGATGTGGGATCCTTGTATACCATAATTGGGCATGATGCAGCTTTGGCATCAGTTGCATGGGCTTTGGAGGCCACTGATTTGAAACCGGAACATGTATGTTTTCTTTTGAACAGTTTAAGATTTTGCCTACTGAGCAATTACTTTTGGTTCAATAAGGAATTTTTTCTCCAGCGGTGCGGTGTTGCGATGGGAGCCCGTTTTGCTCCCAGTGTGGCCAATTTGTTCATGGCCCACTGGGAGCGAGACGTGGTCTTCCAAGACACACCGCCTCAGCTACTCTGCTACCGCAGATATATTGATGATCTGGTGATGATCTGGGAGGGTGACTTGCCCTCATTGGAGTTGTTTATGAATAGACTGAACTCCAATGATAAGGGTATTGTCCTGACTTGGACGGTCTCCACGGATCAGGTGACTTTTTTGGATCTCGAGATTTTCAAGTCTGGGTCCAGATTAGTCACTAGAAACCACTTCAAGACTGTAGACCGAAATGGGTATATCCCTCTAACGAGCTGCCACCACCGATTGTGGCTGTGTAATATTCCTCGTGGCCAGTTTGTTAGGCTGCGTAGGAATTGTGCATTGGAATCTGACTACTCAGTGCAGTTTTAGGAATTGGCCGCCAGGTTTGTATCTAAAGGCTACTCTATGCCTGCAATTAAGCAGGAGATTGAAAAAGTCAGGAATACGGATAGGAGTTTGATCATAATGGATAGACCTCCTAATGTGGATTCAGAAGTAGACAATTATAAAATGTTATTAGATTATAACATACAACACAAAAAGTTTGAAAAAATTGTGGCCAAACACTGGCCTGTCCTGAAAGGGGATGTGGTTCTTGGCCCAGTCCTTCCTGAGCGTCCTCAATTTGTGTACAGGAAGGCCCCCTCTCTTAGGGACCGTTTGGCTCCAGGAGTGATTGACCCACCAGTTATTCCTCGACCTAAACTTTTTAACTTTTTGTCAGGTTTCTATGCTTGCGGCAGATGTGCGACTTGCAAACATGCTAAATTTAACATCAAAAAACGCAAGTCCTTTGTTTCTAGTGTTACTGGGAAGGAATATCCAATCAAGGAGCTAATCACTTGCTCTACTATGGACGTGGTCTACATGCTCGAATGTCAATGCGGATTGCAATATGTTGGACGCACCTCACGAGAGTTACACGTGAGAGTGGGAGAACATATTAGCAACATTCGGCGTGGTATTAGAAACCATAGTGTGTCTAAGCATTTCAGGGAATGCCACCATAGGGACCCTAAAGGTCTCAAATTTTGGGGCATCGAAAAGGTCTCTAAGCATTGGAGAGGTGGGCACTACATTCGGCAACTGAGCCGCCATGAGTAGTTCTGGATATACGAAACTAAAGTTTCCTCTCCGGCTGGCCTTAATGTTGAGTTCGACCTCAATTGTTTTATTTCCAATCGCTAATAATAATTTTCTGTATTCCGACCATTAATTGATTTATTCTGTGTATTGGGGAATTTTATATAAATTTTATATAAATTTTTATATATATTTTATATTTTTATACAATTTTATTTGCATACTGTATATTATCAATTTTGTATATAATATATTAGTACTGATGGAATTTCGCAATGTTAATATTTACTATGTTGCATGGTAGTGAAAATATTTTTGCTATGCAGGGTAGTGATTAAGGGCCAAATCCACAGCCAGCGGCGCAAAATAAGTTTTTTCTAACTTATGTAATTTAAGTTACGGCGCCCTAAGTTGGTGTCGTAATTGCCGTATCCACAGCGCATTTGCGCCCAAAAGTGCGCCTGCCGTAACGTAAATTCGGAGGCGTAAGGCGGGGTTATGGCAAGTGGGAAGGAAGTGGGCGTGCTTCATTGTAATGAGCCGTGACCCCATGCAAATGAAGGTCCGGCCGTACTGCGCATGCGCGCACGAATCTGCTGCTCACTGCGCATGTGCAGAACTTTGCTTGGCGCAATCAGTGAGATAGGTAAAAGGCCAAGTGTACTTAGTTTGAGGATCGCACTGTGCTTAACTAGCTCCAGTCAAACACACTTCATTTGCAAAAGTATTTCCCTGTGTTCCCTTCCATGAGCAATTTGCTTCTGCTCTTAGTTTGTCAGTGTTTGTTGGTAAGTTGTGTTTGATAGAGAAGTGTTGGAGGAGTAGTAGATAGTAGTTGTTGTTTGTTTGTGATAAGTGTAATTTTTGTTTGATTCTTTCTGCTAATTTTTTTGTTTGTTTTTTTTCTGCTTGGATTTTGTGTTTGGTTTTTGTGTGTTTGTATTTGACTTTGTAGTAGCTGTCTGCATCTGTGTGTATTTTTGTGTGTTTGTATTTGACTTTGTAGTAGCTGTCTGCTTGTGTGTGTATTTTTGTGTGTTTGTCCTGTTTGGCTTCTTGTTGCTGGGTGGTGTCTGTGATGGCCCCCAAACGCAGGAAGCTGAATTTTTCACATGTTGAAAAGCAAATCCTAGCCAGGTATGTCATACAATATGGAAGATATCTACATGGGCCTGATAGCCGGAACACCTCCCCGGCCCAAAGGAAGAGGATATATGCCAAAATCACAGATCACATAAATGCGGCGGGGGGAGGGGAGACGAGGACCCCCGCTGGCATTAAGAAAAAGATCAATGATCTGAGGAGCGTGGTCCGCAATAAGGTGGCCAAGCTCACTGCGCATAGGAGGGGCACTGGAGGAGGGGGACCATGCCCCATCCGGCTGACTGAGGAGGAATGGGCAGTGGCCCGGTGTTTCGAGCCAGAGCAGGTGGTGGGCCTGCCTGGTTATCAGTCTGATGTTCCTGTGAGGCCAGGTAAGGTTTTTTTTATTTTTTATTTGGTGATTAGCATGTGTGGGTGGGGGAAGGGAACATGTGCCAAGTGTGTGGATCCTCAAACCTGTGATTGTTTGGTGTCTTCCACAGATGACCAGGAGATTGCTGGGCCATCAGGCCAGGCTGCTGCACCACCCCAAAGACAGGAGGCTGCTGAGGAGTCCCCAGGGGAGGGGAGTGGCCAAACCTCCCCTCATGAGGAGGCTGAGGGGGAGGAGGATGAGGGGGAGGAGGATGAGGGGGAGGAGGAAGAAGATCTCCAGATTGGCCGGGAAATCATTATTGCCACAGATCTGATGACCTTTGATGATACCCTTGAGGCTAGCCTTGAGGCTCCCCTTGAGGCTACCCCAGAGGCTCCCCTTGAGGCTACCCCAGAGGCTCCCCTTGAGGCTACCCCAGAGGCTACCCCAGAGGCTCCCCTTGAGGCTACCCCAGAGGCTCCCCTTGAGGCTACCCCAGAGGATCCCCCAGAGGCTGGCACCAGTCAGGCCACCATCAGGGGTAGCCCCTCCCACTCCTCCCACAACATGCCGCAACCCACAAGGGTCACTCTATCCCCTCCTACCTGGCCACAAGCCTCAGGGGCAGGCAGGATGGCGACCCAGGACACCAGGGTGGGGTCTGAGCATATGCCGGCCAGTCTGCTGAGGGACAATGCCAAGCAGACCCGCAGTCTGGGTGACATCAAAAAAACTATGGCCAAGATGGAGCACAGCCTGGATGTAATGAGGGAGTCACTCAGTGATGTGGCCACCAATTCATTGGGTGTCATCACCTGTTTGTGGTCCCTGCATACCGCCACAACAGGCGTGGGCCAGGAGGTGACTGCCCTCACCCGGGCTGTGCAGGACAACACCCGGGCTGTGCAGGAGAACACACGGGCTGGCCAGGCCAATACGGCTGCCATCACTGCCTGCCTGACCAGGATAGCAGTGGCCTTGGAGGGCAGGCCAGCCGGAGGTCAGACACCAGGGGAGGCTCCTCCCTCCCCTGCTCCCCCCCCCAATGAAGATACTCCCTCCCCTGCTCCCCCCCCCAATGAAGATACTCCCTCCCCTGCTCCCCCCCCCAATGAAGATACTCTCTCCCCTGCTCCCCCCCCCGTGAAGATCCTCCAAGTGGCCGTGCCCGTGGCCGTGCCCGTGCCCGTGCCCCTGCCCGTGGGCAGCCTAGACGAAGCACTCGCCGCCGGACTTAAATACCAGGGGTACTTTTTTTTATTTTTTTTTTGCTTAAAAAATTTTGGTTATTATACTGTACTTATGATTTGGTTTATGTGTGTGAATGATGTGTGAATGTGGGGGGGTGGCATTCCTGACAAAATAAGGGTGTCACCCTCAGTTTTGGTGGAGAAGGGATCCCCAGGACCAGGGAGAAGTCATCCTAGGTTCCTGAATGGTGTATGAATGCACAGTGACATAATTGGAGCCGTGGCGGGGCGTTACTGCTCCCAAGTACCAAAGGGGGGGGGGGTACTTGGATCTAATCCAATTCGATGTGCATGTGATGTGTTTGTGCTAGGGACCACAGTGGTGTGCATTCATGCATTCTCATTGTGACATAAATCATGTGCGTTTCCAGAGACAAAAACATTCTCAATGTGTCATTAAACATGTGCGTTTACTGTGCAAAGCAACATTCTCATTGTCACATAATTCATGTGCGTTTGCAGTGAAAACAAATAATAACATTGTCACATAATTCATGTGCGTTTGCATTGAAAAGAAATAATAACATTGTGACATGATTTCTGGCCATTTACTGAGAAAAGATGCCTTCTGCCAGGCGTCTCCTGGCTACTGTGCCCTCAGTAGACCGGGTAGAGTGGGCTAGGGGGGGATTGCCTGGGTGGGGGGTCAGGTCAGCACGTAAGTTAATCTCCAGTCCCCTTCTCGTTGCAAAGTTATGAAGAATGCAACAAGCCCCTATTATTTGGCACACAAAGTCTGGGGAATACAGCAGTGTACCCCCAGTCTTGTCCAGGCATCTGAAGCGGGACTTCAGCAGGCCAAAAGTACGCTCCACTACTGCCCGGGTGCGAATATGAGCCTCGTTGTAGCGTTGCTCTCCTGGGGTTTGGGGGTTCCTGAATGGGGTCATCATGTGAGGGCCCAGGGCATATCCAGAGTCACCTGGAAGGCAAAAGACAGGAGGATATTAGTCATGCATGTGCCCCATGTGATGTCTGCATCATGGGGGGGGACAGTCATACCTGACACACATGTCACTCACCAACCAGCCAGCTGTCTCCATACACGTTCTGCTCCAATTCACGTGCTATGTTGGTCTGCCTAAAGATGTAGCTGTCATGGCACGAACCTGGAAATTTGGCACACACATGCCAGATGAGGCCATGGGCATCCACGATTACCTGGACATTGATGGAATGCCAGTTTTTTCCGATTCCTGAACAGGTGCTCTGTATCATGGGGGGGCTGTAGTGCCACATGGGTACAGTCAATGGCCCCGATGGTCCGTGGGAATCGTGCAATCTGATAGAAATCAGCCATGCTCTTCATTCGCTGGTCCTCCTGGGTGGGCTTTTCAAATTGACTGCCCATGCGTCTCAGTATTGCAGGGACAACCTGATGCACACACCTGCTCATCGAGGACTGTACCATCCCAGCCAGACCTCCACATGTTCTCTGAAAAGACCCAGTGGCCAGAAAATGCAGGGTGGCCATAACTTTAATGTGAGCTGGCAGGGCATGGGATCGTTGGGTTGGGGTGTTCAGATCATCCTGCAGGATCCTGGTTAAGTCCAGGATGGCTTCCTGGTTAAATCTGAAGTTGCCAATGACCTCAGACGCAGTCATGCCAAAGAGATCTTGGCGTGGGCGGTATATCCTCTCCTGTGCCCTCCTCCTCCTCCTCTGTGCCCTCCTCCTTCTCTGCGCCTGTAAAGTGGCGAGTGCCGTTATAATCATTGATGGCCCAGGCATTTTGGCAGTCACAATGAAGTCAAGCAAAGAAGTGTTGGCAGCTCTTCCTAAATGGAGTTGCTTCAGCAGACCTTTACAGGGCAGGTGTAAAATTAGGGCTGCTTTTATAAAGTCTAATTTTGCTCCAGAAAACTAACAGGTGCGCACAGGGCGTTATCTACGGCGCACAGGGCGTAATCTATGGCGCACACACTTAATTTTGAGGATCGCCCTATCTCCCTCATTTGCATCTTTGCCTATCAAATAAAGCGGCGTGACTAGCGTAATTTGCGTCAGAGGATGCGCCAGAGTAATTATTTTAAGTAGGACGGAAAAACCGGATTTTTCGTTTTGAGGATCGGGCGCAAAGATACGCGCGGAGTAAAATTAGAAATCTCGAGTTAAGTCGGCGCATCTGCTTTGTGGATTTGCCCCTAAATGTATATTGGTGTAATTTCTAATAGTTATCATTTTAATATGTTAGTGAGGAGGCGATCGTGGCTGACGTCATGGACTAATGACCTTTTTTAATGAATTTAAAAATTGTGTTTCTATATCTGCCGGTCTTCTTTTTATGTTGACCATTTATTTTCCTGTCTGCTTGGCAATTTGCTAAGTTTGGCCAGTTGTCTTTTATTTAAGAGACACTAGATGGCGCAGGTTGGCAGGTTTGTTATCGTGCTATGTTGCTATGGCAACGGCACACTATTTAAGACACTGCTGGACGTGCGCGCTGATCTCTCCGCCCCGCGCTGATAAAGTCCCGCCCACTGGGACGTAACGTACGAAGGGGGAGGAGTCACGTGACGTCACCCGTGCCCGCTGCCTCACACGCTGATCTGTGAACTGGTCGTTTATTCGGAAGCCTGGAGCCCCGTGATATGCCTGTATGCTTCACACTCGGCTATGAGTGTCTCCTATTGTGAGTCTGTTTATTGTTGGTTTTATTAAATTTAGTTTGGTATACAGAGAGCACTAGTCTGTCCCTTCTCTTATTTGCATATACCTCTATGTGGATCCGGGAACTGGCTGAGCTGCCTGCTGCTTATTCATATTGAGATCTGGAGGTGTCTTGCTCATATCTTGGAGGTTTTTATATGCTATGTGACCTAGCCATGGTCGAATGGCTGAGGTGAGAGGCCATCTATATATATTGGTGGAGGATCTGTACCTGTGGATCACTGATCTTGGATTTTCTGCACTCAGTCACCTTTATATTGGAGCACGTTTTGGATTTATTTCACAAGTGCACTTTATGGACTTCTTTTGATATTTATAGTGATTCTTATATATTTTTTTATTTGTATTGTCATTTTATTTTACTTGCGCTGCACTATTTGTTACACATTATGCTTCTGGGACTTTTTATTTGAATTGATCCTTTAGTGCTGGCTTGCAATTTTTTTTGGTTTGTACTATTATTCCAGCGCTGAATTTTTCCTTTTTACGGAAATATGGATAGGTCTACCACCTTAGGTGGTGCTGGTATCAATAAAAAAGCTAATGTGAAGGATTATAATTTTTCATTTGTTATGAAATACTCCCATCAGTATTATGATATCAAAATATCATGCCCAGATACTGGAAAGTATTAAAAAATTATAGATTACTGGAGCCTGTCTTTCCGGACCCCCCGCATGTCATCTTTAGGGGTGTACCTCCTTTGAAATTCCATGTGGCACCTAACATCTTGGGTGCACCCGATGTCTTTTTTTGCCAGTTTAAGTTAGCGGTTACCTCCAGGACTTATGATATTGAAACAATAATTACTTGTATCTCCCTTAAAGCGGTCCTCCACCCTAAAGTGGAGTCCCGCTGATCGGAACCCTCCCCCCCTCCGGTGTCACTTTTGACACCTTTCAGGGGGGAGGGGGGTGCAGACACCTGTCTAAAGACAGGTATTTGCACCCACTTCCGGCCACACGATACGGGCGAAAGATGGGCATTCCGTCACATCCCGTCTGTCGCCCGTTGTGTGCTGGGAACACTCGGCTCCCAGCACACAGCGTGTGAGCCAATCGGCGGGCGCAGCGCGACTCGCGCATGCGCCGTAGGGAACCGGGCAGTGAAGCCGCAGCGCTTCACTTCTCGGTTCCCTCAGCGTGGATGGCGGGGGGAGCAGCAGAGTGACGAGCGATCGCTCGTGCTCTGCTGCGATCGGCGCTGGACTCCAGGACAGGTAAGTGTCCTATTATTAAAAGTCAGCAGCTGCAGTATTTGTAGCTGCTGACTTTTAATATTTTGTTCCCATGGCACATCCGCTTTAAAGTGGAGTTCCACCCATTTTTTTACGGTTGTCTGTGCTGCATGCTCTAATCTCATAGTGTTCAGAATGGACAATTTTTATTTAATTTGTTGCTTGTAAATACCTTTATTTTGTAGTCATTCATTACTTCCTCCTCCTTATTTGCCTAGGCTATTTGCAAGGGTTTCTGGGATAGGCATCATGTTTCCCAGTAGTCCTTGCAAACCTGACTGAAACCTATTACATTGCTTGTGCACTGAGCATGTGCGAGATATGCAAAGCTGAAATCCAGGAAGTCATACAGTCTGGCTTCATGATGCCCACACTTAAGATGGCCACGGTCTATTTCTAGATTATAAACTATCTAAATGCTGTAACAACCTAACAAAACGGACCTTAGTTTACAGACTAACTTTACTAATACATTAAGCTTGTGTATTACAGGGGTATTTATATTTAAAAAGTAAAATTGTGGGTGGAACTCCCCTTTAATGTTGCATATTTGCTCATTTTTCCTACAATATGTGGGCCGCACTGTTAGGGCCATGAATGTCAGGATTAAGGAGCATATAGCCAACATTAGGAAGGGATTTCTGAAGCATAGTGTCTCCAGACACTATTTGCCATGACAAAAATCCACCGGGCATCATGTTTATTGCTATTGATAGGTTGACTCGCCACTGGAGGGGTAGCTTTGTGAGGCAGAAAAATTCCAGAATAGGGACCTGTTGGATTTACTATTTAAAATGCTCTGTCCCTTTTGGACTTAATGTGAATTGTTTCATTAACAATAGCTAATTATTTGTTTTCTTTCTATTTAACTTTTTCTGGCGATTTGACTGGGAGAGTTAGAATATTTGAAGAGAATGATGTTGTACTGTTTTTTCAGTTGTTTTTTCTTTTTTTTACACTTGTAATTATATGTTTTTTTTATCTAAAACAAGTTAATGGATTATTCTAATATTTATCCATATAGTACTGTCATGCAGTATGATTTTTGTCCACAGGGTGGAGGTATTTTAATCTGCTGGATATTTTATTTTACAATAGACTTTTTTGGTGAATTGATAATTCCCACATTTAAGTTTGATATCTGATTGAGGTGGAATTTTTACCTAGTATTTTTCTTCTGCTAATTTTTTTTTTATCCTAACTTTGGATACCATTATCCAGCAGTGTGATAATGCACCAGATCCTTTTTCCGTGTGAATGTTTCCGGTTGGTGGAGTGCATTTGTGAGATGTTTTTTTTCTTGTCACCAACTTCCGAATGCAATAAGCTTAGATGTGTATGTTGACTTCCAGCCTTTGGAACGCACTGATTAAAATCAATCATTTCCAGGCATTAAATTCCGGTAATGAAAGTACATTTTTTTACATACAGAGGTGGACTTTTGTCAGTAGGCCACGCCTCTGACGATCTCCTATTGAATGAATGCGTTAGGAGGATCTCTGGAGACACAAGCAATTTTTTATCTTTGTCTCATTTCTTGACATCACAGAAACCTGAGATTTTAACAGGGGTGTTTAGACTTTTTATATCCACTGATGACATTTTGGCTAACTTTTTGAACTTTCAGTAAAAAATTTGGCACTGTCAGTACATTTTTTGTGTAGTGCTAGTAAACTAATTGGCTCTGTCAGTACATTTTCTGTGTTGAGTCTGTAAATTCCAGGATTACGGGAATTTACGGGAGGTTGGTAACCCTGAGAGCCCATTTACACAGGGGCAACACGACTTCCAGCGCGACTTTGGGAGGCAACTTGGACATGACCTGAGTATTAATTTACAGCGCGACCTGGGGCGACTTCAGCACGACTTAGAACGCGACTTGAAGTCGCCTCCAGGAGGGGGAAATTCAGGCCAAATTTTAAATATAAAACAGGCATTGGTTCCCCTCCAGGAGCATACCAGACCCTTATCCGAGCCCGCAGCCCGGCCAGTTAGGAAAGGGGGTGGGGATGAGCGAGCGGCCCCCTCCTGAACCGTACCCTGCGGCCCCCCCCACTCCAAAGCACCATGTCCCCATGTTGATGGGAACAAGGGCCTCTTCCCGACAACCATGGCCATTGGTTGTCGGGGTCTGCAGGCGGGGGGGCTTATCGGAATCTGCGAGCCCTTAAAAAAAGGGGCCCCCAGATCCCGGCCCCCCACCCTGTGTGAATGAGTATGGGGTACATCGTGCTGAAAGGGAGTAATCATATTGTTGCAAGGAATAGAAAAACACCGAAAGTGAATGAAGGCAAATAATTTTATTGAGTAAATACATATAATATTTTGTTGTAAAGGTACAATTTTTTTTCCTCAATAGCTTCCTTTACCATAGTGCAGTCATCCTTCACTTACCTCATCCTTCAATTTTGCTTTTAAATGTCCTTATTTGTTCTGAGAAATCCTCACTTCCTGTTCTTCTGTCTGTAACTCCACACCGTAATGCAAGGCTTTCGCCCTGGTGTGATGTGTCGTGCTTGCCCCCTCCCTTGGACTACAGGAGAGTCAGGACACCCACTAAGACACAGCTCCTTTCTCTATCTGCAACGTAGAGAGCGCCCTCACTCGTCCTGGTGCGGAGCGAGCACAACACTCCACACCAGGGAGAAAGTGTTGCATTACTGTGTGTAGTTACAGACAGAAGAACAGAAAGTGAGGATTTCTCAGAAGAAATAAGGACATTTAAAAGCAAAATCGAAGGATGAGGTAAGTGAAGGAGGACTGCACTAAGGTAAAGGAAGCTGTTTAGGGGGAAAAAAATTGTACCTTTACAACCCCTTTAAGAAAAAAAACAAAATTCTCAAATATTAAAACTCCCTATTTGCATCATGGTTCAACTTCATGTTGTGGGTTTTGTTAACCACTTGACATCCGCGCTATAGTCGAATAACAGCCACAGCGCGAACCTGAATTTCCGGGAGGCCGTCAATAAACTTCTTCCCCTTTGTACGCGCCCCCTGCAGGGCGTGCGCGGTGCACGCTGTGATCACCGAGTCACTGAGATTCGGGTGATCACAGATCCAAGTAAGGGGCCGATCCAGGACCAATTCCTGTGCCCACAATTACCGCCTACCAGTGCCACCTGACAGTGCGTGTCCACAGTGCCCACCAGTGCCACCTATCAATGCCCACGAGTGCCACCTATCAATGCCCACCAGTGGTGCCAATCAGTGCCTCATCAGTGCCACCTAGCAGTGCTGCCTATCAGTGTAACCTACCAGTGCTGATCAGTGCCAATCATTGCCACCCATCAGTGCCCATCACTGCCACCAATCAGTGCCCATCACTGCCACCTATCAGTGCCCATCACTGCCAGCTATCAGTGCCACCTATTAGTGCCACTTCTCAGTGCCCACCAGTACCACCTATTGATGCCCTTTAGTGTCACACATCAGTGCCAACTCTCAGTGTCACTTCTCAGTGCCACCTATCAGTGCCGCCTATCAGTGCCCACCCTTGCCGCCTTATCAGTGCACATCAGTACACCCCATCCGTGCCCATCAGTGCAGGCTATCATGCCCATCAGTGTAGCCCATCTGTGCCCATCAGTGCAGGCCATCAGTGTACATCAATGAAGGAGAAAAATTACCTGTTTGCAAAATTTTATAACAAAATATAAAAAAATATATATATTTTTTTTAATTCAGCCTTTTTTAATTTTTTTAACAAAAAATAAAAACAGCAGAGGTGATCAAATACTGTGATGGAAGTTACTAAAATTCCTATTTTGTGTTATGATTAGAACCACTGAAAGGTTGTTTTCTCTTTCATATTCTTATATATTGTTTTTATTTCTTTTTTTATTTCTTTATCTATATAAGAGATATACATATGCATGTGTGAAAAATATATATATTACAATAGTGTTATATTCCTTAAATGATATGCCAGATTATAATGTTAAAGATACAGTACAACTCAGCATTGGAGAGGAGACAAAGAGCTAGCTGTCAACCCCCCCCCCCCCCCCCCCTCGCTCCTCATTCCAAAACCCCCTTCCTTGTCCTTGTTTAACTGAAGGAACCAACTATGGAAAAACCCTTGGAAAATTGAGAATGGAACCCTGTTTATGGACATTCGATAAAGAAACTTTACACAAGGCTGTTTGTGCCATGAGGGCTCCATGCCATATATGGACTTGCAAGAAGGACTTGTGTAGTATGCCGAGAACAGACGTCACAGGGGCGTGTAATAAGGGACTGGACTATATGAACTGACCAATCTGTATGCTTATGTTTGTGATGTCATGTTGTTAATAAAAGGAGCCGCACAAGGCTCCACCCCTCTCTCTCGTGCCAGAACGTTGGAAGGGTGAAGAATGTAGACTGTTTCTCTGGTCTGTGTGTTTCACTTTCATGATTTGCGTCAAACGGCAGAAATGGGGTTCGCCCTGAGGTTGTATCAGGGGTCAATACTTATCAATACCACCTAAAGAAAGCTCTATTTGTGGGAAAAATGTATATTAACAAATTAATTAATTAATTAATTTGGGTACAGTGTTGTATGACCGCGCAATTGTCATTCAAAGATTGAGAGCGCTGAAAGCCTAAAATTGGTCTGGGCAGGAAGGAGGTTTAAGTGCCCAGTAAGCAAGTGGTTAATGCGTCTCTTATTGTGTTTCTGACTTCTATATGGATCTCCTCGTCTGATGCAGCAAACTATCCACATATGGCCACCTGTGAGATAGTAGCCTTATAAAGGCACTAGAATCATACTTCTGTTACAACAGGTACATGCAAAAAAAAAAAAAAGCTAAATAAAGAAGGAAATTAAGGCCCCGTACAGACGAGCAAACATGTACGATAAAAACGGTCCGCCGGACCGTTTTCAGCGTGCACGTCTGCCCGGAGATTTCTGTATGATGGCTGTACACACCATCATACAGAAATCCGCGCGTACTCTATATGCGGCGACAAGGCCGTGCCGTCGCCACGACGATGACGCGGCGACGTGCGCGGCCCTGGCAGTTCAATGCTTCCACGCATGCGTCAAAGTCATTCGACGCATGCGAGGGATGGCGGCCGCTCGGACATGTACGGTAGGTCTGTACAGACGACCGAACATGTCCGACGGACAGGATTCCAGCGGGCATGTTTCTAAACATGTTTAGAAATATTTGCCCGCTCAAAAAAGGCCCGGCGGGCCAATGTACGGTGGAATCCTGTCCGCTCGGCTGTACAGACGACCGAACATGTCTGCTGAAACTGGTCCGCGGACCAGTTTCAGCAGACATGTTCGGTCGTCTGTACGGGGCCTAAGAAGTTAATAAAAATTAATTAGGGTACACTAAGGGTTAATAATGGGCTAAAATTTGTATAACATTGTTTTGTTTACATGTCAGTAATTTAGGAATAAAGCTGCAATAGTAGTAAATGATTGAAACAACCAAACTGACAGCTCAATCCTGCAGATTACACAGGATGAACAGAACACTGCAAGCATTCTGATTCCTGATACAGACTGATCAGCTGCCACATAACAGTGGTGCAAATTGACACTGGTTACACTGGGAGAACCACAATCTGAAAGTCTGACCTATAAGAGTGACAGCTTAGTCCTGCACAGTACTGGAGATGGTTAAGCAATGCAGGGGAAGAAGAGGCTTCTACTACAGAGTGTACCCCCTTAGAACAGTGCCCAAGGCAGGTGTCTCTTCCTTGTCTTTACTGGAAAATTGTATGCTGCATAAGGTCATCAAAGTACTGATACAGTGGAACCTCGGAGTAATTACCTGCAAGTAATTTGGTTTAGGAGCGTTTTTGCAATACGAGCTATTTACAAAAAAAATCCTGACTTGCTTTGTGAGCAGAATTCAAACCGGTAGGGTGTGCAGTACCACATTTGGCTAGAGGCAGGGCTGGACTGGGACAGAAATTTGGCCCTGGACTTCATCCAGACTGGCCTACTTTGACAGGTCTCTCCCATGGCGGCCAGACAACTTCTGCACCCCCCCCCCCCGGCCACCCAAGCCCCCTCTCCCCCTTCACTAGCCACTAGCCGTTCTACTTTATTAGAGTAGAACGGCTGGTACTGGTACTCTTATACCAGTGGGGAAGCTAGACATTATTTCACCCGGGGCAAGGAATCAGTTTGGTGCCCCCCTTATGGGACACGATTAGGCAGAAGTGAGAAACTCCCAGGCCATAGCTGTTGAGTCAGCTGTCTGTCCCCTCCCCCCATGCTCCTCTGTCATCCCCCCTGCTCCTCTGGTCCTCCCCCTGCTTCTTTGTTCCCCCTAGGTGAGGGCTGCGGGGAGGGAGAGACAGAGGAGCGGAGGAGAGCGGCAGTCTGCTGTCACTGAAGCCGGCCCACTGAGCCATCGGCCCACCGGGAAACTCCCTGTAGTCTCAATGGACAGTCCATCCCTGGCTAGAGGTGCGGGGGCTCCAGTAATGTTCGGAGACAAGCAGTGGTTGTGGAACGGATTATCTGAGTTTGCATTATTTCCTATGGGTAAACTTGTTTTGACATACGAGTGGTTTGGATTACAAGCATTCTTCTGGAATGAATTATGCTCGTAATCCAAGGTATTACTGTATACCAGTGCTTGTGTGCTTGTCAGTAGATTAAATGATTGCTTAGATGCATGGAGCCAGGAAAAAAACTCTTACAGTGGTCTTCTTGCAGTGATGAGCCAAATAATCAACACCCATTCAAAAAATCACATTAGGTGGGCATGCATTTAAATACTGAAAAATGTGATTTGTTTTTTGTTAAAATATTGTACTTTATGTAAATATTGCATTTTATGTTAATGAAAAATGTAATATATTTTTTATGTAAAATATTGTATTTTATGTAAATAGAAAATTACAATTTGTGAATTGGAAATTCCCCAAGTAAAACCTGCAGAGTTAGCAGAACACTTCACAATACTAAGTTCTCACTGAGTAAATATACAAGTTACAAAAGCAGGGTCCATGTTTATTCTCAGATTTCATTAGCTGCTCTTTGGCCCTGAATTACCAAATTGTTTAAAACAGGCTGCAAACAGTAAGTTTGTTTTAACCCAACAACACCTTAAGACCCGGTTCACACTGGGGCGACTCGTCAGGCGACGCAGCCGCCTGACAAGTCGCGTCCCATTCTAATGAATAGAACCGTTCTAATAGTGGCGACGCAAGTCGCTCCGACTTAGAAAACGGTTCTTGTACTACATCAGGGGCGACTCGGGGCGACCTGCATTGACTTCTATACAGAAGTCATTTTGCAAGTCGCCTTAGATGTCGTCTTCATGTCGCCTGGCCGAGTCGCCCCCGAAGTCGTGCCGCCCCTGTGTGAACCGGCTCTAACTCTCCTCAACTAGAGTTTACATGTTCCCCTACAATACATGTTAAATATCTACTGCAGTAGCGGCTGCTGTTTTTTTGTTTGGTGGGGGCGGCAAACAAGTGAACCCCACCTGGCATTTGAGGAGCGGCTGGCAGGGATCGGGCATCCAGGCATTGGCATCAAGGCCTCCTCGCTTCCGTAGTGCGTCTCCTTCTCTCCTCATAAGTGTCCAATAGGATCACCTGTCCTTTCAGCCAATCGGATTACGGGTATCAGACCCGCTTGCCAATTGCCAATATTAATTCGTTGTTGCAACACATCTGTGTGAGCTCCGGACGCATCCTCTGCGATCCATGCCCACCCTATTTTGGAGCCTATTAGAGCCTCTGGCTCTAATAAGGTGCTAAAAAAAATTGGACGCTATAATTCATGTGCCCGGTGCCCTGAAACGGGCCAGACGCATGAAGAGGGGGTGGCCACGGTGGCCATGGATAGATTAATGCTATGCATGAATCCATCCATTGCATATAGGGGGCAGTCTGGAGAGAGGGGGCGGCGCCCCTGACTACAGACTGGTCTTAAGATTTATGGGCCAGATTCACAAAAGAGATACAACGGCGTATCTCCTGATACGCCGTCGTATCTCTGTTTTAGGGGCTTCCTAACTATGCGACTGATTCATAGAATCAGTTACACATAGTTTGCCCTAAGATCCGACAGGTGTAATTGAATTACACTGTCGGATCTTAGGATGCAATACCTCGGCCGCCGCTGGGGGGGAGTTTGCGTCGTAAACCAGCGTCGGGTATGAAAATTAGTACTTACGGCGATCCACAACGGTTTTTCGCGTTCGCTACGTCGCTGCTAGTCTAGTTTCCCGTCGCAAAGTTAGTCGTCGTTTTAGCTGCCCTAACTTTACACAGCCCATGTTAAAGTATGGCCGTCGTTCCCGCGTCGAAATAAAAAAAAAAATGTTCTTGCGTAAGATGTCCGGGAATACGAAAGTACGCTACGCACGTCGCCGTTCGAAAAAATGACATCACTTCGCGCAAAGCACGGCGGGAAATTCAAAAGTGAGCATGCGCAGTAGGTCCGGCGTGGGATCGCGCCTAATTTAAATGGCACACGCCTCTTTGAATTAAGCGGGCTTACGCCGGCGTAGGTTTTCATTGCAAGTGCTTTGTGAATCAGGCACTTGCGATGAAAACTTGCGGCGGTGTAACGTATCTACGATACGTTACGCCGCCGCACTTCTGCGTGAATCTGGCCCTATATAACTATACAGCTTTGACTGTGTACAGAATTACTGTTGCTGGTATGCACTAAGCCAGCCAGCACTTGCACTTTTGCAATGACTATTGCCATTAGGTGGCACAGTCTCTTGTAAAATGGCGTATCCATCATTTTTTACATGTCTAACTGCCCTGACTTTAAATTGCTTTTTGAATAATGTATTCATCATAATGTATTCATAGTACCCTTTTGCAGGAGCTTCGGATGGAACCAAAAGGACAAGGACGATGAAATACATACGTGTCAGAAGAAGTGACGTGTCAATGTTTTTTTTACGGGTTCATGCTTTGAGTGGCCTCCTTTTTTACATCACCCTATACGAGTACAACCCGTACAACAAGTCGAGACTGTCCTCTTATACTTATTCAAAGTCCTCTTCTAGTGTTTAAGCTGTTTAACACTGACTGTGCTCACTCTAGGACTAGCATATTAGGACTCACGGGCAATCTAGTTCTATCATTGCTAAGTAAGTTTCATGTGTTGCCTGCTCTGTGTTCTGGGTGGTATTGCTAGTGTTTATGCTGATTTGGGGCTAATACGCCATTTATGCCCACTTCCCTTCTCCTGACTGTTAATTATTCAGTGTGATGAAATTGTAACAGTGACTGCTGTTGATTTGTTCTTTTCTATCAATCATCTTTCTAAAAAATAACTTATACGTTCCCCTTTGCTCATGGTCATGTTGCCTTACTTGAGATAAGCAATGGTGATAAGGTATTTCTGTAAGTGTTTAATCCTTTATCTAAATAGCCTGGTGTATCAGAAGGGCTAGGGCCCGTGAAAGGGTTGTGGCAGAGAACCCATCTTAACCAGCGGCTCTTTCAGGGGTTGTGCTATAGTATTTAATTGTGGTGACCAGACGTCCCCGGTTTCCGGGGACAGTCCCTTAACTGGGGACACTGTCTTCCGGCCACATCTGTCCCTGGATTTGTCCCCGCTTTGCAGGGCCGATCCTGGGCAGGCAGTTTTCCGGTGGGCAGGGGCCACGTTGGCTGTGAAGTAATACTCAGAGTAGCAGAGGAGCTGGAGTGGCTCCAGCCTGACTGTGTGCTGCTTGTAGCCGCCACTCCTCCTCTGTATTTATCGGCTGCGATCCCAGGGACACATGACCACTGTGTCCCAGCATCCCGCCCTTCTCCTCCTACGTCTCCTCCTCCCTCCTATACTGCCAAGAATTATGGGTAATGTAGTCCAGGGAGGTGGGATTGCCTTGAAAATGTATATAGTGTAATGGCCACATGGAGGAGGTGAGTTTTTTCCTTCATGAGGTGGCACTGATGGGCATTGATAGGCACCGATAGGCACCGATAGGCTGAACTGATGGGCACTGATAGGCTGCACTGATAGGTGGCACTGATGGGCACTTATGAGGTGGCACTGATAGGCTAAATTGATGGGCACTGAACAAGCTGCATTGATGGACACTGAACAGGCTGCATTGATGGGCACTGATCAGGCTGAGCTGATGGGCACTGGTGAGGTTGCATTGATGGGCACTGGTGAGGCTGCATTGATGGGCACTGGTGAGGCTGCATTGATGGGTACTGGTGAAGCTGAGCTCCATGGACAAAATGTGAGAAATAACGTATATATCATACAATCATTCCCTAAACACATATGACATACACTGCATATATCATTTGAGGAAAATATGCTTATAAAATAGTTTACTATTTGCCAATAAAAAAAAATGTCAAGGTGATTCTTTAGGTGAGTTGTATTCTAATTTATGAGAGTCAGAGTCATCGCGTGGGTGGGCCACAGGGGCGGTTGCCCTGGACACAAAATTCTTAGTGGCACAAAGTAAATAAGGATTCATGGTGAGAAGAGGAAAGAGATTGGCTTGTGACCACTCCCATTCTGGTCCTGTCAGAAGGGCATTCCCTCCTTTCCCTTTTAGGCTGGAAGGTTCTAGGTCAGACTGGGCAGAATTGAGGAGAGCAAGCAGCACACTCCTGCTGCTGAGTTTGTTGCAGTGTGCTGTTCTGATCTCTCTTTCCTTCCTCTTTCCCCCCTGGGTTTATATTGAGCTGGGTTGTACAATAAGGTGGTAGAAGGACTGGGGGTTTACAATGGGGAGGTTATGAAGTTGTAGGCACAGTGAGGGGATGAAGGGAACAGGGGGTGCACAATGAATGGATGGGGTATAGAGTGCTAACAGTCCATGGGTTGGGGGGGTTACAATACTTGGCTTGCTTCGGGTGCTGGAAACCTACGCTACACCACTGATGACAGCATTTGATACAACAAATAAACAGACAGTAAGATTAGATGAAGGTTACACTATCTCCAAAGCCTAAAGATCCCCACCCCCAACAACAATGTAATGTATGGAGGGCATTGTGAGTGGAGATGATCTTAAGCCCCTTTAGATGGGAAGCAGTTAGTAAGTTTATGAGCTAGATTCAGAAAGAGTTAGGCCGGCGTATCAGTAGATACGCCGACCTAACTCGGAATCTGCGCCGTCCTAAGTTTAAGTGTATTCTCAAACTGAGATACACTTAAACCTAGCTAAGATACGACAGCCTGCGCCGTCGTATCTTAGGGTGCAATATTTAGGCTGGCCGCTAGGTGGCGCTTCCATTGAGTTCGGCGTAGAATATGTAAATCACTAGATACGCCTATTCACGAACGTACGTGCGCCCGTCATAGTAAAGATACGCCGTTTACGTAAGGCATTTTCAGGCGTAAAGTTATTCCATCAAATAGCTGGACTAGTCATTGTTAAGTATAGCTGTCGTTCACGCGTCGAAATTTAAAAATTTTACGTTGTTTGCGTAAGTTGTCCGTGAATAGGGCTGGACGTAATTTACATTCACGTCGAAACCAATACGTCCTTGCGGCGTACTTTGGAGCAATGCACACTGGGATATGCGCCGTTCGTAAAAAACTTCAATCACGTCTTGTCACAGTTAATCTACATAAAACACGACCTGCAAGCTGTAATTGCACAGCTTGAGTCGGCGCACGTAAATGCCTGAACTGTTTTTAGCTTGCGCTGACCATGAAGGGGAACTCCGCGCCAAATTTCAAACAAAAAACTGGCGTGGGTTCCCCTGCAGTGGCACATCAGGCCCTTCAGCTTGGTCTGGATCATAAGGGGGAAACCTACGCTGAAAAAAACCACGTGGGGTTCCCCCAAGATCCAGACCAAACCCTTATGCAAGCACACAGTCTGGCCGGACAGGAATGGGGGTGGGGACGAGCGAGCGCCCCCCCTCCTGAGCCATACCAGACCGCATGCCCTCAACATGGGGGAGTGTGTGCTTTGGGGCAGGGGGGCACTGCCCCCCCACCCCAAAGCACTCTTGTCCCCATGTCGATAGGGACAAGGGCCTCTTCCCGACAACCCTTGCCGTTGGTTGTTGGGGTATGCGGGCGGGGGGGTTATCGGAATCTGGGAGCCCCCTTCAATAAGGAGGCCCCCAGTTGCCGGCCACCCCACCCTATGTGAATGAGTATGGGGTACATCATACCCCTACCCATTCACCTGGGGTAAAAATGTAAAGTTAAAAAAAACACCACACAAGTTTTTGTAGTAATTTATTAGACAGCTGAGGGGTCTTCTGTCGGACCCTCCCCCTTTCTTCTTTAAGCTCTTTTACAAGGGGGGGTGTAGGCCCGGTCTTCTCTCTTCCGCCAGGGCCCGGACTTCTGAGTTTTCTGCCGGGGGGGCGCCACCCATCAAGGCTTCTCCGCTGCCTTCCGCCGGGGCCCCCACCCCCTTTAAGATCTTTTTGATTCAGGGGGGCACCCGGGCTTTGCCGTTTTCTGCCGGGGGGTGCGCCAACCCTCCGGGCTTCTCCACTGATTTCCGCCGGGGCCCCGGGCTTCCTCGTTTTCTGCCGAGGGGGTGGGCTTCTCTCCGCTGTGTTCTCTGTTCCCTCTTCTGCCTAGCTCCTCGTGGGGCTAGGGCTTCTCTCCGCTGTCTTCTTCCTACTTCTCTTCCAGCGATGTTGACACGACGAGCTCTCCCGCTGTAATGGCGCCTGAGCGGTGTGCATCGCCTTATATAGGCATAGGGCGTGCCATCCTGCGACCCCAACCTTTGTGACATCATATTCCCGGGGCATGATGGTAATGTGATGTCACAAAGGTTGGGGTCGCAGGATGGCATCACCCGGTGACCACGCCCTATGCCTATATAAGGCGCCATTACAGCGGGAGAGCTCGTCGTGTCAACATCGCTGGAAGAGAAGAAGGAAGAAGACAGCGGAGAAGCCCTGGCCCCCCCGGTGGAGACAGGCAGAAGAGGGAACAGAGAACACAGCGGAGAGAAGCCCACCCCCCGGCAGAAAACGTCGAAGCCCGGGGCCACGGCGGAAGCCCAGGGGGATGGCGCCCACCAGGCAGAAAACTACGAAGCCCAGGTGCCCCCCCCGAATGTTAAAGAGCTTAAAGGGGGTGGGGCCCCGGCAGAAGGCAGCGGAAGCCCAGAGGGGTGGCGCCCCCCCGGCAGAAAACTACGAACCCTGGGTGCCCCCCGAATCAAAAAGGGCTTAAAGGGGGTGGGGGGCCCCGGCAGAAGGCAGCGGAAGCCCGGGTGTGGCGCCCCCGGCAGAAAACCACGTAGCCCGGGTGCCCCCCCAATCAAAAAGAGCTTAAAGGGGGTGGGGGGCCCCGGCAGAGGACCCCCTAGCTAACTAATAAATTATTTTTTAAATCTGTGTGGTGTTTTTTTTAACTTTACATTTTTTCCCCAGGTGAATGGGTGGGGGTAAGATTTACCCCATACTCATTTGCATAGGGTGGGGGGCCGGTATCTGGGGTCCACCTTATTAAAGGGGGCTCCCAGATTCTCATAAGCCCCCCGCCCGCATACCCTGACAACCAACGGCAAGGGTTGTCGGGAAGAGGCCCTTGTCCCTATCGACATGGGGACAAGAGTGCTTTGGGGTGGGGGGGCAGTGCCCCCCTGCCCCAAAGCACACACTCCTCCATGTTGAGGGCATGCGGTCTGGTATGGCTCAGGAGGGGGGGTGCTCGCTCGTCTCCACCCCCATTCCTGTCCGGCCAGACTGCATGCTCGGATAAGGGTTTGGTATGGATCTTGGACAAATGCCTGATCGTCATAGCGATCTGTCATTTCCCCTAGTCAGTCCCACCCCCCCTTCAGTTAGAACACACACAGGGAACATAATTAACCCCTTCCTCGCCCCTAGTGTTAACCCCTTCCCTGCCAGTGGCATTTTTATAGTAATCAATGCATTTTTATAGCACTCCTCGCTATAAAAATGCCAATGGTCCCAAAAATGTGTCCGATGTGTCCGCCATAATGTCGCAGTACCGATAAAAATCGCTGTAAAAAAAATCATAAAAATGCCATAAAACGAACCCCTATTTTGTAGACGCTATAACTTGTGCGCATTTTGCGATTTTTTTTTAACCAAAAATATGTAGAAGAATACGTATCGGCCTAAACTGAGGAAAAAAACATTTTTTTATTGATTTTTGGGGATATTTATAATAGCAAAAAGTTAAAAATATTATTTTTTTTGTTTAAATTGTCGCTCTATTTTTGTTTATAGCGCAAAAAATAAAAAGGTGATCAAATACCACCAAAAGAAAGCTCTATTTGTGGGAAAAAAAGGACGACAATTTTGTTTGGGAGCACCATCGCACGACCGTGCAATTGTCAGTTAAAACGACGCAGTGCCAAATCGCAAAAAGTGGCCCGGTCATTGACCAGCAAGTGGTTAAAAAATAACAAAACAGTTATAACAAAACAGTTATCCCAAGTTAGCCCAATTTTTTGTGATAATGTGAAAGATGATGTTACACCGAGTAAATAGATACCTAACTTGACACACTTTAATATTGCACACACTCATGGAATGGCGCCAAATTTTAGGACTTTAAAATCTCCATAGGCGACGCTTGTTTTTTTTTACAGGTTACCAGTTTAGAGTTAAAGAGAAGGTCTAGTGCTAAAAGTATTGCTCTCGCTCTAACGCACGCGTCAATACCTCACATGTGTGGTTTGAACGGAGTTTACATATGTGGGCGGGACTTACATGAGTGTTTGCTTCTGACTGTGTTTGCTACTAGGGACAGGGGCGTTTTAATTATTATTATTATTTTTTTTACGTAATAAATCAATAAGACCTCACATCTTATCCTTCAGACTGGAAAGCATGCGATCGGGAAAAAAATAAACACAGATCTCATGCTTTCAGTCGTGATTGCAGCTTTGTTCATGCTTCTACCTCTGCATTTCTGGTGAACTGAGCATGCCCAGGGCCTAAGAATTTTTGATGTTGCTTTTTGTGTCTCATAGAGCGTGTTTTTTGGGTTAGTAATTTAAGGAGATAGTTAACAGGTGTAACAAGTGCACCCAATGTAGAGACTGAACTTTGTCCATGTGTTTTCAATTGCGTCATTAAGACACAAGCCTATGTTATATAAAGCGTGTCTTGAGCATTTGTCAGCTGCCCTGAAAGAGGTCAGGTTGTGTGTGTGGGGGGCTGGCAAGAATGTCTTTGCAAAAAGATATGTTTTTGATCAAGGTTTTTTTTGTCAATGTATGTTTTTTTTTACGCTGTTCACTCATTTTAAAGTCTCTGTGCTGCATTATTTTGCTAAATATTTCTCAAGATGTTGTGACTAATGTTTCAAACCTGTCTGTGTCTCTATTGTGTTATTTCCAAAGCATAAACCATATTCATATCAAATGAACCTGTTTATTTGTATATTTATTTATTTTTGTTTATTTATTTATTTATTTTGCTTTCCTTGTTTTGTTGACCAATAAAATTACTTTCAAATTTTGAAGTTTGTTTTTTGTTACTTTTTCATGCTACATATTTTGACAGCTGCAGCTGAATTAGGGTTTCAACAATCAGTTGTGATTTTTGTCTGGAAGCTCTTTTCCTGGTGTGTATGCATGAAATGTTTGCTGTCATGTTTAGTTACCAGGAAAGGAAACATATAGTGCAGTAAGTATTGTTTCCTTTTTAGTGCAGTGGGCCTCAGCCTCAGTCAAGTACCCCTGACAGGACATGTTTTGTGGATTTATCTTATCAAGAATTGCTATCCAGACTGTCTTTTAAAGCACATGTGCAAGATGAAGGAAAACCTGCACACATGGCCTGTTGGGGGGGTGGGGGTGTTGGCGGACAGGCTTGAAGTGCTGATTTACAGCACTGTGCTTAAATCTAGCGCAAGGCAATCCTATTCTAATTGTGGGTGTTTGAGGAAAGCCAAGTGAGTGTTAGAACCCCTGCTTGTGTTTTTTTGGGTTGGGCTTTGTGTCCCTATTTCTTAAAATTGGCTTCACTTCTTGTCACACAGCTGAACATGAAGTGAGGTTAAAACCCTACCAATGTCTTTTCTTGGGGACACAGGTCAATCTAACTAGTGTCCCCATTAAGCAAATTGCACTGCTGTGTACACCCCAAATGATTAGTTCGTTTGGGGTTAAGTAAAGGCAAAGCCACTCTGCAGTAGAAGCGTAGTCGCTGAAAATCAGAGGGGAAGCACTGATGGTTTTAACATCCAATCCTGTAGAAGCAAAGTTTATTTTTATTTTTTTTTCCTTCCTTGCTTGTCCACTTGTAGTGCAAAGTGGATTTTCCTTTAGTAAATGGACCCCAAAGTCCAAGATCCCTAATAATTTGGGGTGTACACAGCAAAATGATAGAGTGCAATTTACATAATGGGAAACTATTTAGATTGATCTCTGTGTCCCCAAGAAAAGATATTAGTAAGGTTTTACCCTTACTTCCTGTGTGACAGGAAGTGAATGAATTTGAAGTAGAAAGTGACAACATTTGTGAGGTGTCTTCACCCTATCAGGGGTGCAGACATCCCCAAAAAATGAGCAGATGATACTTATTTGCAAATTCAGAAAATTGTTTATTTAACATTGGGTGGTGTTTGTGGGGGTCCCTAACACACATTCATACATATTAGCAACGCTGTATCCTGGCCTATTGGCATGGTTATATTTTTATAGTCCTCTCAATAAAATGATCAGAAATTTGTGCTTAAAGTAGAACTATAATCAACACTTTTTTTTCTTTCATTTTGGATAGAGGGAGGGAGGGTTATAGGCCCTGTCAGTTTATTTTGTACCATCCCTGTCCAATTGTAGAGATTTTCCTTCACTTCCTGCCCCATAGCCAAACAGGAAGTGAGAGAAAAACTATGCAAATTAAGGGAATCCAGTGCCCCCCCTCCCCCCCAGAACTAGTGTGTGTGTGTGTGTGTGTGTGTGTGTGTGTGTCCCCTGAAAATGTATGGGCGTGTCCTTAAAAAAACAGGGTGTGGCCTTGACAGGAAGGGTGGGTCATTTTTCTATTAGGAGGTGCAGAAGTTTAGTCAGGCCTAGGGCAGCACAAAACCTAGGAAGAGGAAGAAGATGCGGGACGAGAAGGCCGATGGAAGGAGAAGAAGATGGAAGAAGACGCCGGGCAAGATGCGGATGAGAAGACCCAAAAAAGAAGCAGAGGAAGATGGAGAAAGAAACCCGAATAAAAGAAGAAAAGAAAAAGAAGCGTGGAAAGAAGATATTAATAAAGGAATTGTCAAAAACCGGCTACTGTAATTTTTAACATTTTTGACACTTTTTTTGGGTAAAATGGTAGAGGTACAATGTACCCCATTACCATTTCACACAGGGGGGGGGCCGGGATCTGGGGGTCTTCCAGATTTCGATAAGCCCCCTGCCCGCAGACCCCCACAACCACCGGGCAAGGGTTGTGGGCATGTGGCCTGTTACGGTTCAGAAGAGGGGGGCCGCACTCTGTCCCCCCATCTTTTCTGCGACCGGCCAGGTTACGTGCTCGGATAAGGGTCTGGTGTGGATTTTTTGGGGAACTCCACGCCATTTTTTTTTTAATTCGGGGTGGAGTTTCCCTTAAAATCCATACCAGAACTGAAGGGCCTGGTATGGATATTTGGGGGGAATCCCACGTAATTTTTTTTTTTACGGCAGGGTTCCCCTTAATATCCATACCAGACCTGAAGGGCCTGGTAATTGAATTTGGGGGGACCCCCACGCATTTTATTTTTATTTTTATGAATGAATCCTCTCAGAATTGCCGGAGCCAACAATTCATTATAGCCGCGAGTGAATTTTAAATGTCTTTTTTTCCTTCAGAATGTCATTTTGTGCAGAGACAGTTCTAATGCCACGTACACACGGTCGTTTTTTGTGATGAAAGAAAATTACATTTTAAAAAACGTCATTTAAAATACATCGTTTTTTGTCTTCTGAAAAATTCAAACATGCTTCAATTTTTTAATGTCGTTTTTCAAAATGTTGTTTTTTGTGTCTTAAAAAATTATCGTGTGTGGGCAAAAACGATGTTTTAAAACCGCACATGCCCAGAAGCAAGTTATGAGATGGGAGGTAAAACTACCAATTTATAATTAGTGGGAATGCTTTAATAAGCATTCCCAGTATTGATATTCGTTTTTTATTATTAGTGGGAATGCTTAATAAGCATTCCCAGTATTGATATTAGTTTTTTATTATTTTTCTCCTTTATTATTCCGTACGTTTTTTGGCTCTGCGTAACTTCTGCATACTTTTAGCTATTGAGACCATTCAACTATTAAAATGTTCGTCTCGTTCAGCTAACGATGGGACTTCTTCAAGTTTTTTTGTACTATTTATACTTTTTAAAATATTAAGCTTTTAGACACTTTTTTTTAACATTGAAGTCAATGAGAACATCCTTTTTCCCGCTCCAAATCACACGTCCTGCCAAAAGTTTCAGCTCCTTCATACTTTTACTTACAGACACCAAACAAACTTTAAAGCGGTCACAAAATATTCAGCTATCCGGCTATGACTTTTCAGATTGATATCTTTTATAGTTTTTGTGAAAACGCAATTTACGTTTAGTGATATTTTCAGAAAATTTAATCGGTTATAATGTAACCCTATGGAAGGGATTTAGAGTGTGTCATGTGACCTTTACAGTGGAGATCTTTGAAAAAAAAATTATCTTTAAAAAAAGGGGAAACAAATTGCTCTCACGCCCACAAGATCTACTTGTCATACACAATTTATATATCAAAACGTAGGTATGCTTGTCTGGTTTCAGGCAATGTGATCAGTTTTGTGATATGTATTTTAGTTTTAGTTCCTGGAGCTTCTAAAGGACAACTGCCTGAAATTATCTCTCATAGACTCTTATCTTAAATTATCTAAAAAATGTTTCTGCAAAACACACAAACACGCTCTTTTCTAAATCGCTGATATGGCCACATTTTTAAGTTTATCAACATAAATTTCATATCGCTGCGTTCACAAGGGCCGTGTCTTTCAAACGGTGTAGTCGCTGTATCGATCGCATGTACGGTTGTGGATTTATTAAGCTTTGTTTAAAGGCTTAAATCATGTATTTGGTCTGTGAATAAAAGGCGTTTGTAATGGTATTTCTTTCCATAAATAGCTTTCTACCTCAGTGCAATATTCCTCCTCACTGACCTGGGGGGGAGGGGAAACCTCTTGAGGGGGGAGGGGCGACCAGGAAGTCAGGATACTCTCTACTTAGCAGATAGAGAAAGGAGCTGTGTGTCCTAAAGATAGTGTAGTGGTTATGGTAAATGGCTTTGGCAAGGGGCTCAGCAATTCAGCTATTCAGCATTCCCACTCGCATTTTCCTCAGGAAATGCATTGTCTAGTTTTAATTTTAATTAGTGGGAATGCTTTAATAAGCATTCCCAGTATTGATATTCGTTTTTTATTATTTTTCTCCTTTATTATTCCGTACGTTTTTTGGCTCTGCGTAACTTCTGCATACTTTCAGCTATTGAGACCATTCAACTATTAAAATGTTCGTCTCATTCAGCTAACGATGGGACTTCTTTAAGTTTTTTTGTACTATTTATACTTTTTAAAATATTAAGCTTTTAGACACTTTTTTTTAACATTGAAGTCAATGAGAACATCCTGTTTCCCGCTCCAAATCACACGTCCTGCCAAAAGTTTCAGCTCCTTCATACTTTCACTTACAGACACCAAACAAACTTTAAAGCGGTCACAAAATATTCAGCTATCCGGCTATGACTTTTCAGATTGATACCTTTTACGTTTTTTGTGAAAACGCAATTTACGTTTAGTGATCTTTTCAGAAAATGTTATCGGTTATAATGTAATCCTATGGAGCAGGTTTAGAGTGTGTCATGTGACCTTTAGAGTGGAGATCATCCACAAAAAAAATTATCTTTAAAAAAAGGGGAAACAAATTGCTCTCACGCCCACAAGATCTACTTGTCATACACAATTTACATATCAAAACGTAGGTATTGTTGTCTGGTTTCAGGCAATGTGATCAGTTTTGTGATATGTATTTTAGTTTTAGTTCCTGGAGCTTCTAAAGGACAACAGCCTGAAATCTTCTCTCATTGACTCTCATGTTAAAAAATCTAAAAAATGTTCCTGCAAAACACACAAAGACACTCTTTTCTAAATCGCTGACATGGCCACATTTTTAAGTTTATCAACATAAATTTCATATCAATGCGTTCACAAAAACCTTGTGTTTCAAACGGTGTAGTCGCTGTATCGATCGCATGTACGGTTGTGGATTTATTAAGTTTTGTTTGAAGGCTTAATTCATGTATTTGGTCTGTGAATAAAAGGCGTTTGTAATGGTATTTCTTTCCATAAATAGCTTTCCTTACCTCAGTGCAATATTCCTCCTCACTGACCTGGGGGGAGGGAAACCTCTTGAGGGGGAGGGGCAACCAGGAAGTCAGGATACTCTCTACTTTGCAGATAGAGAAAGGAGATGTGTGTCCTAAAGATAGTGTAGTGGTTATGGTGAATGGCTTTGTCGCGGGCTCAGCAATTCAGCATTCCCACGCATCGCATTTTCCTCAGGAAATGCATTGTCTAGTTTTAATTTTATTCCGTACGTTTTTTGGCTCTGCGTAACTTCTGCATACTTTCAGCTATTGAGACCATTCAACTTTTAAAATGTTCATCTCGTTCAGCCAACGATGGGACTTCTTCAAGTTTTTTGTGCTATTTATACTTTTTAAAATATTAAGCTTTTAGACACTTTTTTTTAACATTGAAGTCAATGAGAACATGCTTTTTACCGCTTCAAAACACACGTTCTGCCAAAAGTTTCAGCACCTTCATACTTTCCCTTACAGACACCAAACAAACTTTAAAGCGGACACAAAATATTCAGCTATCCAAACATGACTTTTTAGATTGATATCTTTTACGGTTTTTGTGAAAACGCAATTTACGTTTAGTAATTTTTTCAGAAAATGTTATCGGTTATAATGTAATCCTATGGAGCAGGTTTAGAGTGTGTCATGTGACCTTTAGAGTGGAGATCATCCACAAAAAAAATTATCTTTAAAAAAGGGGGAACAAATTGCTCTCACGCCCACAAGATCTACTTGTCATACACAATTTATATATCAAAACGTAGGTATTTTTGTCTGGTTTCGGGCAATGTGATCAGTTTTGCGATAGGCATTTGACTTTTAGTTCCAGGAGCTTCTAAAGGACAAGCGCCTCAAACTCCCTCCCATTGACCGTCATGTTAAAAAGTCTAAAAAATGTTTCTGCAAAACACACAAAGATGCTCTTTTCTAAATCGCTGACATGGCCACATTTTTAAGTTTATCAACATAAATTTCATATCGATGCGTTCACAAGGGCCGTGTCTTTCAAACGGTGAAGTCGCTGTATCGATCGCATGTACGGTTGTGGATTTATTAAGTTTTGTTTGAAGGCTTAATTCATGTATTTGGTCTGTGAATTAAAAGCGTTTGTAATGGTAATTCTTTCCATAAATAGCTTTCCTTACCTCAGTGCAATATTCCTCCTCACTGACCTGGGGAGGGAGAGAAAACCTCTTGAGGGGGGAGGGGCGACCAGGAAGTCAGGATACTCTCTACTTTGCAGATAGAGAAAGGAGCTGTGTGTCCTAAAGATAGTGTAGTGGTTATGGTGAATGGCTTTGGTGCGGGCTCAGCAATTCAGCATTCCCACTCGCATTTTCCTCAGGGAATGCATTTTCTAGTTCTTAGTTAGTGGGAATGCTTAATAAGCATTCCCAGTATTGATATTCGTTTTTTATTATTATTTTTATTCCGTACGTTTTTTGGCTCTGCGTAACTTCTGCATACTTTCAGCTATTGAGACCATTCAACTATTAAAATGTTCGTCTCGTTCAGCTAACGATGGGACTTCTTCAAGTTTTTTTGTACTATTTATACTTTTTAAAATATTAAGCTTTTAGACACTTTTTATAACATTGAAGTCAATGAGAACATCCTTTTTCCCTTTGAAATCACATGCCCTGCCAAAAGTTTCAGCTCCTTCATACTTTCACTTACAGACACCAAACAAACTTTAAAGCGGTCACAAAATATTCAGGTATCCGGCTATGACTTTTCAGATTGATATCTTTTACGGTTTTTGTGAAAACGCAATTTACGTTTAGCGATTTTTTCAGAAAATGTAATCGGTTATAATGTAATCCTATGGAAGGGATTTAGAGTGTGTCATGTGACCTTTAGAGTGGAGATGATTGAAAAACTAGAAAATGCATTTCCTGAGGAAAATGCGAGTGGGAATGCTGAATTGCTGAGCCCGCACCAAAGCCATTCACCATAACCACTACAGTATCTTTAGGACATACAAGCAGTGTTCCTTCAGTACTTATAAAGCCTAATATCACACAGCTCCTTTCTCTATCTGCAATATAGAGAGTGTCCTGACTTGCCTGGTCGCCCCTCCCCCCTCAAGAGGCTTTCTCCACATGAGGTGGGGGAGGAGGACTGCACTGAGGTAAAGAAAGCTATTTAGGGAATCAAAATACCATTAGAAACGCTTTCATCCACACACAAAATCAGTTATCGAAGCCTTCAAACAAAACGTGATAAATCCACAACCGTACATGCGATCGATACAGCGACTTCACCGTTTGAAAGACACAGCCCTTGTGAACGCATCAATATGAAATTTATGCTGATGAACTTAAAAATGTGGCCATGTCAGCGATTTAGAAAAGAGCGTCTTTGTGTGTTTTGCAGAAACATTTTTTAGACTTTTTAACATGACGGTCAATGGGAGGGAGTTTGAGGCACTTGTCCTTTAGAAGCTCCTGGAACTAAAAGTCAAATGCCTATAGCAAAACTGATCACATTGCCCGAAACCAGACAAGCATAGCTACGTTTTGATATATAAATTGTGTATGACAAGTAGATCTTGTGGGCGTGAGAGCAATTTGTTCCCCCTTTTTTAAAGATAATTTTTTTAGTGGATGATCTGCACTCTAAAGGTCACATGACACACTCTAAAGCTGCTCCATAGAAACACATTATAACCGATTACATTTTCTGAAAAATTCACCAAACGTAAATTGCGTTTTCACAAAAAACGTAAAAGATATCAATCTAAAAAGTCATGTTTGGATAGCTGAATATTTTGTGACCGCTTTAAAGTTTGTTTGGTGTCTGTAAGTGAAAGTATGAAGGAGCTGAAACTTTTGGCAGAACGTGTGTTTTGAAGCAGGAAAAAGGATGTTCTCATTGACTTCAATGTTAAAAAAAAGTGTCTAAAAGCTTAATATTTTAAAAAGTATAAATAGTACAAAAAAACTTGAAGAAGTCCCATCGTTAGCTGAACGAGATGAACATTTTAATAGTTGAATGGTCTCAATAGCTGAAAGTATGCAGGAGTTACGCAGAGCCAAAAAACGTACGGAATAAAATTAAAATTAAGAAGAATAACTAGACAATGCATTTCCTGAGGAAAATGCGAGTGGGAATGCTGAATTGCTGAGCCCGCACCAAAGCCATTCACCATAACCACTACAGTATATTTAGGACATACAAGCAGTGTTCCTTCAGTACTTATAAAGCCTAATATCACACAGCTCCTTTCTCTATCTGCAATATAGAGAGTGTCCTGACTTGCCTGGTCGCCCCTCCCCCCTCCCCCCTCAAGAGGCTTTCTCCACATGAGGTGGGGGAGGAGGACTGCACTGAGGTAAGGAAAGCTATTTAGGGAATCAAAATACCATTAGAAACGCTTTCATCCACACGCAAAATCAGTTATCGTAGCCTTCAAACAAAACGTAATAAATCCACAACCGTACATGCGATCGATACAGCGACTACACCATTTGAAACACAAGGCTTTTGTGAACGCATCGATATGAAATTTATGTTGATAAACTTAAAAATGTGGCCATGTCAGCGATTTAGAAAAGAGCGTCTTTGTGTGTTTTGCAGGAATTTTTTTTAAACTTTTTAACATGACGGTCAATGGGAGGGCGTTTGAGGCACTTGTCCTTTAGAAGCTCCTGGAACTAAAAGTCAAATGCCTATCGCAAAACTGATCACATTACCTGAAACCAGACAAGCATACCTACGTTTTGATATATAAATTGTGTATGACAAGTAGATCTTGTGGGCGTGAGAGCAATTTGTTCGCCCTTTTTTTAAAGATAATTTTTGTTTTCAAAGATCTCCACTCTAAAGGTCACATGACACACTCTAAACCTGCTCCATAGGATTACATTATAACCGATAAAAAAATCAGTAAACGTAAATTGCGTTTTCACAAAAACCGTAAAAGATATCAATCTGAAAAGTCATGTTTGGATAGCTGAATATTTTGTGACCGCTTTAAAGTTTGTTTGGTGTCTGTAAGTGAAAGTATGAAGGAGCTGAAACTTTTGGCAGAACGTGTGTTTTGAAGCGGTAAAAAGCATGTTCTCATTGACTTCAATGTTAAAAAAAAGTGTCTAAAAGCTTAATATTTTAAAAAGTATAAATAGTACAAAAAAACTTGAAGAAGTCCCATCGTTAGCTGAATGAGACGAACATTTTAAAAGTTAAATGGTCTCAATAGCTGAAAGTATGCAGAAGTTACGCAGAGCCAAAAAACGTACGGAATAAAATTAAAATTAAGAATAATAAAAAACGAATATCAATACTGGGAATGCTTATTAAAGCATTCCCACTAACTAGAAAATGCATTCCCTGAGGAAAATGCGAGTGGGAATGCTGAATTGCTGAGCCCGCACCAAAGCCATTCACCATAATCACTACAGTATCTTTAGGACACACAGCTCCTTTCTCTATCTGCAAAGTAGAGAGTATGCTGACTTCCTGGTCGCCCCTCCCCCTCAAGAGGTTTTCCCTCCCTCCCAGGTCAGTGAGGAGGAATATTGCACTGAGGTAAGGAAAGCTATTTATGGAAAGAAATTCCATTACAAACGCCTTTTAATTCACAGACCAATACATGAATTACGCCTTCAAACAAAACGTAATAAATCCACAACCGTACATGCGATCGATACAGCGACTTCACCGTTTGAAAGACACAGCCCTTGTGAACGCATCGATATGAAATTTATGTTGATAAACTTAAAATTGTGGCCATGCCAGCGATTTAGAAAAGAGCGTCTTTGTGTGTTTTGCAGGAAAATTTAAATTTTTTTTAACATGAAGGTCAATGAGAGTGGTTTTGTCGCTCTTGTCCTTTAGAAGCTCCTGGAATTAAAACTAAAATACGTATCACAAAACTGATCACATTGCCTGAAACCAGACAAGCATACCTACGTTTTGATATATAAATTGTGTATGACAAGTAGATCTTGTGGGCGTGAGAGCAATTTGTTCGCCCTTTTTTTAAAGATAATTTTTGTTTTCAAAGATCTCCACTGTAAAGGTCACATGACACACTCTAAATCCCTTCCATAGGGTTACATTATAACCGATTCCATTTTCTGAAAAAATCGCTAAACGTAAATTGCGTTTTCACAAAAACCGTAAAAGATATCAATCTGAAAAGTCATGTTTGGATAGCTGAATATTTTGTGACCGCTTTAAAGTTTGTTTGGTGTCTGTAAGTGAAAGTATGAAGGAGCTGAAACTTTTGGCAGAACGTGTGTTTTGAAGCAGGAAAAAGGATGTTCTCATTGACTTCAATGTTAAAAAAAGTGTCTAAAAGCTTAATATTTTAAAAAGTATAAATAGTACAAAAAAACTTGAAGAAGTCCCATCGTTAGCTGAATGAGACGAACATTTTAAAAGTTAAATGGTCTCAATAGCTGAAAGTATGCAGAAGTTACGCAGAGCCAAAAAACGTACGGAATAAAATTAAAATTAAAATTAAAACTAGAAAATGCATTCCCTGAGGAAAATGCGAGTGGGAATGCTGAATTGCTGAGCCCGCACCAAAGCCATTCACCATAACCACTACAGTATCTTTAGGACACACAGCTCCTTTCTCTATCTGCAAAGTAGAGAGTATCCTGACTTCCTGGTCGCCCCTCCCCCCTCAAGAGGTTTCCCCTCCCCCCAGGTCAGTGAGGAGGAATATTGCACTGAGGTAAGGAAAGCTATTTATGGAAAGAAATTCCATTACAAATGCCTTTTAATTCACAGACCAATACATGAATTACGCCTTCAAACAAAACGTAATAAATCCACAACCGTACATGCGATCGATACAGCGACTTCGCCGTTTGAAAGACACAGCCCTTGTGAACGCATCGATATGAAATTTATGTTGATAAACTTAAAATTGTGGCCATGCCAGCGATTTAGAAAAGAGCGTCTTTGTGTGTTTTGCAGGAAAATTTTTAAAATTTTTAACATGACGGTCAATGAGAGTGGTTTTGTCGCTCTTGTCCTTTAGAAGCTCCTGGAACTAAAACTAAAATACGTATCACAAAACTGATCACATTGCCTGAAACCAGACAAGCATACCTACGTTTTGATATATAAATTGTGTATGACAAGTAGATCTTGTGGGCGTGAGAGCAATTTGTTCGCCCTTTTTTTAAAGATAATTTTTGTTTTCAAAGATCTCCACTGTAAAGGTCACATGACACACTCTAAATCCCTTCCATAGGGTTACATTATAACCGATTCCATTTTCTGAAAAAATCGCTAAACGTAAATTGTGTTTTCACAAAAACCGTAAAAGATATCAATCTGAAAAGTCATGTTTGGATAGCTGAATATTTTGTGACCGCTTTAAAGTTTGTTTGGTGTCTGTAAGTGAAAGTATGAAGGAGCTGAAACTTTTGGCAGAACGTGTGTTTTGAAGCAGGAAAAAGGATGTTCTCATTGACTTCAATGTTAAAAAAAAGTGTCTAAAAGCTTAATATTTTAAAAAGTATAAATAGTACAAAAAAACTTGAAGAAGTCCCATCGTTAGCTGAACGAGACGAACATTTTAAAAGTTAAATGGTCTCAATAGCTGAAAGTATGCAGAAGTTACGCAGAGCCAAAAAACGTACGGAATAAAATTAAAATTAAAATTAAAATTAAGAAGAAGAACTAGAAAATGCATTCCCTGAGGAAAATGCGAGTGGGAATGCTGAATTGCTGAGCCCGCACCAAAGCCATTCACCATAACCACTACACAATCTTTAGGACACACAGCTCCTTTCTCTATCTGCAAAGTAGAGAGTATGCTGACTTCCTGGTCGCCCCTCCCCCCTCAAGAGGTTTCCCCTCCCCCCAGGTCAGTGAGGAGGAATATTGCACTGAGGTAGAAAGCTATTTATGGAAAGAAATTCCATTACAAACGCCTTTTAATTCACAGACCAATACATGAATTACGCCTTCAAACAAAACGTAATAAATCCACAACCGTACATGCGATCGATACAGCGACTTCACCGTTTGAAAGACACGGCCCTTGTGAACGCATCGATATGAAATTTATGTTGATAAACTTAAAATTGTGGCCATGCCAGCGATTTAGAAAAGAGCGTCTTTGTGTGTTTTGCAGGAAAATTTTTAAAATTTTTAACATGACGGTCAATGAGAGTGGTTTTGTCGCTCTTGTCCTTTAGAAGCTCCTGGAACTAAAACTAAAATACGTATCACAAAACTGATCACATTGCCTGAAACCAGACAAGCATACCTACGTTTTGATATATAAATTGTGTATGACAAGTAGATCTTGTGGGCGTGAGAGCAATTTGTTCGCCCTTTTTTTAAAGATAATTTTTGTTTTCAAAGATCTCCACTGTAAAGGTCACATGACACACTCTAAATCCCTTCCATAGGGTTACATTATAATCGATTCCATTTTCTGAAAAAATCGCTAAACGTAAATTGCGTTTTCACAAAAACCGTAAAAGATATCAATCTGAAAAGTCATGTTTGGATAGCTGAATATTTTGTGACCGCTTTAAAGTTTGTTTGGTGTCTGTAAGTGAAAGTATGAAGGAGCTGAAACTTTTGGCAGAACGTGTGTTTTGAAGCAGGAAAAAGGATGTTCTCATTGACTTCAATGTTAAAAAAAAGTGTCTAAAAGCTTAATATTTTAAAAAGTATAAATAGTACAAAAAAACTTGAAGAAGTCCCATCGTTAGCTGAATGAGACAAACATTTTAAAAGTTAAATGGTCTCAATAGCTGAAAGTATGCAGAAGTTACGCAGAGCCAAAAAACGTACGGAATAAAATTAAAATTAAGAACTAGAAAATGCATTTCCTGAGGAAAATGCGAGTGGGAATGCTGAATTGCTGAGCCCGCACCAAAGCCATTCACCATAACCACTACACTATCTTTAGGACACACAGCTCCTTTCTCTATCTGCAAAGTAGAGAGTATGCTGACTTCCTGGTCGCCCCTCCCCCCTCAAGAGGTTTCCCCTCCCCCCAGGTCAGTGAGGAGGAATATTGCACTGAGGTAAGGAAAGCTATTTATGGAAAGAAATTCCATTACAAACGCCTTTTAATTAGTGGGAATGCTTTAATAAGCATTCCCAGTATTGATATTCGTTTTTTATTATTAGTGGGAATGCTTTAATAAGCATTCCCAGTATTGATATTCGTTTTTTATTATTCTTCTTCTTCTTAATTTTAATTTTAATTTTATTATTCCGTACGTTTTTTGGCTCTGCGTAACTTCTGCATACTTTGAGCTATTGAGACCATTCAACTATTAAAATGTTCGTCTCGTTCAGCTAACGATGGGACTTCTTCAAGTTTTTTTGTACTATTTATACTTTTTAAAATATTAAGCTTTTAGACACTTTTTTTTAACATTGAAGTCAATGAGAACATGCTTTTTACCGCTTCAAAACACACGTTCTGCCAAAAGTTTCAGCTCCTTCATACTTTCACTTACAGACACCAAACAAACTTTAAAGCGGTCACAAAATATTCAGCTATCCAAACATGACTTTTTAGATTGATATCTTATACGGTTTTTGTGAAAACGCAATTTACGTTTAGTGATTTTTTTATCGGTTATAATGTAATCCTATGGAGCAGGTTTAGAGTGTGTCATGTGACCTTTAGAGTGGAGATCTTTGAAAACAAAAATTATCTTTAAAAAAAGGGCGAACAAATTGCTCTCACGCCCACAAGATCTACTTGTCATACACAATTTATATATCAAAACGTAGGTATGCTTGTCTGGTTTCAGGCAATGTGATCAGTTTTGCGATAGGCATTTGACTTTTAGTTCCAGGAGCTTCTAAAGGACAAGTGCCTCAAACGCCCTCCCATTGACCGTCATGTTAAAAAGTCTAAAAAAAATTCCTGCAAACACACAAAGACGCTCTTTTCTAAATCGCTGGCATGGCCACAATTTTAAGTTTATCAACATAAATTTCATATCGCTGCGTTCACAAGGGCCGTGTCTTTCAAACGGTGAAGTCGCTGTATCGATCGCATGTACGGTTGTGGATTTATTACGTTTTGTTTGGAGGCGTAATTAATGTATTGGTCTGTGAATTAAAAGGCGTTTGTAATGGAATTTCTTTCCATAAATAGCTTTCCTTACCTCAGTGCAATATTCCTCCTCACTGACCTGGGGGGAGGGGAAACCTCTTGAGGGGGAGGGGCGACCAGGAAGTCAGCATACTCTCTACTTTGCAGATAGAGAAAGGAGCTGTGTGTCCTAAAGATAGTGTAGTGGTTATGGTGAATGGCTTTGGTGCGGGCTCAGCAATTCAGCATTCCCACTCGCATTTTCCTCAGGGAATGCATTGTCTAGTTAGTGGGAATGCTTTAATAAGCATTCCCAGTATTGATATTCGTTTTTTATTATTAGTGGGAATGCTTTAATAAGCATTCCCAGTATTGATATTCGTTTTTTATTATTAGTGGGAATGCTTTAATAAGCATTCCCAGTATTGATATTCGTTTTTTATTATTCTTAATTTTAATTTTAATTTTATTCCGTACGTTTTTTGGCTCTGCGTAACTTCTGCATACTTTCAGCTATTGAGACCATTTAACTTTTAAAATGTTCGTCTCATTCAGCTAACGATGGGACTTCTTCAAGTTTTTTTGTACTATTTATACTTTTTAAAATATTAAGCTTTTAGACACTTTTTTTTAACATTGAAGTCAATGAGAACATCCTTTTTCCTGCTTCAAAACACACGTTCTGCCAAAAGTTTCAGCTCCTTCATACTTTCACTTACAGACACCAAACAAACTTTAAAGCGGTCACAAAATATTCAGCTATCCAAACATGACTTTTTAGATTGATATCTTATACGGTTTTTGTGAAAACGCAATTTACGTTTAGTGATTTTTTTATCGGTTATAATGTAATCCTATGGAGCAGGTTTAGAGTGTGTCATGTGACCTTTAGAGTGGAGATCTTTGAAAACAAAAATTATCTTTAAAAAAAGGGCGAACAAATTGCTCTCACGCCCACAAGATCTACTTGTCATACACAATTTATATATCAAAACGTAGGTATGCTTGTCTGGTTTCAGGCAATGTGATCAGTTTTGTGATACGTATTTTAGTTTTAGTTCCAGGAGCTTCTAAAGGACAAGAGTGACAAAACCACTCTCATTGACCGTCCATGTTAAAAATTTTAAAAATTTTCCTGCAAAACACACAAAGACGCTCTTTTCTAAATCGCTGGCATGGCCACAATTTTAAGTTTATCAACATAAATTTCATATCGATGCGTTCACAAGGGCCGTGTCTTTCAAACGGTGAAGTCGCTGTATCGATCGCATGTACGGTTGTGGATTTATTACGTTTTGTTTGGAGGCGTAATTAATGTATTGGTCTGTGAATTAAAAGGCGTTTGTAATGGAATTTCTTTCCATAAATAGCTTTCTACCTCAGTGCAATATTCCTCCTCACTGACCTGGGGGGAGGGGAAACCTCTTGAGGGGGGAGGGGCGACCAGGAAGTCAGCATACTCTCTACTTTGCAGATAGAGAAAGGAGCTGTGTGTCCTAAAGATAGTGTAGTGGTTATGGTGAATGGCTTTGGTGGGGGCTCAGCTATTCAGCATTCCCACTCGCATTTTCCTCAGGGAATGCATTTTCTAGTTCTTAATTTTAATTTTAATTTTATTCCGTACGTTTTTTGGCTCTGCGTAACTTCTGCATACTTTCAGCTATTGAGACCATTTAACTTTTAAAATGTTCGTCTCATTCAGCTAACGATGGGACTTCTTCAAGTTTTTTTGTACTATTTATACTTTTTAAAATATTAAGCTTTTAGACACTTTTTTTTAACATTGAAGTCAATGAGAACATCCTTTTTCCTGCTTCAAAACACACGTTCTGCCAAAAGTTTCAGCTCCTTCATACTTTCACTTACAGACACCAAACAAACTTTAAAGCGGTCACAAAATATTCAGCTATCCAAACATGACTTTTCAGATTGATATCTTTTACGGTTTTTGTGAAAACGCAATTTACGTTTAGCGATTTTTTCAGAAAATGGAATCGGTTATAATGTAACCCTATGGAAGGGATTTAGAGTGTGTCATGTGACCTTTACAGTGGAGATCTTTGAAAACAAAAATTATCTTTAAAAAAAGGGCGAACAAATTGCTCTGACGCCCACAAGATCTACTTGTCATACACAATTTATATATCAAAACGTAGGTATGCTTGTCTGGTTTCAGGCAATGTGATCAGTTTTGTGATACGTATTTTAGTTTTAGTTCCAGGAGCTTCTAAAGGACAAGAGCGACAAAACCACTCTCATTGACCGTCCATGTTAAAAATTTCAAAAATTTTCCTGCAAAACACACAAAGACGCTCTTTTCTAAATTGCTGGCATGGCCACAATTTTAAGTTTATCAACATAAATTTCATATCGATGCGTTCACAAGGGCCGTGTCTTTCAAACGGTGAAGTCGCTGTATCGATCGCATGTACGGTTGTGGATTTATTACGTTTTGTTTGGAGGCGTAATTAATGTATTGGTCTGTGAATTAAAAGGCGTTTGTAATGGAATTTCTTTCCATAAATAGCTTTCTACCTCAGTGCAATATTCCTCCTCACTGACCTGGGGGGGGAGAAAACCTCCTGAGGGGGGAGGGGCGACCAGGAAGTCAGCATACTCTCTACTTTGCAGATAGAGAAAGGAGCTGTGTGTCCTAAAGATAGTGTAGTGGTTATGGTGAATGGCTTTGGTGCGGGCTCAGCAATTCAGCATTCCCACTCGCATTTTCCTCAGGGAATGCATTTTCTAGTTCTTCTTCTTAATTTTAATTTTAATTTTATTATTCCGTACGTTTTTTGGCTCTGCGTAACTTCTGCATACTTTGAGCTATTGAGACCATTCAACTTTTAAAATGTTCATCTCGTTCAGCTAACGATGGGACTTCTTCAAGTTTTTTTGTACTATTTATACTTTTTAAAATATTAAGCTTTTAGACACTTTTTTTTAACATTGAAGTCAATGAGAACATCCTTTTTCCTGCTTCAAAACACACGTTCTGCCAAAAGTTTCAGCTCCTTCATACTTTCACTTACAGACACCAAACAAACTTTAAAGCGGTCACAAAATATTCAGCTATCCAAACATGACTTTTTAGATTGATATCTTATACGGTTTTTGTGAAAACGCAATTTACGTTTAGTGATTTTTTTATCGGTTATAATGTAATCCTATGGAGCAGGTTTAGAGTGTGTCATGTGACCTTTAGAGTGGAGATCTTTGAAAACAAAAATTATCTTTAAAAAAAGGGCGAACAAATTGCTCTCACGCCCACAAGATCTACTTGTCATACACAATTTATATATCAAAACGTAGGTATGCTTGTCTGGTTTCAGGCAATGTGATCAGTTTTGTGATACGTATTTTAGTTTTAGTTCCAGGAGCTTCTAAAGGACAAGAGTGACAAAACCACTCTCATTGACCGTCCATGTTAAAAATTTAAAAAATTTTCCTGCAAAACACACAAAGACGCTCTTTTCTAAATCGCTGGCATGGCCACAATTTTAAGTTTATCAACATAAATTTCATATCGATGCGTTCACAAGGGCCGTGTCTTTCAAACGGTGAAGTCGCTGTATCGATCGCATGTACGGTTGTGGATTTATTACGTTTTGTTTGGAGGCGTAATTAATGTATTGGTCTGTGAATTAAAAGGCGTTTGTAATGGAATTTCTTTCCATAAATAGCTTTCTACCTCAGTGCAATATTCCTCCTCACTGACCTGGGGGGAGGGGAAACCTCTTGAGGGGGGAGGGGCGACCAGGAAGTCAGCATACTCTCTACTTTGCAGATAGAGAAAGGAGCTGTGTGTCCTAAAGATAGTGTAGTGGTTATGGTGAATGGCTTTGGTGCGGGCTCAGCAATTCAGCATTCCCACTCGCATTTTCCTCAGGGAATGCATTTTCTAGTTAGTGGGAATGCTTTAATAAGCATTCCCAGTATTGATATTCGTTTTTTATTATTCTTCTTCTTAATTTTAATTTTATTCCGTACGTTTTTTGGCTCTGCGTAACTTCTGCATACTTTCAGCTATTGAGACCATTTAACTTTTAAAATGTTCGTCTCATTCAGCTAACGATGGGACTTCTTCAAGTTTTTTTGTACTATTTATACTTTTTAAAATATTAAGCTTTTAGACACTTTTTTTTAACATTGAAGTCAATGAGAACATCCTTTTTCCTGCTTCAAAACACACGTTCTGCCAAAAGTTTCAGCTCCTTCATACTTTCACTTACAGACACCAAACAAACTTTAAAGCGGTCACAAAATATTCAGCTATCCAAACATGACTTTTCAGATTGATATCTTTTACGGTTTTTGTGAAAACGCAATTTACGTTTAGCGATTTTTTCAGAAAATGGAATCGGTTATAATGTAACCCTATGGAAGGGATTTAGAGTGTGTCATGTGACCTTTAGAGTGGAGATCTTTGAAAACAAAAATTATCTTTAAAAAAAGGGCGAACAAATTGCTCTCACGCCCACAAGATCTACTTGTCATACACAATTTATATATCAAAACGTAGGTATGCTTGTCTGGTTTCAGGCAATGTGATCAGTTTTGTGATACGTATTTTAGTTTTAGTTCCAGGAGCTTCTAAAGGACAAGAGCGACAAAACCACTCTCATTGACCGTCCATGTTAAAAAAAATTAAAATTTTCCTGCAAAACACACAAAGACGCTCTTTTCTAAATCGCTGGCATGGCCACAATTTTAAGTTTATCAACATAAATTTCATATCGATGCGTTCACAAGGGCCGTGTCTTTCAAACGGTGAAGTCGCTGTATCGATCGCATGTTCGGTTGTGGATTTATTACGTTTTGTTTGGAGGCGTAATTAATGTATTGGTCTGTGAATTAAAAGGCGTTTGTAATGGAATTTCTTTCCATAAATAGCTTTCTACCTCAGTGCAATATTCCTCCTCACTGACCTGGGGGGAGGGGAAACCTCTTGAGGGGGGAGGGGCGACCAGGAAGTCAGCATACTCTCTACTTTGCAGATAGAGAAAGGAGCTGTGTGTCCTAAAGATAGTGTAGTGGTTATGGTGAATGGCTTTGGTGCGGGCTCAGCAATTCAGCATTCCCACTCGCATTTTCCTCAGGGAATGCATTGTCTAGTTAGTGGGAATGCTTTCATAAGCATTCCCAGTATTGATATTCGTTTTTTATTATTCTTAATTTTAATTTTATTCCGTACGTTTTTTGGCTCTGCGTAACTCCTGCATACTTTCAGCTATTGAGACCATTCAACTTTTAAAATGTTCATCTCGTTCAGCTAACGATGGGACTTCTTCAAGTTTTTTTGTACTATTTATACTTTTTAAAATATTAAGCTTTTAGACACTTTTTTTTAACATTGAAGTCAATGAGAACATCCTTTTTCCTGCTTCAAAACACACGTTCTGCCAAAAGTTTCAGCTCCTTCATACTTTCACTTACAGACACCAAACAAACTTTAAAGCGGTCACAAAATATTCAGCTATCCAAACATGACTTTTCAGATTGATATCTTTTACGGTTTTTTGTGAAAACGCAATTTACGTTTAGCGATTTTTTCAGAAAATGGAATCGGTTATAATGTAACCCTATGGAAGGGATTTAGAGTGTGTCATGTGACCTTTACAGTGGAGATCTTTGAAAACAAAAATTATCTTTAAAAAAAGGGCGAACAAATTGCTCTCACGCCCACAAGATCTACTTGTCATACACAATTTATATATCAAAACGTAGGTATGCTTGTCTGGTTTCAGGCAATGTGATCAGTTTTGTGATACGTATTTTAGTTTTAGTTCCAGGAGCTTCTAAAGGACAAGAGTGACAAAACCACTCTCATTGACCGTCCATGTTAAAAATTTTAAAAATTTTCCTGCAAAACACACAAAGACGCTCTTTTCTAAATCGCTGGCATGGCCACAATTTTAAGTTTATCAACATAAATTTCATATCGATGCGTTCACAAGGGCCGCGTCTTTCAAACGGTGAAGTCGCTGTATCGATCGCATGTACGGTTGTGGATTTATTACGTTTTGTTTGGAGGCGTAATTAATGTATTGGTCTGTGAATTAAAAGGCGTTTGTAATGGAATTTCTTTCCATAAATAGCTTTCTACCTCAGTGCAATATTCCTCCTCACTGACCTGGGGGGAGGGGAAACCTCTTGAGGGGGGAGGGGCGACCAGGAAGTCAGCATACTCTCTACTTTGCAGATAGAGAAAGGAGCTGTGTGTCCTAAAGATAGTGTAGTGGTTATGGTGAATGGCTTTGGTGCGGGCTCAGCAATTCAGCATTCCCACTCGCATTTTCCTCAGGGAATGCATTTTCTAGTTCTTCTTAATTTTAATTTTAATTTTATTCCGTACGTTTTTTGGCTCTGCGTAACTTCTGCATACTTTGAGCTATTGAGACCATTTAACTTTTAAAATGTTCGTCTCATTCAGCTAACGATGGGACTTCTTCAAGTTTTTTTGTACTATTTATACTTTTTAAAATATTAAGCTTTTAGACACTTTTTTTTAACATTGAAGTCAATGAGAACATCCTTTTTCCTGCTTCAAAACACACGTTCTGCCAAAAGTTTCAGCTCCTTCATACTTTCACTTACAGACACCAAACAAACTTTAAAGCGGTCACAAAATATTCAGCTATCCAAACATGACTTTTCAGATTGATATCTTTTACGGTTTTTGTGAAAACGCAATTTACGTTTAGCGATTTTTTCAGAAATGGAATCGGTTATAATGTAACCCTATGGAAGGGATTTAGAGTGTGTCATGTGACCTTTAGAGTGGAGATCTTTGAAAACAAAAATTATCTTTAAAAAAAGGGCGAACAAATTGCTCTCACGCCCACAAGATCTACTTGTCATACACAATTTATATATCAAAACGTAGGTATGCTTGTCTGGTTTCAGGCAATGTGATCAGTTTTGTGATACGTATTTTAGTTTTAGTTCCAGGAGCTTCTAAAGGACAAGAGCGACAAAACCACTCTCATTGACCGTCCATGTTAAAAAAATTAAAATTTTCCTGCAAAACACACAAAGACGCTCTTTTCTAAATCGCTGGCATGGCCACAATTTTAAGTTTATCAACATAAATTTCATATCGATGCGTTCACAAGGGCCGTGTCTTTCAAACGGTGAAGTCGCTGTATCGATCGCATGTACGGTTGTGGATTTATTACGTTTTGTTTGGAGGCGTAATTAATGTATTGGTCTGTGAATTAAAAGGCGTTTGTAATGGAATTTCTTTCCATAAATAGCTTTCTACCTCAGTGCAATATTCCTCCTCACTGACCTGGGGGGAGGGGAAACCTCTTGAGGGGGGAGGGGCGACCAGGAAGTCAGCATACTCTCTACTTTGCAGATAGAGAAAGGAGCTGTGTGTCCTAAAGATAGTGTAGTGGTTATGGTGAATGGCTTTGGTGCGGGCTCAGCAATTCAGCATTCCCACTCGCATTTTCCTCAGGGAATGCATTGTCTAGTTAGTGGGAATGCTTTAATAAGCATTCCCAGTATTGATATTCGTTTTTTATTATTCTTCTTCTTAATTTTATTCCGTACGTTTTTTGGCTCTGCGTAACTTCTGCATACTTTCAGCTATTGAGACCATTTAACTTTTAAAATGTTCGTCTCATTCAGCTAACGATGGGACTTCTTCAAGTTTTTTTGTACTATTTATACTTTTTAAAATATTAAGCTTTTAGACACTTTTTTTTAACATTGAAGTCAATGAGAACATCCTTTTTCCTGCTTCAAAACACACGTTCTGCCAAAAGTTTCAGCTCCTTCATACTTTCACTTACAGACACCAAACAAACTTTAAAGCGGTCACAAAATATTCAGCTATCCAAACATGACTTTTTAGATTGATATCTTATACGGTTTTTGTGAAAACGCAATTTACGTTTAGTGATTTTTTTATCGGTTATAATGTAATCCTATGGAGCAGGTTTAGAGTGTGTCATGTGACCTTTAGAGTGGAGATCTTTGAAAACAAAAATTATCTTTAAAAAAAGGGCGAACAAATTGCTCTCACGCCCACAAGATCTACTTGTCATACACAATTTATATATCAAAACGTAGGTATGCTTGTCTGGTTTCAGGCAATGTGATCAGTTTTGTGATACGTATTTTAGTTTTAGTTCCAGGAGCTTCTAAAGGACAAGAGTGACAAAACCACTCTCATTGACCGTCCATGTTAAAAATTTAAACATTTTTCCTGCAAAACACACAAAGACGCTCTTTTCTAAATCGCTGGCATGGCCACAATTTTAAGTTTATCAACATAAATTTCATATCGATGCGTTCACAAGGGCCGTGTCTTTCAAACGGTGAAGTCGCTGTATCGATCGCATGTACGGTTGTGGATTTATTACGTTTTGTTTGGAGGCGTAATTAATGTATTGGTCTGTGAATTAAAAGGCGTTTGTAATGGAATTTCTTTCCATAAATAGCTTTCTACCTCAGTGCAATATTCCTCCTCACTGACCTGGGGGGAGGGGAAACCTCTTGAGGGGGGAGGGGCGACCAGGAAGTCAGCATACTCTCTACTTTGCAGATAGAGAAAGGAGCTGTGTGTCCTAAAGATAGTGTAGTGGTTATGGTGAATGGCTTTGGTGCGGGCTCAGCAATTCAGCATTCCCACTCGCATTTTCCTCAGGGAATGCATTGTCTAGTTCTTCTTAATTTAATTTAATTTTATTCCGTACGTTTTTTGGCTCTGCGTAACTTCTGCATACTTTGAGCTATTGAGACCATTTAACTTTTAAAATGTTCGTCTCATTCAGCTAACGATGGGACTTCTTCAAGTTTTTTTGTACTATTTATACTTTTTAAAATATTAAGCTTTTAGACACTTTTTTTTAACATTGAAGTCAATGAGAACATCCTTTTTCCTGCTTCAAAACACACGTTCTGCCAAAAGTTTCAGCTCCTTCATACTTTCACTTACAGACACCAAACAAACTTTAAAGCGGTCACAAAATATTCAGCTATCCAAACATGACTTTTCAGATTGATATCTTTTACGGTTTTTGTGAAAACGCAATTTACGTTTAGTGATTTTTTTATCGGTTATAATGTAATCCTATGGAGCAGGTTTAGAGTGTGTCATGTGACCTTTAGAGTGGAGATCTTTGAAAACAAAAATTATCTTTAAAAAAAGGGCGAACAAATTGCTCTCACGCCCACAAGATCTACTTGTCATACACAATTTATATATCAAAACGTAGGTATGCTTGTCTGGTTTCAGGCAATGTGATCAGTTTTGTGATACGTATTTTAGTTTTAGTTCCAGGAGCTTCTAAAGGACAAGAGTGACAAAACCACTCTCATTGACCGTCCATGTTAAAAATTTAAAAAATTTTCCTGCAAAACACACAAAGACGCTCTTTTCTAAATCGCTGGCATGGCCACAATTTTAAGTTTATCAACATAAATTTCATATCGATGCGTTCACAAGGGCCGTGTCTTTCAAACGGTGAAGTCGCTGTATCGATCGCATGTACGGTTGTGGATTTATTACGTTTTGTTTGGAGGCGTAATTAATGTATTGGTCTGTGAATTAAAAGGCGTTTGTAATGGAATTTCTTTCCATAAATAGCTTTCTACCTCAGTGCAATATTCCTCCTCACTGACCTGGGGGGAGGGGAAACCTCTTGAGGGGGGAGGGGCGACCAGGAAGTCAGCATACTCTCTACTTTGCAGATAGAGAAAGGAGCTGTGTGTCCTAAAGATAGTGTAGTGGTTATGGTGAATGGCTTTGGTGCGGGCTCAGCAATTCAGCATTCCCACTCGCATTTTCCTCAGGGAATGCATTTTCTAGTTCTTCTTCTTAATTTTAATTTTAATTTTATTCCGTTCCTTTTTTTGGCTCTGCGTAACTTCTGCATACTTTCAGCTATTGAGACCATTTAACTTTTAAAATGTTCGTCTCATTCAGCTAACGATGGGACTTCTTCAAGTTTTTTTGTACTATTTATACTTTTTAAAATATTAAGCTTTTAGACACTTTTTTTTAACATTGAAGTCAATGAGAACATCCTTTTTCCTGCTTCAAAACACACGTTCTGCCAAAAGTTTCAGCTCCTTCATACTTTCACTTACAGACACCAAACAAACTTTAAAGCGGTCACAAAATATTCAGCTATCCAAACATGACTTTTTAGATTGATATCTTATACGGTTTTTGTGAAAACGCAATTTACGTTTAGTGATTTTTTTATCGGTTATAATGTAATCCTATGGAGCAGGTTTAGAGTGTGTCATGTGACCTTTAGAGTGGAGATCTTTGAAAACAAAAATTATCTTTAAAAAAAGGGCGAACAAATTGCTCTCACGCCCACAAGATCTACTTGTCATACACAATTTATATATCAAAACGTAGGTATGCTTGTCTGGTTTCAGGCAATGTGATCAGTTTTGTGATACGTATTTTAGTTTTAGTTCCAGGAGCTTCTAAAGGACAAGAGTGACAAAACCACTCTCATTGACCGTCCATGTTAAAAATTTAAAAAATTTTCCTGCAAAACACACAAAGACGCTCTTTTCTAAATCGCTGGCATGGCCACAATTTTAAGTTTATCAACATAAATTTCATATCGATGCGTTCACAAGGGCCGTGTCTTTCAAACGGTGAAGTCGCTGTATCGATCGCATGTACGGTTGTGGATTTATTACGTTTTGTTTGGAGGCGTAATTAATGTATTGGTCTGTGAATTAAAAGGCGTTTGTAATGGCATTTCTTTCCATAAATAGCTTTCCTTACCTCAGTGCAATATTCCTCCTCACTGACCTGGGGGGAGGGGAAACCTCTTGAGGGGGGAGGGGCGACCAGGAAGTCAGGATACTCTCTACTTTGCAGATAGAGAAAGGAGCTGTGTGTCCTAAAGATAGTGTAGTGGTTATGGTGAATGGCTTTGGTGCGGGCTCAGCAATTCAGCATTCCCACTCGCATTTTCCTCAGGGAATGCATTTTCTAGTTCTTCTTCTTAATTTTAATTTTAATTTTATTCCGTACGTTTTTTGGCTCTGCGTAACTTCTGCATACTTTCAGCTATTGAGACCATTTAACTTTTAAAATGTTCGTCTCATTCAGCTAACGATGGGACTTCTTCAAGTTTTTTTGTACTATTTATACTTTTTAAAATATTAAGCTTTTAGACACTTTTTTTTAACATTGAAGTCAATGAGAACATCCTTTTTCCTGCTTCAAAACACACGTTCTGCCAAAAGTTTCAGCTCCTTCATACTTTCACTTACAGACACCAAACAAACTTTAAAGCGGTCACAAAATATTCAGCTATCCAAACATGACTTTTTAGATTGATATCTTATACGGTTTTTGTGAAAACGCAATTTACGTTTAGTGATTTTTTTATCGGTTATAATGTAATCCTATGGAGCAGGTTTAGAGTGTGTCATGTGACCTTTAGAGTGGAGATCTTTGAAAACAAAAATTATCTTTAAAAAAAGGGCGAACAAATTGCTCTCACGCCCACAAGATCTACTTGTCATACACAATTTATATATCAAAACGTAGGTATGCTTGTCTGGTTTCAGGCAATGTGATCAGTTTTGTGATACGTATTTTAGTTTTAGTTCCAGGAGCTTCTAAAGGACAAGAGTGACAAAACCACTCTCATTGACCGTCCATGTTAAAAATTTAAAAATTTTCCTGCAAAACACACAAAGATGCTCTTTTCTAAATCGCTGGCATGGCCACAATTTTAAGTTTATCAACATAAATTTCATATCGATGCGTTCACAAGGGCCGTGTCTTTCAAACGGTGAAGTCGCTGTATCGATCGCATGTACGGTTGTGGATTTATTACGTTTTGTTTGGAGGCGTAATTAATGTATTGGTCTGTGAATTAAAAGGCGTTTGTAATGGAATTTCTTTCCATAAATAGCTTTCTACCTCAGTGCAATATTCCTCCTCACTGACCTGGGGGGAGGGGAAACCTCTTGAGGGGGGAGGGGCGACCAGGAAGTCAGCATACTCTCTACTTTGCAGATAGAGAAAGGAGCTGTGTGTCCTAAAGATAGTGTAGTGGTTATGGTGAATGGCTTTGGTGCGGGCTCAGCAATTCAGCATTCCCACTCGCATTTTCCTCAGGGAATGCATTTTCTAGTTTTAATTTTAATTTTATTCCGTACGTTTTTTGGCTCTGCGTAACTTCTGCATACTTTGAGCTATTGAGACCATTTAACTTTTAAAATGTTCGTCTCATTCAGCTAACGATGGGACTTCTTCAAGTTTTTTTGTACTATTTATACTTTTTAAAATATTAAGCTTTTAGACACTTTTTTTTAACATTGAAGTCAATGAGAACATCCTTTTTCCTGCTTCAAAACACACGTTCTGCCAAAAGTTTCAGCTCCTTCATACTTTCACTTACAGACACCAAACAAACTTTAAAGCGGTCACAAAATATTCAGCTATCCAAACATGACTTTTCAGATTGATATCTTTTACGGTTTTTGTGAAAACGCAATTTACGTTTAGTGATTTTTTTATCGGTTATAATGTAATCCTATGGAGCAGGTTTAGAGTGTGTCATGTGACCTTTAGAGTGGAGATCTTTGAAAACAAAAATTATCTTTAAAAAAAGGGCGAACAAATTGCTCTCACGCCCACAAGATCTACTTGTCATACACAATTTATATATCAAAACGTAGGTATGCTTGTCTGGTTTCAGGCAATGTGATCAGTTTTGTGATACGTATTTTAGTTTTAGTTCCAGGAGCTTCTAAAGGACAAGAGTGACAAAACCACTCTCATTGACCGTCCATGTTAAAAATGTAAAAAATTTTCCTGCAAAACACACAAAGACGCTCTTTTCTAAATCGCTGGCATGGCCACAATTTTAAGTTTATCAACATAAATTTCATATCGATGCGTTCACAAGGGCCGTGTCTTTCAAACGGTGAAGTCGCTGTATCGATCGCATGTACGGTTGTGGATTTATTACGTTTTGTTTGGAGGCGTAATTAATGTATTGGTCTGTGAATTAAAAGGCGTTTGTAATGGAATTTCTTTCCATAAATAGCTTTCTACCTCAGTGCAATATTCCTCCTCACTGACCTGGGGGGAGGGGAAACCTCTTGAGGGGGGAGGGGCGACCAGGAAGTCAGCATACTCTCTACTTTGCAGATAGAGAAAGGAGCTGTGTGTCCTAAAGATAGTGTAGTGGTTATGGTGAATGGCTTTGGTGCGGGCTCAGCAATTCAGCATTCCCACTCGCATTTTCCTCAGGGAATGCATTTTCTAGTTCTTCTTCTTAATTAGTGGGAATGCTTTAATAAGCATTCCCAGTATTGATATTCGTTTTTTATTATTCTTCTTCTTAATTTTATTCCGTACGTTTTTTGGCTCTGCGTAACTTCTGCATACTTTCAGCTATTGAGACCATTTAACTTTTAAAATGTTCGTCTCATTCAGCTAACGATGGGACTTCTTCAAGTTTTTTTGTACTATTTATACTTTTTAAAATATTAAGCTTTTAGACACTTTTTTTTAACATTGAAGTCAATGAGAACATCCTTTTTCCTGCTTCAAAACACACGTTCTGCCAAAAGTTTCAGCTCCTTCATACTTTCACTTACAGACACCAAACAAACTTTAAAGCGGTCACAAAATATTCAGCTATCCAAACATGACTTTTTAGATTGATATCTTATACGGTTTTTGTGAAAACGCAATTTACGTTTAGTGATTTTTTTATCGGTTATAATGTAATCCTATGGAGCAGGTTTAGAGTGTGTCATGTGACCTTTAGAGTGGAGATCTTTGAAAACAAAAATTATCTTTAAAAAAAGGGCGAACAAATTGCTCTCACGCCCACAAGATCTACTTGTCATACACAATTTATATATCAAAACGTAGGTATGCTTGTCTGGTTTCAGGCAATGTGATCAGTTTTGTGATACGTATTTTAGTTTTAGTTCCAGGAGCTTCTAAAGGACAAGAGTGACAAAACCACTCTCATTGACCGTCCATGTTAAAAATTTTAAAAATTTTCCTGCAAAACACACAAAGACGCTCTTTTCTAAATCGCTGGCATGGCCACAATTTTAAGTTTATCAACATAAATTTCATATCGATGCGTTCACAAGGGCCGTGTCTTTCAAACGGTGAAGTCGCTGTATCGATCGCATGTACGGTTGTGGATTTATTACGTTTTGTTTGGAGGCGTAATTAATGTATTGGTCTGTGAATTAAAAGGCGTTTGTAATGGAATTTCTTTCCATAAATAGCTTTCTACCTCAGTGCAATATTCCTCCTCACTGACCTGGGGGGAGGGGAAACCTCTTGAGGGGGGAGGGGCGACCAGGAAGTCAGCATACTCTCTACTTTGCAGATAGAGAAAGGAGCTGTGTGTCCTAAAGATAGTGTAGTGGTTATGGTGAATGGCTTTGGTGCGGGCTCAGCAATTCAGCATTCCCACTCGCATTTTCCTCAGGGAATGCATTTTCTAGTTTTAATTTTAATTTTATTCCGTACGTTTTTTGGCTCTGCGTAACTTCTGCATACTTTCAGCTATTGAGACCATTTAACTTTTAAAATGTTCGTCTCATTCAGCTAACGATGGGACTTCTTCAAGTTTTTTTGTACTATTTATACTTTTTAAAATATTAAGCTTTTAGACACTTTTTTTAACATTGAAGTCAATGAGAACATCCTTTTTCCTGCTTCAAAACACACGTTCTGCCAAAAGTTTCAGCTCCTTCATACTTTCACTTACAGACACCAAACAAACTTTAAAGCGGTCACAAAATATTCAGCTATCCAAACATGACTTTTTAGATTGATATCTTATACGGTTTTTGTGAAAACGCAATTTACGTTTAGTGATTTTTTTATCGGTTATAATGTAATCCTATGGAGCAGGTTTAGAGTGTGTCATGTGACCTTTAGAGTGGAGATCTTTGAAAACAAAAATTATCTTTAAAAAAAGGGCGAACAAATTGCTCTCACGCCCACAAGATCTACTTGTCATACACAATTTATATATCAAAACGTAGGTATGCTTGTCTGGTTTCAGGCAATGTGATCAGTTTTGTGATACGTATTTTAGTTTTAGTTCCAGGAGCTTCTAAAGGACAAGAGTGACAAAACCACTCTCATTGACCGTCCATGTTAAAAATTTTAAAAATTTTCCTGCAAAACACACAAAGACGCTCTTTTCTAAATCGCTGGCATGGCCACAATTTTAAGTTTATCAACATAAATTTCATATCGATGCGTTCACAAGGGCCGTGTCTTTCAAACGGTGAAGTCGCTGTATCGATCGCATGTACGGTTGTGGATTTATTACGTTTTGTTTGGAGGCGTAATTAATGTATTGGTCTGTGAATTAAAAGGCGTTTGTAATGGAATTTCTTTCCATAAATAGCTTTCTACCTCAGTGCAATATTCCTCCTCACTGACCTGGGGGGAGGGGAAACCTATTGAGGGGGAGGGGCGACCAGGAAGTCAGGATACTCTCTACTTTGCAGATAGAGAAAGGAGCTGTGTGTCCTAAAGATAGTGTAGTGGTTATGGTGAATGGCTTTGGTGCGGGCTCAGCTATTCAGCATTCCCACTCGCATTTTCCTCAGGGAATGCATTTTCTAGTTCTTTTTATTCTTATCCTTTATTCCGTACGTTTTTTGGCTCTGCGTAACTTCTGCATACTTTGAGCTATTGAGACCATTCAACTATTAAAATGTTCGTCTCGTTCAGCTAACGATGGGACTTCTTCAAGTTTTTTTGTACTATTTATACTTTTTAAAATATTAAGCTTTTAGACACTTTTTTTTAACATTGAAGTCAATGAGAACATGCTTTTTACCGCTTCAAAACACACGTTCTGCCAAAAGTTTCAGCTCCTTCATACTTTCACTTACAGACATCAAACAAACTTTAAAGCGGTCACAAAATATTCAGCTATCCAAACATGACTTTTTAGATTGATATCTTTTACGGTTTTTGTGAAAACGCAATTTACGTTTAGTGATATTTTATCGGTTATAATGTAATCCTATGGAGCAGGTTTAGAGTGTGTCATGTGACCTCTAGAGTGCAGATCATCCACAAAAAATATGATCTTTAAAAAAAGGGGGAACAAATTGCTCTCACGCCCACAAGATCTACTTGTCATACACAATTTATATATCAAAACGTAGGTATGCTTGTCTGGTTTCAGGCAATGTGATCAGTTTTGTGATACGTATTTTAGTTTTAGTTCCAGGAGCTTCTAAAGGACAAGAGTCATGTTAAAAAGTCTAAAAAATGTTTCTGCAAAACACACAAAGACGCTCTTTTCTAAATCGCTGACATGGCCACATTTTTAAGTTCATCAGCATAAATTTCATATTGATGCGTTCACAAGGGCCGTGTCTTTCAAACGGTGAAGTCGCTGTATCGATCGCATGTACGGTTGTGGATTTATTACGTTTTGTTTGAAGGCTTCGATAACTGATTTTGTGTGTGGATGAAAGCGTTTCTAATGGTATTTTGATTCCCAAAATAGCTTTCTTTACCTCAGTGCAGTCCTCCTCCCCCACCTCATGTGGAGAAAGCCTCTTGAGGGGGGAGGGGCGACCAGTCAAGTCAGGACACTCTCTATATTGCAGATAGAGAAAGGAGCTGTGTGATATTAGGCTTTATAAGTACTGAAGGAACACTGCTTGTATGTCCTAAAGATAGTGTAGTGGTTATGGTGAATGGCTTTTGTGCGGGCTCAGCAATTCAGCTATTCAGCATTCCCACTCGCATTTTCCTCAGGAAATGCATTGTCTAGTTAGTGGGAATGCTTTAATAAGCATTCCCAGTATTGATATTCGTTTTTTATTATTCTTCTTCTTAATTAGTGGGAATGCTTTAATAAGCATTCCCAGTATTGATATTCGTTTTTTATTATTCTTCTTCTTAATTAGTGGGAATGCTTTAATAAGCATTCCCAGTATTGATATTCGTTTTTTATTATTCTTCTTCTTAATTTTATTCCGTACGTTTTTTGGCTCTGCGTAACTTCTGCATACTTTCAGCTATTGAGACCATTTAACTTTTAAAATGTTCGTCTCATTCAGCTAACGATGGGACTTCTTCAAGTTTTTTTGTACTATTTATACTTTTTAAAATATTAAGCTTTTAGACACTTTTTTTTAACATTGAAGTCAATGAGAACATCCTTTTTCCTGCTTCAAAACACACGTTCTGCCAAAAGTTTCAGCTCCTTCATACTTTCACTTACAGACACCAAACAAACTTTAAAGCGGTCACAAAATATTCAGCTATCCAAACATGACTTTTCAGATTGATATCTTTTACGGTTTTTGTGAAAACGCAATTTACGTTTAGCGATTTTTTCAGAAAATGGAATCGGTTATAATGTAACCCTATGGAAGGGATTTAGAGTGTGTCATGTGACCTTTAGAGTGGAGATCTTTGAAAACAAAAATTATCTTTAAAAAAAGGGCGAACAAATTGCTCTCACGCCCACAAGATCTACTTGTCATACACAATTTATATATCAAAACGTAGGTATGCTTGTCTGGTTTCAGGCAATGTGATCAGTTTTGTGATACGTATTTTAGTTTTAGTTCCAGGAGCTTCTAAAGGACAAGAGCGACAAAACCACTCTCATTGACCGTCCATGTTAAAAAAAATTAAAATTTTCCTGCAAAACACACAAAGACGCTCTTTTCTAAATCGCTGGCATGGCCACAATTTTAAGTTTATCAACATAAATTTCATATCGATGCGTTCACAAGGGCCGTGTCTTTCAAACGGTGAAGTCGCTGTATCGATCGCATGTACGGTTGTGGATTTATTACGTTTTGTTTGGAGGCATAATTAATGTATTGGTCTGTGAATTAAAAGGCGTTTGTAATGGAATTTCTTTCCATAAATAGCTTTCTACCTCAGTGCAATATTCCTCCTCACTGACCTGGGGGAGGGGAAACCTCTTGAGGGGGGAGGGGCGACCAGGAAGTCAGGATACTCTCTACTTTGCAGATAGAGAAAGGAGCTGTGTGTCCTAAAGATAGTGTAGTGGTTATGGTGAATGGCTTTGGTGCGGGCTCAGCAATTCAGCATTCCCACTCGCATTTTCCTCAGGGAATGCATTTTCTAGTTTTAATTTTAATTTTATTCCGTACGTTTTTTGGCTCTGCGTAACTTCTGCATACTTTCAGCTATTGAGACCATTTAACTTTTAAAATGTTCGTCTCATTCAGCTAACGATGGGACTTCTTCAAGTTTTTTTGTACTATTTATACTTTTTAAAATATTAAGCTTTTAGACACTTTTTTTTAACATTGAAGTCAATGAGAACATCCTTTTTCCTGCTTCAAAACACACGTTCTGCCAAAAGTTTCAGCTCCTTCATACTTTCACTTACAGACACCAAACAAACTTTAAAGCGGTCACAAAATATTCAGCTATCCAAACATGACTTTTTAGATTGATATCTTATACGGTTTTTGTGAAAACGCAATTTACGTTTAGTGATTTTTTTATCGGTTATAATGTAATCCTATGGAGCAGGTTTAGAGTGTGTCATGTGACCTTTAGAGTGGAGATCTTTGAAAACAAAAATTATCTTTAAAAAAAGGGCGAACAAATTGCTCTCACGCCCACAAGATCTACTTGTCATACACAATTTATATATCAAAACGTAGGTATGCTTGTCTGGTTTCAGGCAATGTGATCATTTTTGTGATACGTATTTTAGTTTTAGTTCCAGGAGCTTCTAAAAGACAAGAGTCATGTTAAAAAGTCTAAAAAATGTTTCTGCAAAACACACAAAGACGCTCTTTTCTAAATCGCTGACATGGCCACATTTTTAAGTTTATCAACATAAATTTCATATCGATGCGTTCACAAGGGCCGTGTCTTTCAAACGGTGAAGTCGCTGTATCGATCGCATGTACGGTTGTGGATTTATTACGTTTTGTTTGAAGGCTTCGATAACTGATTTTGTGTGTGGATGAAAGCGTTTCTAATGGTATTTTGATTCCCTAAATAGCTTTCTTTACCTCAGTGCAGTCCTCCTCCCCCACCTCATGTGGAGAAAGCCTCTTGAGGGGGGAGGGGCAACCAGGCAAGTCAGGACACTCTCTATATTGCAGATAGAGAAAGGAGCTGTGTGATATTAGGCTTTATAAGTACTGAAGGAACACTGCTTGTATGTCCTAAAGATAGTGTAGTGGTTATGGTGAATGGCTTTTGTGCGGGCTCAGCAATTCAGCTATTCAGCATTCCCACTCGCATTTTCCTCAGGAAATGCATTGTCTAGTTTTAATTTTAATTTTATTATTCCGTACGTTTTTTGGCTCTGCGTAACTTCTGCATACTTTGAGCTATTGAGACCATTCAACTATTAAAATGTTCGTCTCGTTCAGCTAACGATGGGACTTCTTCAAGTTTTTTTGTACTATTTATACTTTTTAAAATATTAAGCTTTTAGACACTTTTTTTTAACATTGAAGTCAAGGAGAACATGCTTTTTACCGCTTCAAAACACACGTTCTGCCAAAAGTTTCAGCTCCTTCATACTTTCACTTACAGACATCAAACAAACTTTAAAGCGGTCACAAAATATTCAGCTATCCAAACATGACTTTTTAGATTGATATCTTTTACGGTTTTTGTGAAAACGCAATTTACGTTTAGTGATATTTTATCGGTTATAATGTAATCCTATGGAGCAGGTTTAGAGTGTGTCATGTGACCTCTAGAGTGCAGATCATCCACAAAAAATATGATCTTTAAAAAAAGGGGGAACAAATTGCTCTCACGCCCACAAGATCTACTTGTCATACACAATTTATATATCAAAACGTAGGTATGCTTGTCTGGTTTCAGGCAATGTGATCAGTTTTGTGATACGTATTTTAGTTTTAGTTCCAGGAGCTTCTAAAGGACAAGAGTCATGTTAAAAAGTCTAAAAAATGTTTCTGCAAAACACACAAAGACGCTCTTTTCTAAATCGCTGACATGGCCACATTTTTAAGTTCATCAGCATAAATTTCATATTGATGCATTCACAAGGGCCGTGTCTTTCAAACGGTGAAGTCGCTGTATCGATCGCATGTACGGTTGTGGATTTATTACGTTTTGTTTGAAGGCTTCGATAACTGATTTTGTGTGTGGATGAAAGCGTTTCTAATGGTATTTTGATTCCCAAAATAGCTTTCTTTACCTCAGTGCAGTCCTCCTCCCCCACCTCATGTGGAGAAAGCCTCTTGAGGGGGGAGGGGCGACCAGTCAAGTCAGGACACTCTCTATATTGCAGATAGAGAAAGGAGCTGTGTGATATTAGGCTTTATAAGTACTGAAGGAACACTGCTTGTATGTCCTAAAGATAGTGTAGTGGTTATGGTGAATGGCTTTTGTGCGGGCTCAGCAATTCAGCTATTCAGAATTCCCACTCGCATTTTCCTCAGGAAATGCATTGTCTAGTTCTTCTTCTTAATTAGTGGGAATGCTTTAATAAGCATTCCCAGTATTGATATTCGTTTTTTATTAGTGGGAATGCTTTAATAAGCATTCCCAGTATTGATATTCGTTTTTTATTATTAGTGGGAATGCTTTAATAAGCATTCCCAGTATTGATATTCGTTTTTTATTATTCTTCTTCTTAATTTTATTCCGTACGTTTTTTGGCTCTGCGTAACTTCTGCATACTTTCAGCTATTGAGACCATTTAACTTTTAAAATGTTCGTCTCATTCAGCTAACGATGGGACTTCTTCAAGTTTTTTTGTACTATTTATACTTTTTAAAATATTAAGCTTTTAGACACTTTTTTTTAACATTGAAGTCAATGAGAACATCCTTTTTCCTGCTTCAAAACACACGTTCTGCCAAAAGTTTCAGCTCCTTCATACTTTCACTTACAGACACCAAACAAACTTTAAAGCGGTCACAAAATATTCAGCTATCCAAACATGACTTTTCAGATTGATATCTTTTACGGTTTTTGTGAAAACGCAATTTACGTTTAGTGATTTTTTTATCGGTTATAATGTAATCCTATGGAGCAGGTTTAGAGTGTGTCATGTGACCTTTAGAGTGGAGATCTTTGAAAACAAAAATTATCTTTAAAAAAAGGGCGAACAAATTGCTCTCACGCCCACAAGATCTACTTGTCATACACAATTTATATATCAAAACGTAGGTATGCTTGTCTGGTTTCAGGCAATGTGATCAGTTTTGTGATACGTATTTTAGTTTTAGTTCCAGGAGCTTCTAAAGGACAAGAGTGACAAAACCACTCTCATTGACCGTCCATGTTAAAAATTTAAAAAATTTTCCTGCAAAACACACAAAGACGCTCTTTTCTAAATCGCTGGCATGGCCACAATTTTAAGTTTATCAACATAAATTTCATATCGATGTGTTCACAAGGGCCGTGTCTTTCAAACGGTGAAGTCGCTGTATCGATCGCATGTACGGTTGTGGATTTATTACGTTTTGTTTGGAGGCGTAATTAATGTATTGGTCTGTGAATTAAAAGGCGTTTGTAATGGAATTTCTTTCCATAAATAGCTTTCCTTACCTCAGTGCAATATTCCTCCTCACTGACCTGGGGGGAGGGGAAACCTCTTGAGGGGGGAGGGGCGACCAGGAAGTCAGCATACTCTCTACTTTGCAGATAGAGAAAGGAGCTGTGTGTCCTAAAGATAGTGTAGTGGTTATGGTGAATGGCTTTGGTGCGGGCTCAGCAATTCAGCATTCCCACTCGCATTTTCCTCAGGGAATGCATTGTCTAGTTCTTCTTCTTAATTTTATTCCGTACGTTTTTTGGCTCTGCGTAACTTCTGCATACTTTCAGCTATTGAGACCATTTAACTTTTAAAATGTTCGTCTCATTCAGCTAACGATGGGACTTCTTCAAGTTTTTTTGTACTATTTATACTTTTTAAAATATTAAGCTTTTAGACACTTTTTTTTAACATTGAAGTCAATGAGAACATCCTTTTTCCTGCTTCAAAACACACGTTCTGCCAAAAGTTTCAGCTCCTTCATACTTTCACTTACAGACACCAAACAAACTTTAAAGCGGTCACAAAATATTCAGCTATCCAAACATGACTTTTCAGATTGATATCTTTTACGGTTTTTGTGAAAACGCAATTTACGTTTAGCGATTTTTTCAGAAAATGGAATCGGTTATAATGTAACCCTATGGAAGGGATTTAGAGTGTGTCATGTGACCTTTAGAGTGGAGATCTTTGAAAACAAAAATTATCTTTAAAAAAAGGGCGAACAAATTGCTCTCACGCCCACAAGATCTACTTGTCATACACAATTTATATATCAAAACGTAGGTATGCTTGTCTGGTTTCAGGCAATGTGATCAGTTTTGTGATACGTATTTTAGTTTTAGTTCCAGGAGCTTCTAAAGGACAAGAGCGACAAAACCACTCTCATTGACCGTCCATGTTAAAAAAATTTAAAATTTTCCTGCAAAACACACAAAGACGCTCTTTTCTAAATCGCTGGCATGGCCACAATTTTAAGTTTATCAACATAAATTTCATATCGATGCGTTCACAAGGGCCGTGTCTTTCAAACGGTGAAGTCGCTGTATCGATCGCATGTACGGTTGTGGATTTATTACGTTTTGTTTGGAGGCGTAATTAATGTATTGGTCTGTGAATTAAAAGGCGTTTGTAATGGAATTTCTTTCCATAAATAGCTTTCCTTACCTCAGTGCAATATTCCTCCTCACTGACCTGGGGGAGGGGAAACCTCTTGAGGGGGGAGGGGCGACCAGGAAGTCAGCATACTCTCTACTTTGCAGATAGAGAAAGGAGCTGTGTGTCCTAAAGATAGTGTAGTGGTTATGGTGAATGGCTTTGGTGCGGGCTCAGCAATTCAGCATTCCCACTCGCATTTTCCTCAGGGAATGCATTTTCTAGTTATTCTTCTTCTTCTTAATTTTAATTTTAATTTTATTATTAGTGGGAATGCTTTAATAAGCATTCCCAGTATTGATATTCGTTTTTTATTATTCTTAATTTTAATTTTATTCCGTACGTTTTTTGGCTCTGCGTAACTTCTGCATACTTTCAGCTATTGAGACCATTTAACTTTTAAAATGTTCGTCTCATTCAGCTAACGATGGGACTTCTTCAAGTTTTTTTGTACTATTTATACTTTTTAAAATATTAAGCTTTTAGACACTTTTTTTTAACATTGAAGTCAATGAGAACATCCTTTTTCCTGCTTCAAAACACACGTTCTGCCAAAAGTTTCAGCTCCTTCATACTTTCACTTACAGACACCAAACAAACTTTAAAGCGGTCACAAAATATTCAGCTATCCAAACATGACTTTTTAGATTGATATCTTATACGGTTTTTGTGAAAACGCAATTTACGTTTAGTGATTTTTTTATCGGTTATAATGTAATCCTATGGAGCAGGTTTAGAGTGTGTCATGTGACCTTTAGAGTGGAGATCTTTGAAAACAAAAATTATCTTTAAAAAAAGGGCGAACAAATTGCTCTCACGCCCACAAGATCTACTTGTCATACACAATTTATATATCAAAACGTAGGTATGCTTGTCTGGTTTCAGGCAATGTGATCAGTTTTGTGATACGTATTTTAGTTTTAGTTCCAGGAGCTTCTAAAGGACAAGAGTGACAAAACCACTCTCATTGACCGTCCATGTTAAAAATTTAAAAAATTTTCCTGCAAAACACACAAAGACGCTCTTTTCTAAATCGCTGGCATGGCCACAATTTTAAGTTTATCAACATAAATTTCATATCGATGCGTTCACAAGGGCCGTGTCTTTCAAACGGTGAAGTCGCTGTATCGATCGCATGTACGGTTGTGGATTTATTACGTTTTGTTTGGAGGCGTAATTAATGTATTGGTCTGTGAATTAAAAGGCGTTTGTAATGGTAATTCTTTCCATAAATAGCTTTCTACCTCAGTGCAATATTCCTCCTCACTGACCTGGGGGGAGGGGAAACCTCTTGAGGGGGGAGGGGCGACCAGGAAGTCAGCATACTCTCTACTTTGCAGATAGAGAAAGGAGCTGTGTGTCCTAAAGATAGTGTAGTGGTTATGGTGAATGGCTTTGGTGCGGGCTCAGCAATTCAGCATTCCCACTCGCATTTTCCTCAGGGAATGCATTTTCTAGTTCCGTACGTTTTTTGGCTCTGCGTAACTTCTGCATACTTTCAGCTATTGAGACCATTCAACTTTTAAAATGTTCATCTCGTTCAGCTAACGATGGGACTTCTTCAAGTTTTTTTGTACTATTTATACTTTTTAAAATATTAAGCTTTTAGACACTTTTTTTTAACATTGAAGTCAATGAGAACATCCTTTTTCCTGCTTCAAAACACACGTTCTGCCAAAAGTTTCAGCTCCTTCATACTTTCACTTACAGACACCAAACAAACTTTAAAGCGGTCACAAAATATTCAGCTATCCAAACATGACTTTTCAGATTGATATCTTTTACGGTTTTTGTGAAAACGCAATTTACGTTTAGCGATTTTTTCAGAAAATGGAATCGGTTATAATGTAACCCTATGGAAGGGATTTAGAGTGTGTCATGTGACCTTTACAGTGGAGATCTTTGAAAACAAAAATTATCTTTAAAAAAAGGGCGAACAAATTGCTCTCACGCCCACAAGATCTACTTGTCATACACAATTTATATATCAAAACGTAGGTATGCTTGTCTGGTTTCAGGCAATGTGATCAGTTTTGTGATACGTATTTTAGTTTTAGTTCCAGGAGCTTCTAAAGGACAAGAGCGACAAAACCACTCTCATTGACCGTCCATGTTAAAAATTTTAAAAATTTTCCTGCAAAACACACAAAGACGCTCTTTTCTAAATCGCTGGCATGGCCACAATTTTAAGTTTATCAACATAAATTTCATATCGATGCGTTCACAAGGGCCGTGTCTTTCAAACGGTGAAGTCGCTGTATCGATCGCATGTACGGTTGTGGATTTATTACGTTTTGTTTGGAGGCGTAATTAATGTATTGGTCTGTGAATTAAAAGGCGTTTGTAATGGTATTTCTTTCCATAAATAGCTTTCCTTACCTCAGTGCAATATTCCTCCTCACTGACCTGGGGGGGAGGGGAAACCTCTTGAGGGGGGAGGGGCGACCAGGAAGTCAGCATACTCTCTACTTTGCAGATAGAGAAAGGAGCTGTGTGTCCTAAAGATAGTGTAGTGGTTATGGTGAATGGCTTTGGTGCGGGCTCAGCAATTCAGCATTCCCACTCGCATTTTCCTCAGGGAATGCATTTTCTAGTTTAAATTTTAATTTTAATTTTATTCCGTACGTTTTTTGGCTCTGCGTAACTTCTGCATACTTTCAGCTATTGAGACCATTTACCTTTTAAAATGTTCGTCTCATTCAGCTAACGATGGGACTTCTTCAAGTTTTTTTGTACTATTTATACTTTTTAAAATATTAAGCTTTTAGACACTTTTTTTTAACATTGAAGTCAATGAGAACATCCTTTTTCCTGCTTCAAAACACACGTTCTGCCAAAAGTTTCAGCTCCTTCATACTTTCACTTACAGACACCAAACAAACTTTAAAGCGGTCACAAAATATTCAGCTATCCAAACATGACTTTTCAGATTGATATCTTTTACGGTTTTTGTGAAAACGCAATTTACGTTTAGCGATTTTTTCAGAAAATGGAATCGGTTATAATGTAACCCTATGGAAGGGATTTAGAGTGTGTCATGTGACCTTTACAGTGGAGATCTTTGAAAACAAAAATTATCTTTAAAAAAAGGGCGAACAAATTGCTCTCACGCCCACAAGATCTACTTGTCATACACAATTTATATATCAAAACGTAGGTATGCTTGTCTGGTTTCAGGCAATGTGATCAGTTTTGTGATACGTATTTTAGTTTTAGTTCCAGGAGCTTCTAAAGGACAAGAGCGACAAAACCACTCTCATTGACCGTCATGTTAAAAATTTAAAAAAATTTCCTGCAAAACACACAAAGACGCTCTTTTCTAAATCGCTGGCATGGCCACATTTTTAAGTTTATCAACATAAATTTCATATCGATGCGTTTACAAAAGCCTTGTGTTTCAAATGGTGTAGTCGCTGTATCGATCGCATGTACGGTTGTGGATTTATTACGTTTTGTTTGAAGGCTACGATAACTGATTTTGCGTGTGGATGAAAGCGTTTCTAATGGTATTTTGATTCCCTAAATAGCTTTCCTTACCTCAGTGCAGTCCTCCTCCCCCACCTCATGTGGAGAAAGCCTCTTGAGGGGGGAGGGGGGAGGGGCGACCAGGCAAGTCAAGACACTCTCTATATTGCAGATAGAGAAAGGAGCTGTGTGATATTAGGCTTTATAAGTACTGAAGGAACACTGCTTGTATGTCCTAAATATACTGTAGTGGTTATGGTGAATGGCTTTGGTGCGGGCTCAGCAATTCAGCATTCCCACTCGCATTTTCCTCAGGAAATGCATTGTCTAGTTTTAATTTTATTCCGTACGTTTTTTGGCTCTGCGTAACTTCTGCATACTTTCAGCTATTGAGACCATTCAACTATTAAAATGTTCATCTCGTTCAGCTAACGATGGGACTTCTTCAAGTTTTTTTGTACTATTTATACTTTTTAAAATATTAAGCTTTTAGACACTTTTTTTTAACATTGAAGTCAATGAGAACATCCTTTTTCCTGCTTCAAAACACACGTTTCCTCTCAAAAGTTTCAGCTCCTTCATACTTTCACTTACAGACACCAAACAAACTTTAAAGCGGTCACAAAATATTCAGCTATCCAAACATGACTTTTTAGATTGATATCTTTTACGGTTTTTGTGAAAACGCAATTTACGTTTAGTGATCTTTTCAGAAAATTTTATCGGTTATAATGTAATCCTATGGAGCAGGTTTAGAGTGTGTCATGTGACCTTTAGAGTGGAGATCATCCACAAAAAATATTATCTTTAAAAAAAGGGGGAACAAATTGCTCTCACGCCCACAAGATCTACTTGTCATACACAATTTATATATCAAAACGTAGGTATTGTTGTCTGGTTTCAGGCAATGTGATCAGTTTTGTGATATGTATTTTAGTTTTAGTTCCAGGAGCTTCTAAAGGACAAGTGCCTCAAAATCCCTCCCATTGACCGTCATGTTAAAAAGTCTAAAAAATGTTTCTGCAAAACACACAAAGACACTCTTTTCTAAATCGCTGACATGGCCACATTTTTAAGTTTATCAACATAAATTTCATATCGATGCGTTCACAAAAGCCTTGTGTTTCAAACGGTGTAGTCGCTGTATCGATCGCATGTACGGTTGTGGATTTATTAAGCTTTGTTTGAAGGCGTAATTCATGTATTTGGTCTGTGAATTAAAAGCGTTTGTAATGGTAATTCTTTCCATAAATTGCTTTCCTTACCTCAGTGCAATATTCCTCCTCACTGACCTGGGGGAGGGGGGAAACCTCTTGAGGGGGGGAGGGGCGACCAGGAAGTCAGGATACTTTCTACTTTGCAGATAGAGAAAGGAGCTGTGTGTCCTAAAGATAGTGTAGTGGTTATGGTGAATGGCTTTGGCGCGGGCTCAGCAATTCAGCATTCCCACGCATCGCATTTTCCTCAGGAAATGCATTGTCTAGTGGATTAAGCACATTCATCACGCTGGAACAGACAAAAAAGCATGAATCGTCTTTTACGAACAAGTAACCAGCTAAAAGCAGCCTCAAGGCGAATAGAACTTCCCCTTTAGAGTACCGTCGCTTTGTTCATCATTTTTCAAAAACGATGGTGTGTGGGCAACGTCGTTTTTTTAAAATGAAGTTGGAAAAACATTGTTTTTTTTCATGATAAAAAACGTTTTTTTTACAAGACAAAAAACGACCGTGTGTACGCGGCATTAGTGCGGGAAACATGCGCTTTTTCACATGCTGACTTTACCCCCCCCCCCCCAGGTACGAAATTTAAAGGAATATTTCACTTTTATTGTTTCACTTTAAGCATTATTAAATTCACTGCTCCCTAAAAAACGGCCGTTAAAAAATAAAAGAAGCATACATGTCCCCTGGGGCAGGAAAAAAAAGCAGCAAAAAAAAAGTAGAAGTGGTTTAAAGTGATTTGTAAACGATCCCCTAAAAACATGAAAACGCAAAACATTTTTGTATAGATATAAAAATACATTATAAATACCCTTTTTCCCTTTTTTATAAGTGATCACATTCCCTCTGTTCTTAGCTGTATATGAGCTGGGGGGAGGAGAAGCAGCAGCACACTGAGCTTCCCAGTGAATGGCTGTGCAGCTGGGGCGTGTCAGGGCAAGTGTGATCATTAAAGGAGAGTACACTGAGTTCCCAGCACAGCTAGAGATCTTACTATAGTGTGTTCTCCTGCTTAGTGTGGTCAGTTTTTAATAGGAAAGCAGAGTGACTGGCAGGAACACCATGGATTTCACATAAAGGAAGCAATACAAAGAGGACTGGATACTTTATCATACAAGTACATGGTACAGCAGGCACATATCAGAAATATATGAAGTGTTTGCGTAACAAACGTTTTAATCACTAATTTATATCAGGTAAGAATTTTGCACATGGGAATAGCAATTTACAGCAAGCGCACAATGCATAATTCTCTAGCACTTTATCCTGCTGGTCTGCAAATGAAACTTAATTAGTAAAATCTGTATATAATAAAAAAAAGGACGCTTTAATTTTACGTATTTGCAAACATAGTCAGAAGCTACAAACCACGCCACAATATTTTTGGAGTATCATTAAACGGGCATATATATATAAAATGCTTGTATGATGGAGTATCTGCCAGATCAACTTGTAAAATTTTAGCTTACCTGTCGTTTATGTGTTACCTTAGTCTTATGTTAGGCTAAGCAGATCTGACTGATCCTGCCTGGCTATACCCTCCCCTCTGCAAACTGACCACGATAATCATGGCTGCTGAGCCCTGACACAGTGGTCAGTTTGTGTGATTCCATCATCCACAGTCTGCTATCTGTATCCTGTGTCTTTCTCTCCCCCTCCTCCCCCCTCCGCTCTCTGCCTGTCTCTGCTCGTACCAGTGCCTACCTCCCCTCTGCTCCTGCTGCTCTCATATCTGCTATTAAATACTCCCACCAGCTCTGTACCATTATAACTGTCCCTGTGCCTGTGTTCTGTAACAAATCTGCTTGATTTTACCTATATGAGCTTGGCTCCTGGCGCTCAGCTGATTGTCGGCTCTCTCTTTCCTCTCTTCCTCTCCTCCCCAGCTGACATCAGAGGGAGGGCTCAGCCCCGCCCACTGCAGCTGTAAGCCAGAAAGAGAAGAGAGAGCCGACAGTCAGTTGAGCGCCGGAGCGGAGCTCATATATGTAAAATCGTGCAGATTTTTTACAGAACACAGGCACAGGGATAATTATTAGAATGGTACATGGGAGCATTTAATAGAAGTGGGTTAACAACCACTTTAACTGAAACCACAAGCAATGTTATAAGCCTCCCCAATGTCAAAAACCTACAGAACACTTTCCCTATGTTATGGAGCTGAGGCGAGAAGGTGTTGTTAGTCTAAATCAGAAGAGCAGCCTAGGGTGACAACATGGGCCCGGATTCAGGTAGATTTGCCCCTTTGTTACGGAGGCGAAGGGCAGCGTTTTTTGCCCGGCGCCCCCGCAAATTTCCTGCGCTACGCGCGATTCACGGAGCAGTAGCTCCGTAAATTGCGTGTGCGCTGTGTAAACTTGCCCTGCGTAAGGGCGCTTAATATAAATGATCCCATAGGGGGCGGGAATCATTTAAATTAGGCGCGCTCCTGCGCCGAGCGTAGAGCGCATGCTCCATCGGGAAACTTTCCCGACGTGCATTGCGGCAAATGACGTCGCAAGGACGTCATTTGCTTCAAAGTGAACGTGAATGGCGTCCAGCGCCATTCACGAATCACTTACGCAAATTACGTAAAATTCAAACGTCGCGACGCGGGAACGACGGGTATACTTTAGCATTGGCTGCCCCTGCTATTAGAAGGGGCAGCCTTACGCTAAACACGCCGTACGGAAACAACGTAAATTGCGTACGCAGGGCTCGCGTAATGTTGTGAATCGGCGTTAGTATGCAATTTGCATACTATACGCTGACCACAACGGGAACGCCCCCTAGCGGCCAACGCAAGAATGCAGCCTAAGATATGAAGGCATAAGGAGGCTTATGCCACGCATATCTTAGGCTGTAGTCGGCGTAATGAGCTCTCTGATTCAGGAGAACTCGTTACGCCGGGGCAAGTAAGCAATTGCGCTGTGTAACTATGGTTACGCAGACGCAATTGCTTCTTGAATCCGGGCCCTGGTCTTTCAAACATTATAACCATAAGACATAAATGTGTTATTTGTATGATCACCAGGTAAAAATAAAGAGAGAAAGCCTGAAAATACTAATGAAACCACCTCATCCAAGAACTGGTGCACTGCAATATATTACATTTTTTATTTTGGGTTTTAATATACTTTAATTTGTTCATTGCTAGTTATGATTAAAGTAAAATGGTAGCTCTTGTAAAACAGTTGTGATTCCAACCAGATCTTCAGGGTCTTGACTGGTTTGACAATGTCCTATTTTGGCTTTGAATTTAGCTGTGCAAGATAGACTTTATTTCTAGGCCCTTTGCCCAATGCTCCACAATATTTTGAACTCTAATCCCAATTTGTTTGTCTTTTGTTATTTGGCTTCTGATTCTAGTTGGCGCTACCATTCTTCATTGTATGTATCTAGTTGGCATGTTATTCTCTCTAGATTCAGCCATACAGTATCTCACATAAGTGAGTACAGCCCTCACCTTTTTGTAAATATTATATTATATCTTTTCATGTGACAACACTGAAGAAATGACACTTTCCCGTTCAGCGTTTTCCGCGTCGGTTATGCAAATTAGCTATTTCCGACGATCCACGAACGTATGCGCGGCTGTCGCATTGTTTTACGTCGTCTCTAGTCGGCTTTTTCCGGCCTATAGTTAAAGCTGGTGTTTTGCGGCGTATAGTTAGATTTGCCATGTTAAGTATGGCCGTCGTTCCCACGTTTAATTTGAATTATTTTTTTTTGTTTGCATAAGTCGTCCGTGAATCGGGATGGACGTAATTCACGTCTATGTTTAAAAAAATGACATCCTAGCGACGTCATTTAGCGCAATGCACAGCGGGAAATTTCAGGACGGCGCATGCGCAGTTCATTTGGCGCGGGGACGTGCTTCATTTAAATGAAACACGCCCCCTAATCGCCGATTTGAATTCCGCCGACAGAGATAGACTACGCCGCCGTAACTTACGGCGCAAAATCTTTAAGGATTCGATTTAAAGCCAGGTAAGGTACGGCGGCGTAGCGTATCTCTGATACGCTGCACGGGTGCAGATCTCTGTGGATCTGCCCCCAAGTATCTAGGTGTGACAATAATAATACTAGTGTATATGAGTGCATACTCATAAAGGGGCTTAAATGGTGAATGATAAGTGAAGAGAAAGTGTTATATGTGTGAATCTGTAGTTCATTTATCTATTTACTAAAAAAGGTAAAGTCACAAAGTGTGAACCGTAAAGTGGCAATAAATAAGTGTAGATACCTATGTATGTATTTAAATGTAAAAAAGAAAGAATATACAATGAAGGAATGAAAAAGATGAAAAAATATATACAAAACGGAAATGTAAATATAGATATGCATCCCATAATGTCTATTTCCTGCTGTTCGTATTTCATTTCCCACTGTTCACTCTTTATCGTAAAGATTAAATGCAACGATCGAATGAAAAAGAAAGGCCCGTAGACGTGGTGTATCCAGATTTTGCAAAGGCATTTTACTACAGTTCCAGACAAATGTTTACTGTACAAACAAGGTCTGTCAGCATGGACCAAAGGGCGAGTAGCTGGATTGAAAACTGGCTACAGGGGCGAGTTCAGAGGGAAGTGATAAATGGGTAGTACTCAGAATGGTCCAGTGTGAAAGTGGGGTGCCCCAGGGTTCTGTCCTGGGACAAATATTATTTAATGAATTCATAAATGATCTGGAAGGTGGGATAAACAGCTCAATCTCAGTATTTGCAGACAATATTAAGCTAAGCAGGGCAATAGCTTCTCCGCAGGATGTGGAAACCTTGCAAGAAGATCTAAACAACTTAATGGGGTGTGCAACTACATGGCAAATGAGGTTTAATGTAGAAAAATAAATAATGCATTTAGGTGGCAAAAACTTGAATGCAATCTACTCACTGGGGGGAGAACCTCTGGGGGGATCTAGGATGGAAAAGGACCTAGGGGTCCTAGTAGATGACAAGCTCAGCAAGCTGTTGCAAGCAAAGACAATAGAATATTGGCATGCATTAAAAGGGGGATTAAAGTGGTTGTAAACCCACATAGAAAAAAAAAAGACCTGCAAGACAAAGGCATAATGAGCTAGTATGCATAGCAACTATAAATGGAGAGTACACAAAATGGTCCAGTGTGGAAAGTGTATAGCATACTATCTCATTGTGTAATTCTCACCTTAGATCGAAGCCCCGCTGTGGTGCCCGTACACAGCACCGGCCGACGACATGGCTCCCTGAGTTACTTATTATAGGCTTACCTGTAGCAAAAAGTGGAGTGTAAGGGTTTACAACCACTTTAACTCCAGAGATAAAATGATAATTCTCCCAATCTACAAGACTCTGGTCCAGCCACACCTGGAGTATGCCATCCAGTTCTGGGCTTCAGTCCTCAGGAAAGATGTGCTGGAAATGGAGAGAGCACAGAGAAATTCAACAAAGTTAATAAAGGGACTAAAGGATCTTAGTTATGAGGAAAGGTTTTGAGCACTGAACTTATTCTCTCTGGAGATGAGATGCTTGAGAGGGGATACGATTTCAATGTACAAATACCATACTGGTTGAAAGGAATTTTAAACTCCAATCACCCTGGTTAATGCAGGCAGGCCACTGGGACCCTTGGATCCATGAGAGACCAAATGAGACACGGGAAACAGGCTTGAGTGTGTTCAAAGAAGGGAGGGGCTGTGTTTTAACGTATATGTTTCTAAAGGTTATACAAACTCAGTACTTCCTTGCAGGGCTTTTTTTCAGGGGGAACTTGGGGGAACTCAGTTCCACAACTTCTGGCTCAGACCCTTTGGTGCCGACTCACCACAATCACTTGTAAACACAGAAGTCTGGTTTCTGTGTTTACAAGTGACAGCTCTGCACTCTGTGTGTAACCCCCTGAACTCTGTATGTAATGCAATCCTGGTATTTAATGCCCCTTTAAGACCCTTCTACTGTTCGTGAAATATGAACGGGGTCGTGGTTGAGTTCCTTCACCTATTTTCTGAGAAAAAAAGCTCTGCTTCCTTGACATGATTTAAACTGCTGACTAAATAACAAGAAATAGCTGATGATTTGCTGACACAAGAGGCTGCCATGAATCAGCTTAACCACAGTCACTCACAGGGTGTATAGTTCTATGCAAACTGTTAGTTAAGCTGTTTATGTCAAAACAAATACATACATATAAAAGTTCATTTCTACTCCATCTAAAATGGAGTCAGTTATTTACACATTCTATTACACTGGTGACCCCACAATAGGGATAAAAAATTTCCGCAAAAGGGCATTTAAAAAGACGGAGTCCCCGTACACACTCGGCAGAATTCAGCTTCCGACCGAGTTTCTGGCTGAATTCTGCCGAGGAAACTGGTCGTGTGTACACTTTCGGCCGAGGAAGCCGACGAGGAGCTCGACGAGGAAATAGAGAACATGTTCTCTATTTCCTCGTTGTTCTATGGGAGCTCTCGTCCCGCCGAGCTCCTCGGCGGCTTCAGGGCTGAACTGGCCGAGGAACTCGATGTGTTTGGCACGTCGAGTTCCTCGGCCGTGTGTACGAGGCCTCACAGCCGTTCACTAAAATTAGAAGAAAAGCGATTTAACCACAAAATGCGTAGAGGGTTCTTTACTGTAATAGCGGTAAGAATGTGGAATTCTCTTTCACAAGCAGTTGTTTCAGCAGGGAGCATAGATCATTTAAAAAAACTATTAATTAGGCACCTAAACCATAACATACAGGGATATACAATGTAATATTGACATAAAAGCGCACACACACAGGTTGGACTTGATGGACTTGTGTCTTTTTTCAACCTCACCTACTATCAGGGCCGTTCGAAGACATTTGGGGGCCCCAAGCAAAAAAAAAATGACATTTCGAGTTGAGAAGCGGGGGGGGGGTTGTCTTACCTCTATCCTCCGCCCCACCTCACACGCACACGCCAGCATATGTTGGTTTTCGCACAGGGGCCCCAGCAGGGAGGGCCCTTACCACATCGCTGCGTCCTCCTGCAGTCCGGACGGCCGTGTACCATACCCGCGCGGTACAGGAGTTTCAGTTTGCTGTTCCCGGGGCCGGACTGTGAGGAAGTGAACACTCCGTGTGTGCACTTTCTGTTAGTCCGGCCGGGAACAGGAACCTGATTCTCCTGTTCCCTCGCGGTTATGGTACACGGCCGACCGGACTGCAAGAGGACGCAGCGGTGCAGCAAGGGCCCTCGTTGCTGGGGCCCCAGGCAAATGCCTCCTTTGCCTGTTGGGTTCCGACGGGCCTGCCTACTATGTAACATCGCTGGATAGAGATGGGGCTCAGGTAAGTAATTATGGGGTGCTGGGGAGGCTGCTGCACACAAAAGGTTTTTTATTTTAATGCATAGAATGCATTAAGATAAAAACCTTCTGGCTTTACAACTCCTTTAATGTTAATATTTTCCATGTTTAAGTTTTCAATTATAAAACACTTGTTTAAATTAGATTGATATTCTGCAGAGCACATACAAGTGCAGTAAAACAGTGGTACTGTATTACTGTATACCTATACAAGTTAAATAAGGTCACATTGCAATCATAAATGTAGACGGGCAGTGAACTTTGAACGAATGTTCTTTAAAAACAAGATACTAATGAATAAATGTGGACATATATGAAGTCCATGTTCACTAAATAAAAAAAAAGTTGAATCACATAATTGTGCAATGACACATTCTTTTAATATAATTTCAAAGCGCTCCTACATTTTTTAGGATGAAAACCTCTGACGTGAAATATGAACAAAGCATATCCCCCTAGTGTTTATTTGTCTCAGTTAAAAGCATGTCGTGTAATTTCTGTCTGCTGCTTCACCTCTACTATCAGCATAAATCACTTCTGACAATGTTTGACACCAAGAGAAAAATGGTGACAGGGGAGGGAGTTCCAGCAGATTGAAAGCCTCAGTTCTGTTTCTGTGAGCTGTGTAAAGGGGTGTGTGTCTCTTTCTTCCAATCAACACTCAGAACTCTCCTCACTGAGCTCTGCAGAGTGTAACTTTAGCTCCCATCACCTTTTTATTTCTGAATGCTCAGACAAGCTTTAAACAGATGTAGATAATAGAAGACCGCAGATAGACAGGTACAACTTGTTTAGGAGGATGTATTTTATCTTTGTACATCACCTGAAGATGGTTCCTTTCAGGGGCGGACTGACAACTCATGGGGCCCCCGGGCAATAGAAGATTATGGGGCCCCTCTGGCTTACAGATGGCCACCACGCCAGGAGGCAGTGCAGAGGCAGGGCAGCTAAAATCTTGGGATATTCACATTAAAAGCATGTCAGTTTCGGAAATATCAGGGACAGATCTAAAAAAAACACAGATTTGTACATACTGTCCCTGGTTTTACTGAGCCTGGCAACCCTGATGGGGCCCCCTAGTGGCATGGGGCCCTCGGGCAGTGCCCGAGTGACTCAATGGTCAGTCCGCCCCTGGTTCCTTCACTGGGTATATACAATGATTTACAACCACTTAATAGAAGTATGGTCAAGCTTTTTTGGCCCTACTTCTCATACGGATTTGTTTTGCACTCCTGTGACCTGTTTAAAGCCAAAAGCAGGCCAAAGCTCTTGATGAGTGCCTGTCACTGCTCCATCAGTCCTATAATTCCCCACGGCACCAGAAGGGCGGCAAGGGTAGTGAGGGGGGAGTCAGAGAATGAAAATTTAAGGAAAGCAGGAGCCTGCAGCACAAGGGACACATCTGAGGCCCCGTACACATGTCCGAGAAACTTGACGAGCAAAACACATCGTTTTGCTCGTCGAGGATCTTCGGCGAGCCAAGTTTTCCCGTTGACTAACAAGGAATTAGAGAACATGTTCTCTATTTGGCCCGACGAGATCCTCGTCGGTTTCCTCGGCCGAAAGTGTACACACGGCCGGGTTTCTCGGCAGAATACGGCTCCGATCCAGTTTCTGGCTGAATTCTGCCGAGAAACTTGGTCGTGTGTACGGGGCCTTATAGTATTTAATGTCCCTTACGCTGATTTTTTTTTTATTATTATTTAATCTTTTTCAGTTTAATATAGGCTACAATATAGGCTACACTCATCTTGCACTGTCCAGATGAGATAATCTTATCCATGCAGATGGTTTCTTACAGCAAACCACATGACAGATGGCCTCAACTATCCACATTTACAGTGTATAGTGATAGGCCGCGTACACAAAAATTTTAGAACTTGCTTTAAAATTGAACTGATGGACGCCTAACCGATAGGTCAAAACCGATGGTTAGTATGCAAAAGCATCGGTTAAAAACCCGCGCATGCTCAGAATCAAGTTGACGCATGCTTGGAAGCACTGAACTTCATTTTTCTCTGCACGTCGTTGTGTTTTACGTCACCGCGTTGGACTCGATCAGTTTTTTAACTGATGGTGTGTAGGCACATCAGACCATCAGTCAGCTTCATCGGCTAACCGTTAACCTTCGAACCGTTCTCATCGGATGGACCGACCGTGTGTACGCGGCCATACAGAGGCCATACATGCACCTGTCTAATTTTGTTTTGATGCATATTGCGCATTTTCTGTTAATCCAATAAACCTCATTTCACTATTGAAATATTACTGTGTCCTTCAGTTATTTGATATATTAAAATGAAATTGCTGATCCAAACACCCAAATATTTATAAATGACAATCGGGACTGCTCTACAGTTCTTTAGTCCCACTGTCCAGGAGTGTAGACAGGGTGTTTGCCCACAGACAGGTCAGGAGTTTGGGATTCTGTATTTTGAATAGCAAACCCTGTATGATGCCATATGTAAAAGATTTTCTCTCATTTATGTGTCCAGAACTGAAGGAAAAAAATCTCCCTCAAAAATCTCCCCAATGGGACAAAGACAGCAAAAAAATGGCCCTAGCCATTCTCTATTCCTGCTCTTACTATTCCAAAGGTGGCTTAAAACATTTATATAAAAGTACCAAACCGCTGATGTTCTTTGAACTGAAATTTTTTTTTTAACATAAAATACAGAATGCATTCCAAAAAGTCAAAGTTAACAGCAATCCCACGCAAAATGGTTATCACTTGAACTAAACCTTAACCCCAGTGCTGAAAACAGTCAATATTTGATCTCTCGTTTAAATTTACACAAGGGACATTTTAAATAAATTTGTATTAACTTAATTGCAATAGAATGTATTTTTTGCAAATAAAAAGGGACATTTTTTGTCCTAAAACAGACTTACTGAAATCATAATAAAATAATCCCAAAGCACACATTTTTAGTTGTGCTTATGGTAAAAGTATAGCTAATGTGGAGAGTTCTATACTATTGTTTTCAATGGTACAGTCCAGATCTGTGTACTTTGGTACACTCCATCTTTGAAAAAATCCTGGATGCTGCAGTTTTTGGCTTTCTCACCTTATAGTACATAAAGGGTAGTACACAGAAAATGCCCATAAAATACATAACCTTCATTTTTTTACACATGCAGTTCTTTACTATCTACCAATTGGCTATGCGAGACGGGGGGAAATCTAGTGTAGCACTGTCCCCATAGGGCTTGCTGAGTGTTGACTTCATAGGCCTATCTTTGGTTACCTGCAGCTGGTTGCTAATAGAGATGGCCTGGCGGTTCGCCCGTCGGTCGTTGCTCGTTCGCGGGCCGCCGAACAGGCGGACATCTGGCGATATTTGCAGCGGTCCGCCATTTTACATTGAGAAAAACTATGACCCATGACACATCCATCAGGTGGTACAGGACAGCCAATTGAGACATTTCAGCACATGGACATACCCAGTACCTTATAAATAGACCTGTTCTGGTGGCCATTTTACATTCTGCTTTTTGTCAGTGTAGGGAGAGATTGCTGTTTGGAGCAGGGACAGGCTGTATTGAATCAAATAGCTATCTAAAAGGTCCACAAACGTCCTTTTAAGGACTGGTATAGGTGTACTATTTGGTGTGCAGTATATAGGGGTGTAATACACTTATATAATTTTTGTCAGTGTAGGGACAGGTTGCTGTGTGCAGAGCAGGGACAGACTGTAGTGACACAAATTGTTACCTGACAGGTCCACAAAAGTCCTTTCAAGGACTGGTATAGGTGTTCTACTTGCTGTGCAGTCAGGGCCGCCATCAGGGGGGTACAGGCAGTACACCTGTAAGGGGCCCAGAGGTCCCCAGGGGCCCAGATTACAACCCTCTTTTTTTTAATTTATTTTTATAAAAAAAAAAAAAAAAATTTAATATATTTTTATTTTATTTTTTATTAAAGCGCCAATTTTTTTTTTTTTAGAGGTCCGGAGGTCCCCAGGGCCCCGGATGGCCATCCTCCCTTTTTTTTATGTATTTTTTTATAAAAAAAAAATATTTGTTTGTTATATATTTTTATTTTATTTTTTATTAAAGGGACATTTTTTTTTTTTTTTTTTGTTAGGGGTCCAGAGGTCCCCAATGGCCCGGAGATATATTTTATATTTTTTTATTTCTTTTATTTTTTATATATATAATATTATTATTATTATTATTAATAAAGGGCCCAGAGGCCCCCAGGGCCCCGGATGGCAACCACCCTTTTTTTTATAAAAAAATGAAATTTTTTTATATTATTTTTTCTTTCTTTTTATTTCTTTTTTTAATATATATATATATTTTTTATTAATGGGCTCAGAGGTCCCCATGTGGCAAACATTTTTTTTTTAAATGTTTATTTTTTCATTTATATATTTTTTATTTTTTATTAAAGGGCCCAGAGGTCCCGAGGGCCCCAGATGGCAACCCCCCTTTTTAAAAAAAAAAAATAAACATATATTTTTTATTTCTTTTTTTATTTTTATTAAAGGGCCCAGCAGTCCGAATGGCTACCCCCCCCCCCCCCCTTTTATCATATACATTTTTCTTTATTCTTTTTTTGTAAAGGGGCCCCCGCTTCTTTCTTAATTCACGGCAGCCCCCCCCCGCTTCTCAATTTCAGGTGGCAGCACCCCCCCCCCCCCCCCGGTGCTCCAGGGAGCCCATGCCTGAAGCTGTGTAAGGGGCCCCATAATTCCTGATGGCAGCCCTGTGTGCAGTATATAGGGGTGTAATACACTCATATACTTTTTGTCAGTGTAGGGACAGGTTGCTGTGTGCAGAGCAGGGACAGACTGTAGTGACACAAATCGTTACCTAACAGGTCCACAAAAGTCCTTTCAAGGACTGGTGTAGGTGTACTACTTGTTGTGCAGTATGTAGGGGTGTAATACACTCATATACTTTTTGTCAGCGTAGGGACAGGTTGCTGTGTGCAGAGCAGGGACAGACTGAAGTGACCAGGAAGAGGAGGTAGCAACAACCGGCACTCAGCAGTCTGACGACAGTACCCAGATCAGCCCAAGGAGGTTGGTGCCCGCTGTTGCTGCCTACTCCAAGATCTCTATTGTTAGTGATGGGGAAGGTGACGTCGATGATGACGTGTCTACAGACGTCACGTGGGTGCCCACAAGAGAGGAAGAGGAGGGGTGTTCAGAGGGAGAGATGCACCAGCAGATAGGAAGGAGAAGTAGGCCGAACTTACATTGCACAGGAGGGACAAACCAGACTCCTAATGTATCAGGAGCGAGCCATCAACCATGTACGGTCACATCTGGCGCTCCCAGGACGCCGGCCCATGGCTCTGCAGTGTGGGCTTTTTTTAACGTGTCCGCTGCACACAATAGTGCATGGCACACGTCCTGAACTTGGTCGTGCAGCAATTTGTTGCCAAATACCCTGGGGTCCAGGACGTCTTGCATCTTGCGGCAGGCCAGGAAAATCTCGGCCCATTTCAGAAGATCTTACACGGCCATGGCTCGCCTTGCTGACATTCAGCGGCGACTCAACCTGCCCGTCAGACGTCTTATTTGTGACTGCCGACGCTATGGAACTCAACCTTGTATATGCTCGATAGGCTGCTCCAGCAGAAACGTGCAGTTAACGACTACCTGCACAAACTCTGCGGCAGGACAGGTTCTGGGGAGCTTGTTTTTTTTTCACCGCGCCAGTGGCTGCTCATGCGCGACTCATGCAGACTTCTGCGGCCATTTGATGAGATCACCAAACTGGTCAGTCGCAGCCAGGGCGCCATCAGTGACATCGTACCTTACGCCTTCTTTCTGGAGCGTGCATTGCGTCGTGCCATTGATCAAGCCGATCAGGAGCAGGAGCAGGAAGATGAGGAAGTCGTAATGCTGGATGAATTCCCTGGGGGGGGGCTACTCCACCTGAGACAAGTCAACAACGGGAGTCTGAAGAGGAGTCAGAGGAGGATAGTGCCGGGGCGGAGGAGGAGGAGCAAGAAGAGAATGCTTTAAACCTTTCTGGGATCCCTGGTGTTGTCCGTGGATGGGGGGAGGAGAACAAGGACGACATTATCCTGGATGATGAGCAGGAGCCATGCCACTACAGCACTTCCAGTTTAGTGCAAATGGGGGCCTTCATGCTCCAGTGTTTTAAGAGGGACCCCCGTATAAAAAGCATAAAGGGCAAGGACCAGTACTGGGTGGCAACGTACTTAGACCGCTGGTACAAATAAAATTTTTTACCACCATCACAGAGGGCTATCAGAATGCAGCATTTTTCGGCCTTGCTTCGAGAAATGCTGCATTCTGCTTTTGCGTGCGTTGGCAGATGTCATAAAGATCCTGCCAGAAACAGGTGCCTCAGACTCTGCGGTTCCCAATCACGGCTGCAACCGCGCATGCGTGTGAGTGTGTGTGCGCGTGTACACACCCCTGTTGGAGCCAGGCGGGTTATTTAAGCGTTTGTGTATCTGAAACCTGATCTGTGACTTGACCTGTGAAAGACCCCGGCTTACCTGCACCTGATCCTTGGCCTGTTCTGACTACCCTTCTGTCTGTACCTCTGTACCTCGCCGACCGCCCGATAACCGACCCGGACTGTCTGACCATCCAGTCTGCTGAACAGTTCCTGTCTGTTCCTAGTTCCAGTCCAGTCTGCTGAACGGTTCCAGTCTGTTCCTAGTTCCAGTACAGCTGAACGGTTACAGTCTGTTCCTAGTTCCAGTCCAGCTGAACGGTTCCAGTCTGTTCCTAGTTCCAGTCCAGTCTGCTGAACGATTCCTGTCTGTCCTGGTTCCAGTCCAAGCTGTTCCAGTCTGCTGAATTGAGCCTGTTTGTTCCTGGTTCCGGTCCAGTGATCCAACTCCTATCTGCCTAACCTGTCAGCTGCTTCAGCTTCCCAGTTCCTGAGGAGTTCCTGAACGTCCGGATTACCTCTACCTCTGTTGATCCTGCCAGGCACTCGTACCACTCCTCACTCCTGCGCCTCCTGTTACTTTACCAGGGACAGAGAGTAGGAGCCGTAAGGGAGGCCTCCCTCTGCTATATCAGGCTCACCACCATCAGGTACGTGATAGCAGAGGAATTTCCACTCATAGAGAAACCGTTTCGGGTACCAATCCAACAGCGCCTGCAAGAAGAGGGCGGTTTAAAGATGTGTTGGTCACTAATGATATGAGATCATTCATTCTTTCAGCCGACCCATCGACAGCTGTCTTCCGGATCCAGCATCAGGAAACGCCTAGACCGTCAGGTGTCCGACTACATCGGGTTAACGGCCGATGTGGACGCACTGAGAAGTGATGATCCCCTGGACTACTGGGTGGGCAGGCTTGACCCCTGGCCAGAGCTTGCACAATTTGCAATGGAACTGTTGGCTTGCCCCTCATCCAGTGTCCTGTCCGAAAGGACATTCAGCGCAGCAGGGGGGGTCGTGACCGATAAGCGCACTCGCCTAGCTCACAACAGTGTTGACTACCTCACATTTATAAAAATGAATGAGGCATGGATCTCGGAGGAATTCAACAGATGTGACCAGTTGACCATGTTTGATTCAAATTCAGGTGAGCGCCTGTGGGCTAATTTTTGGGGCCTGTACTGGCCGGCACTCAATTTTGTATCCGGTGAATAGCTTAATTTACCTCCAGCCACAGAATACAAAGTTGTTTGCTGTCAGGTGAACGCCTGTGGCCGTGGGCACATTTTTGGGGCCTGTAATGGCCGACACTTACTTCTGTATCCGGTGAATGCCTAATGTACCACCAGCCAGAGAAAACAATGGCCCAGATTCTTAAAGGACTTACGACGGTGCAGCGCCATGTACGCCGTCGTAAGTCCTAATCCGACCTGTCGTATCTATGCGTCTGATTCTTAGAATCAGTTACGCATAGATATCCATTAGATCCGACAGGCGTAAGTCTCTTACGCCATCGGATCTTAACTGCATTTTTTTTTTGCCCGCTAGGTGGCGCTTCCATCGAATTCCGCGTTGAGTATGCAAATTAGCTAGATACGCGAATTCCCAAACGTACGCGCGGCCGACGCAGTAAAGTTACAACGTTTACGTTAGGCTTTTCCCGGCGTATAGTTGCCCCTGCTATATGAGGCGCAGCCAAGGTTAAGTATGGCCGTCGTTCCCGCGTCGAAATTTGAAAAAGTTACGTCGTTTGCGTAAGTCGTCCGTGAATGGGGCTGGACGTCATTTACGTTCACGTCGAAACCAATGACGTCCTTGCGGCGTACTTTGGAGCAATGCACACTGGGAAATTCCTCGGACGGCGCATGCGCCGTTCCGCAAAAACGTCAATCACGTTGGGTCACAGTAGTTTAACATAAAACACGCCCCCCCTTCCACATTTGAATTAGGCGGGCTTACGCCGGCCGATTTACGCTACGCCGCCGCAACTTACGGAGCAAGTGCTTTGAGAATACAGCACTTGCCCGTGTAAGTTGCGGCGGCGTAACTTAAATCGGATACGTTACGCCGCCGCAGAGATATGCCGATGTACAAGAATCTGTGCCAAAGTTGTTTTCTGTCAGGTGAACACCTGTGGCTGTGGGCTAATTTTTGGGGCCTGTAATGGCCGACACTTACTTCTGTATCCGGTGAATGCCTAATGTACCACCAGCCAGGCAGCCACAGAATACAAAGTTGTTTGCTGTCAGGTGAACGCCTGTGGCCGTGGGCTAATTTTTGGGGCCTGTAATGGCCCATACTTACTTCTGTATCCGGTGAATGCCTATTGTACAACCAGCCACAGAATACAAAGTTGTTTGCTGTCAGGTGAACGCCTGTGGCCGTGGGCTAATTTTTGGGGCCTGTAATTGTCAACACTTACTTCTGTATCCAGTGAATGCCTATTGTACACACAGCCATGGAATACAAAGTTGTTTGCTGTCAGGTGAACGCCTGTCAGCTAATTTTTGGGGCCTGTAATGGCCGATACTTACTTCTGTATCCAGTGAATAGCTTAATGTACCTACAGCCACAGAATATAAAGTTATTTGCTGTCGGCAAATTTTTGGGGCCTGTAATGGCCGGCACTTACTTATGTATCCGGTTTTTCACTTAATACTTCTGGTAGGTCAGTGTTCATGTTGTGGGACTATTTGTGCACAGCTAGTAAGTATTTTGTGGCTTTAAATATGACCTGCAGGTTTTTAATATTCGCCTGCCATTAAAGTCAATGGGGCCTACGGCAAACTTGCGGTTCGTGGACATTTGCGAAAGATTGCGGTTAGCGTTCCCGAAACGTCCCGTCAGATGTTCGTCCATCACTAGTTGCTAATTGTTCCCACTTAGTAGTTGAGGGGTTTCACTTTGTTGCTGAGGGTTTACCACTTGGTTGCTGAGGGTTTCCCGCTTGGTTTAGGGTTGCCACTTTTTCTTCAAGCCAAACCTGAACACTTTAGCGGCACACTATGGGATAATAGACCTGGGACATGTGCTCCAAAGAGAATAGTAATGTGGGGTGCATAGTGCTCCCTCACCCTCCAATAAGGTCTTGTTCAAAGCTACATTCCTGAAACCTGGACACATGATTCAAAACCTGGACTGTCCGGGTGAATCCCGTACAGGTGGCAACCCTAGCTTGGTTACTAGGAGCTCCCATTCGCCCCACACTTACTCCCACTTGCTCGTTACTCAATCACTCAGGGTATTTGTGTTTTTGTATCTTATTTTAGAATTTGGATGGGAGAAGGGATGAGTTGGATACTCTAACTTGAACTATTCACAAAGGAAAAGGACAACTCTCACTTGACCTCTCCGGATTATTAGCAGAAGCAGTCACACTGCTTTAACCATACAGCCACAAGTCTTGTGCTCAATAGAAGCAGACTTGATGCACTACATTATTTTCAGAACACTCTCTAGCATCCCCTTTATTGATTCTTCTAGCTGAAGGGGGTGGCCCTCACTCCACAGGCCCCAAGGACACTGATCTGTACTCAAAGTAGGTAGAATCAGATCCTTCTTGGTGTCTCCCTTCCAGTCAGCTCTGCAGGACCTCTGGGTTTAGCTTCTCTCTCTCCAGGCCCCTGGGTCGACCACCCAGGGCCACAAGGAGGAGAGGGTCCCCGGCTCAACTTACTCTGAGCACATGTACTCTGGCTTTATATACAGTATCACTTTTCCTCTGCCAATTGCGAGGGCTGTAACAAAGCTTGTGCACTCACTTGTCAGGTACCTTCCCCACTGTCCAATATGTCTGCCTATTGGACCAGCGAGGGACAGTCAGAACAAGCTGAGCTGCACCTGAGTACAATGAGCAGACTCAACAACCCAACAAATAGATCCTGCTGCCTGATAGGCAGAGAGCACCTGACCATCTTTCTGGTAAGCAGAAAGACCAAAAACTATACTCTCTTCTAGCACCTACCTAGGAGTGTGCTACACTAGCAATGTTCAAAAAACAAACAGTTCCACCTTCAGGGCCTGTGCAAAACATTTAGATTTGCCTGTACTAGACAGCCTGTCTTAGCGCAGTTCCAATACAAAGACAACTCGCTTTGTTTGCAATGTGGTCAGTTCATACCACTTTGGGCTGCAAATAAGTACTAAATACAGTACAGTGAGTTGTGACTCAAACTATTAAATCCCAACACTGAAACCCAACAGAACTTTCACCTGTATCATTTCTATAAAGTTCTTACAAAAAATGAAAACAATTTGAGGCAAACAGCCCCCTTATTCCACAGCCCCCTTCCCACAAGCAAAATCTCCATGTACATCTAAACCACTTCAGCCCCGGAGGATTTGGCTGCCAAATGACCAGGCCACTTTTTGCGATTCAAAACTGCGTCGTTTTAAAAGACAATTGCGCGGTTTGTGTGACGTGGCTCCCAAACAAAATTGACGTCCTTTTTTTCTCACAAATAGAGCTTTCTTTTGGTGGTATTTGATCACCTCTGCGTTTTTCTTTTTTTTTTTGCGCGCTATAAACCAAAAAAGCGTAAATTTTAAAAAAAAAACAATATTTTGTACTTTTTGCTATAATAAATATCCCCAATTTTTTTTTTAAAAAAAAGCTAATTTATTCTCAGTTTAGGTAAGTATTTATCTACATATTTTTAGTAAAAAAAATCCCAATAAGCGTAAATTGATTTGTTTGTGCAAAAGGTATAGCATCTACAACATAGGGGGTCGTTTTATGGCATTTTTATTATTACAGTTTTTTTTTACTAGTTATGGTGGCGATCTGCAATTTTTATTGTGACTGTGACATTATGGCAGACACATCAGACACTTTTCACGCTATTTTGGGGCCATTCACATTTATACAGGGATCAGGGCTATAAAAATGCACTGTTTACTGTATAAATGTGGCTGGAAGGGAAGGGGTTAACCAGTAGGTGGTGGCAAAGGGGTTAAGTGTGTCCTAGGGAGTGATTCTAACTATGTTGAGGCGTGGCTTACTGTGACACGTCACTGATCGCTGCTACCGATGAGATGGAGCATAGTATACAGTAAGTGTGGTGTCACTAGGCAGAACAGGGAGATGCCTTGTTTACAAAGGCATCCCCCGTTCTGCCGTGCCGTGCTGTGACCCGATCACGGGACACCAGCAAACATCGAGTCCGCGGGTCCCACGGGCAAGGTCACGCGCACGCCTGCTGGGTGGAAGATTGAAAGCAACGTATATACAGTACCTATAGGTAAGCCTTATCCCTTTGCCGCCGAGCGTACGCACATATGCGTACTCGGCTTTCGGTGGTTATACCGGGATGATGCATCCCAGTATCATTTTTTAGAGCCGGCGATTGGCTTTCCAGGGATAACAACCATTGCGGCCACCGCGTTTCTTTTGATAGGAGTGTCTGTACACTCGGGCAGCAAGAGATTCTTTGCAAGAATCTCGTCAGGAAAAACAAAGTTTTTTTCCTGACGAGATTCTGACCCGTGTGTACAGGGCTTTAGTCATGAAAGGGTTGAAGTCCTGTTGGACGAAACACGTCGGGCTTGGTACGTCTCCTCCTCATATTGCTTTTATTTCTTTATTTTGTATTTTGTGATCACTTTTATGCTCATTTGGTTTTATTACAATAAAACCTATCCTTTTTTTACCTGCACCATTTGGGGCATTGTTTTTTTCTTTTTCCCTGCATGACCTGCCGGATTAAGTTTTTCAAAGCTTCACCATTGTGTTCTGTCATCTTGTGAGTGGATACCACTCTTTACTGTTCGCCCAGAGCAAAAGGTTTGCCTGCCTCTCTTTGTGGGCTTGATCCTGATTGAATCATCTTTGCACCGTGAGGCTCCAGTCCGGCCTCCGACAAGCTGAGTGGATCCTATCGGGGACCTTCCATGCATGCATGATCTGGTGTCGCTGACACGCAGATCCCCTCCATCTGGTAAGAGTATTCCATCTACTCTGTTTAGCTTGGAAGAATGTCCTGTCCATGACGATTGATGTGGCTATATGTTTCCAGCTCTTCATTTTCCATTGATGGACTTATGCCGCGTACACACCATCACTTTATGTGATAAAAAAAAACGTCATTTTTAAAAACGTCAATTTAAATGACCGTGTGTGGGGGAAAACGTTGTTTTATGTCTTGTGAAAAACGACAAAAAAAAAAATTGAAGCATGCTTCAGATTTTTGAGTCGTTTTTCAAAACGTCGTTTTTTGTTTCATAAAAAATGACCGTGTGTAGCAAAAAACGACGTTTAAAACGACATTTTTAAACCCGCGCATGCCCAGAAGCTAGTTATGAAGCGAGCTTCAATGGAAAAAAAGTGGTGAACGTGACCTCGCTTTGCTAGAGCATTGTGAAAAAACGATGGTGTGTAGGCAACGTCGTTTTTGAAAATTGAAGTTTCAAAAACTTTGTTTTTTACTTCACAGAAAATGTCGTTTTTTTCCATCACATAAAGTGATGGTGTGTACGCGGCATTATACTTCTTTTTTTTTCTTTGATCCATTGATGGACATCTATTCACACATTCACTGTTGTTTATCATTGTCCATTTTATTTCTTCACCTATTTGCCATTTAGGTGTTATCACTTATATTAGCGCTACATTTTTTTCTTACCATTTATAATAGGCTTACCTAAGGTAAAAATCAACCAAGGTAGTTTATTCCACTTTAAATATCAGCAAATATCTTCCCCTATTTAAAAATATCTACCATTTAAAGTCCCCACTACACCGGGCAAAATCTCTGCCAAAGGCACCCTTTCCTTCCAGCAACCCCCTCCAAGCAAAACTCCCTCCAAAAGCAAAGCCCCCTTTTACCTCAATCATCCCACTTAAAGTGGTTGTAAACCCTTTACAACCACTTTTTACTACAGGCAAGCCTAGATTAGGGCTTACCTGCAGGTGCTCGAAATATCTTCTAAACCTCCACAGTTTAGGAAATATTTACAATAATGATGGGCGCCGATGTCTACGGCACAGGAGGCTGTTCCGTGACTGACTTCTCCTGCGCATATGATACCTGATGTAAGGGGGACACCACTGGGGGATACCTGATGTAAGGGGGACTCCTGATGGCATCTGGTGGCAGGCGACGTGGCAAGTTACACACTCAGGGCTGCCACTATTTCTACATTATGGTGAGTTGAACTATTTAATTTATATTACAATGTAATAATGCGCTTCAATCATCCTGACACCATAACAACCATGGTTCCGGGATGATTGAAGAGCTAACACCAGGTGTTTGGAGTATCTTTATCTGCTGATTGTTAAACTTTCTGAAATACACATATTTCTATTGTGGTGTAGGATCTAGGCAGGGCCGCTATCAGGGGGGTACAGGCAGTACACCTGTAAGGGGCCCGGATGGCAACCCCCTTTTTTAGGAGTCCGGAGGTCCCCAGGGGCCCGGAGGCCCACAGGGCCCCAGGTGGCAACTCCCCTTTTTTTATTTATTTTTTTATAAAGTACATAAGGTTTGCTGGTGGGGGTCCATATATTTCAAGGCTCTGGCAGCTGTTCATGTATATTCTTATGAATAACATTGACTACGCGCCTCATTGAATTAGGCATTCATACATCAGGCATTTATTTAAATAGTAATTGGGTTTAATGTTTGTATACATAAGTACGTTTTCTAAGAGGTTAGCGTTCCAAGTTTTTTTATTCATTTTTCACTGTTATTTGTTGATCGATGAATGTACTGTGTTTAGTTTGTGGATGTGCATAAATAAGACAAAAGAAAAAAAAAAATCACAACTGATATGTGATGTAACACTTGTTCCACCTAGTGGACATAAGAAAGAATGCATTCTCTTCATTTGTGATGAATGCAGATGTGATGTTATATTACTAATGGAAAGAGATAAAGCAATCAACAAAAGCACTGTTTAACGCTTGTTCCACCCAATGGAGGTAATAAAGAACGTAAACTTGTCATTAGTGATAGATGCAGCAGTGCTGTTATAGCACTGAAGCCAAGGGATAAAGTAATCTAACTGTTTAGTAAGTAAAGACACTGTTAGTTGGAAAGTGTAAATGTTTCATTTGGGGATATAAAATCGATTGCCAAACTAAACGGAGTTGTGCAGAATGCAAAACTGTAAGGCACCGTACACACGACCGGATCTATCCGATGGGATTGATCCGCTGATCAGTTCCAGCAGATAGATCCGGTCGTGTGTACGGCCTAGCGGACAAATCTCGGCGGATAAAAATCCAGCCGACGGATTATCCGCGGATAAAAATTTTGTAGCATGCTACAAAATCTATCCGCTGGAATCCAGTCCAGCGGATTGATCCGGTGGTCTGTACAGACTCACCGGATCAATCCGTCTGCTCCCCTCCCTCGCATGCGTCGTAATGATTTGACGCATGCGTGGAAGTACTTACCTTCCAGCGTCGCGCATGTCGCCGCGTCATCGCCGCGGTGACGTCGCGACACGTCACCGCGGATGAATTCCGCGCGGATTTTGATCCGATGGTGTGTACAAGCCATCGGATCCAAATCCGGAGGAGGAATCCCTGCTGGAAACGGTCCGGCGGACCGTTTCCAGCGGAGATCCCCTCGTGTGTACGGGGCCTAAAAGCAGAGCATGCAGTTTGCATGTATTTCATGAAAAATTCCAGCATATGTTGCACTTTTAACTATTACACAGAAATACTACAGCTCGGAAAAGCTTTTAGAGTTGGTTTGTATAGCAGATTTAACAAGTTTCTACAGATGCAGAAGTTATGGGTGGTCTCAGTCAGAGAAGTGGTAATCTTTCTCTAACTTTAAGATTTTCTGGCATTGGTGAATGTCTAAGATGCTTACTTACACATTTCTATCTATCCACCTCACAAAAAATGTCTTCAGTTTGCGATGGAGAACCACCAATTTCAGTTGTGGCCCTTCCATTCGGCCTGTTCACTGCTCCAAGAGTGTTCACCAACGGCCTGACTCCAGTTCTTGGGCTTTTGCTTCAGGGGAATGCCTGTTAGAGAGTGCATTGGTGATTTACTTCTGAGGGAGCAATCCACTTAACTTCTGGAGACCAATGTGTCTCTCACAGTGCATATGGTTCTGATTCTAAAGAAGTCTGCCCATCCCAGCTCAGAAATGAGAATATTTGGGGAAAGTGATCCTCCCTCCGGACAAATGTCTTGCTCTGAGGATGGTTGCCAGACTAATGGGCTGGAGTGCAGTTCTGGACAATCTTTTGGTCCAGGGAACTTGGTCACTGCAGGACAGGGTGTTGTCAATCAACATCTTAGAATTAATTTTCCTTGCCCTGCTACTCCCTGTATAGGTTCAGTAGGACAACGCCACAGCAGTGGCATGCAAAAATCATCAAGAAGGCACCAAAAGTCAGGTGTCCCAGGTGGTAGTGGATTGCATCCTGTCTTGGGAAAACACTGTATCTTTCACTGTCTACTGTCCACATTCTAGGCATGGAAGATTACCAGGTGGGTTTCCTCTGGCCTCTAAAGCTGTCCCTGAGGGAGTGGGCTCTTCACCCAGGTGTTCAAGCAGATCTGCTGACAGTGGGGAACCACAGATGTGCAATGCAAAGTTGGACAGGTTTGTCTTCAGGACCAGGGATCCTCCAGAGTTTGTGGTGGATACTCTGATGACACTGTGGGCCAGTTCTCCCTAATTTATGCTTTCCTGCTGTTACAATATTTACCTCATCTGCTCTTCAGGATTCAAGTGGAAGGAATACTGGTGATTCTGATTGCCCTTGCCTAACCCAGGAGAACTAAGTACTCCGACATTGTGAACATTTCGATGGACGACTCTTGGACCCTTTAGAATCAATCCGAACTGCTGTCTGATCTTCCATTCTTTACAGTTCTTTGCTTTAACGGTATGGCTGTTGAAGCCAGGGTGCTGAGGGATAGAGGAGTCTCTGATTTAGTCATTCCTACCCTGCAGAAGGCTGGGAAAGTGACTTCTAGGAAGATAAACATTAGGACTTGGAAATCTTATTTTGCATGATGTGAGGCTTGGGGTTTTCATCCTAAAAAGTATGTATAGTTGATCCCAACCTGGCATTTCTCTAGTCTGGAGTTGATCTGAGACTGGCCTTGAGTACGACCAATGATCAAATTTGGTCTTGGCCATCCTTTTTCAAAGACTGATTGCTTCTCACTCTTTAGTGCAGGCCATTGTGCAAGGTGTAACACTTTTTATTCCACAGGTTAAGACTCCATTGACTTCAGGGGACCTCAATATTGTACGTTCTGTATTACAGAAATCTCCATTTGAACCCAGTCCAGGATATGCACTAAGACCTTCTAAATTGGACGGTTATTTTTCTGGTTGCCATTACATCGGCTTTCAGAGTCTCAAAAATGGTTGTTTTTTCTTGTAAGAAACTGTTTCTGGTGCTCCACCATGACAAGGTGGTTTTACAGCGTCAATGATCCTGGTTTTCTTCATTCCTTCTCAACCATGACAGTGGGGGTTGTTTACGTAAGGCAAATCCACTTTGCACTACAAGTGAAAACTACAAGTGCAAAGTGCACTTGAAATTGCACTGAAAGTGCACTTGGAAGTGCAGTTGCTGTAAACCTGAGGGGTAGATCTGAAATGAGGGGAAGCTCTGCTGATTTTATCATCCAATCATGTGCAAGCTATAATGCTGTTTTTTATTTTCCTTGCATGTCCCCCTCAGATCTACAGTGACTGCACTTCCAAGTGCACTTTCAGTGCACTTTGCACTTGTAGTTTGCACGTGAGTGCAAAGTGGATTTGCCTTTCGTAAATAACCCCCATTGTGTTGATGTTCTTCTGTCCTAAACCTCAGACACCAAAGGACAAGGCTTTTCACACCTTGAATGTGGTTCATGCTATCATGTTAGATATTGATAGGGCTTAGGGTACCCCAAGACCCAGAAAACCCCAAAAGGAGAAAAGACGGGCAAAGTGGACTATTGCGGTACAAAGTAAATGGATACATTTCAAAACGAAAAAAATATATCAAAAATTTAGTACATTTATTAACATAGTATCAAAAATATAAAAAACATCAAACATCACAAACAAATAAAACAATACAAATATTGTGACAACCATACGTGTTACCGAAAATACATCCCGTAGGGGAATCCCGTTGAAAGTAGAGGTCACGATATACAAGGTCTCTACTAGTTTTGCGACATACGTCGCTTTGTCAGGAGAGGTTCTAAAAAGTAATAAAACAAACAACAAATAAGCTGGTTGAATCATAATTAAGAAGTTCGTGTAGGTCAACAAACCAACAGGAACCATTATATAGAATAGTAGACATTGGGGAATAGGAATCGTGTTGCTTACCTAGGAGCAAAAGTTCCCGTTGGCTCAAACGTTCCAACCACCGAAGAGAGTATCTCCCACGGCGGCCAGGGGGATGGATGCGAGGATGGACCTAGCAACTGAGTTTTAAAGGAACTAAGAATCAATGGGTACTGTATTGGGAGTGAATGTGGTGAGAAGTGAAGGAGTGAAAAACATGCAAACCAAAAACATACCACTTGGGTAAGGATGTGCCAAACGTGATGAGTGAGGGAGGTGAAAAGGGGAAAGGAGAAAGAGGGGAAAAGGGGGGGGGGGGGAAAGGACAAAAGGAAATGGGAAGAAGAGAGAAGGAGAAAGGGGAGAAGGAGGGAGGGGAGAGAGAAGAGGAGAAAAAGGAAAGGAAAGGGGGAGGGGGGTGGGAAGGAAGGGAAAGAGGGAGGGGGGAGGAAAAAGGGAGGAGGGAGGGAGGAGGGGGGGAAAGGGGGGGGAAGGAAAGAGGGAAGAGAGGAAGGGGGGGGGAACAAAAACAGTTAGGAAGGGGTTAAATGGGAAGAAGGAAAGAAAGGGGAAAATAAGGGGATAAGGGGGTGAAAGATGATTACCTGTGTGGGGTACCAGACAGGAATCAAAAGAGTGGGTCCCGGGAACAAAAGTCCCGGTAGGCACAGTGCTGGGAGGCACTGATTAGTAGTGATGAAACCAATACACATAGATAGGAGACCTTAATAGGCGATAATAGTACCCACCAATGCCTCAGCAGTAAATATCAGTAGGAGCATAAAGTAGAGTAAATAAGACAAACAATGCCAAGGTCAGAGTGACACCAAAAAAAGGGTATATTCCAGGCTGGGACAATGAAGGTAAATATACCTTCATTGCCCCAGCCTGGAATATACCCTTTTCTTGTGTCACTCTGACCTTGGCATTGTTTGTCTTATTTACTATTTCTTTCCTTCTTCCCATTTAACCCCTTCCTAACTGTTTTTGTTCCTTGCCTTCCCCCCTCCCCTTCCTCTCTTCCCTTCCCCTTCCTTCTCCCCTATTTCCTTTCCCCTTTCCCCTCCTCCCCCCCCCTCCCTTTCCCCTCCCACCCCCTCCACGTATGGTTGTCACGATATTTGTATTGTTTTATTTGTTTGTGATGTTTGATGTTTTTTATATTTTTGATACTATGTTAATAAATTTACAAAATTTTTGATATATTTTTTCGTTTTGAAATGTATCCATTTACTTTGTACCGCAATAGTCCACTTTGCCCGTCTTTTCTCCTTTTGTGTTTTTTTCTGGGTCTTGGGGTAACCTAAGCCCTATCCCTTTTTAATCTAGCCTTGGATGATGGTACTTTTATTAAATTTATATTACACTTTCTACCTAAGAGGCGAACAATTGATTCATGCTATCAGGTGTTACTTAAAGTGATTGTAAATGTAGCACCCTGGAGTTTAGGCAGGGTTGCTCCTCACAAATGTAATTGCCAGGAATAGTTATCCTGGTTGATTGTTATAGATCTATTGATTTCTCCCTAAGTTTGGCCTTGTTGCATTTTTCTCTTCTACCACTAAGTGGCCGGGTACTTGGTGGTACTAAATAGAAGAAGGGCAATGCAAGGTCAGGTTATGGGTATATGGGGTATCTCGGCCAATGGGCAGGGGTTTTCTTGGCCTGCTGGGAGAGCCCATATATTCGGGTGAAGTCAGGTGATCTGTGGTCTGTGCCACCTGGACGGTTGTCTGGGTGGATATGTGTTGTACTGCCCGGGCTGCTAGGCCGGAGTTTGGTGCTATCCCGGGCACATCTGGCTGCTAGGCTGTCTAAGGACCTATCCAGAAGCAGCACAGGGTTGGAACTGCGGCTTTCAGTCCAACCAACAGAAGAAAAGCTGTCGCCAGTAAGAGACTATCCACCTAATTACCAGGGACCACAGTGAGTAACTGAAGCAAGTACTGGAGCAACATTCTCACCAACCGGGGACGGGTGGTGAAAACCTAAGAGTGTCCTGGCCCTAACCCTCTCTCCTCCAAAAAGTTTTTTAAGAGAAGTAAACTTTATTTTGCATTCAAGAAGTGTCTGGCACCCACTAATTATTGCAAAGCCTTTTCAATTAAGCTCAATTTGTGCTCCATACTACATTCTATGCTAACTATTATACACCATAAGACCTTTGTATACCCCAAATTCTATATATTCAAACGTTTTTTAACTCTTCTGGGTCCGCTGACCGCTGTAGTTCTACGGCTCTGGACGTCATGCTTTTGAGAGTGTATTTATGGATGCAACAGGCCAGTAGGAGCTGTGAGCTCCGAGCGTGTAGCCTATTCTTCATACAGACAGTTCTGATCTGATAAAAAGCTACATCTAAATATGAGAATTAAAATATATATATATATATATATATATAGTGTATATATACTGTACATTTATACATACATAGACACTGTGTTATATAGAAATCATATATGTGTATAGAAAACAGATGTCATATAGGTAGATTCACGTAGATTGGACTAACTTTAGGTTGGCCTAGCCTAGCCTGTTTAGGCTACACCGGCCTAATCTGTAGAGCAAAGTTGATGATTCACCAAGCTTTTGCGTGCCAATGTGCACGGCCAAACCTAAAGTTGGAGGCTTAAGCCGGTGCAAGTGGAAGTGGGTGTCAACTTATGTAAATGATTGTCTGAGCGTGGTGCAGTGGCTTACGCCCGGCCTAACTTCCACGGAGCATGCACAGTGATGTTTTACCCGGAGCGATTTCTTGTGCGCATGCGCGCATCTAGGTCGGCCGAACTTCCTGTTGTAGGCCGGCCTATTGGCTAGGCTCGAGCGTACAAGTACGGCCAGACATGCATCCGGTCTTTGCAAAATTACATCCTGCTTTCCACCCCCCCTGAGCTTGGTAATTTTGCCCCTTGCTTTCAGTTTGGGAATTACTATGTCTGCTCCAGTGGCAGCTTCCGAAGGGAACATGTGACAAGTGTGTGGGTCCCCCAACATGTGACTGCTTTATGTCATCCACAGATGTGCAGGAAGGGGCGGGCCCATCTGGGGTTGTTGTCGGTCCCACCACCTCTTCCGAGGAGCCACATGAAGACCCCAAGATGTTGTGGAGGAGGGGACAGTCCACACCAGGTCTATTGAGGTGGTGTTGGACGACCTGGTGGACCTAGGCCAGATCGGGCACATTATAGAGGAGTGCATTGTGATGGTTGGGCCCTCTACCACCTCCACCCCCATTATAGGAAGCCCCTCTCCCTCACCCACCAGCAGGGCCACCACCACCAGGGGCTCCCCCTACACCCGCTCTGTTGCCTCTTCTGGCCCCAGGAAGGTGACCAAGAAGACCAGGGGTGTTGTGGGCGACGTCCAGGATCAGATTGCCCTGGACCAAACCCTCCAGACCCAGCATATGGGTGATCTAGCTGGGGATATGAAGAAAATCGCACAGGATGCTGGACATCTGAGGGAGGCTGTGCAGGATTTGAGCTGCAACAGCTCTGCAGTGGCCACCTGCATGGTCGAGCTGCAGACCACCATGGCCAACCTGGCCACCAAGGTGGATTGCCTTTGTGTGGCTGTTAAGGCCAACACCACCGCGGTGCAGGAGGAGGGGAGACGGAGGCAGCGGAGTGAGAGGGCCAACCTCACCCGCCAGCTGCGGATGCAGGCCCAAACTAACCTGGTCCTCACCAGGATTGCCGCTGCCTTGGAGGCCAGGCAGCCATCACCTGGCAGGAGTGGGTCACCTCCCGATCTCCCACCACCCCAGGCTCCGCCAAGGCAGCCATCACCTGGCAGGAGTGGGCCACCTCCCGATCTCCCACCCCCCCCCCCCACCACCCCAGGCTCCGCCCAGGCAGCTCAGGAGCCAATCTGCTGCCACCAGGCGAAGCCAAAGAAAGGCAAAATAAAAGCCTTATTCATTTATTTTTTGCTCAGGTCATGAGCTGTATTATTATTTTTTTTGCTCAGGTCATGAGCTGTATTTATTTATTTTTTTGCTCAGGTCATGAGCTGTATTATGATTTTTTTTGCTCAGGTCATGAGCTGTATTTTGTTTTTTTTTGCTCAGGTCATGAGCTGTATTTGAGTTCTGCCAGCACACGGTGAGGAGTGCTGCTTCAGTGTGACTGGTGTGTGAATAGGGGGGGGTTGTCACTCCTGCTGGCAAAGGGGTGTCACCCTCTGCCGTGTGAAAGGGGTATGAATGTACAGTGACATAATTGGAGCCTTGGCGTGGCGTTGCTGCTCCCAAGTCCCGTCCGGTGTCCTTGGGTCTAATCCAATTAGATGAGGATGTGATGTGTCTGTGCTAGGGACCACAGTGGTGTGCATGCGTGCATTGTACTTGTGCTATGTTTAATGTGTGTTTTTAACGTGTAAATATGTCTTCTGTGAGGCGTCTTCTGATTGCGGCTCCCACAGCAGACGGGTTATCCTCAGTTATGGGGGGATTGTGTGGTTGGGGGGTCAGGTCATCACATAGCTCAATCTCCAGGCCCTTTCTCACGGCGTAGTTGTGCAGAATGCAACATGCACCGATGATCTGGCACACGAAGTTGGGGGCATACAACAGGGTACCCCCAGACTTATCCAGGCATCGGAAACGGGACTTCAGGAGGCCAAAGGTGCGTTCCACCACTCCACGGGTACGTGCGTGTGCTTCATTGTATCTTCTCTCTCCTGGGGTTTGGGGAGTCCGGTATGGAGTCAAGAGATGGGGTCCAAGTGCATATGCAGAGTCACCTGGAAGGGAAAAGACAGGAGGATGTTAGTCATGCATGTTCCCCCCTCGTGATGTGTGCATCATGGGGGGGGGACAGTCATACCTGACACCCATGTCACTCACCAACCAGCCAGTTGTCCCCATACATGTTCTGGTCAAAATCTGTTGGGATGTCGCTTCGACGGTATATGTAGCTGTCATGGCTGGATCCTGGGTGTTTGGCACGGACATGCCATATGAGGCATTGGGCATCGGCTATCACCTGTACATTGATTGAATGCCAGTGCTTCCTATTGCGGTATAGGTGCTCTGTGTCATGGGGGGGCCGTAGTGCCACATGTGTGCAATCAATGGCCCCCACGGTGCGTGGGAATCTGTCAATTCTATAGAAATCCTCCATTGCCTTCTGCTGCAGATGCTGCTGGGTGGGTCTGATGAAGTGGTGGGACATACGTCTGAGGATTGCGGGGACAACCTGGTGCACACATCTGCTCATGCTGGTTTGTGACATCCCAGCCACACCTCCACTTGTGTGCTGAAAAGAGCCACTGGCAAGGAAATGGAGTGTTGCCAGGACCTTGACCAGTGGCTGCACTGCTTGTGAGCATTGTGTTGGGCTGGTGAGGTCATCCTGCAGGATTGTGGTTAAATCCAGGATGGCTTCACGGCTGAATCTGTAGATACACCTCTGCTTCCCCCATGGCAAAGACGTTCAGGCGCGTTCTGTAGATCCGCTCCCCTTCCCTCCTACGAGTCCGTGGACCCATTAGTAGTGCTAGGAGCACACCTGCCCCTGGCATGTTGGCACACAGATGTGTTGTCCTACAAGTGTGGGTGCTCGGCTTGCTCAGCTCGTCCGTAACGCTGCTGCTGGAGCTGCTCTCCAGCTGACCTGTGTCCTGGTGCAAAGTTATTCCACCTTTTTGGTGGAATAACTTTAGGCCTGATGTAACACTTGATTGCACCGGGCTTAGCCTAAGTCTGGCGCACTTTCCTTCGCGAATCGCCGTATCCCCGCAATTTGCATATTTAAATAGGAAATCAATGCAAGCGGAAGATGTGTCGCGCCTAAATATGCACCTGGCTTAGAAAAATTGTGTGGTTGGGGGGTCAGGTCATCACATAGCTCAATCTCCAGGCCCTTTCTCACGGCGTAGTTGTGCAGAATGCAACATGCACCGATGATCTGGCACACGAAGTTGGGGGCATACAACAGGGTACCCCCAGACTTATCCAGGCATCGGAAACGGGACTTCAGGAGGCCAAAGGTGCGTTCCACCACTCCACGGGTACGTGCGTGTGCTTCATTGTATTTTCTCTCTCCTGGGGTTTGGGGAGTCCGGTATGGAGTCAAGAGATGGGGTCCAAGTGCATATGCAGAGTCACCTGGAAGGGAAAAGACAGGAGGATAAATCCAGGATGGCTTCACGGCTGAATCTGTAGATACACCTCTGCTTCCCCCATGGCAAAGACGTTCAGGCGCGTTCTGTAGATCCGCTCCCCTTCCCTCCTACGAGTCCGTGGACCCATTAGTAGTGCTAGGAGCACACCTGCCCCTGGCATGTTGGCACACAGATGTGTTGTCCTGCAAGTGTGGGTGCTCGGCTTGCTCAGCTCGTCCGTAACGCTGCTGCTGGAGCTGCTCTCCAGCTGACCTGTGTCCTGGTGCAAAGTTATTCCACCTTTTTGGTGGAATAACTTTAGGCCTGATGTAACACTTGATTGCACCGGGCTTAGCCTAAGTCTGGCGCACTTTCCTTCGCGAATCGCCGTATCTCCGCAATTTGCATATTTAAATAGGAAATCAATGCAAGCGGAAGATGTGTCGCGCCTAAATATGCACCTGGCTTAGAAAAATTGCATCGGTCGAAAAAAGCCTAATTTCAGGCCTATCTTGTTCTGTGGGTACGGAACAAATGCGCGCCGGCGCATATCTACACCTACGCCGCCTATCTGGAGATAAGCCGGCCTAACTCTTTGTGAATCTACCTAACGGTGGGCCAGATCCACAAAAACCTGGCGCAACTTAAAAAATCCCATTTAAGTTACACTGCCTTAAAATTTCTACCTAAGTGCCCGATCCACAAAGCACTTACCTAGAAATTTCAGGCTGTGTAACTTAAATCCGGCCGGCGCAAGGCGTTCCTATTCAAATGGGGCGAGTCCCATTTAAATGAGGCGCGCCCCCGCGCCGGCCGTACTGCGCATGCGCGAAGTTACGTTACGCCGAGTTTTGTGGATTGTGCCGGCTTAAAAAAGTTGCGTCGGGAAAAAAAAAATGAAAAAAATTTGACAGAGTCGCTCGGCATGCATTCCTGAGGGAGAACTCCATGCCAATTTTCAAATAAAAAACCGGCATGGGTTCCCCCCCCAGGAGCATACCAGGCCCTTAGGTCTGGTATGGGTTGTAAGGAGACCCCCCCTACGCCGAAAAATCGACGTAGGGGGTCCCCCTACAATCCATACCAGACCCGTATCCAAAGCACGCTACCCGGCCCCCCACCCTAAGTGAATGGATATGGGGTACATCGTACCCCTACCCATTCACCTGGAGGCAAAGTGATAGTTATTAAACACACAACACAAGGGTTTTTAAAATCATTTATTAGTCTGCTCCGGAGGCCCCCCCTGTCTTCTTTAGCTCTAATACCAGGGAGGGCTTCTTCTTCCGCTCTCCGGGGGTCTTCTCCGCTCTCCGGGGGGGTTTCTTCTTCCGCTCTCCGGGGGGGGTCTTCTCCGCTCTCCGGGGGTCTTCTTCTATCTTCGCCGCTCTCCGCTGTTGACTCGGCGCACCCCGGTTCTTCTCCAGCTGTCCGGTGCCTTCTCCTTCAGCGCTGGCTGCCTGCTATCTTCGTGTGTTAGCTCAATTACTAGCAGGCAGCCAGCGCGGTCTTCTGTGACGTCATCTTCTTCTCTTCTCTTCTTCTCCCTTCTTCCGATGTTGACACATCGCCTCTTGTCACTGCAATGATGGAAGCGCGCCTTGCATCCCATTTATTTAGGCCTCACCGTCCCATCATGCTCCGGTAGGTACCCACGTGGGTAGGCACCCACCACGTGGGTACCTACCGGAGCATGATGGGACGGTGAGGCCTATATAAATGGGATGCAAGGCGCGCTTCCATCATTGCAGTGACAAGAGGCGACGTGTCAACATCGGAAGAAGGGAGAAGAAGAGAAGAGAAGAAGATGACGTCACAGAAGACCGCGCTGGCTGCCTGCTAGTAATTGAGCTAACACACGAAGATAGCAGGCAGCCAGCGCTGAAGGAGAAGGCACCGGACAGCTGGAGAAGAACCGGGGTGCGCCGAGTCAACAGCGGAGAGAGCGGCGAAGATAGAAGAAGACCCCCGGAGAGCGGAGAAGACCCCCCCCCCGGAGAGCGGAAGAAGAAACCCCCCCCGGAGAGCGGAGAAGACCCCCGGAGAGCGGAAGAAGAAGCCCTCCCTGGTATTAGAGCTAAAGAAGACAGGGGGGGCCTCCGGAGCAGACTAATAAATGATTTTAAAAACCCTTGTGTTGTGTGTTTAATAACTATCACTTTGCCTCCAGGTGAATGGGTAGGGGTACGATGTACCCCATATCCATTCACTTAGGGTGGGGGGCCGGTATCTGAGGGCCCCCTTATTTGAGGGGACTCCCAGATTCCGATAAGCCCCCCGCCCGCAGACCCCGACAACCAACGGCCAGGGTTGTCGGGAAGAGGTCCTGTCCTCATCAACATGGGGACAGGGTGCTCTGGGGTGGGGGGGCCCGCAGTGCGCCCCCCTGCCCCAGAGCACCCAACCCCCCCATGTTGAGGGCATGCGGCCTGGTACGGCTCAGGAGGGGCGCTCGCTCGTCCCCACTCCCATTCCTGGCCGGCCGGGTAGCGTGCTTTGGATACGGGTCTGGTATGGATTGTAGGGGGACCCCCTACGTCGATTTTTCGGCGTAGGGGGGGTCTCCTTACAACCCATACCAGACCTAAGGGCCTGGTATGCTCCTGGGGGGGGAACCCATGCCGGTTTAGATTTTACAAATTGCCGTGGAGTTCTCCCTTAGGAATGCATACCAAATGCCGTCGCTTGAATGTGCTTTTACATGGTGTTACTAACTTTACACTTTGTAAAAGCAGCCCTAATTTTACACTTGCAAACTAAAACTTACGGCGAAAAAACGAAGCTGAAAAGCTTTGTGGATCGCCCAAAGTGCTAATTTGCATACCAGAAGCGGCATTTCGACTCGAAATGCCCCCAGCGGCGGATGCGGTACTGCATCCTAAGATCCAGCAGTGTAAGTGTCTTACAGATGTCGGATCTTCTGCCTAACTTTGGAAAACTGATTCTGTGGATCAGTTCCAAAGTTAGGACAAGGGATACGATGGAGTAACAGCAGTTACTCCGTCGTATCTCTTTTGTGAATCTGGCCCTATGTGTATATGTATCAGAACCTGTACTCACCGAGACCGAGATGCTGAGGGCGGCTCACCTTTGCGACCCTGTGCAGACCACTCCCTGGAGTTGGGACAGAGGAGGGACGGCACAAGGAGGCACCGGTGCCGGGAGCTGGCAGGAAGACTTAGTGCAGCTGACAGAAGCAGGGCAGGTGCAGAAGACTGGAGACAAGCGTTGGTCAGGCAGGAACTGGTAGGTGAGTCTGGTAGGGTCCACAGGAGATGAAGGCAAATCCGAGTCACAGGCCGAGGGTCAAGGGCAGGAGAGTTCAGAGGGAGTCCATGAGAGCAAGCCAAGGTCAAGGGGCAGGAGACAACAGCAATCCAGGTAACGTTAGCCAAAGGGTCAGAGGTTCCAGGTGAGAGGAGAGTCGTCAGGAATTCCGGGTCAAAACAGGCAGGTACGGCAACAGGTAAACACATAGGAGCTGAAGACAAGCCAGCAACTTGTTCAGGGGATGAGGCCAGTTTAAATAGGAGAGCCAGTCCTCTGATTGGCCACAGAGCTGTCACGTGCACGGCCGTGCGCGCATCCACGCACACGGCGCGCCGCTGTACCGCGCATGCGCGCGCACATATTGCGCCCGGACGTGCGCCCGTGCCCAGTCGCCCCGCGCATGCGCGGGAACTCAATGGAGCCGGGAATGGAGCCCTGACAGTGCCCCCTCCCAAGGGGCGGACTCCGGACGCCCAAACTGTCCATCACCTCAGGGTGCTCCGCATGAAAGGCCCGAATCAGACGAGGGGCATGGAGATTTCGGGAAGGCTCCCAGGAGTTGTCTTCAGGGGGATACCCCTTCCATTTGATGAGGTATTGTAATTGTCTTCCTCTCTTCCTACAATTCAAGATGGCCTCCACCTCAAATTCCTTTTCCCCCTCAATCTCCACTGGTGGTGGCGGCAGTTCTTCTCTACCGTTGAAGGGGTCAGACACAACGGGCTTAAGCAGGGAGGCGTGAAACACAGGGTGGATCTTGTAGGACCTGGGTAAGACCAACTCAAAAGCTACTGGGTTGATTTCTCGCCTGATCTCAAATGGCCCGATGAACCTTGGACCCAGCTTCCGAGAGGGAATAGGTAACTTGAGGTTGATGGCGGATAGCCAGACCTTCTCACCCACTTTGAAGACAGGGCAATCCTTCCTCCCCTTGTCATGGAACCTCTTATAGTCCTGCTGAGCTTGCTGCATGCTTTCCTGTAACTTCTGAAAGTTTTGCTGGATGCAGGTCACACGTTCCTGGACCGCTGGCACAGATGTTTCCGGGATGGAGTCCGGCAAAAAGGAAGGGTGGAAACCGAAGTTAGCCCAGAACGGGGTTTGGTTTGTGGAAGCATGTATGGAATTATTGTAAGCGAACTCGGCTGTAGATAACAAGGAGGACCAATCGTCTTGGGAGACTGAGCAAAAGCATCGTAGATACTGTTCTAGCGTTTGATTAGTGCGCTCTGTCTGGCCATTACTTTGAGGGTGATAGGCCGAGGACAGACAGATCTTCACTTCCAAAGCTCTGCAAAGTTCCTTCCAAAATTTGGATGTGAATTGAGTACCTCTGTCAGATACTATGCTTTTGGGCACTCCATGGAGCTTGATAATCTCTTTAAAAAAGATTTTGGCTGTGTCTGCCGCGGAGGGCGTACCCACCATGGGCAAGAAGTGCGCCATCTTGGACAGACGGTCCACCACGACTAGGATCGTGGTAAACCCGGCTGAAGGAGGCAAATCGACAATAAAGTCCATGGAGATGTCAATCCAGGGCCGTTCTGGGATAGGAAGGGGTTTCAGCAGCCCCCAGGTCTTCGTGTTTGGCCCCTTACTCCGCTGGCAGCGAATGCAGGAAGAGACATAATCCTTGCAGTCGGACCTCCATTTAGGCCACCAGAAGGAGCAAGAGATCAGTTCGGAAGTTTTACGGGTACCAAAATGGCCAGCCAATTTACGATCATGGAAGGTGCTGAGGATTAACTGTCTTGCCTCTGTTGGAACAAAAATCTTCCCACGAGACCACAGCAGGTCGTCCTTTTTCTCCAAGGAGGAAACCTCATGATCAGGGCACCGTTGGCATGCGGTCTTTAGAGCAGTCAACAAATCTGTTTGAGGGAGAAGCAAAAAATTTTGAGGTGACAGGATCGTGCTGGGCTCGGAAGTATCGGGCGTCTCTGGAAACATCCTGGAGAGGGCATCAGCTTTTCCATTTTTTGCGCCAGGACGATAGGTAATATGGAAATTGAAGCGAGCAAAAAAAAGAGCCCAACGGGCTTGTCTGGGCCTAAGGCGTTTTGCAGACCGTAAGTATTCCAGGTTCCTGTGGTCAGTGAAAATGATAATGGGATGCGCTGCCCCCTCCAGCAGGTACCTCCACTCCTCCAGTGCAAATTTTATGGCCAGTAGTTCTCTATCGCCTACGTCATAATTGCGCTCAGGAGGACTTAGTTTCCGAGAGGCGTAGGCTACTGGGTGAAGAAGCGACTTCGGTCCCTGTCTCTGGGAAAGAATAGCGCATGTAGCAGATTCCGAGGCGTCCACTTCTAGAACAAAAGGTAACGTAGAATCCGGATGACAAAGTACAGGTGCCGAGGTAAAGGCCGCTTTGAGTTTGATAAAGGCCTCCTGAGCCTCTTGTGGCCACTGGAAGCGGTGCCCCTGGCGGGTCAACTTGGTGATGGGAGAAACAATTGCTGAAAAACCGATGATGAATCGTCTATAAAAATTGGCGAAGCCAATGAAGCGCTGAACGCCCTTTTTGTCTGTTGGAGGTGCCCAATCCTGAATAGCACTGATTTTCTGGGGATCCATGGCTACCCCATGCACAGAAATGATGAATCCTAAAAATTGCACTGATGTCTTTTCGAACTCGCATTTTTCTGATTTGAGGTAAAGCCGGTGTTGTCTCAAGATGGTGAGAACCTGCCTGACATGTTGCTGATGTAATTCTTTTGTGGCTGAAAAGATGAGAATATCGTCCAAGTAGACTACGAGGAAGTCATCTAAAAATTGTCGAAAAATGTCATTGACTAGATGCTGGAAGGTGGCGGGCGCATTACAAAGCCCAAAGGGCATGACCAGATACTCGAAGTGCCCGAATCTGGACCTGAACGCAGTCTTCCACTCATCTCCTGCCCTTATTCGGACCAAATTGTAGGCGCCCCGGAGGTCCAATTTAGAAAAAACCTGAGCTGATCGGAACCTTTGAAAGAGCTCGGGGATTAGAGGCAGCGGGTACCGGTTCTTGATGGTAATTTTGTTTAACTCCCTATAATCAATGCAGGGTCTAAGCGATCCATCTTTTTTCTCGACAAAGAAGATCCCCGCCCCCGCTGGCGAGGAGGAGGGACGGATGAACTTCTTACTTAAATTTTCTTCAATATAGGCCTTGAGGGTCTTCAACTCAGTCTCTGACAAGGGGAATATGCGCCCAAAGGGAATTTCAGATCCGGGCAAGAGGTCAATGGGGCAGTCATATGACCGATGTGGTGGGAGACAATCGGCTTGTTTTTTGTCAAAGACATCCTTGAAGTCTAGGTAGGCTGGAGGAACATGCTGTAGGTCTTCAGGTGGAGTAGCTAGCGTGGAGCAGGTGACTGGAGCGGGTGCGAGACAGTGCTGGGAACAGTAGGTGGAAGGGAAGCTGACTTCTTTCTTGAGCCAATCAATGCAGGGCAGATGAACTTGTAGCCAAGGGAGACCCAGAATGATAGGGAACATGGGGGACGGGATCAAGTCCAAACAGAGGAACTCCCGGTGCCCAGAATCTGAGATGGCACAAAGAGGAAGGGTTTCCTGGGTAATCAATCCGGAACGAGGAAGAGAGCCATCAGCCAGATGAACTTGCAGCTGAAAATCCTTGGTACGGCAGGGGATACGCAGCTTTTGGGCCAAGGATGAGTCCAAGAAGCAGCTGCAGGCCCCGGAATCAATTATCGCCGGCAGACGTGTTGCCCCTTCCGGGAGCTGTAGGGAAAGAAAGAGGATAACATAAGTCTGAGGCAAACTGGTAACAGGGAAATTGATAGCAGATGGAGGTTTCGACTTACAAGGCCTTACTGGGCAAGTGCGCAAAAAATGTCCGGCGGCTCCGCAGTACAGACAGAGGTTAGATTGACGCCTCCGGAGTCTCTCTTCTGGAGTCAGAGGGGCCCGTACTATACCAAGCTGCATCGGCTCTGGGTCGGGTAATGAGGTGTTTGGTGGAGCTGGGTGAGGCGGAGGTACTGGAGCATATCTTGGTGGAACCCAGTTAGGCCGGTTGGACTGGAACCTCTCCGAACGACGTTCTCGAAGGCGCCTATCCAGCTGAGTGGCGGTTTGGATTAAATCCTCCAGAGAGGCAGGGGGTGCCGACCTTGCAAGCTCATCCTTTAGGTTCTCAGAGAGGCCCTGGCGGTATTGGTACCTGAGGGCCAACTCATTCCAGCCTGTGTCAGCAGACCACTTTCTAAATTCGGCGGTGTAGTCTTCCACCGGCCGTCTCCCTTGATTTAAGCTGTGCAGAGTACCCTCTGCGGTGGCTGCACGTAGAGGATCGTCGTATAATTTCCCCATGTGGGTGAAGAAGGTGTCCATAGAGTCAAGTATTGGACTGCGTTGTTCCATTAAGGAGTGTGCCCATGCTTGAGGCTCCTCAGAAAGGAGAGAGATTACGAATCCAACCTTAACAGCTTCGGTCGCAAAAGTTCTAGGTTGCAAGGCCAGGTAAAGGGAACAGGCATTCTTGAAAGCCCGGTATTTCCGGCGGTCGCCTGAGAATCGCTCGGGCATGGAGACCCGGGGTTCGGGATTACTCCCCATCATGGCAGGGCTTGCAGGAGCTTGGGCAGCAGAAGGTCCGGGTGAAGAGGCTAGGGCTGCAGTGGATGGACCTGGGGAACCGGCCAGTTGTTGGAGGCGGCCATCAATCTGGAGGTAGCCTTCCTGAAGCTTCTGGACTGCCTCTGTTAAGGCAGAGACCTGTTGGCACAGCATCTCAAAGGGTGAGCGCGCCCTGTCGGTCTCAGACATCTGGCTGGCTTGTACTATCAGAACCTGTACTCACCGAGACTGAGATGCTGAGGGCGGCTCACCTTTGCGACCCTGTGCAGACCACTCCCTGGAGTTGGGACAGAGGAGGGACGGCACAAGGAGGCACCGGTGCCGGGAGCTGGCAGGAAGACTTAGTGCAGCTGACAGAAGCAGGGCAGGTGCAGAAGACTGGAGACAAGCGTTGGTCAGGCAGGAACTGGTAGGTGAGTCTGGTAGGGTCCACAGGAGATGAAGGCAAATCCGAGTCACAGGCCGAGGGTCAAGGGCAGGAGAGTTCAGAGGGAGTCCATGAGAGCAAGCCAAGGTCAAGGGGCAGGAGACAACAGCAATCCAGGTAACGTTAGCCAAAGGGTCAGAGGTTCCAGGTGAGAGGAGAGTCGTCAGGAATTCCGGGTCAAAACAGGCAGGTACGGCAACAGGTAAACACATAGGAGCTGAAGACAAGCCAGCAACTTGTTCAGGGGATGAGGCCAGTTTAAATAGGAGAGCCAGTCCTCTGATTGGCCACAGAGCTGTCACGTGCACGGCCGTGCGCGCGTCCACGCACACGGCGCGCCTCTGTACCGCGCATGCGCGCGCACATATTGCGCCCGGACGTGCGCCCGTGCCCAGTCGCCCCGTGCATGCGCGGGAACTCAATGGAGCCGGGAATGGAGCCCTGACAATATGTGTGTACTGCATGACTGCACATAGATACAGATACACACCAACATGTGTAAGTAATGCTACATATAAGAGATGGCTACTTTACAAATACCACCTCCCCCAACCGCAGACTAAGAACCCAATGTTATCCAATTAAAGATGATAACAGTAAGGGTTCACCGTAAAAAAATAAATGAAACTGGTCTCTATGTGCATGTATTACAAAGTATACTACAGGCATACCCCACTTTTAAGTACACAATGGGACCAGAGCATGTATGTAAAACGAAAATGTACTTAAAGTGAAACAATACCTTTTTTCACTTCTAGGGTGTAGTAGGGGGTCAGGGGCTGTAGTGGGGGTGACAGGGGCACACTGGAATAGGGCGGGCAATGCTCTCGGAGCTTCAGCTCCTTCTACTGCGGCTGCAAAATGTCTGTACAGTACTTGTAAGGCACTTTATATACACTATGTCCTTACTCGCGAGTGTATGTAAAGTGAGTGTACTTAAAGCGGGGTATACCTGTACTGTAGTATACTACAAAGTATATTACAAAGATACAAAGTATGTGTCTAAGGCCCCGTACAGACGACCGAACATGTCTACTGAAACTGGTCCGCGGACCAGTTTCAGCAGACATGTTCGGTCGTCTGTACAGCCGAGCGGACAGGATTCCAGCATACATTTGCCCGCGGGGCCTTTTTCCAGCGGGCAAATATTACCAAACTTGTTTAGAAACAGCCCGCTGGAATCCTGTCAGCTCGGACATGTTCGGTCGTCTGTACAGACCTACCGTACATGTCCGAGCGGCCGCCATCCCTCGCATGCGTCGAATGACTTCGATGCATGCGTGGAAGCATTGACCTTCCTGCGTCGCGCACGTCGCCGCGTCATCGTCGCGGCAACGGCGCGGACACGTCACCGCACTGTCTGTCCGCGCGGATTGCCTCTCATTTCTGTCTGATGGTGTGTGCAACCATCAGACAGAAATCTCTGACCGGACATGTCCGATGAAAACGGTCCGGCGGACCGTTTTCAGCGGACTGTCCGGTCGTGTGTACAAGGCCTTAATCTTTTCATTAAGCCCCCCTGGCGAGAGAGTATTTAAAGAGTACAGTAAAACCTTGGTTTGCGAGCATAATTCGTTCCAGAAACATGCTTGTAATCCAAAGCATTTTTTTACAGGGTCTAAAAGAGAAGAGAGGCACCTCTAAGTGTAGCAATAAGTTGCTAAATGTTGTACCTTCATTAAATGTAACCATATTGCTACAATTGCTACAGAGGCTCCTCTCTTTTTTTTTTTTTGTACTCAGTTGTGACATCGCTTGTATATCAAGGCAACATTTATTAAAATATTTTGCTTGTCTTGCAAAAAGGCTCTTAAACCAAGTTACTCTCAAACCAAGGTTTTACTGTATATCCAGAAAGACTCATGCTGGCATAACCGTTTAAAAGCTCTGCAGCAAGAAGCTCTCTGGAGATGGCCTCAATCTCCCAAACTTGTAGAACCACTGTGCCGTCAGGAAATGTCTGGGGACACTATGGGCCAGATCCACAAAGAACTTACGGCGGCGTATCTATTGATACGCCGTGTAAGTTCTACGATGTGCCGTCGTATCTTTGTTTTGTATCCACAAAACAAGATACGCCTGAATGTGGGCTAGATCCGACTGACGTACGTCTTATGCCGGGTACTGACGAGCAAACATGTACGATGAAACCGGTCCGTCGGACCGTTTTCACCGTACATGTCTGCCCGGGGATTTCTGTATGATGGCTGTACTAACCATCGTACAGAAATCCGCGCGTAAACAATACGCGGGCCGTGTCTGCGCCGTCGCCGCGACGATGACGCGGTGACGCGGGCGGGCCTGCCAGTTAAATGCTTCCACGCATGCGTCAAAGTCATTCGACGCATGCGAGGGATGGCGGGCGCTCGGACATGTACGGTAGGTCTGTACAGACGACCGAACATGTCCGAGGGGACAGGATTCCAGCGGGCTGTTTTAAAACAAGCCCGGAAATATTTGTCCGCTGGGAAAAGGCCCGGCGGGCAAATGTTTGCTGGAATCCTGCCCGCTCGGGCCTACACACGACCGAACATGTATGCTGAAACTGGCCTGCGGACCAGTTTCAGCATACATGTTCGGTCGTCTGTACGGGGCCTCAGTACGCCGTCGGATCTTAGGTGCATATTTACGCTGGCCACTAGGTGGCGCTTCCGTTGATTTCCGCGTAGAGTATGCAAATTGGCTAGATACGCCGATTCTCAAACGTACGTCCGCCTGGCGCATTTTTTTACGTCGTTTACGTAAGGCTTTTTTCGGGATAACGTTAACCCTGCCTCTATGAGGTGTACGCAATGTTAGGTATGGACGTCGGGACAGCGTCGTTTACGTCGTTTGCGTAAAACGTTTGTGAATAGGGCTTTGAATAGGGCTTTGCGTAAATTACGTTCACGTCGAAAGCATTGACTATTTGCGACGTGATTTCGAGAATGCGCACTGGGATACCCCCACGGACGGCGCATGCGCCGTTAAAAAAAAACTTAATTTACGTGGGGTCAAGATGAATTAACATAAAACACGCCCACATCTTAGTCATTTAAATTTCGCGCCCTTACGCCGACACATTTACACTACGCCGCCGTAACTTACGGCGCAAATTCTTTTTGGATAAGGAACCTCCGCTCTAAGTTACGGCGGCGTAGTGTATCTGAGATACGCTACGCCTGCCTAAAGATAGGCAGTTCTTTGTGGATCTGGCCCTATGTTTGTCACGTCCCTGGCTCAACGAATCGTCTATGTTTGCCAAATCGTTGGCATAGGGAACAGATGGTCCTCCCTACATACAGCAGACCACAAGGGCATGTCAGACAGTATATAACATATTCGCTAGAGCAATTATGGAACTCTTTGATGGCATATGTCTTTCCTTTTGTTGTAAATGTTTTTTGCCCCCGTGATTAACAAATTTACACATAAGGCATAATTTTTTCCTACCAGTGGGATGAGGGGGGTTTGGATGGTGGGGGTATACTTGAACTTACGGATTCTACTGGGTGCTATTTGGCTTTTGATGTTTTTGGCCCTACAGTAAGTGATTTTGAGTTTCAGTGTGAGAGACGAACCCAAGAGGTGATCTTCCAACAAAATTTGCCAATGTTTGATTAAAATGTTTTCCATTTTTTGTAGCAACCGCTAATTGTGCCGTGAATCGTATTGGTTGAGGTTCATCTGATTTGATGGACTTGGACAAAGGCTTAGTTGTATACAGTTGGAAGGCATCTTCCACAAGGGTGGAACGGTATCCCTTATCTTGGAATTTATTGCTAAGGAGTTGGCCTTGTGTCTGGTAATCCTCCACCTAAGTACATTTGCGGCGTATCTTATGAAACTCTGGTAGTGGATGAATGAGTTCCCAGCAGTGGGTTGTGCGTAATTGGTGGCCTCTATACGCGAGTCACTGTGGTAGAGCTCCAGATCCAGGAAGGCCAGTCTATAGGGATCCATCACATGGGTGAAAGATAACCCCAACTTGTTGTGGTTACAATGCGATACAAACTGTAGCAGGCTATCTGTGGTGCCATCCCATATGATGACTAGGTCATCGATAAAGCCCCTGTAAAATATGATGTTAGCTAAGAAGGGATTGTTTTGTGAAATATAAAGTTATTACAGTATATAAATAGATTAAGATGTGTCATAGTGTGTATTTGCACTGTTTTGCTGCTCTCGGATGAGGGTAATTAATAATCACTCATGTGTATAATGCACAGTGTTATTGTAGGGATAGAATGTGTTTCCAAGCTGTCTATTTCTTCTCTTTCAGGTTTTCCTGCACCCATTATGTCTTCCTTGGCTAAGGAGAGACAGTGAATTTAGCTTGTATAAGAAAGCATATATTTTCTATTTTTCCAGGTGTACATAGTAGATAGATAGTTAGGTAATAAGGCTACTGTTACTGTATGTTTCCCTCATTTGTTCGGGTGGTACGCCACACGTAAAGCTGTAAATACTGTCTTCTATTTATCTACCCTTGTGTGAACTGTCCCTTGCCTGTGTACATATGTTATACTGTATATACCTACTTCATGTGGTATTCCACATGTATTGTTACTTTTTTTTATCTTTCCTGTTACCCGACGTATCCCAGTTTTTGCCAGGACATCCACTCTCAGGCTTGAGAGTTCAAATTTGTTTTTCTTTGCAAATTCAGAGACTAAGCAGGGGGAGGATGTAGTGCCCTTGTGTTTAGGCAAGGTTGTTAACAAATCTAGTTCAACAGGTAGTAATTGTCCTGGCTAATTGTTAGAAGATCCACTGATTTCCCTCTAATTCTGAAATTGCTGCACCTTTTCTCTTCTGTCTCTAGGTGGCACTGTGGCTGGTGACATTAGATCGACAAGGGCATAGCGAGATCAGACCCTTGACCTGCTGGGAGAGCCTATTTATTTGGATGGAGTCAGGTGATCAAGGTTCTGTGCCACCTGGACAGCTGTCTAGGTCGACGTGTGTTATTTTGCCCCGGGTTGCTAGGCCGGAAGCCAGAGGCCTATCCCCGGGGTCACCTGGCTGCTAGGCTGCCTGAGGCCTATCCAGGAGCAAGAGAAGCAGAGTAAGGTTGGGACTGCAGGATTGGAGTCCAACCGAGTAGTGTAGGTTCAGCTGGATGGGGAACCAATTGCGATCAGGGGTAAAGGGGAAGCAGTTGCCACTAAGGGACCATCCACCTTATTATCGGAGACTACTGTGAGTAAGCTTGAGTAAGTACCAGAGCAGTTTTCTCACCAGTCGGGGACGGTGAAGAAGTGGGAAAGCTCCAGTGAGTGTCAAGTCAGGGACCCAGAAGGTTAGCGGGAGTGACGCTTGAGGAGTATACAGCAGGTCAGCTGTGGAAGAGCTCAGGAGATCCAGTGACGACTAGGATCTGGAAGTCTAGTGAGAGACTGGGAGCTCAGTGAGTGAAGACCTACAGTGGGATACTGTGAGATAGGAGAATAACCATTCTGCGTTACCAAGAGTTATGTATGACTACCTTTAGTGACTCTTACAAGTTCAGTTGCCATAGGAGACATCGGTCCTACCTATACAGATGTGGCATCCGGCTGGAAGCCTTTCCCTGTATAGCTGTCTACCTGTAGTGTCTCGGAGTCTGCCAATTAACATTGCATCTACCTAAGTGTCCTGGCATTAACCCCCTCTAACAGTTCTTGTTAAGAGACAATATATCTCTTGTTCGCATTAAAAAAGTGACTAGCACCTATCATTTCATCTTGCATTACACCCACCATGCCTGTTAACCCACTCTACAAGGAAGGATGTCAGCTCTCCCTGACTCTGGAGGTCACCATTAGACCCCTTTCACACCGAGGCGGGAGGTGCGGTGGCGGTATAGCGCCGCTATTTTTAGCGGCGCTATACCATCGGCGGCGGTATTCGGCCGGTAGCGGCGTGGTTTTAACCCCACTAGCGGCCGAAAAAGGGTTAATACTGCTGGCAATGCACCTCTGCAGAGGCGCAATGCCAGCGGTATTAGCCGCAGTGTCCAATTGTTTTCAATGGGAAGGAGCGGTGGAGGAGCGGTAAACACACCACTCCAAAGATGCTGCTGGCAGGACTTTTGGAGAGGTCCCGCCAGCGCATCGTCTCAGTGTGAAAGCACACGGGTTTTCGCACTGAGACTGCAGGACAGGAGTTTTTCAGGCGGTATTTAAGCGCTATTTTTAGAGCTAAACCGCCTGAAAAACTCCTCAGTGTGAAAGGGGTCTTAGGCCTCTAGGGGTCAGGGCCATTGCTACATATGCATATGCTGTGTGTGAGAAATAACCTGTTAATATGACAAGTTTGTGTAAAAAAAAAAAAAGTCTTAATTTTTTCAAGAATTGTGGGAAAAAAATACAACTTCGAAAAACTCACAATGCCTCTTACTAAATACCTTGGACTGTCTACTTTTCAAGGCATTTGTACTTTTCTTGCTTGTTAGGCCTTGTACACACGGTCGGACCAAACCGATGTGACTGGTCCGTCGGACCGTTTTCATCGGTTCACCTCTGAAGTGGCCGTACGGCCTGATATGTGTACACACCGTCAGTCCAAAATCCGATCGGGTCAGAACGCGGTGACGTCAAACACACGACGTGTTGAATTCGTCGACTTGATTCTGAGCATGCGCGGGTTTTGAACCAATGCTTTTCTGTACTAACCATCGGTTTGGTTTTGAAGCATGTTTTAAAATTTTGGACCGAAGGAAAACAGACCGATGGCCTATACACACGGTCGGTTTGGTCCGATGAAACTGAACTTCGGTTCATTCGCATCGGTTTAGTCCAACCGTGTGTACGGGGCCTTAGTGTCTCATGAAATGAGATAGGCTATCAGTACATCAATTGTGTGATCAATTTTCAGTGATTGGCACCATAGCTTGTAGACTCTATGGGCTAGATTCAGAAAGATCAGCGGATCTTTAGATCTGCAAAATCTATCTGTTTTAAGATACGCTGCCGCAAGTTTTAGAGGCAAGTGGGTAATTCACAAACCACTTACCTCCAAACTTGCGGCGGCGGATCGTAAATCCCCCGGCGGAATTCAAATTCCGCGGCTAGGGGGAGTGTACTATTTAAATCAGGCGCGTCCCCGCGCCGATTTAAATGAGCATGCGCAGTCCGAGAATTTTCCCGGCGTGCATTGCTCCCACTGACGTCGCTAGGACGTCAGTGGTTTCGCCGCTTACGTTAATGACGTCCATCCGTTTTACAGAACGATTTACGACGTTAAAAAATTCAAAATCGACGCGGGAACGACGGCTATACCTAACATTGGCTGCGCCTCATAGAAGCAGGGGTAAGTATACGCCGGGAAAGCCGCTACGGAAACGTCGTAACAACACTGCATCAGGTCCGCGTACGTTCGTGAATTGGCGTATCTCGCTGATTTACATAATATTCAGCATAAATCAGCAGGAACGCCCCCCGCGCCATTTTTAAATTACAAATAAGATCCGACGGTGTAACACAGTTACACCTGTCGGATCTTGGCCATATCTATGCGGAACTGATTCTATGAATCAGGCGCATAGATATGACCAGTGTAAGTCAGAGATACAACGGCGTATCAGGAGATACACCGTCGTATCTCTTTGTGAATCTGGCCCTATAACTTTCACACAGACTAAATAATATCCACTAGTTTTGGTTATTTTTACCAAAGATGTGTATCAGTATACATTTTGGCCCAAATTTATGAAGAAAAATCACTTATTTGCAAAATTTTACAATAGAAACTTTAAATTCGCTCTTTTTCCGCTTATATCGCAAAAAATAAAAAACCCAGTGGTGATTAAATACCACCAAAAGAAAGCTCTATTTCTGAGAAATAAATTAAATAAAAAAATGTGTTTGGATACAGTGTAGAATGACTGAGTAATTGTCATTCAAAGTGTGAGAGCACTGAAAGCTGAAAATTGGTCTGGGCAGGAAGGTGTATAAGTGCCCTGTTTTGAAGTGGCTAAAAGGGTTGTAAAGCTTCGTGTTTTTTCACCTTAATGCATCCTATGCATTAAGGTGAAAAAAGACCTTGCACTCTCCGGCCCTCCTGAGCCCCCATTTTACTTTCCTGAGCCCTGAATCTCCGTGGGCGCGATCCCGCGTTGCTTTCCCCAGGTCTTGTCGGCTCTTCATTGAATAGATTTATAACGGCGTAGCCATTGGCTTCTGCTGCTGTCAATCAAATCCAATGACACGGCCGCTAGGGGGCGGAGCCAAGTAATACACTCGGCGGCTATGTACGCCAAGTGTATGACATGGGAGCGCACCCGCAAGCTAACCCCCTCGGGAGAGAGCTTTCGAGAGAGGGTTAACTCTTGCAGGGAGGAGCCGCGAGAGACGCCAAGGGACCCCAGAACAGGGGCCACTCTGTGCAAAACTAACTGCACAGTGAAAGTTATGACATGTTTGTTATTAAAAAAAAACTGAACCTTTAGTGTCCTTTAAGCTTTTTTGACTGTTCACTGCTGCACCTAAAGAGGAAGTAAATGCTGCCTCTTTTTTTTATTTTTGCTGACCTGCAAAGAAAAGGCATAATTGCTAATATGCATTTCATTCTAGCACATTATGTTAAACTTATCTGCAAACGAAGCCCCCATTGCCATCTCTGGGGCCTCATCCATCTTCGCCTGTCTTCTTTCCATCCACGGACTCGGGCTGTGCCCGGGTGGCCGTTCCTTCAGAGCGCATGTGGCGATGACACCATCAGTGGCGTATACAATAAATATCTCCTAAATGCTGCAAGTTCAGGAGACATTTGCAGTACACATAGGTAAGCCTTATGTAGCGGGGTCATCCTGTCAGAGCTTCATGACAGGTTATCCCCGTTGGACTTATATTTTAAATTGTAAATATGTTGGACATTGTTGGGAGGCTGTGCATTGCGGGACTACTGGTAGCAGGAGACACGGACTCCATGGACTCCTCGGAGAAGCGGACTACATTTCCCGCAATGCTTTGCTCTCCAGAAGGATGTGACGTTTTGCTCAGACTGGTGGAGGAGGTCACTTAAGGAAGGGGAGTGGCGCCTTTTCGCTCTCTCGGGACCAGCCTTCTCTCCTGTGCGGAGCTGCGGACAGACACCGCTGTCCTGTTAGGCCGGAAGCCTGGGCCTAGATTTACCGGGAGACCAGCCATCCAGACGGAAGCAAGACCCCCAGCCCCATTCGGTGTTTCTCGGGGATTGAAGAGGAAGCCCAGCTGACAACCATAGCATTGGAGCACCCTCGTCCGGGATCCGGCGCACCATAGAGCGACATCTTAACAGCGTGCCTTCCTTTCTGAGGAAAAATCAGGCGGGTCGGCCTGTTGGGTGAGAGAGCACCTGCTCAGTTTCTGACTAAAGGCCTAGTTAAAATTGTTCCAGTGTTTCACAATGCGGACAGGCGATCGACCTCACAATATTCTACTACCTGAGACATTCTGTTATGTGATTCTTTTCCTCTAACCATTATCTGTGGATTACAAATTTTAACGTGCACCAACCGGCCGCCACGTGAACATCTACTAATCTGCAGAACTGCCCGCTAGGGGCGCTCGCGAGCATAGACTGACATCTTAAGTTTAGGCGGGTGGTACCATCCTCGGGTTTAGAATAGTCTATTAATTTACACTGATTGCTGATTGTTTGCAAGGGCCCTTGCGGATCAGACTGATTTATTGTTATTAATTGTGTCTATGTTAAAATCCTATATCTGTTGTTTTACTGAGTCTTTATACAGTAAAATTGGCTCTTACATTCAAATATATTCACTGTGTGGAGTAGTTTCTTATTTGGCGGGACCGTTCGTCACAGCAGGTAATTCACTTTCATTATTGTCATTGTATATTGCATGCCTGTTATTGTGACTTCAGCCCAGCAGAGGTCACAATATTCCACTTACCAGACTTCTGATGTGTCAAGGGAGGGTTCGAGCTAGTTAAATAAGGGTGAGCTGAGCCAAAAGAGAGTAGATCCCAAATCAACCAGCGGCTCCTTTGGGGGTGAGCGCTACACTTTTTATAGGCTTACTTAAAGGTACAAACAAACCAGGGAAGTTTACTTGCTCTTTAAGGTGGCCTTGCTACTCTTTATCCTGATCTGAAAGCCAAGTGTCTTCTTATGCTTAGTCATTAATACTCATCATCCTGTATGATAGAGTGAACTTACTACTACTGTTGATCCAAGTTTATACTTGCCTTGTTACCAATCCCATTGAGTCTGGTTTTAGTAACTTGTTTAGTGCCTGGTTCCTTGACAAAGTACCAAGTACTACTTTTAGAGTGCTTTTAGACTCACAGCACTGCGGGCGTCGGCGGTAAAACCTATTTTTAGCGGCGCTTTACCGTAATTTTTGCGGGGCTTTTCGGGGGAACTTTTAACCCCTACTAGCGGCCGAAAAAAGGGTTCAAAGTGCCCGCAAAGCGGTCCAGTGGTTCAGCGCTGCCCATTGAATGGGCAGGGGCACTTTAGGAGCGGTATATTCACCGCTCCTAATGCGCTGCAAAGAAGCTGCTGCCAGGACTTTTTCTGATGCCCTGCCAGCGCACCACTCCAGTGTGAAAGCCCTCGGGCTTTCACACTGGAGTGAATGGAGCGGCTTTTTCAGGGCGCTTTTCAGGCGCTATTTTTAGCTATTTTCTGTGACATTGCATGTTTGTACATTCAATCTGGTGTGCCAGACAAAGAAAAGTGGACCCATCAAATCTAGCGGTTCCTACAGGGGTATCACTACATATACAAGTACTTTATCTTGACTCATAGCTGTGCGCATACACACACAAAGGCAATGTAATTGCTTTGCAATGCAACGCATATACAGAAAATGAACACTGGGTGACAGAATCTCCCAAAATGTTATCTGCAGGAGGGGCTGAAGCATGGAAAGACAAGGCCTGTAAAGTCAGCAATTTTACCAAATTGTCATTGAGCTGTCGGGCATTGCAGGAGAAACTTGTCTGCTCAATGCTGCAGCGATGGCTAGTTGGGGTGGCCAGAATCAGAGAGGCTGAAAATGCAATTTAAGTACAGTACTCACAAAGCATAAATTAAATGACCACTCTTCCAGTAAAATCATTCAAAGTAATGAAACAATAAGGTGCATTAGACATGATGCAAATTATCAGAGATGATGTCATTTGCATCAGGCATCCACTAACACATCATCGGGAATACTGAATAATCTTTGTAGGTAAGAATGTTCTGAGGAATAATTGTTCCATTGTCTGTTCAAACTGTCTGAATACAATGCAGTCTCCAGCTGTATTTATCTTAGTATTCATTCAGCAAGGGTGATAAAGTAGCCACACTTGTTAGATATAAACTAAAGGGAGAATCCTAAAACATGTATACTCTGAAGAGAGCTTATAGCAACCTATATTTCTTTTAAAACTTGAATTTTAAATAAAACCTGCACATAAAATACTCTGATTATTTAAAACAATGATCAAGTACAATTCTAAAATCACAGTAAAAATGACTATACTTTCATAGGGCGGGGGGCAGTGTGAAACAATGTCAGTGTGAAGACATGCATCCTTGGGGCTCTTCACAAACTATGTCTCGCTCAAACTCCAAACATCATATGTTTTCTCATGCTGGGACAGTGAAGGAGTTGACGTCTACAAAGTCTCACAACGTTGGCTCTGATCCACAGCCCATCGTCCTTCCCTATATCCCTCAGATGAGAAATTATTAGATGGGCTTTTCCAGGACTCTGCAAGTATGTGCGGATACTCCTCAAATTAAATAGTCCATCAGTGCCCTGTGGCCTACACTTATGTGCTAGATGTGCTGGCGAGTGTCCCCACAGGAGTGGCAGCCCTGTAAGGAGCTTCACTCTTTGCACCACCCATAGAGCTTTACCATATACAATGGTGTGTCCCAGGAATCATGTACAGTATCTCAAAAAAGTGAGTACACCCCTCACATTTTTGTAAATATTTTATTATATCTTTTCATGTGACAACACTGAAGAAATTACACTTTGCTACAATGTAAAGTAGTGAGTGTACAGCTTGTATAACAGTGTAAATTTGTTGTCCCCTTAAAATAACTCAACACACAGCCATTAATGTCTAAACCGCCGGCAACAAAAGTGAGTACAACCCAAGTGAAAATGTCCAAATTGGGCACAATTAGCTATTTTCCCTCCCCGGTGTCATGTGACTGATTAGTGTTACAGGGTCTCAGATGTGAATGGGGAGCAAGTTGTGTTAAATTTGGTGTTATCGCTCTCAATCTCTCATAATGGTCACTGGAAGTTCAACATGGCACCTCATGGCAAAGAACTCTCTAAGGATCTGAAAAAAGAATTGTTGCTCTACATAAAGATGGCCTAGGCTATAAGAAGATTGCCAAGACTCTGAAACTGAGCTGCAGTACGGTGGCCAAGACTATACAGCGGTTTAACAGGACAGGTTCCACTCAGAACAGGCCTCACAATGGTCGACCAAAGAATTTGAGAGCATGTGCTCAGCGTCATATACCAGAGGTTGTCTTTGGGAAAAAGACATATGAGTGCTGCCAGCATTGCTGCAGAGGTTGAAGGGGTGGGGGTCAGCCTGTCAGTGCTCAGACCATACGCCATACACTGGATCAAATTGGTTTACATGGCTGTCGTCCAGAAGGAAACCTCTTCTAAAGATGATGCACAATAAAGCCCACAAACAGTTCGCTGAAGACAAGCAGATTAAGGACTTGGATTACTGGAACCATGTCCTGTGGTCTGAAGAGACCAAGATAAACTTATTTGGTTTGGATAATGTCAAGCGTGTGTGGCGGCAAGCAGGTGAGGAGTACAAAGACAAGTGTGTCTTGCCTACAGTCAAGCAAGATGGTGGGAGTGTCATGGTCTGGTGCTGCACGAGGTCTTACGACACTGGGGAGCTACAGTGAGGGAACCATGAATGTCAACATGTACTGTGACTTACTGAAGCAGAGTATAATCCCCTCCCTTCGGAGAATGGGCTGCAGGACGGTGTTCCAACATGACGCTTTGCTACAATGTAAAGTAGCGAGTGCACAGCTTGTATAACAGTGTAAATGTGCTGTCCCCTCAAAATAACTCAACACACAGCCATTAATGTCTAAACTGCTGGCAACAAAAGTGAGTACACCCTTAAGTGAAAATGTCCAAGTTGGGTCCCAAGTGTCAATATTTTTTTGTGGCCACCATTATTTTCCAGCACTGTCTTAACCCTCTTGGGCATGGAGTTCACCATAGCTTCTCAGGTTGCCACTGGAGTCCTCTTCCACTCCTTCATGAGGACATCACAGAGCTGGTGGATGTTGGAGACCTTGCGCTCCTCCAACTTCCGTTTGAGGATGTCCCACAGATGCTCAATAGGGTTTGGGTCTGGAGACATGCTTGGCCAGTTCATCACCTTTACCCTCAGCTTCTTTAGCAAGGCAGTGGTCGTCTTGGAGGTGTGTTTGGGGTCGTTATAATGTTTGAATACTGCCCTCCCTGCGGCCCAGTCTCTGGAGGGGATCATGCTCCCTATCCACACCTTGAAACACTAAGTAGTCACATGACATTGGGGAGGAAAAATTTATAAATGGGCCCAATTTGGACATTATCACTTAAGGGTGTACTCAGTTTTGTTGCCAGCGGTTTAGACATTAATGGCTGTGTGTTGAGTTATTTTATGCCTTGTTTCCACTGCACGGATCGGTTCGGGTCAGAAAGAATGGAGCGGTTAGAATGGGACCGGTCTATTCTGCAGAGCATTTCCACTGCAAATCGGACCATCCGGGACCATGCAAGGTTTAGAAAAAAAGCCTAGCACGTCCACCAATCAGTGAGATGTATTTGTAGGTCCGCCCTAATGGAACCGTTCCATTCTCTATGGCCCCACATCTGAAGCAGGACCCAGAATGGTCCGGTACGGTTCGCTTTTATGGCACGCTTTCATAATGGAAACACCCAAAAAAGCGTACCGTACCGAACCGTACCGAACCGATCCGCTCAGTGGAAACGAGGCATTAGAGGTGACAGCAAATTTACACTGTTATACAAGCTGTACACTCTCTACTTTACATGATTAAGTTGTTTTAGAACACTTATGCTATCAGATAGTAGTTTAAATATCGTTCTCCAAAACGAGAATAAGAAAAAAAAGGGGCACACCAGCCTAGTGCATTATCCTTTGGATACATTTTATAAAAAAATGAATAAAAGGAAAACTACTCACAAACGTAGGTGAATGGCTCACAATGTAAATAATCTCCAAAAGTAGCAGCAATGAGTCAGAACCAAATGAACTCCAGGTGGACACAGAGGAAATGACAAGGGCCACTGCCGACTGACGCGTTTTAAAGGAATACCTTCTTTTTTTTTCTTCTCGTTTACTGATAGGATACTCCTATCTAGGGCACCAACGACACATAGACTGTCTGGTGATCCATTCGTGCGCAGGAGTGTTTGATTTTCGCTATCATTGTTCTCCAAAAGCCTGTGAGATTTTTACAGGCCTAAAAAATATGATAGAAATTAGCAACCTGTTCTCAACCTCAGTAGAAAGTGAAATTTGGAAGATAGGGGGCGCTGTGAAAATTACTGTGTTATTAACGATAGTATTATATCCATATATCTATATAAACCTCAAAAAATAACAAAATTTATTATATATACAATATTAATTAAGAATATAAACAAAACGTCCATATAATCAGATGAAACCAATCAAGTGAAATAGCAAAGAATGTGCAAAGTTCCAATATGTCCACCCCTCTGTATTCAAAAAAAGTTCATGGTGGTCAATAATAGGTGTATACTAGTAGTAAGATGGTGATATATATTCAAGATAGAGCGTCCACCTTCACCTGCTAGGCATATCAATTCACCTGACGTGATCAAGATGGCACCTTACCAACATTAGTTGACCCTTTAGTTAAAAAGAGGTCAAATAAGCTTATTTACACATAAGTGTAATGATCTTCGCAGCACCAGGACTTCTCGATCAATCAGCCGTTTTCCAACAGAATATCATGGGATATAAGAGATGAAAGAGAGGACCGCAATAGTGTAATACTATTTATTTAAAAATTGTTAAAAATAAACAGCTGCCAATTGGCTCCTTACTGTAGCAGTGCCTTCGTCCCGGCACTGAGGCTGTTGGGCATGTAACAAAGTAGGAGAGATGTCCTCCGTCGCTGACGGGTCTGGGGTGCGTTCCACGTTCAGAAACCAGCTGAACCGGAAGTGGAAGTGACGTGACTGTGCGTGACCGGAATGCGCCTCGACGTATGTTTCGTAAATTACGTCATCAGGAAGCGTATCCGGTCATGCTCTGTGCTGGGCTTATAAATCCATCAGTCAATATGTGGGAGGGGCTGGACTCATTACAGCCTCAGTCCCGGTTCCAAGCAACAGATACATTTCTAAAAACAATAGATTTCTAATACAATCCAGCGTGGAATGATTTAGCGTGCAACATCAATTGATATTCTAAATAAAGATATGCATCAGAATATTTACATATTACATAATTACGCATATATATAAATAATTACTAGAATAGGGAGATCACCACTAAACCCCCAATGGAATATGTAAATTGGCAAACCATTTTTGTTTAATATGGCATTTAAAATAAAATTTTAATAATTTTAATATAAATAGATAATGGTATAACAATAGTTTGGAGGCTATTTTTGGCACATAATAAGTACCTAATATAAATGTATGCATTGGTTAGAAAGCAGTTAAGGTCAAGTTCTATATTGAGGCCCAGTGGCTGCATAGTTTTGAGGTGATACAGCCACTGTGTCTCATTCTGGGACACGGCTTGTGTAAGGTCGGTCCCTCTTCAGTGGTTTGTGACTTTGTCTATACCATAAAAGGTCAACAAACCTGGGTCCCTATTATGACACTGATCAAAGTGCCTAGAGACACTGTGGTTAGGGAAACCCTTGATAATGTTAGCCACGTGTTCATTGATTCTAACCTTCAACTCTCTGGTAGTTCTCCCCACGTACTGGAGGAAACAGGGACACTGCAGGACGTAGGTGACATACCTAGAGTGACAAGTGATCAATGGTTTTATAGTAAAATTCTGTTGAGTGACATTAGACTGAAAGTGGGTCTTCAACCTCACCAACAGAAACGAAAATTGGCCATGGAGAATTTAGCCAATTGATAAGTGGTTAAGTACCATTGTGTCACACATTTTTGAATAAGCTTGCAATGAGTGACACAGTGAGAGACCTTGTAGATATATCAGAAAACCATGAGCCATTAAAAAGAAGAAAAGGAGCAATGGAGATCCTCTTACCAAATGAGAAGCTGAGGCGTTTTCATAAATCAAAAATCATATAGGATATTCATGCTAAACATATAAATTACAAATGAGCAGCTGCTTAAGCAATCTGTGACACTAGATGCAAGAATTGGGATAAATATATGAAGCAGCGCTAAAAAAAATGTACTCAATATTGTGAAAACACTAAAATAAATCAATAAAATTACATCAAACTTATTAGGTGAAAAAACATGTATAAAGTATTCACACCAAATATGTAAATAATATGTATGTAATAATAATATGTAAATAAGTGTTTATAAGAGCCCATTCACAAGGGCTAAAAAGAAAAGATATATGTAAAACAAGAAAGTCCAAAGGAAACAAATCATTTACTATTCATTTGCTCCATTAGTGTCCCGCAATCACAATACTTAGTGCTTCCACCACCAGGTTACACCAAGTATTAAAGCCTCTTACCGGATCCTGTGGACCATCATATAGTATGTCAAATGAACGTGTTACCTCCTTATAAAGGGAAACTCCAAAGCGGCAAATGTGATCCAGTCTGGTTTGGTTCATCAGCAGGATGAAAAATAAAAATAAAAAGCATATACGCCATATACGAATCATGTTGCATAGCCACTCATGTCAAACTGATGTAATTTCAAGTGGTGACACCTTTTTTTCTCAAACAAAAAGTTTTTATTGAACATAAGTAAAGTGACAAACAGTTCCAAAGCACAATTATTACATGTAATCTGTGTGGCTCTGCTCACACACAAACAATAAATATAGTATATCAACCAGAATAGACAAAACACACATCAGAGAGTTCAGGCTGCGCACCCCAAAATGTATCTGGTACTAATGGGAAGTTCCCCTAGGGGGTTTTAATGCAGCAATTTATATGAATACCAAGTAAAATGGTTGTGTAAAAATAATTTATTGAAATGTATTAAGATACATGTTATCACTAAAATATAAATTCTGGTGGTAGAGATACAGTACATATTATTCAATAATACAGCAAGGCAGCCATGTGATTTATACAGCATTACATTATGTAATCGAACTGTAGGTAGATCCTGACGCGTTTCGACCTTGAGGTCTCTTCAGGGGGATGAATGACTCCTAAATAAATATATTAAGCATCTCAGTTTTACTGATGTTATTCCCCTCTACATTACCTCATTTTATCACCTCTACCACTTTATCACATGACACTTTCCTCGCTACAATCGCACATATCTATTTTATTATAATGGTATTAATATTATTATTCCTATTAGATGTATACAATAAAAACTAACCAAACCTAGATATCCTGTATCAAGGGTTTAACAGACTATGTTTGATACATTGTCATTACCTATTTAATTGCTGCAGGTGTTGTCATTTCTCCCTCATCCCCTCGGTGGGTGCCTATGACATGGTTTCTTGTAAGCCCACTGGGCCATTTTTCCTCTCCGGGTAAGGCAGGGACGATTATGAGATTCACTGGATCATCTAACGGTTTTTAATAAATCTTCTGGTTATGATGTCATTCATCCCACCTTCCAGCGGTAAATATAACATCGTTATGTTTGTAAATTTCAATGCATAATGTGCAATGACTTCAGTAAAACTGAGATGCTTAATATATTTATTTAGGAGCCATTCATCCCCCTGAAGAGACCTCAAGGTCGAAACGCGTCGGGTCTACCTACAGTTCGACTATATAATGTAATGCTGTATAAATCACATGGCTGCCTTGCTGTATTATGGAATACGTACTGTATCTCTACCACCAGAATTTATATTTTAGCGATAACATGTATCTTAATACATTTCAATAAACGATTTTTACACAACCATTTTACTTGGTATTCATATAAATAGTATATCAACCATTCCCATCTGCAGACAAGTGTCCCACCTAGTTCTAGTACATACAAGTTCTCCCAATCTATGTCCCAACTCAGCATATTCAAACAGGTAACCAACGTACACACATATAGAGATCTGCATGCCCTATGAGGGCTTTAAAGTAAACGATCATACACCAGATCCACCGGGGCTAGACCAGGGACATTTAACCACGGGGCCCAAAGTTTGTTGTATTTAGTGTGGGCCCCCCTACGCTGATATAGATGTTATCAGTATTTCCTGTTGCGAAAAAAAAAATTGGACAGTTTTTACTTATTTTTCCAACCTATAGACAGATTCAGAGAGATCGGCGTATCTTTTGGCCGGCGTAGCGCATCCCATTTGCACTATGCCGACGTAACATAGTGAGGCAAGGCCAGTATTCACAAAGCACTTGCTCCGTAAGTTACGTCGGCGTAACGAAAATGGGCCGGCGTAACCCCGCCTAATTCAAAGTAGGCAGGTAGTGGCTGTGCTACATTAAAATTAACCGTGACCCCATGTAAATGAAGGGCTGTTCGTACGGCGCATGCGCACGCATGCTCAGAATCACGTCGCAAATACTCCCTATGATATGACGGCTCAATGCGTACGACGTGAACCTAACTTACGCCCAGCCCCATTCACGTACGACTTACGTAAACGACGTAAAAACCGACGGCACTTCCGATGTCCATACCTTTGCATGGGCTGCGCCACCTTTTGGTGGTTTATCTTTACGCCGGAAAAACCCCTTACTGCGACGGGCGTATGTACGTTCGTGAATCGGCGTATCTTGCTCATTTACATATTCACTGCGTAAATCAACGTAAGCGCCCCTAGCGGCCAGCGTAAATATGCACCCAAGATACAACGGCGTAGGAGACTTACGTCGGTCGTATCTTGGCAACATTCAAGCGTAGCTCATTTTAAGAATGAGCGCATAGATACGACGGTGCATTTTCAGACTTACGACGGCGTATCTACTGATACGTCGGCGTAAGTCTCTGAATCTGGCCCATAGTTTTTAACTGTTATTTGTTGGAACGTTTGGTGCTGTTGTGCCTATTTTCGTGTAGACTAGCTGGAGATTCGATCAATGTGTCATTGGTTTGGATTTTATAATAGTTGAGACGTAATCCTTTATTAATGGTTCTCTCTGCTGGTGAACTATTTGGCCGACAGGTGGAACCATTTTAATTTTTCCACTAGGGATCATCCTGAGGTGATACTGTAGTAAGTGGTGATACTTCTAATGATTTTCAGCACTTCCTGTGGAGAAAAGTTTTTGAAAAATATTTTGGGAGTTTTATTTATTTATGATCTTGTTTTTATTTACCTTGTCCCCATCAACATGGGGACACGGTGCTTGGGGGAGATCTATGCCAGACCCAAAGTGCCTGGTATGGACTTAGGGGGGACCCCACGCTGTTTTTTGTTTTCCCCTTAAAATCTGAACCAGACCCAAAGGGCCTGGTGTGGACTAGGGGGAACCCATGGCATTTTTTTCTTAATTCTGTCATAGGGTTCCCCTTAACTACTCCAATACACTGTATTATATACTGTACACTGACTGCACTGTGTATACTGTGTATATATATATATAGTTGCAAGAAAAAGTATGTCAACCCTTTTGGAATGATATGAATTTCTGATCTTCATTAAAGTCACAACAATAGACAATCGCAGTCTGCTTAAACTAATAACATTCAAAGAATTAAATGTTACCATGTTTTTATTGAACAAAGTATGTGAACCCCTAGACCAGTGGTCTCCAAACTGTGGCCCGGGGGCCAGATGCGTTCCTTTGCTAGTCTTTATCCGGTCCTTTGGGTACTATTCCTCCCACTGACACCAACAAGGAGGCACTATTTCTTCCACTTATAGCAGTGATGGGATACTATTCCTCCATAATAATAGGGGCACTACTCCTCCTCCTACTGACCACGAACCCTGAGGCCCTCATTTATTCTCACTGTTCCCGGGCCCGGGACATTTTCTGCCCACGCTGACCACAATCCGGCCCTCCTAAAGTCTGAAGGACAATAAACTGGCCCTTTGTTTTAAAAGTTTGGAGATCCCTGCCCTAGACTAATGACATCTCCAAGAGCTAATTGGAGTGAGGTGTCAGCCAACTGGAGTCCAATAAATGAGACGAGATTGGAGGTGTTGGTTACAGCTGCCCTGCCCTATAAAAAACACACACCAGTTCTGGGTCTGCTTTTCACAAGAAGCATTGCCTGATGTGAATGATGCCTCACACAAAAGAGCTCTCAGAAGACCTACGATTAAGAATTATTGACTTGCATAAAGCTGGAAAGGGTTATAAAAGTATCCCCAAAAGCCTTGCTGTTCATCAGTACACGGTAAGACAAATTGTCTATAAATGGAGAAAGTTCAGCACTGCTGCTACACTCCCTAGGAGTGGCTGTCCTGTAAATATGACTGCAAGAGCACAGCGCAGAATGCTCAATGAGGTGAAGAAGAATCCTAGTGTCAGCTAAAGACTTACAAAAGTCTCTGGCATATGCTAACATCCCTACGATACGTAAAACACTAAACAAGAATGGATTTCATGAGAGGATACCACAGATGAAGCCACTGTGCTACATTTCAATTGCGTTAGTGCACTTTTACTGCAGTACAGTATATTGCAATGCACTTTTATTGCAGTATATTGAAGTACCTTAGTGCACTTTTATGGCAGTATATTGAATTGCATTAGTGCACTTTTACTGCAGTATACTAAAATGCATTAGTGCACTTTTACTGCAGTATACTAAAATGCATTAGTGGACTTTTACCGCAGTATATAGACATGCATTAGTGCACTTTTACTGCAGTATATTGTAGTGTGTCAGTAGAGTCTGTATAGTGAGTACTCAAGTTACATTTCAAAAGTCTAATTTCTCTGCCCCAGATGTTGCATCAAAAAAAATACAGCCACTTCCACCCACATGCCCAGCATCTAAATGCAAACTTGTCAAAGCTGCTGGCTTTACAACTCCTACCTTTCTGTCTGGTGGATGCTGCCCCCTTCCATGCTTTGGCAGAATGTGCTGTACCACAATGGCAGGTTTCCAGTCGAAATTTTTCTTCACGTAAGGCCATTCCAGCTCTGTACCATCACGTGAAAGGCAATATTGTGGCATCGCTGTGCAAGGCAGTCAGCCCCAAGGCCCATGTTACTGCTAACATGTGGTCCAGCAAGCATGGTAAGGGATGCTATATTTCGTTCAAAGCATACTGGCTAACTCTGCTTGAAACTCGGTGGTGACAATGGGAGATATGTCAGCTCCACCCCTCCTCCTCCTTTTTTCCCCCCACGCAAATAGCAGTTGATAAAGGATGCATGCACTGTACGGTCACCGTGTGAGGAGGCGCCAAGTATGGTGACCTGTGACAATATCCCTTGTGTTCCTGCTGGAGCAGACTCTACATGGCATTATGGACAGGGCACTCACTGCAGAGCAGTAGGAGGAAGAGGAGGACTTCCATTCCTCTCAAGGCCCGCTTTAAGCAGACACCATTCTTGTGAGGCCACAGAACACTCAAGAGGAGGAGGAGGATCCTGGCAGTTTTGGAGGCATTGAGGCAAAGGAAGATATATATCAAATGTTAAGAGATGGTTTACCATCCCCAGAACCCTTGGAAGTAGTACGTGTCTGGGAGGAGGGAGTTCCAGATACAGTGGGGGTTATCCACAAAAGGGATACGCCGGCGTATCTACTGATACGCCGTCTTATGCCTGTTTCTATCTATGGAACTGATCCACAGAATCAGTTTACCATAGATAGGCAGAAGATCCGACATGTGTAATTGAATTACACTGTCGGATCTTAAGGATGCAATTCTAGGCCGGCCGCTAGGTGGCGAGGCCATTGCGGCCGGCCTAGAATATGCAAATGAACACTTACGGCGATCCACGAACGTTCCGACGGGCCCGTCGCGCTAAATCCACGTTGTTTACGTCGAGTTACGCCGTGTAAAAATAGGGCTAAGTCCTATTTGACTAAGCCCTATTAAGTATGGCCGTCGTTCCCGCGTCGAAATTTTAAACTCTACGTCGTTTGCGTAAGATGTCTGTGAATGGCGCTGGACGCCATTTATGTTAACGTCTAAGCAAATGACGTCGGAGCGACGTCTGTTAGCGCAATGCACGTCGGGTAAGTTACCCGACAGAGCATGCGCAGTACGTCCGGCGCGGGAGCGCGCCTAATTTAAATGGGACTCGCCCCATTAGATTCGGCACGCCTCGCGCCGGACACATTTAAGTTACACCGCCGCAAATTTCAAGGTAAGTGCTTTGTGGATCGGGCACTAACTTGGACAATTTGCGGCAGTGTAACTTAAATGGGAAAAGTTAAGTTACGCCCGATATTTGTGGATCTGGCCCAGTAATCCTCACTGACCCAGAGGACTTTGCTTCTCATGCCTCTGCAAACTTGCGGTGCATGGGCTCCCTCATTCTTCAAAGCCTGCAAAAGGACCTGAGAATTTGTTGTATCAAGGAGAAAGATCACTATTGGTTGGCAACCCTCCTTGAGCACCGTTACAAGGGGAAAGTCTGAGTATGCCAGAAATTATGAATCAGACCGAGACAGAAGTACAGTTAAATCACACTTGTTTAATAATAAAAGTATATAGAACAAACGTAGTCAAAACTTAGCCAATGTTCGGTAACCGGAATGGATAGTCAGACAAGCTAGGGATCAGCATAGTGGAACAGCAATGTTTGATTGACATGAAGCACTTGGCAGCAGAAGCGGAGCATGCGGGAACGTCAAATACCCTTTAAAAAGAAGCCACAAACTCTGGGTAACTCAAGACATGCGTCTCCCATAGAGGGTTTGTCCAGGCCAAGGCTCTCACAGAAAGCAAAGATATCACAAAACTTACTTTGCTTCTGTCCGTGGGAAAAGCCTGGGGCAGCATCTCAAAGTATATCTCAACCTGGTTGAAAAACCCTCTGCATAGGACTGGATCGCCTCCAAATCGCAGGGGAAGCATAGCGTAACCAGACATACCTCTTATAGAGGTAATACTCTAGGCGGGTGCCTGCATAGAGACTGGAGCGGCCTGCAACACGGTGTCAGAATGTTTATACTGAAATATTAAAATAATATATTTATGGAATTATGCAAAGCTATGTTTTGGGAGATTTTACTTTTTTTCCACAAATACAACCAGGTAATTCAAGTTTGTTTATCTGTGCTATTTTGAAGACAAGTGACAAAGATATGCTAAAATATATATTTATTAACTAAAAATTTGGGGCTAGATTCAGCAAAGAATTACGCCAGCGTATCCATAGATACGCCGCGTAAATTCAAAGCTGCGCCGGCGTATCTACTTTCTGTATTCAGAAAGCTAGATATGCCGACATTAGCCTAAGATCCGACTGGCGTAATTCTATTACGCTGTCGTATCTTAGGGTGCATTCTCACGCTGGCCGCTAGGTGGCGCTTCCGTTGTTTTCGGCGTAGAATATGCAAATTACCTAGTTACGTCGATTCACAAACGTACGTGCGCCCGGCGTTAGTTTTTTACGTCGTTTGCGTAAGGCTTTTTCGGTGTAACGTTGTGCCTGCTTCTATGAGGCGCACTCAATGTTAAGTATGGACGTCGTTCCCGCTTCGATTTTTGAATTTTTTTCTTTGTTTGCGTAAGTCGTTCGCGAATAGGGCTGGACGTAATTTACGTTCAAGTCGAAACCAATGAAGTCCTTGCAAAGTCATTTGGAGCAATGCACACTGGGATATGTACACCGACGCCCCCCCTTACACATTTGAATTACGCGCACTTACCCCGGCCCCATTTACGCTACGCCGCCGCAACTTACGGAGCAAGTGCTTTGTGAATACTGCACTTGCTCCAGTAAGTTGCGGCGGCGTAGCGTAAATACGATACGCTGCGCCGCCGTTAGATTGCGCGCCCCTACCTGAATCTAGCTCTTGGTGTAAAATAATATCAGGTATATTTGGTGATAATACAAATATTGATATACTTTCAAATATCAAAGATATATGATGATAATCACGTTTCTACACAAGCGTTTATTACAAAATACCATATTTCAATACTTGAATGATAACTTGGTAAATTTGGACTTGGTGACTTAGTGGACTTTAGCTCTGGTGATTCCTTCAAAACAAACAGACCTTCTAGCTTACACTTTAAAAATTCACAGACAAAATGTTATACTGTGCACATAGCTTGATAATTTAATCATGACTTATTTTTAAATTTAGAATGAATATATTTTAAACACATATCACGACAAATCATTGTACAGATTTTGGTCTTAGCTTTGTAGAGATACACATGTCTACTAAGATTTGGAATCTAATTATAGCATGCTGCAGGTAGAAATAACACAACTCCAAATTGCTAAGCCACAATATTAAATGGTTCTGTTTTGTATATGTCAAAATAATTCAACTACTAAAAAGGTAAAATAGAAAATTAATACTTTACCGGTGGTCTAAGAAACTTTGGTTTTGAGAAGTATCAGGTGAGGTGTCCCACAAGGACTTCTTCCAACCTTCCTACGTCGTTGCGTCTCAAGATCTCAACACCCTCTCCAAAATTCTTTCCGTCTCCTCCAAGCTTTTCTTTAGATTTTAGAATCTCCTCTCTGCTATGTGTAACCACTTTTACCCCCCCCCCCCCTAAAATATGGGTGTGGAAATGGCTTTCACGTCATTAATGATGTAAAATGACAGTTTGTTTCCATGTTACTATGACAACCACGTCTGGTGGCCATCTTGGACTTTTAGGGGCAGATCCACAAAAGAATTACGCCGGCGTATCTATTGATACGCCGCGTAATTTAAAATTTCCTGTGTCGTATCTTTGTTTTGTATCTACAAAACAAGATACGACTGCATCTCGGATCGATCCGACAGGCGTACGTCTTAGTATGCCGTCGGATCGTAGATGCATTTTTCTGCCGGCCGCTAGGTGGCGTTTCCGTCGAATTCCGTGTCGAGCATGCAAATTAGCTAGTTACGGCGATCCACGAACGTACGTCCGGCCGGCGCATCTTTTTACGTTGTTTGCGTTCCGCTTTTTCCGGCGTATAGTTACCCCTGCTATTATGAGGCGTACTCAATGTTAAGTACGGCCGTCGTTCCCGCGTCGAATTTTGAATTTTTTACGTCGTTTGCGAATAGGGATTTGCATAGAATGATGTCACCGTCGTAAGCATTGGCTTGTTCCGGTTTAATTTCGAGCATGCGCACTGGGATACCCCCACGGACGGCGCATGCGCCGTTCAAAAAAAACTTTGTTTACGTTGGGTCATGACGTATTTACATAAAACACGCCCCCATCACATCCATTTGAATTCCGCGCCCTTACGCCGCCAAAGATACACTACGCCGCCGTAACTTACGGCGCAAATTCTTTGAGGATTCGGCAAAAAAAAGTTACGGCGGCGTAGTGTATCTTAGATACGCTACGCCCGGCGGATATATGCGCCGATGTACGTGGATCTGCCCCTTACTATTTTCACCACCAGGAGCAATGTTGTACTAGAAATTATTTTTTTAATGATCTAATAACTTTTTGACGTTAGCTTATCAAAACCTATAAACTATCAAAAACTGTCTAAAATCTGTCAAACCAATTCAGACATTGTGGAGCTTTCTTAAGATTTATCACTTTAAGAAAAATATACCCACACATTTACCCTATCGTTAAATTCCTTGAAACTCAGATCATTGGAAATTAATCCTGTGTATTATTTCACAAATACAGCTTTTAATACGTTCAAACTTTTCATAGGATCTCATATTTGTAACCCTTATTAAAATAATATATGTATTAATAGGTTTTATGAATATCCACACAATATATTATGAAAGAAAGATTATTAAATCACATAAACCAATATATGTGACACTGTTCAATTATGTATATAAGTACTTCAATATAACAAACTTATATATGTATTGAGGATTATTATTAAAATGATTGTTATATAATACATAATACAACATGTTTAATTTGCGAATTTGAATAAGCCCCCTCCTCTCCTTCGTGCAAACAAAATTTAGGTCTGTGAGCTCATGTGAAATATGAGTCTCTTAGTCTAGACCAGGGGTGCCCAACCAGTGGCCCGGGGGCCACATGTGGCCCGCGGAGCCTTCTGATGTGGCCCGCGACCTCTTGCTCTGGGATAGTGTTTTGGTAAGCCCAGATCGCAAGGTTGCTGATACGCTATCCCAGAGCATCGGTGTTGTGAATGAAGCTTCCTGTATAGCGCCGACTCCTGTCACAAGCAATACCAAATACACTCTGCTTGAGACAGCAACAGCTGGTGATACCTGAATGGAAGACTGTTATTAAAGGTCAGTTTATTACTAAAATCAGTGAATATATATGCATATCTGTTCTGCAGTGGTTGCTTTCAAACTGATCCACAGGTGCAGCGCAATGCACCTGAGGTTTACGTGCACTGAGCCATAGACTTCTGTTATTACCCGCAAATTTGGTGCACTTTCAGAAAGTGCACCACACCTGCAGGTTAAGGCAAAGTGCCGCTAACCTGCAGGAATGCCACAGGTGCACGTGGCACATCGGTGTGAAAGCAGCCTTAGGCCCCTTTCACATGATCTGTCTGACCCAATCGGACCCTCCATTTACCCCCGCTTATCTCCAATCCTTAAAAAAAAAAAAACAGAAGGCCGATCCTTCCATCTGGGCGGATTGAATTGGGGGGCCCAAAGAGTAGCATGGGCTATGTCTATGTCCACTCTGCATATACAGCATGGCACAGACCTGTCATCCACTGGTTCCGCTCATTGTGGCCCGCGACCGGTTACCAAGTCGCTTTAGTGGCCCTCGCTCTTCAAAAGGTTGGACACCCCTGGTGTAGACACTGCCCGTCCACTCTTTTCTTATCTTTACAGGCTGACAGAAAGAGAATTGTGATCTTAAGAGAACTTAACATAATACACTTAAAACCTTCTGGTGAGGGTTCCTCAGTTTCTAGATGATAAACTAAAGTTAACTTCTTTAGAAATAAAAAATATTTTTAAACAAGATGGCTTCGGGTTTGCTCATAGCATATATATATAAAAAATATATAATATACAGGCCTTCTATATTCTTTTAAACCCTAACAGTCCTGACAACAGGTTGTACCAGAACAGCCACAGTGGGAGATTCCAGGTGAGCCGTGCAACTCAGGAGCATTTGTAACGCCATGGAAAACTGATCCATGCGGTGATCCTGTTTATCCAATCTGGAAAAAATATTACCAGCAAGTGGATTGACTGCATCTTCTGAATTCATGGCCTTCGCCTACTGTCAGAAACCATAAATCAGGCTGAGACAGAAGTACAGTTAAATCACACGTGTTTAATAATAAAAGTAAATAGAACAGACATAGTCAAAACATAGCCAAAGTTTGGTAATCGGAATGGATGGTCAGACAAGCCAGAAAGCCAAGCAAGTCTTTAACAGGACCGCAGAAGAGACTCTGCGATGTTGACCAAGGCGAAGGCAGAGATCATCTGGGCTGGACGGCTTAAGTAGGCAGGACTGACGAGCAGGATATCATCAACAGGTGAGTCATTGTGGAGAGATAAGAGCTGGCAATTAGCTGGCAGCTGAGCGGCCAGCTCAGAGAAGGAAGGGCTGGCCTGACAGAGTACTCATCCTGTCCTCACAGAGGGTGAAATATCTTGAGGACAACTTAAAGAGGAGTTTATGGAATGCCTTTCCAGACTCTGCTAGGTTACAATCTCATGGAAAGGCTCGTTTTGAGGCTTCTGTTGGTCAAGGAGGAAAAGAGGAGCAGTGGAAAAGGGGACCGCCTCAGTGATGCATTTAAAAAAATGTTTTAGTTCTCGGTGCCTAGGGATGTCAGCTTCCACTTCACATGAAGGGAGATTATCTAGGAGCGAAAACAGATATGGAGAGCTTTCCAGTTGACGATACACTGGGTTACTGGGTCATGAGAATAGACCACTGGCCAGAACTTGCCAAGTATGCCAATGATCTGCTTTATGAATGAACGTTCAGTGCTGCCAGAGGTTTTGTGACAGATAAAAGAGTGCGTCTGTCCACAGACTCTGTTGACCGGCTGACATTTACCAAAATGAATCATTCCTGTATTAGCAGTAGCTATCAAGCCCTTGATGGTGATGTTGCAGAGTAAGGCCCAGATTCACAAAGCACTTATGCCAACGTAAATCACGTTACACCGATGTAAGTGCAAATGTGCGCCAGCGTATGTGTGCGCCAGACCCACAAACCAATATGCGCCTAAAAACAGGCCATCCTACGCCGGCGTAGCGTGAGCACACATATGGGCTGTACGCACGGTGCTGCTCCCATTGATTAGCCATTCAAACATGCAAATGAGGGAAATAAGGCGATTCACGAACGTGCGTGCACCCGACAAATGCTACGCGAGGTGCGCGTAAGTTGTACGTCAGGCGTAAAGTTTTTCCCCATAAATGAGGTGCAACCCGGTAACAGACGTGCACAGGTCAGCTGGAGAGCAGCTGCAGCAGCACCGTTACGGACGAGCAGAGCAACCACACTTGCAGGACAACACATCCGTATGCCAACATGCCAGGGGCAGCCATGGTCATAACAATACTGGATCAACAGGCACGGAGGAGGGCACAGGAGAGGATATACCGAACGCGCATGAAAGTCTTTGGCATGGGGGAATCGGAGGTGTACTTCAGATTCAGCCCTGATGCCATCCTGGAATTAGCCACAGTCCTGCATGATGAAATCACCAGCCAGACAGAACGCTCACATGCAGTGCAGCCACTGGTCAAGGTACTGGCAACACTCCATTTCCTCGCCAGTGGATCTTTCCAACTTACAAGTGGAGTCGTGTCTGGGATGTCACAATCCACCATGAGCAGATGCGTGCACCAGGTTGTCCCCGCAATTCTCACACGCATGTCCCACCATATCATCAAACCCACCCATGAGCACCTGCGGCAGAAGGCAATGCAGGATTTCTACAGAATTGCCGGATTCCCACGCACCGTGGGGGCTATTGATTACACACATGTGGCACTACGGCCCCCCCGTGCCACAGAGCACATATACCACAATCGTAAGCAGTGGCATTCCATCAACGTACAGGTGATAGCCGATGCCCATTGCCTCATATGGCACGTCCGTGCCAAACACCAGGTGATTCGGCATATGCACTTGGGTCCCATCTCCTGACTCCATACCGGAATCCCCAAACCAGAGGCGAGAGAAGATACAATGCTGCACACATACGCACCTGTGCAGTGGTGGAGCACACATTTGGCATCCTGAAGTCCCGTTTTCGATGTCTGGATAAGTCCGGGGGGGGCCTGTTGTATTCCCCAAACTTTGTGTGCCAGATCATCGGTGCATGTTGCGTGCTGCACAACTACGCTATGAGAAAGGGCCTGGAGATTGACATATGTGATGACCTGACCCCGAGCCACACAGTCCCCCCTGCCCGAGGCTACCCCGTCTGCTGAAGGAACAGCAGTCAGGAGTTGCCTCGTGGAACGCATCTTTGCACGTTAAACACACACATTCATCATGGCACACGGACAATGCACGCATGCACACCACTGTGGTCCCTAGATCACACACCACATCCACCTCACATTGGTTTAGCCCAAGTCCACCGTGCAGGACTTGGGAGCAGCGCCACGCCAAGGCCCCAATGATGTTGCTGTCCATTCATACCACATTCACACGGTCGTGGGGATAACCTCTCCCTGACGATCCAAGGTGAACCGCCTTGCTGGCAGAAATGTCACACATTGGCCACACACACACCAGTCACACCGTAGCATTGACAGCACCGGGCAAAACCTGCCCCTGCACTCCTGACCGTGTGCACTCCAATGGTGCTGTGACGTCAGTGAAAAAAGAACAAAAATATGGGTACATGCCATTGTCCGCCATGGCATGCCCTTACAGGAGGACGGCACATGCATCTGTGCACGTCACACAAATAAAAAAAAAAGCTCAAACTCTGAGCTGCACTCGTCCTCAGGACACTCATTTGCCCTCTCGCGTGCCCAGGGTTCTGCTCCTCAGTTGTCATGGCGACGACTCCGGTGGGGGGGTGGGACATCACGAGGAGGTTCATCCCCTGGGCTGTCGCTCCTGGAGCTGATGGCAGATGTTGCCTGCATCCCCTCCAAGGCAACGGCAATGCGTGTCAGCACGTCATTGGTCTCTGCCTGCAATTGCCTCTGCCTGGCATTGTGCTGGCGCTGTAGGCGCCTGTTCTGGCAACCCTCAGCCTGGATGGTGGCAGTGTTGGCCTGCACAATCACACCCAGGCTCCTCACCTCCGCCACAATCCCTGCTGCTGTGGCCTGCAGCTCCCCAATGGCTGTGGTGTGCCGTTCCTGGGTGGCCTGCACATCCGATCCCTGGTCCCCAGATGTGGAGGGACCCCCTGCTACCATATGGTGATGCAAGGCATCCAGGGTCTGTGACTGGTCACAGAGGCATGTGGCCATGGCTGCGCAATTGGCATTCACCTCCTGCAGGCAGTGCGAGATGGCCATGGTATGAGCAGCCTGCTTGGCTGAGGCACTGCTGCATTGCGGCTGCGGTGCCCTGCACAGCCACTGCGCACTCAGCCTGTGTCTTTGCCGAGGACTCGACAAAGGAGGACAGGCTGTTAGCCACGCGGTGGAGGTCACTGGCTATTTCTGCCATGTGGCGCGTCTGTTACCTCTCCAGCCCTTCTTGGAGGGATCCGGCTACACCAATGGTCTTGCACAGAGCCTTCCTAGGAGAGGTAGATGGTTGCGTCCGTCTGGACGGGGTGGCCCTCGGGGGGGGGGGTTCCTCTGGCTGGGGTAGCCCTTGAAGGGGTTCCTCTGGCCGGGGTAGCCCTCGGGGGGTTCCTCTGATGGGGGTTCCCCTGATTGGCGTCGAGGTCATCAGGAGGTCCACTGTCTCAGAGGGTCTAGCGAAGATGGTATCCTCAGCAAGGTACAGGCATTCCTCCTGTCGGATGTCCACCTGTTTCTCAACAACGACCTCAAGACCAGATGTGTGGGCACTCCCCTCCACCGTTGTTTCGTGGCTTCCCAGGGGGTCAGACTGAGGAAGATGATGTTCCGTGGATGGCGTGGGTCGTCCAGCAGCAGAAGATGGCCCAGCTCCCTCAAGCACATCTGTGGATGACACACAGCATTCACATGTTGGTGGACCCACACACTTGTCACATGTTCCCTTGCACCCCCTCACATACTCCACACCGGATGGGGGATGAAACACACTTACCTCTCCTCAAGTCCTGGTCGCTGGAGTCAAAGCCCTCCACCTGCTCCTGCTCCAGGCAGCTGGCGATGACCTCCTCTTCAGCTGTCAGCTTAACACTCATAGCTGAGCCGCCTCCCATCCCCCTGAGGTGCCTTTTCATTTTGACCAGCTTCTCCCTAACACGCCGACGCATGTCATTGATTTTTTTTTGGACCTCCTTCCATGTCCTGGTTTCATGGCCAAGGGTGTTGATCTCCAGGGTCACCTTCTGAAGGATCTCCGTCTTCCTGGCCTTGCTGGTCCTCCCACTCTGTGCGTCATGGAGATAGGTATCATATTTAGATATGGCAGAGGTCAGGATCGCCCTCTCATCCGCAGAGAAATTCTTCTTCCTCTTCTCCCTGTCACACTCAGTATCTGACATGTTGGCACACAGGTCACAAAAGTACGTCTGCACCAGGAAACGCAAGCGGGCGTACTTTTGCGCTGGACGTGCGTCTGGCTGGGTGTACTTATGGTCTCGGCGTACGCGGTGGGCCGGCGTATCTTAGGCGGTTGCGCCGGCGTAGTTGTGAGCAGGCGCAGAGGGGTGCTGTGCATGCGTCCACGTCACATGCGCAGTTCGTGATACGCCGGGCGTAAAACACTGCACCATGCTCGGACCATCATTTGCATGGGGTCACGCCCACTTCCACCTACGCCGGCGTACGCCTACAAATCCCACGCTGGCGCAGCGTTGGGAGCACTGGCTTGCTGAATTCAATGCTTGCCTCTCCGCGCTATGGCAGCGTGGCGTACGGCGTTTGCGCTACGGCGGCGTAATGTGCGCCCACACTCTGTGGCCCGAATTCAGATACATTTGTCTATCTATCTGCGAGCGTAACGTATCTCAGATACGTTACGCCGCCATAAATTAGGGCGCAAGTTCTGTATTCAGAAAGAACTTGCGCCCTATGTTACGGCGGCGTAACGTATGTCGTCCGGCGTAAGCCCGCCTAATTCAAATCTGTTTGATGTGGGCGTGTTTTATTTAAATTCATTGTGACCCCACGTATTTGACGTATTTGGAATATCCCAGTGTGCATTGCTCCAAAGTACGCCGTAAGGACGTATTGGTTTCGACATGAACGTAAATGACGTCCAGCCCTATTCGCGAACGACTTACGCAAACGACGTAAAATTTTCAAAACTCGGCGCGGGAACGAAGTCCATACTTAACATTCGCTACGCCTCATATAGCAGGGGTAACTTTACGCCGGAAAAAGCCTAACGTAAACGACGTAAAAAAATGCGCCGGCCGGACTTATGTTCCTGAATCGGCGTAAATACCTAATTAGCATATACCTTACGTAACTATACGGAAGCGCCACCTAGCGGCCAGCGTAAATATGCAGCCTAAGATACGACGGTGTAAGACACTTACGCCGGTCGGATCTTAGGGAAAACTATGCGTAACTGATTCTCTGAATCAGTCGCATAGATACGACGGCCCGCACTCAGAGATACGACGGCGTATCCGGAGATACGCCGTCGTATCTCGTATCTGAATCCGGGCCTGTGAATCTGGGCCTAAGTGTTTTTGGGATGTGGAATCTGTGCAAGACTGTCTAGGCTGCCTAGTTTTGTGGGTGTTCATTTTATTGCAAAGAAATGTTTTGGTATAGGTTTAATGGGCACAATTAACACCCAAGGACCAATTTTTCTGCACTTGTTTGACAGGTGCAGATCATTTCCATTTTTTATTATTTCACTTTAAGCTTTAGTAAATCACTGCTCGTACCCTTCGTATGCCCAATAACTTGCATCCAAGACATCAAAATGAGCACTTTTGATTTTTCCTGTGCAGGGTTCAATAGACTCAAATGAGATTTGTATTTCGGCTCCGAACTTTCGTGATGTTCAAACGTTCTGGTGCAAAATTAACAGGGGTTAGTTCGGCCCATCTCTACTAATAGTTTTACATAATGCAGCAGCATCAATACATGTAGGGCACCCAATGTTAGAGGTGATTTATTCTTCCAAAGCAAATATGCTTTTGAAAACTGGTACTGACTAGTATTACAATGTTTCTCTTCATCAATTAGCCAACGAGACCCCAAAGCTGATGGAAAGGGGCATGGGCGGGTCAAACAAGGATGATAATGTTGTCAGCTAGAAGGCTATAATGGTGCACAATGAAAACCTCTGGCTTTGTGTAACTAAAAGGCAGGTTTCATCCACACATCGGCTTGTATACAATTTTAGACATTTTGCCAAGGTACCCCTGAAGAAGCCTCAAGGCACCCTGGTTTAAAAAGGCTGCTATAGACACTACCTAAAGAAAGCTCTATCTGTCTTAAAAAAAATTATACATTCATTTGGTTACAGTGTTGCATGACTGCGATATTGTCAAAGAATCACATCACTTAAAGTGATTGTAAAGTCTTGTTTTTGTTCCTCTTAAAATGACAAACATGTTATACTCACCTGCTCTGTTGCAGTGATTTTGCACAGAGCAGCCCAGATCCTCCTCTTCTCGGGTCCCTCTTTGGCTCTCCTGTCCCCTCCCTCCTGCCGAGTTTCCCTGCAGCAAGCAGCTTGCTATGGGGGCACCCGTGCTGAGTCACAGCTCCCTGTGTCCATTTAGGCACGGAGACCCGTTTCTGTCCCACCCCTTCTCTCTCCAGATCGGCTAACTGACTTTGATTGACAGCAGCAGGTGCCAATGGAGCCACTGAGATGGGTCTCAGGTAAGTATTGGGGTGGGGGGGGGAGGAGGAGCGGCTGCACACACCAGGTTTTTTTTATCTTAATGCATTAAAACAAATTCTGACTTTACAACCACTTTAAAGTGGTTGTAAACCATGGCTGGTAAAGAAAAAGAAAAAACTGTAAGGCAATTTTATAATGTGCTAGTATGCATTGAATACTAGCACATTATGGATTACTTACTTTAGAACAAAGCCCTCCCACGGCACAATGTCACCACTGAGAGGACTGACATCTTCACCCAGTCTTTCTTCCAGGTTTGCGCGCTTTGACTGTGTGACTGGCCGGAGCCGCAATGAGCCCTCGGTTTCAGCATGAAGCTCTGAAGTTTAGGCAAGGTATGCTGGACCTTCAGAGCGCATATGCCAGTGATGTCACTGGCTGCATGGAGGGTGAATATCCACCGTTTAGGAGATATTAATTTTACCTACAAGTAAGCCTTATTATAGGCTTGAAAAAATATAAAAAATAGGATTAAGCGAAAATAATATAAATACTTATAATGACAAGTGCTGCTCCAAAAAAGTTTGAGAAGGGGGGCGCATGCGCGGCGCGATGCTGACCGGACTCGCCTGAGCCGCGCTCCACGAGACCCAGGCCTTCTAGGCGGATTTCCCAGGGCAATTTAGCACCCTCGGTGGCGATTTCACCCAGCACCCTTGTGGGAACACTCAGTGTATGCCATCCGCTAGGAAGAAGCGGAATCGGAGCTCCGGGCACACCCTGACAAACTTTCTCCTTACCATGGAGCAGAGGCACAAGAAGGCGTCCCAAGATGGTGCCGACCAGCACATGTGGACACAGGCCTGCACGGACAGTCACTCACCTAAGTCCGTTCCTTCACAGCCCCACAACAGTGAGTACAACCCCCCTTTATCTAAGGCGGACCTGGATGATAGCTTGACAGCTATGCAATAGTGAGAGGAGTCTGCGCTGTGATTAAACTAGTGACAGAAAATATTTTATATTATGGACAAAAAGTAAAAAATATATAATTAATAAATAATGGTGGTGAAGGGAGGGGGGTGAATGGTGGAATGAAAGGAATGGACGTGTACAATTGCAGCAAAAAAGGGTCTTACACAAAGGTGAAACTCATCCTATTTGGACCAAGTAATAGACCACAAAAAGGAAGTAGGTCTGATAAGGAGTGGTCTACTTCATGTGTGCACAAACACAAAAGGTGAAATAAGTGAAGACTCAACACAATAATATTCACAGTGAGGAGATGACTGATGCAAACAGCAAATGGAAGTAATGCCAGAATACAGTCAGTGGAAGGGTGCAACCCAATCTACAAATCATGCAACCTACACCATAAAGTGAAGTAATCAGCTTACCTCCAAGTATACTCACACAGGAGGTAAATAGCTGATACTTCTGGTAGGTTAGCTGTCCTCTTTGGCAGATTGCAATGTTGGACCATACATGTGGAGAAAGAGTGAATGTATATTGTGGGTGGTCTTTCTGTCACTCCAAGGACAGAAAACGGGAACTCTCTAAGATGAAGTATGCAGGTGTGCACTTACACAACTCACATTAAATTGAAGGTGGAAATGCCTATCTCCACGAACGCCGCGCTCGTATCCCGATCCTCTCGTGGTAAGTCCTCAGCACTCAGCTCCTCATAGGTCCATAGAAGCGGCCGCTCATGGTTAAGGTGGCGAGCAGAGAGAGGAGAGGAGAAGGAGGGAGGGCGTGTAGCGTGAGCAGGCACAGCACAAAGGAAACTTTTAATAGCCAATAAAAATAAAATCAATAAAAACCTTACAGTAAGTGGATAAGGTACGGTCGCATCTCCCACGAGCACCGCACTCGTCTGCCGTCTGTTAGGATGTTGCTCCCGGTCAGTACTCTGAATGTTCCCGACGCGTGTTCGTCACATCACGTGACTTCATCAGGGGATGAAGTCACGTGATGTGACGAACACTCGTCGGGAACATTCAGAGTACTGACCGGGAGCAACATCCTAACAGACGGCAGACGAGTGCGGTGCTCGTGGGAGATGCGACCGTACCTTATCCACTTACTGTAAGGTTTTTATTGATTTTATTTTTATTGGCTATTAAAAGTTTCCTTTGTGCTGTGCCTGCTCACGCTACACGCCCTCCCTCCTTCTCCTCTCCTCTCTCTGCTCGCCACCTTAACCATGAGCGGCCGCTTCTATGGACCTATGAGGAGCTGAGTGCTGAGGACTTACCACGAGAGGATCGGGATACGAGCGCGGCGTTCGTGGAGATAGGCATTTCCACCTTCAATTTAATGTGAGTTGTGTAAGTGCACACCTGCATACTTCATCTTAGAGAGTTCCCGTTTTCTGTCCTTGGAGTGACAGAAAGACCACCCACAATATACATTCACTCTTTCTCCACATGTATGGTCCAACATTGCAATCTGCCAAAGAGGACAGCTAACCTACCAGAAGTATCAGCTATTTACCTCCTGTGTGAGTATACTTGGAGGTAAGCTGATTACTTCACTTTATGGTGTAGGTTGCATGATTTGTAGATTGGGTTGCACCCTTCCACTGACTGTATTCTGGCATTACTTCCATTTGCTGTTTGCATCAGTCATCTCCTCACTGTGAATATTATTGTGTTGAGTCTTCACTTATTTCACCTTTTGTGTTTGTGCACACATGAAGTAGACCACTCCTTATCAGACCTACTTCCTTTTTGTGGTCTATTACTTGGTCCAAATAGGATGAGTTTCACCTTTGTGTAAGACCCTTTTTTGCTGCAATTGTACACGTCCATTCCTTTCATTCCACCATTCACCCCCCTCCCTTCACCACCATTATTTATTAATTATATATTTTTTACTTTTTGTCCATAATATAAAATATTTTCTGTCACTAGTTTAATCACAGCGCAGACTCCTCTCACTATTGCATTTATTTTTTGTCCTTCACTGGAAAGACTCTTTTTTGTCTGCTGCAGTCCCCCACTCACAGTCCTCCCCGTTCCCTCTCCACTTGCCACTCCCCCATTCTCATTATCCACTATAGCGCAGGAGTTCCACCTATTACCATACAGCTTGACAGCTATATTTAATAAATTGGTGGACAAAATTGAGCATGAAGTGCACAAATCCACGGCAGCTCTGTCCCAGGAGATTGCCAGTATTGGCAACCGTACGGATCTCCTTGAAACAAAGCACGATGAGCTCTCCCTGGCTCACAATGATCTTAGAAAAGATTTTGAAAACCTAGCTGACAACTTTGCCTTCATGCAGGCACAGGTTGAGGACCTTGACAACCGAAATCGCCGCCATAATATTAGGCTGAGGGGGTCCCTGAGACTGTCACAGACCTGATGCCTGCAGTATCAAAGTTTTTTCAAGACCTCTTACCAGACAAGCCCCCCTCTGCATTTATCTGTGACAGGATCCACAGAGCGCTACGTCCCAAACCCCCCCCTGATGGTCCACCCAGGGACATAGTGATGTGCATGAGGGACTTTCTAAAAAAAGGAGATATAATGCGCGCATCCAGAAATTCCCCTAATCTAAACATGGATGGCAAAAGAATCCAAATATATTCGGATATATCCCCTGCAACCCTGGATAGGAGGCGCAGGATGAAAGAAGTTACCACTGTATTACAAGCTGCTAGGATCAGGTACCGCTGGGGATTCCCCTTTAAGCTAATGATCCCACACAATGGATCAACGTACACGGTCTACAATGTTATCGAGGGAAAAGAACTCCTGGTGAAATTGGGCTTATTAACCCAAGATCCTCTTATTCGTCCCCCTGCTACACCCAGACCTTTCCCAATTTGGTCAACCCCGTCCACCAGACGCAGCCAAAGAGACCAAAGAAGACTAATCCAATCTTTTCAGAAGTGACCCCTTTTGATTCTGTGTGGTCTCCCCGGCCCAAATTCATTGTCTCTTCCTGTTTTTTGTTCTTTTAAGTCTTTTTCTCGCTGTTATTTTTCATTTATTTTCCCCCCTACACCTATACTCCCCTCTCCAGAGAGGGACTCTAGCACGGGACATTTCATCAACCCACTTCTCAGATGCTCACCCTGGACCCATTCTTTTGGACTGCTGCTGAATACTTGCTAGCTGAGGCCTCACAATGTTAGGTCAACATATTCACTATGAGTCCATGGTCAAACATCATTGTCCCATTACCAGCTAACGTGAGCTTACAAGTTCCTGGAAGCTCCCTCTGACTATACCTCTGCCCCAACCCTGTTTGACTCTGCATTATACGCCCTGGTGCAAATTTTCCGCTTCATAGCACAAAGCATTTGGGTGGGAACTCCCACCCTAAGAACATTTTTATTTTTTTTCTAACTTCGATATATATCTGTATTTTTACCTTTTGTATTATCTAATTTTTTTTTTCAAGATGCCTGGAACATCCGTCGCCGCTAGATTGACCCCACCTCCACAGCTGTTCTCGACTGCTGCTCCGTTCTAGGATGGGGCATCACCCGAGTGGTCTGTGGTCTAGAGACACTTATGTCCCACTTCTTACAACTCGTTGTTGTAAAATGTTTGACAGGCCTTTTCCTGTCCCCAAAATATGTTTTGTAATTTTGATAATTCAGTGGCTTATATTGTGGGCCAATATGGCCCTCTTTTTTGTTTGGATAAGCTCATACAGTGACAGTCACTTAATTATTTCCTTTACGCGGGTTTATTGCTCATGCATTGTACTTTTTGCGATTTCATTGCTCTATGTATGCCTGACTCACTCACACTCTATGGCTTTGCCCAGGTCTATGCTGATTATCTTTACAACTGTATTTTTGTATTATCACATGAACCAAGGCGTGTGGTTTTGCGTCCTAATAATAAGATTTAGTCTGTTGATAGTCCCCCTATTGCTTACTCATGGGTCTTAGAATAGTTTCCCACAATACACAGGGATTTAACTCACCTCATAGGCGTAAAAAAGCATTCCAACACTACAAGAGAATTGGAGCGGACATTATCTTACTCCAAGAGACACACTTTGCCACGGCTAACCACCCCACCTTTTTTAACAGAACATATAGTCAGCACCACTACACCACCTTCTCTAACAAAACCCGTGGGGTTGCAATTTTTATACGTAACTCAGTCATTTTTGATATACAACATATTTTTAAAGACCCAGACAGCCGCTTTATAATCCTAAAGGGTACTGTCAATAACAAAGGGATCACTATCGCATCTATATACGCCCCAAATGAATCTCAAACGACTTTTTTTTCAATTTTTTTTTAATATACTGGATAGATATCACTCCCCACATATGATCCTGGGTGGAGATTTTAACCTAACAGCTCATCCAGCCCTAGATAGAAGCAAAATCTCACCCTCCTCGAAATCGTTCTCTAAAACAATTAACAGACTTATCAATAAAAACCAACTAATAGACTCCTGGAGGGCTCACAATGTAGGGATCAAAGCCTTCTCACATTACTCTCACCCACATGACTGTTATGCCAGGTTGGACTACATTTTTTGCACCCCCGTTTTGTTGGCCAACTCATCCCATGCTCATATACATCCTTGCCCATGGTCTGACCATGACATCATATCTTTCGATACATCACACATAGGCCTTTCCCCTTCAACATACAATTGGCGACTTAATGATGCCCTACTGACAGACTCAGTAAACAAGGATTCTATTGCAACCCATATAGACAACTATTTTGAAGATAACATTAATGAAGACACTCCCCCTTCCTCTGTTTGGGTAGCCCATAAGGCAGTTCTTAGGGGTCATATCATCAAATTAGCAGCGGCTAAAAATAGGGAAAGACTGGCTGATATACAATGTCTGACAAATTAATTAAATCAATTATACTATAAACTACAACATTCAACTTCACAGGAAATCACACATCAGATTCAATCCAAACGGAAAGCCCTTGATCTTATTCTGTCAGCAAACACAGAAAGGGCATTAAGGTTTTCAAAGGCCAAATTTCTGATACACAGTAACTCTCCATTGGCAATGTTTGCCAGGAAGTTGAATCAAGATGTTAACCCCACTCATATTTACAAGTTACGTGACACTCATGGTAACCTGATCACACATCCACGTGGAGTTCTCAATATCTTCACTGACTTTTACAAGAAATTGCTGTCCGACCCGGGTATAGACCCAGATACACTTGCCAACTCATGGTTGAACAACTTGAGACTCCCCCCTTTAGATCCCCATCAAACTGAATCCCTGAACAGGCCCTGTACTACAGAAGAAATCTCCCAGGTAATTAAATCCCTCAAAGTATCCACGGCCCTGGGCCCGGATGGTTTCACAACCTCCTACTATAAAACATTTTCCCCCCTGTTAGCCCCTAGTTTTATGAAACTCTTTAATTATGTCCTGGAGGGTAATCAATTTCCTGAGGAGATGCTTTTAGCAAACCTCTCCCTGATCCCTAAACCCGATAAGGACCACACTCTCCCTCAAAATTTCCGCCCCATATCAGTACTAAATAATGATATTAAAATATTCGGTAGAATCCTTGCAGACAGACTGGCCTCAGTTATTTCTCCCTTAATCCATCACGACCAATCAGGCTTCATACCAGGTAGGCAGATAGTGGACAACATAAGACTAGTGACTAATGTCATCCAGGATGCTAATTTGAACTCCAAACAGGCCTGCCTCTTAAGCTTGGACATACACAAAGCTTTCGATAGCGTGAGTTGGTCCTATTTGAATAAACTTCTCCCTAAATTCGGAATCACAGGCAATTTCTTACAAGGCTTTAATGCCCTTTACCATGCCCCACAGACTCGTATCAAAATCCCAGGTAACAACTCAGAATTCTTCCCGCTGGGCAGAGGAACCAGGCAGGGTTGTCCCCTGTCCCCTCTCCTTTTTGCGCTCGCCATAGAGCCTCTTGCTCAGGCCATCAGGCACAACACAGACATTGGTGGGTATCCCGGTGGGGACTCGGAGTTCAAGATTAGTTTATATGCTGACGATGCACTAGTGTTCCTTACGGAACCCCTCCTCTCCATCCCAGTGCTCTTAGATACATTGAACACTTTCCACGCTATCTCAGGCCTTAAAATTAACCCTGCTAAATGTTCAGCCCTATCACTTAACGTACCCCCTGATTTACTGACTAGATTGGGTAATAATTTCCCTTTCATTTGGTGCCCAGACTCCTTCAGATATCTGGGGGTCAATATCACCTCTTCATATACACAATTATATAAAGCTAACTATCCCCCTATCATCGCACGCATTGGCTCTCTTATGAACTCCTGGTCCTCTCATCACATCTCATTCCTGGGCAGAGTCTGTGCTGTCAAAATTAGCATTATCCCTAAATTATTGTACTACTTCCGCTCCCTTCCCATACTTGTTCCCAAAACTAGGATCGAGGGTATCCAGAGAACTATCAACAAATTTATCTGGGAAGGTAAAAAACCCAGATATAGCTACGCTCTCTTACACAGACCTCAAGCAAAGGGCGGCCTGGGTTTACCCAACCTTTGGCACTATTATCTGGCCACAAAACTCTCCCAACTGTCGCAATGGTTCTCTCCTATGCAAAATATACCATGGAAGAAGTTTGAAACTTCCTCTATCCTTCCATACCACCTTCAGGGCATATTATGGTCCAATAATGTTCTCTACAGAAAGCTCTCCAAACTCAACCTTGTTGTGGCCCGCCTCTTCCAATTATGGGTTAAAATAAAAGACACTCACCTTCTTTCCTCCCCTATATCTCCTCTTACCTCATTCCTAGGTGACATCAGATTTAACCTGGCATATACCAACAGGCGGCATTTTTCATTATGGATAGATAAAAACCTACTTACATTATCCTCATTCCAATCTAAATGGGAGTTTAAAACTTTCGAGATTATACAGAGAGTCCATGGCCTCCCCTATTCATAGATAGAAAACTACAGGCTTATAAAATCGTTTTTTGCAAACTACTTTTCACTATCCACCCTCCCCACCATGACAATGTTTGAGAGGATATGCCTCTCTTCCGCACGGGACAGAGGGATGATCTCTCTGATATATGGCTACCTCAATAATCTTCAATTGGAGGAGAAATCCTCCCAGATGCTACACTGGGAAGTGGACCTGGGAGTCACAATTCCCCCTGAATCTTGGTACGCTATGGCAGAAAATCTCCGGAAATGCAATAAAGCTATTTCTTTTAGAGAAACACCAATTAAAATATTCTCTAGGTGGTACTTTACACCCTCTAAACTCCATTCCTTCTATTTATCTGTCTCCCCAAACTGTTTCAGGGGCTGCTCTGAACAGGGTACTATGCTACACACATTCTGGAGCTGCCCATTCCTTGAGCAAATATGGAAAACTGCAGCAGCACGGTTTGAGGCGACTTCAGGCCACAAAATCTCCTTTTCCCCTCAAATTTGCATTCTCTATGCTGGGATTCCTGATATTCCCACCCCACAGGTTAGATTACTACATTCCCTATGTAGTTCAATGCAGTGGATGTTTGCATTGAATTGGAGAACCAACAACATATCCTGGCAACAGGTGATGGATCGGATGGAGATTCTCAAGCTCTCGGAAAGAGTTTACCATACCCTTAATGATAGCCTACAAGTATATAACTCTAAATGGTCTAGTTGGTCCTCCAGCCATTAACGATAGCCTAGGTTACCTCCTCCTTTATTCAAACCCTCTACCCTTCGCATGTTAGTTGAATCTTGGCTAAGGTTTTTTTTTTGAGTCGTGAAAGAAAAAAGTGCAATGATTTCTGATCTATCTTTCATAGGTATTTCAATGTTACCTTACAATACTATATGTATTTGTATATCAATGAAACTACGCTGATCCTTGTACTGTCCATTCGTTTATAATGTATGTATGCTTATTCACATTTATATTTACAATAAACTTTTGTAAACAAAAATTTTTTTTTTTGAGAACTAATAAACAGTAATCAGCAATGAAAAGGGCGCAACAAGTGTTCAATTAATGTCCATAAAATAAATGTATTGATTGAAAAGTTCAAATAAAATGGCAGATATTAAATGCACCATAGGAAGTGCTATATTCAAATTCTCCAACCACCGTGCTTGCAGCGTGCATGCATAAAGTGCTTCACCCGATGAGACAATCAAATGCGCTCACTGGATATATACGGCCATAAATGTAAAGGGTTCTTTTTCATAGGGTGCTCTCTCTTACGAACCTCTCCCAGAACAGGATCAATCCTTGGATCAGCCTAATTTTCTACAGTCTACCCCCTAGTGGGAATTTTTGTTGAAATATGGCATGGTGTCTCTCTGCTATTTATATGTCTGTAATCAATGTCCTTTTCACGATATTGTTTTGTATTGTAATGTAATTTTGTACTTTGTCTACCCTTGTGTATTAAAAAAATATATTTTTTATACTTTTTGAAAATATTTTTTGTTGCCTACACAATCCCAACCTTAGAGGTTTTTCGTATTATAAATTTCCAAGGGATGATGGCAACTACATGGTCATCTATATAGGCTGGTTTATTTTCAATCCACAATATATTTAACAGAAACTGCTCTCCATTGTAAATAACCACATCTGTATATTCCAGTAGCAAGTCCTCCAATCTGGAAAGTTCAAACGGCTCCACCACAATGAGCCACAAAAAGCGCAAATAGTGTGATACCGTCTTTTTATTAAAATTACTTACAGGGTAAAATCTTGGTATAACAGGCAGGTACACACACAGCTTGAGGGGAGGCAGTGTCACTATTTGCGCTTTTTGTGGCTCATTGTGGTGGAGCCGTTTCAACTTTCCAGATTGGAGGACTTACTACTGGAATATACAGATGTAGTTATTTAAAATGGAGAGCAGTTTCTGTTGAAATATATTGTGGATTGATCTTTTCTGGGAGAGGTTCGTAAGAGAGAGCACCGTATGAAAAAGAACCCTTTACATGCCTGATGGTCATTTATGGCCGTATATATCCGGTGAGCGCATTTGATTGTCACATTGGGTGAAGCACTTTATGCATGCACGCTGCACTTTTCTGAAAGCACGGTGGTTGGAGAATTTGAATATAGCACTTCCTATCGTGCATTTAATATCTTCCATTTTATTTGAACTTTATTATAGGCTTACCTGTAAGTAAAAATAACAAAGCGGGCTTCACTACTGCTTTAAGGCGTGGGTTCACACTACTGCGAATTGGAAAACGGGTCTCCCGTATCCAATTCACAGGTCAGTAGATTGTGACTGGCTCTCTATGGAGAGCTCAGGCTCTGCGGAGCCGAGCAGAGCCTGAGCTGGCTACTCCTGCCCCATTCACAGCCTAGCGCTCCAGTGAGCGAGGGTGGGGAGCCGAGGAGAGAGCTGGTAAGAGCCTGAGCTGGCTCCTCCTGCCACCCTTTACAGCCCAGCACTCCATTGAGTGTGGGTGCGGAGCCAATGAGAGCCTGAGCCGGCTACTTCTGCCTCATTCACAGCCCAGCGCTCTAGTGAGCAAGAGTGGGGAGCCGAGCAGAGAGCTGGTGAGAGCCTGAGCTGGCTGCTCTCACCCCCTCCACAGCCCAGCACTTCAGCAAATGTGGGCCCGGAGCAGAGAGCAGATGAGAGCCTGAGCTGGCTGCTCCTGCCCCCTTCACAGACCAGCGTTCCAGTGAGCGAGGGTGGGGAGACGAGCAGAGAGCCTGAGCTGGCTGCTCTCGCCACCTTCACAGCCCACGCTCCAGTGAGAGAGGGTGGGGAGACGAGTAAAGAGCCTGAGCTGGCTATTCCCACCCCCTTCACAGCCCAGCAAAGCCTGAGCTGGCTGCTCCTACCCTATCGCTGAGCTCCCTATTCCTGCCCCCTTCACAGCTCCACACCCAGTGAGCGTGGGTGTGGAGCCGAGCAGAGAGCTGGTAAGAGCCTGAGCTGGCTGCTCCCATCCCCTCCACTTTAGCGAACGTGGGTGCAGAAAATAGAGCCGATGCTCCCATCCCCTTCACAGCCCAGCACTCCAGTGAGCGTGGGTGCGGAGCCAAGCAAAGCCTGAGCTGGCTGCTCCCACCCTATCGCTCCAGTGAGCGAGGGTGGGAAGCAGAGAGCTGGTGAGAGCCTGATCTGACCGCTCCCATCACCTTCACAGCTTAGCTCTCCAGTGAGCGTGGGTGGGGAGCTGAGCAGAGAGCCGGAGCTAGCAGCTGCTGCCGCCCCCTTCACAGCCCAGCGCTCCAGTGAATGTGGGTGCGGAGCCAAACAAAGCCTGGGCTGGTTGCTCCCACTCCCTTCACAGCCTATCACTCCAGTAAGCGAGGGTGGGAAGCAGAGAGCCTGAGCTGGCCGCTCCCGTCCCCTTCACAGCCCAGCGCTCCAGTGAGCGTGGGTGCGGAGCCAAGCAAAGCCTGAGCTGCCTGCTCCCACCCCCTTCACAGCCCATCACTCCAGTAAGCGAGGGTGGGAAGCAGAGAGCCTGAGCTGGCCGCTCCCGTCCCCTTCACAGCCCAGCGCTCCAGTGACGTGGGTGCGGAGCCAAGCAAAGCCTGGGCTGGTTGCTCCCACTCCCTTCACAGCCCATCACTCCAGTAAGCGAGGGTGGGAAGCAGAGAGCTTGAGCTGCCCGCTCCCGCCCCTTCACAGCTTAGAGAGCGTGGGTGGGGAGCCGAGAGTCAGTGAGAGCCTGAGCTGACTGCTTCCGCCCCCTTCACATCCCAGCGTTTCAATGAGCGTGGGTGCGGAGCCAAGCAAAGCCTGAGCTGGCTGCTCCCACCCCCTTCACAGCCCATCACTCCAGTAAGCGAGGGTGGGAAGCAGAGAGCCTCAGCTGCCCGCTCCTGTCCCTTCACAGCTTAGAGAGCGTGGGTGGGGAGCCGAGAGTCAGTGAGAGCTTGAGCTGACTGCTTCCGCCCCCTTTACATCCCAGCGTTTCAATGAGCGTGGGTGGGAAGCAGAGAGCCGGATAGAGTCTGAGCTGACTGCTTCCGCCCCCCTTCACATCCCAGCATTTCAATGAGTGTGGGTGGGAAGCAGAGAGCCGGATAGAGTCTGAGCTGACTACTCCCACCCCCTTCACATCCCAGCATTTCAATGAGCGTGGGTGGGAAGCAGAGAGCCGGATAGAGCCTGAGCTGACTACTCCCACCCCCTTCACATCCCAGCATTTCAATGAGCGTGGGTGGGAAGCAGAGAGCCGGATAGAGTCTGAGCTGACTGCTTCCGCCCCCTTCACAGCCCATCACTCCAGTAAGCGAGGGTGGGAAGAAGAGAGCCTGAGCTGCCCGCTCCCACCCCTTCACAGCTCAGAGAGCGTGGGTGGGGAGCCGAGAGTCAGTGAGAGTCTGAGCTGACTACTCCTGCCCCCTTCACATCCCAACTTTTCAATGAGCGTGGGTGTGGAGCAGAGAGCCGGATAGAGCCTGAGCTGACTACTCCCACCCCCTTCACATCCCAGCATTTCAATGAGCGTGAGTGGGAAACAGAGAGCCGGATAGAGTCTGAGCTGACTACTCCCACCCCCTTCACATCCCAGCGTTTCAATGAGCGTGGGTGGGAAGCAGAGAGCCGGATAGAGTCTGAGCTGACTACTCCCACCCCCTTCACATCCCAACTTTTCAATGAGCGTGGGTGGGAAGCAGAGAGCCGGATAGAGCCTGAGCTGACTACTCCCACCCCCTTCACATCCCAACTTTTCAATGAGCGTGGGTGGGAAGCAGAGAGCCTGATAGAGCCTGAGCTGACTACTCCAACCCCCTTCACATCCCAACTTTTCAATGAGCGTGGGTGGGAAGCAGAGAGCCGGATAGAGTCTGAGCTGACTACTCCCACCCCCTTTACATCCCAGCATTTCAATGAGCGTGGGTGGGAAGCAGAGAGCCGGATAGAGTCTGAGCTGACTACTCCCACCCCCTTCACATCCCAGCGTTTCAATGAGCGTGGGTGGGAAGCAGAGAGCCGGATAGAGTCTGAGCTGACTGCTTCCGCCCCCTTCACATCCCAGCATTTCAATGAGCGTGGGTGGGAAGCAGAGAGCCGGATAGAGCCTGAGCTGACTACTCCCACCCCCTTCACATCCCAGCATTTCAATGAGCGTGGGTGGGAAGCAGAGAGCCGGATAGAGTCTGAGCTGACTGCTTCCGCCCCCTTCACAGCCCATCACTCCAGTAAGCGAGGGTGGGAAGAAGAGAGCCTGAGCTGCCCGCTCCCACCCCTTCACAGCTTAGAGAGCGTGGGTGGGGAGCCGAGAGTCAGTGAGAGTCTGAGCTGACTACTCCTGCCCCCTTCACATCCCAACTTTTCAATGAGCGTGGGTGTGGAGCAGAGAGCCGGATAGAGCCTGAGCTGACTACTCCCACCCCCTTCACATCCCAGCATTTCAATGAGCGTGGGTGGGAAACAGAGAGCCGGATAGAGTCTGAGCTGACTACTCCCACCCCCTTCACATCCCAGCGTTTCAATGAGCGTGGGTGGGAAGCAGAGAGCCGGATAGAGTCTGAGCTGACTACTCCCACCCCCTTCACATCCCAACTTTTCAATGAGCGTGGGTGGGAAGCAGAGAGCCTGATAGAGCCTGAGCTGACTACTCCAACCCCCTTCACATCCCAACTTTTCAATGAGCGTGGGTGGGAAGCAGAGAGCCGGATAGAGTCTGAGCTGACTGCTTCCGCCCCCTTCACATCCCAACTTTTCAATGAGCGTGGGTGGGAAGCAGAGAGCCGGAAAGAGTCTGAGCTGACTGCTTCCGCCCCTTTCACATCCCAACTTTTCAATGAGCGTGGGTGGGAAGCAGAGAGCCGGATAGAGCCTGAGCTGACTACTCCCACCCCCTTCACATCCCAACTTTTCAATGAGCGTGGGTGTGGAGCCGAGCAGAGAGCTGGTGACTGACAGTCTGCAGGGAGTTGTGAGAAGTGAGTGATTGGCAGTATTTGATCGCTTAGTTCTCAGCGTTAGGTCCCATTCACACCTAGGCGTTTTTACGCCTGAAGCGCACTGCTCACAAACGCCAGAGGGGAGAATTAACATTATTCCCTATGGTGACTGTTCACACCTGAACGCCCAAACGCCTGTCGCGCGAAGCTCAAACAAGTCCCGGACCTTTTTTTGTCGCGCGTATCGTGCGGTTTGGGCGTATTTGAGCGTTTTTTTTTTCATAGAAAGTAATGGGAAACGCGCAAATTGAGCGTATCGCGCGACAACGGGCGTTTGCTACGGGCGTTTCGTCGCTTTAATAAATAGAACTTGTCGCCCATGCAGAAGATTAACCACTTGACACCCGCACGCCGTCATATGACGTCCAAAACGGGGACCTGTTATCCTGGGTGGACGTCATATGACGTGATGGGCTTTGCGGGGGGGATATCTCAATGATGCCTGCACCCGGAGGCATCATTGAGATATCATTTTTTAGCGGCGGCGATCCTGCGCACCGTAAGAACGATCATAGCGGCGGTTCCGCCGCTAGATCGTTCTTACAGGCGGCGGGAGGGGACATCCCCCCCTCCCGCCGCCATCCGGTGCTTCTCCGGGCTCTCCCGTCCCACCGGGGGCCCGGAGAGATGATCGCCGTCCGCCGGATGTTTGCCATAGAGAAGACTGGTGACCATCTGGTCACCAGTCATCTCTATGACCGTCGGAGGCCCGGGCGCGATGTGATGACGTCACGCCCGGGTCCCCGTAAGTAAACAAACCGCAATTGCGGCTAGTTTGAATGAGATCTGTGAATTTTTTTTCACGATCTCATTCTTTCCAGCCTGCAGGAGAGATGTGGGGTCTTATTGACCCTGCATCTCTCCTTAAAGAGGACCTGTCATGCACATTCCTATTACAAGGGATGTTTACATTCCTTGTAATAGGAATAAAAGCGATTAAAAAAAAAAAAAGTGTAAAAAAAAGTGTAAAAAATAAAGAAATAAGTAAAATAAAAAAGAAAAAATAATAATAAAAAAATTAAAATGCCCCTGTCCCCGGTAGCTCGCGCTCAGAAGCGTACGCACACGTAAGTCCCGCCCACGTATGTAAACGTCGTTCAAACCACACATGTGAGGTGTCGCCGCGTGCGTTAGAGCGTGTGCAACAATTCTAGCACTAGACCTCCTCTGTAACTCTAAACTGGCAACCTGTAAAAATTTTAAAGTGTCGCCTATGGAGATTTTTAAGTAAGGAAGTTTGGCGCCATTCCATGAGTGTACGCAATTTTAAAGCGTGACATGTTAGGTATCTAGTTACTCGGCGTAACATCATCTTTCATATTTTACCAAAAAATTGGGCTAACGTTACTGTTTTGTTATTTTTTAATTTATGAAACCGTTTTTTTTACAAAAAAAAGCCGTTTAAAAAATTATTGCGCAAATACGGTGCAAGATAAAAAGTTGCAATGACCGCCATTTTATTCCCTAGGGTGTCTGCTAAAAAAACATATATAATGTTTGGGGGTTCTGAGTAATTTTCTAGCAAAAGAATGAGGATTTGTACATGTAGGAAAGAAGTGCCAGAATAGGCCCGGGAAGGAGGTGGGTTTTAAAGCCCGGTATTGAAGTGGTTAAAAAAATCTACCAACATAGCAACAAGTGATGAAAAGATGATCATTTTTCCTATTGGCTAAAATAAAAAACGCCGAAGTACAAAAACGTCGCACGACGCTGTATGCAAACGCGCAAATACGCGCGACAAAACGCCAGAAAAAAACGCCCAAAAAAACGACCGAAAAAAAAAAAAACACCGCTCAGGTGTGAATGCAGAGGTGGCAGAGGACCGATGCTGCATCCACCTAAGTATGATTCAAGAAGAAGAAAATTCCCATACATCTCTTTTAACCTCTTGCCGACCGCGCTATAGCAAAAATACTGCTACAGCGCGGTCGAGTTACTGTGACAGGACGTCCCTGGGACGTCCTCGTGCACTTCCGCGTTTGCGCGTCCCCTGGGGCGCGCTCGCGGAAGTGTCCGTGCTCGCCGGGTCTAGAAGACCCGGCGCATCACGGAGCACGGTAAATTGCCGCGAATCGCGGCTGTTTACCACGTGATCGCTCCGTCAAATGACGGAGCGATCACTTGTAAACAAACCGGCGTCATTTGATGACGCCGGTTCCTCCCTCTCCTCTCTGTACCGTTCGGTACAGTGCGAGAGGAGAGGAGAGAGGGGGGGGGGGGGAGCGCGGGGTGTCAGCAGTGCTGTGGCTGGATCTGTGACAACTGCAGTCACAGATCCAGCCATCCCTCCCTGCACAATACTCTGCCATGCCCAAATACTCTGCCATGCCCAAATACTCTGCCATGCCCAAATACTCTGCCATGCCCAAATACTCCGCCATGCCCAAATACTCCGCCATGCCCAAATACTCCGCCATGCCCCAATACTCCGCCATGCCCCAATACTCCGCCATGCCCCAATACTCCGCCATGCCCCAATACTCCGCCATACCCCAATACTCCGCCATACCCCAATACTCCGCCATACCCCAATACTCCGCCATACCCAAATACTCCGCCATACCCCAATACTCCGCCATACCCCAATACTCCGCCATACCCAAATACTCCGCCATACCCCAATACTCCGCCATACCCAAATACTCCGCCATACCCAAATACTCCGCATATATAATGTTTTGGGGTTCTATGTAATTTTCTAGCAAATAAATTGTGATTTTTCCATGTAGGAGAGAAATGTCAGAATTGGCCTGGGTGCTCCAGAACGCCTGATGGCGCTCCCTGCATGTTAGGCCTCTGTATGTGGCCACGCCGTGTAAAAGTTGCACACATGGGGTATCGCCATACTCGGGAGGAATAGCAGAATGTGTTTTGGGGTGTCATTCGTGGTATGCATATGCTGTGTGTGAGAAATAACCTGCGAATATGACAGAAACAAGTTTGTTTTTTTTGTTTTTTACAGAATTTTCGGTCGTTTTTCTTTTATAGCGCAAAAAATAAAAAACCCAGAGGTGATCTATTACCACCAAAAGAAAGCTCTATTTGTGTGAAAAAAAGGACACAAATTTCAAATGGGTACAATGTTGTATGACGGAGTAATTGTCATTCAAATTGTGAGAGCACCGAAAGCTGAAAATTGGTCTGGTCAGGAAGGGGGTTTAAGTGCCCAGTGGTCAAGAGGTTAAACCAGGTGTGGACAGGATTAGGCTGGAACCGATTTGGAATTAAAGGCATGAATACAAATGTGGGGAGCAGTAGCCATGTTTCATAGTAGTTTAGTGACTTGAGCGTCCCTCTCTTCTCCTCACCTGACCCCTGAAACGCGCGCTCCCTACACCCCCCACTATTCTTTCAGCGTAATCGGGGTGCGCGCACAGCTCCGGGGAGGGAGGAGCTAGAAGGCGGTGGGCGGGGAACGGCGCACCACGGGACAAGAGGGGAGGAAAAGTGCAACTGGTGAGCGGAATACCGAGGGCCGGTGTCACGTGACCAGCCAAAGTGCGTACAGCATAGAAAAGGGGCCAGTTATGAGTTGTAAGGCGATGTAAGGGAGAGGAGCAAAGTGCGTCAATAAAAGAAGTGTATCGTATTTACTAAAAGGGGAGGAAGGATTTCCCCCCACACACACACATTAGGATCGCGTGCTAACAGCCGCCAGTCTCTTCCTTGCCCCACGCAGCTCCGCGAGTTCTCGGTGACGTCACAGCTCTCGCGAGACCGTGGCGGAGTAGCAGTGCAGTGTCTGAGGAGAGGAGGAGGCCGGGGAGACATGATGATGATGGAGCCGCCGTTACCGCCAGCCCAGGAGCCACAGCAGCCGGTCGGAAACCAAGAAGACGAGGAAGGGAAAGGCCCGAGTCAGGTCAGCGGCGCCAACCACGCGGCGGCCACCGAGGCGCCGGCTGAGCTCAGCAAGTCGGCCAGAGGCCTGGTCAGGATGTGCGACCTGCTGCTAAAGAAGAAGCAACAGCGTCAGCGGAGGCAACAGGGAGCAGCCGGGGCCCTACCGACCTCACCCACCGGGGCTGGACCCCCAGGCAGGAGCCGCAGGCAGAAGCGGAGCCGGAGCAGCCGCACGGCCAGCAGCAGCGACACGGATAAGAGCAGCGATAGCGGCAGCAGCAGCCAGGACGACGAGGAGGAGGAAGAGGTGTCCGAGGTGGGGAACAAGCCAGGGGCGTAGGGGGAGGAGGAGGAGGCCCGCACGGTCATGGGGTGGCTATATGAAGGTCGTGTGAGGAGGCTCTGCCTTTACCACATACACCACTCAGCCCGGGCACTTCACTGCTAGGGCGCCGCAAGGCCTTGTGGGAGATCGGGCGTCCTGGGCCCCGGTGTACGTGCGTACCTGTTACGTGAGAGCACACAGGAAGAGGCCCTGTTACCGTGCCAGCCTCCTCAACCTCCCTCTCCCTCCTTTACTAAAGCTAACATTCCTAGAATGAGATCAGACAGGGAAACCTCCATTTTATCAGTCTTTTCACCCAACATGTTCACTTGCCTTACAGTCTGATCACACATACAACTTTAAGGTGACCAATGCACCACAGTCACCCCTAGATTTAGAATTGCACCTTAAAGTCGACCCTAGATCTAGAATGCACCTTAGTCGCCCTAGGATCTAGAATGCACCTTAGTCGCCCTAGATCTAGAATGCACCTTACAGTGGCCCCTAGGATCTAGAATGCACCTTACAGTGGCCCCTAGGATCTAGAATGCACCTTACAGTGGCCCCTAGGATCTAGAATGCACCTTACAGTGGCCCCTAGGATCTAGAATGCACCTTACAGTGGCCCCTAGGATCTAGAATGCACCTTACAGTGGCCCCTAGGATCTAGAATGCACCTTACAGTGGCCCCTAGGATCTAGAATGCACCTTACAGTGGCCCCCAGAATTTAGAATGTACCTTACTGTGGCCCCTAGGATCTAGAATGCACCTTAGTCGCTCCCAGGATCTAGAATGCACCTTAGTCGCCCCTAGATTTACAATGTGCCTTTACGGTCGCCTCCTAGATTTACAATAATGTACCACAAGGGCCTGCCTGATTTTATACAAATTGGAAGTATTGTATAGGTTTGTCCTTGTATAGTTTCAGTCAGCCCTGGTTTACACTTATGCAATGTGGGAAACGCAGCAAATCCTGTGTTTCCTGGATTGCAATCACTCAGTGTCCATGCGATCTGTTGCGGGTATCAATGTTGGACCACCGACACCCCGAAATTGATCACAAAACAGTGAGATTTGCCATAATCACATTGCATGGGTGTGAACACCTAAGCGATGGGATTCATGTGGGGGGAGGGTCCAAACTTCTGTCTCACTTTGCCATGGCAAACTCAGTCGGAAGTTGAAGCAGGTACCAGTCAAAACCAGGTACCCGCCCCCCCCCCCAAAATGTTCCAATTGTGACAGCAGAGGGGGAGGAGGCAGACGAGCAGAGCTTCCCCTTTTGGGTGGACCGCCGCTTTAAAGTGGTTGTAAACCCTTGCATATATCCAGGAAAGTGACTGGCCTCAGGTTATACAGGCATGAAAAAAATCTTCTACATAAGTACCTGTATATCTGCTGTCTTTTCTCTACATCCTTTAAAGTCCAGATTTTATAAGCTTGCCTGGGAGTTCAAAAAAAAGAGGGGGAGAGCTCAAGTCTCACTGAAGTGCTCAGTGAAGAGAGTTCTGAGCGCTGATTGGAGGGAAGACCCAGTTCATACAGATCCAAGGCTTTTAATCAGCTGGAGATCCCTCCCCTGTCACCATTTTCTCTTGGTGTCAGGAAAACTTGTCAGAAATGATTCATATTGATAGCAGAGGAACAAAGCGACAGACAAAAGTGACATTTGGTGCTCTTTAATTGAGACAAATTCACACTATAGAGGTATATGCTTTCTTCACATTTCATGTTTGAGGTTTACAACCCCTTTTAAAATGCGCCATCGACTTTGTAGTACAAGGGTCTTTTTGAAATTGAAAGTATTTGGGTTTGTCCTCATAGATTTGGTAAATCTAAGGCTTCGTTTACATGGGGTGAGTCAGTGTGAAAGCCGTGTGTACCTGCACAGGCGTTTCATGCGTCCTCGAGCAGGCAGTTTCAATTGGACACTGCTCCCAATTTTATATGTGCGTGTGCCTGAATGTATCCAGTGTGAGTTTGGTGCACACACACAGATGTCACATTGGGAGCAGCTGTCATGACCAAGCAACTGCTGAGTCCCAGTTAATGTTTGCACAGGGATGCACAGAACACCTGTGCATCCCCGTGTGAATAAGATTGCTCCTCACACAGGACACACATGGATACACCCCACGTGAACAAGGTCTAAAGCTGTACAATGTGCTTTGCATCTGTCATCTGGAGTTTACATATTCTCCCTTTCGGTTTCCTCTGGGTACTCTGGTTTCCTCTCACACTCCAAAGACATGCTAGCAGGTTAGTTGGGTCCTGTCTAAATTGACCCTATAGAAGTACCTGTAGTTAAACAATGTTTTAAACCTGGCAATACACATACCGACCGGGCTGAACTTCGGTACATGTGTACCGCTGTCCTGCTGGAAAACCAGAATTCGATCAGTGCATGCAGTCAACGGCTACATCGATGATCTGCATATTCTGGCTGGAAGGGGGTGCCTGTTGTCAGAATACAATAGCGCAGTGGGAGAGATTCCTGCATCCACATTGTTTGTGTTGGAGCAATGATCTGAGTTTTTTTTTTTTTTTTTTTTATTCAACCTGCAGGTTGAACACACACAAAAAAAAACCTAAGCGTTTTATATCCTGCTTAAGGGCCTGCCTGATTTTATAAACAGGAATGTCTAGATCTGGCCTTGTGTTTCTTAGTTTTGGTAGCTCTAAAAGAGATTGTACTATCCGACTATATAGTGTATGGCCAGCTTTAGTTTAGATTTACCAAAACGTTGTAATAAAGAACTACCTAAAATGGCTAATCAGGCAGGTCTTTGCACTACATACGATAAAAGGGGGGAAAAGGCTGGTGCCACAGGAGTTGGCTAAAACATATAAACTTTTATCACGACTTGTGAAAAGCAGCTATAAAAAGCCAACGCATTTCGTCCATCAGGCCTTAGTCACGCCCAGTCCAGCCTTTTTTCCCTTTAGTCAGTTAAGCATAGAGGTTTTCGGAGTACCTTGTTGTTGGGGCTGATGGTTAATTATATGGCGGTAGTTGTTCAGGTGCACCCGTTCCAAATCTTTGTACAAATGTCCTGCAGGCCGGGTTCACACTGGTCTGACAAACGCTCCGACATTGGGAGCTCATGTTGCATGACGTGTGAAAATCAATGTTTCCCTATGGGCGCCGTCTTAACTGGTCTGACACAAGTCGGACCGACTTTGAAAATGCTCCCTGTACTACTTTGGTCCGACTTTGATCCTACTTCACTTCATTGAATATCATTGAAGTTGTGTCAGAGTCGGAAAGGCCGTCTTGCATGATCCGACTTTGGCCTGCAACATGTGCTCTGCTGATCCTGAGGGGGAACACCACGCCCTTGGGTCTGGTATGGGTTTAAAGGGGAACCCCAACGCAGAAAAAATGGTGTGGGGGTCCCCCCAAAATCCACACCAGACACGCCCCCCCCTCCTGAACCGTACCAGGCCGCACACCTATGTGTGTGTATAAGGTACATCGTACCCCTACCCATTCACCTGGGGGGGGGGGGGACACACTACACTTTTTTTTTTTTTTTTTTTTTTATTAGGCGACTTCGGGGGTCTCTTCCGACTCTCCTCTCTTCTCTGCTCTCTCCGTGGCTTTCTGCCGGGCCCCTCCACTATCTTCTTGCAGTTCTTTCTCCACCGTCTTCCTTCTTTCTCCTGTCCCGATGTTGACTCGATGAGTTCTCCCGCCATAATGCCGTGTGCACGCCCATTTATATAGGCATGGGGCATGGTCACCGGGTGATATGACCCCGCCCGTATGACGTGTCAGTCCCATCGTGCCCCGGGACTGTGACGTCATATGGGCGGGGTCACCGAGTGACATCACCCGGTCCGGTGACCACGCCCCATGCCTATCTAAATGGTCACGCACACGGCATTACAGCGGGAGAGCTTGTCTAGTTAACATCAGGACAGGAGAAAGGGGAGAAGACCGGCCCCCCCCCACTAGTAAAAAAAGCTGCAAGAAGATAGTGGAGGGGCCCGGCAGAAAGCACCGGAGACCCCCCCGAAGTTGGAAGAAGACCCCCGGAGCTGCCTAATGAATAACTTTAAAAACCGGTGTAGTGTGTTCTCTCTCTTTTTTTTTTTTTAACGCTTTTTTTTCCACCCAGGTGAATGGGTAGGGGTACGATGTACCTTTTATACTTCACATACGGTGGGGGGCAGGGATCTGGGGGCCCCCTTATTAAAGGGGGCTCCCAGATTCCGATAAGCCCCCCGCAGACCCCGACAACCATGTCCTCATCAACATGGGGACAGAGTGCTTTGGGGTGGGGGGGCGTGGGGTGCCCCCTACCCCAAAGCACTCGCCCCCCCATGTTGAGGGCATGCGGCCTGGTACGGTTCAGGAGAGGGGGGGGGGGGCGCTCGCTCGTCCCCACTCCCTTTCCTGACCGGCCGGGCTGTGTGCTTGGATAAGGGTCTGGTGTGGATCTTGGGGGGGGGGGGTCCCCCACGCCGTTTTTCAGAGTAGGGGTCCCCTTTAAAGGGGTTGTAAAGGTAAATGTTTTTTCACCTTAATGCATCCTCTGCATTAAGGTGGAAAAACATTTGACGGTACCGCCCTCCCGAACCCCCATTTTACTTACCTGACCACCCGAAAGTCCTGTGCGCATCCACGTGATCCTCTTCGGTTCCCAGCCTGGCCGTTGATTGGCTAGGCTGGACGGATTGATTAAACGCGCATCCATTGGCTGGCACTGCTGTCAATTACAGCGGATGACGCTGCGCGCCGGGGGGTGGGGCTGAGTGATACAGTCGGCGGCTATGCCCGACGCTGTATCACTGGAGCGCGCTCGCAAAAGCTTTCCACCATGCTCGCTCGTATGAAGGTGTAAAACTTTTGCGAGGAGGAGCCGAGACAGCCGCTGAGGGACCCCAGAAGACCGGTTTCAGAGACACTCTGCAAAACGAGATGCACAGTGGAGGGAAGTATAACATGTTTGTTATTTAAAGCGGATGTGCCACTAAAAAACTATATTAAAAGCAAGCAGCTACAAATACTGCAGCTGCTGACTTTTAATATAAGGACACTTACCTGTCCTGGAGTCCAGCGGTGATCGCAGCAGATGACGAGCCGATCGCTCGTCACCCTGCTGCTCCCCCCTCCATCCACGGTGAGGGAACCAGGAAGTGAAGCGCTCCGGCTTCACTGCCCGGTTCCCTACGGCGCATGCGCGAGTCGCGCTGCGCCCGCCGATTGGCTCCCGCTGTGTGCTGGGAGCCGAGTGTTCCCAGCATACAACGGGGGGGGCGACGGGAAGCGGAGGAAAAACCCGTCCTTTGCCCGTATCGTAGGGCCGGAAGTGGGTGCAGATACCTGTCTGTAGACAGGTATCTGCACCCCCCTCCCCCCTGAAAGGTGTCAAATGTGACACCGGAGGGGGGGAGGGTTCCGATCAGCGGGACTCCACTTTAGAGTGGAGATCCGCTTTAAAAAAAAAAAAATCTGCCTTTAGTGTTCCTTTAGGTATGCTCTTGGAGGGGGAACCATGCCGGTTTTGTATTTAAAATTTGGTGTAGAGTTCCCCCTCAAGATTCATTTTAAACACAGTGCCTGGTATTGGCAGGGATCCAAGTTGGATCCCCGTTCATTGAAAGTCGGACGTATGTCGGCTTCAAGTCGCAGGGCAAAATCGGATCCATAGTAGTACTAGTGTCATGTCGCACCGGTGTGAACCCGACCTCAGAGCTACAAACAACTTTGTAGTGCAATCAGCTAGTAATGTGTGTGGTGAGTGTTGCACAGCTTTTTTACACACAAATCTTATGTTAAAAAAGTGACTGTTGGGGGGAGCTGATAAATAGAGCCCTAAATGTAATTTTAATGCAGCGAATGTAAAGACCTGAATTTGATTTACCATACAGTCTCCTATAATTACATGTAAATATCAGAATTCCCTGGAAAAAAATGAACGCAACAGGTCCAGTCAAGTGTGTAGCAATGCTGATGTGCTGACAAGCAACTTGCAAACAGAAGGAGAGGGTATAGAGGTGACCTAGCCAACCTGTAGCTACCTTTTTTTTTCTGTCTAGGGACAGGCTTAAGCCTCGTACACACGGTATGATTGTTGCCACCCGAGCGTCTGATTTTTTATTTTTTTTTGTCAAACGGGCATGTGCCAGGATCTTGTCTTGCATACACGCAATTGTCGTGCCACAAACACGAACGTAGTGATGTACTATGAGGAATTTCAGCTCTTGAGTGCCACCCTTTGGGTCCCTTCTGCTAATTTCGTGTTTGGTGAGCATGGATTCCGAGCATGCATGTTTGTACTTTTGACTTTTGTGTGATGGATTTGTGTACTGACCATACGAAAATCAGACGTCAAACCGTTGTCCGCCAAAAATGTACTTGCCTGTCATCCAACTTTTGTTGGTGGAAAATTGGACAACAATTGTCAAAAGGAGCGTACAAACAGTAAGATTTTAGGACAACAGTCTGTCAACAAACAATCCCCTGCCAACAATTGGATTGTGTGTACAAGGCTTTAGGGCAACCTATGTGTGTTGTTTAAGGTTTTATTCACACAGCTGATTCGAGCCATATACTGCTAAGAATTGGTTCTTCTGAGGGATGGTTATTTACAGGTGTTTGCAAACAGCTGTAGCCAGCAGACTAACAGGTGCCCTGGATTTTCACACATAACTGTATGTCCAATTGGTTACATGCCTTTGTCCTGGATTGTTCATCTGTCCCTTAACACATGTAACTGCCCAGAAGTGTGGTTACATGCAAACAGCCATGGCGCATGTCAGCCTGTCATTAACACTTACAGGCTGCTGTCTGCACTCACCTGTGCATACCCACCTAGGTGGAACACTGATTCTTGGTGGCTTATGGCCCTAGTTGGCTGTGTGAATGATCCCTGACAGTAGCAAAGTATAGTCTGGCAACTGGGGTGCTGTTTGTCAGGGCTTTGTAAAGCTCACAATTAAGTGGACAGAATTGCACCTCCTTTGGCAGGTAACACCAGCCCTATATGTGTACATCAATGGTGTATTTAGACATTTCACGAGAGTGCAGCTTTAAATGGCAGATTCAAATTTACATATCATGCTTCTTAAAGCGGGGGTTCACCCTAAAAAAAAATTCTAACATTACATCCAGCATACTAACGACATGTAAAGTATGCTGATATATTTTTTTTTTTTTTTTCGTACATACCGTTTAATTGTTATTTTCGACCAGGCTTTCGGGTTCCGATTCCCGCGGGACTGGGTGTTCCTATTGAAAGCTTAGCTGATTGACGTCTGGTGAAAATCTCCCCATGGCGCATAAAGCGGGTCACCAGTTTTCCGTAAATGGCCAACCTGCGAGCCGGCTCTATATGGCGCCTGCGCAGTCCGCTCTACACGGCGGGCGCAGGCGCCGTATAGCGGTGACTCGCAGGTCGGCTATTTACGAAAAACTGCTGACGCGCTTTATGCGCCGTGGGAAGATTTTCACTAGACGTCAATCGGCTAAGCTTTCAATAGGAACGCCCAGTCCCGCGGAAATCAGAACCTGAAAGCCTGGGTGAAAATAAACGGTATGTACGGAGAAAAAAAAAATAGCATACTTTACATGTCGTTCGTATGCTGGATGTAATGTTAGAATTTTTTTTTTTTTTTAGGGTGAACCTCCACTTTAATTGGTTTATGTAATATACTGTAGAGTTGAAGAAAATGTTTAAGAACCAATAATTTCTCAGCAGATTAATCTGGGAACCAAGCAACAGTTGTATTGTGTGTGTGTGTGTCAGAGTTGAATATACCGTAGTAGTGACACGCAAGCGCAAGTTCCTTTTTGTCCTTCCTGGATCCCTTTTTTTGTTTTTTTCCCTAGCAAGTGGTGGTAGCAGAAATACAGTCAAATCTGTTACATAACTTGTAGAATTGTATTATACATCTCTTTAGAAACATTGATATTTGATGTGGTTCAGGTGAAGTAAAAAAATGTCTGTAGAGACGGTCTTTGGTTTACATAAACAATTCTTCCCTAGATGAAATAGAATTTGCAGGTCTTTATGCAATTAGATGGGTAGGGCTGCCGCATGTACCTGAGTCACTATGATTTGTGTGGCCAGTAGGGTTCTCCCACGAGCTGCTGATATTCTTGGTGTGATCTGCATAGCTGATGACATTCAGTGACTCCACAAATGCTTACATTTTGCCTTTTTGGTGTTTTTTATGGCTTTTGACAGTTTCAATGTATTAAATGCTTGTATCTTCTATTTGATACAGTTAGGATATTAACATGGTAGATTTTTTAGGTTATGACATCCTACACATTTACTTTTGCTTCTGATTTTTATTAATTTGGATGTTCAAATTTTATGAGTTCAAAATCAAACCATAAGACCATTTTTAGCCTTCTGTGATTTGGGTTCTGAACAAAAATATAGTAGAATTATGAGAGGCATAAAAGTTGCCATTGCTGCCTTGAAAATTCTGCCCACCAGGCATTGATTGTGATATTATGTTTAACAACGGCTATCATTTTCAGAAGGTCAGCCATGGTAGCCCACATATTGCTCTCATTAAAGGTTTCCTCTTCAAAAGCTAGCTAACTAATGGCATTAAGAATAGTGTACAGAATTAGAGGTTAGCTTAAAATGAAGTGAGCACTCTGTTAGATATATATTGTTACATTCGTAAAAAAAAATGTTCAGTGATTGAAAGTTGTACCCTGGAAGAAATCTTTGTCTCTGGCTGCAACTCTCTAGCATCAGGCTAGCTAAAGTGAACACTGGCCTGCTTCTACAAAGATGATGCTCCACTGGAAGAACAATTGCAAAGTTTTATCTTCACAAGAAAGCTTGGTACAGGGCCATCAAGCCCTTCAGCGAAAACAGGCTTCTGGAAAATGGGGAGAATAGGCAGTCCTGCTGTACCTGAATACTATTGTGTGGTGGGCAGGGGAATCGCCTAAGTTTAAATAAACACAGTTCCCTGCAACTGCCTGACTGCTTTCCTCTCATTATTTCTCTGCTTCAAGCAGTAAAGCCTCCATCCGACACTTGGTCAAAACTTCCGGCAGCGAAGGTTGCCCGTGTCCTCACCATGTTCTGTGATCCCATAGCTGTATTTAGCTATTGGCATACATTTTCAGATAGCTAAATACATAGTTCAAATTATTTTGTACTCTTGACCAGTCATTATTGTGATGTATGCATGCTGCTTCTTAGTTTAGTATTATGGTTGGCTCTCCTGTCATTGAACAGATATCATGATGTTGATGCCTTATCCAGTTAGGCTAGAGGTTGGGAAGGTGACCTAAGCGGCCACACCCCTGGGGGCTTCTGTTAACCTGCTTTTTCTAAAGGAAGTCATCTGGCTGCCTTTTGGCCTCAATATTTGCAGTCAGCGACCTGAAACAAGCATTGAGCAATTGAAGCTTGGGAAAATTAAAACTTGATCTACATATTTTTAGGTCTGATTCAAAATATTCATATATTTGGTTTACCATAACATCCAGGCAACTAGCATTTTCTAATTTGATGGGGCTACTTCTGGTATTGGACTACCTTTTTTTAATTGTGTGTGTTTAGGTGTCAAGTGTAGCAGAGTAACACAAATCTCAACATTAGCTTATAGAAGTACAAAAGTAATTATCAGCGTTTTTTTCACCTTAATGCATAGGATGCATTAAGGTGAAAAAACAGGAAGGTTTACAGCGCTTTTTAAGTTCCACTTTAAATTGACTTCTGTTGATCTGTGTAATGCTAAGTGCCACTGATGGCTCTATAATTTCAGCTTTTATTTTTTTAATATCTCTATACTTGCCTGCTCCGTGCAATGGAATTGCACAGAGCCGCCCCAAACCTCCTTTTCTCGGGTCCCACGCTGGTGCTTCTTCTCTGTTCAGTGCCCCCCATGGGAAGCCGTTTCCCATAGGGGCACTCGTGCATGCTTGCTTCTGAGCCCCCCTGCTGTGTTCATTGACACAGACAGCGGGACTCTGCCCCGCCCCCTCATCACTGTTTTTAATTGGCAGCACTGGGAGCCAATGGCTCCTGGTGCCCCAGCAAAGCCAGTGAGACACAGAACTGAGGGGAGAGAAAAGCTGCAGATGTTCACAGCGCTGGATCGAATGAAGGCTCGGGTAAATATAAGGGGCTTAATTAGGCCAAATTCGATGCTTAAACATTTTTTACCTTCAAGGAAGGTAAAAAATGTTTATACACACTTTAATGCAGTTGTCAATATGACAAAGTGATAATAAATCTAAAATGTTATAGTCGTCACTAGAGCAGAAGATGAGGGTAAGGCGACTGCATAAGTGGGGAATAAATACACAGCACTGTGATTTGTACCCTATGCAGTGTAACTGCAACATTTCACATTGCCTCACCAAATTCATTTTAGAATAAACTCTTCTCTTCCATAGTTCCCACTGTAGGATGGTAACTTGTCCATAGTATGTCTCTTCATGTCAGCACTAAGCATGAGCTCAGGCAATTTTGGGCACAAGTCTGAGCTATCCCACTAGGAAGCTGTTGACAGCCACAGGCATCGGAGGCTTTTCACGCTCTGTAGCCATTAGTATGCAGGGGGCATGTATATGTGTGGCGAATGCCTCCGCCAGAAGGGGATGGTGGTAATGGTGCAAACTGTAATCAAGGATGCCAGAAACCATAAGTCTAGGATGGGATAGTATGGCAGTCATACATTAGTCATAGTTAATCATACATTGGGTAGAGTGGATGATATCCAGTAGAAATGGTAGACAGTCTACAGCTCAGGGCAGGCCTCTTGTGGGAGGCTGAAGCACCCAAAAAATAAAAAAGCATGGTAAAAGGTGCCTTCTAAGTGCAGACAGTATAGTATTTAATTGAACAAAGATTAAAAACCCTCACATTGAGGTAAGCTTGTGTCAGCATAGGAGTAGTCCTGCAGTGGTGTCTTTGGATGCTGGTCTGGTAGGCTGTGCCTTCCTCCCTGGGCTCACCACCACACACTGAGCCGGTGGATGGCTCCTACAGGGAAACGAGTAGCACAGACTACTGGACCAGCGGGGCAAAGAGACGAACCGCTGCAGGACTACTCATATGCTGACACAAACTTACCTCAATGTAAATGCCTCCGTCACCTGTGATTTGGCTGTCTGCATTGACAGCTTCCCGGTGGGATAGTTTAGACAGGTTTGGACTTGGAGTGTCATCTGAGATACTTAAAGGATATCGAAACACAAGTTTTCCTTATTTGTAGAATGTCACAGGATTTAGAAAGTTAGGTTATACAGCTTCCTACAGGAAGATATGGACATTGGCAAACCAAGAAAAAAAACATCACCCGAGTATAACCCTTCCCACTCCCAGCATGCATGAGTTTTTGCTAGTGTCCTAGGGGATGGGCATCTTTTCTCTTATGAGAAGTTAAGACATTTTTAACTATTTTACCAGAGATCTCTATATCATTCTCCAAGAGAAATGAGAACAAGATCTCCCAATCTTGCATTAAAGTCTTTCATCTCAAATGTACATACACAAATAAGCACAACCGTTTCAAGCATATTGTTCTTCAAGCTGTAGTTGTAATTTTGTTACCATTAGACCCACTATCTAAAATGGGGTACGACTACACAGGTGTGTGCCCTATACCAAATTACACAGATCCACGCAGAAAAATCTCTTCTAAGTATCGTTAATATCGAAAATTAAGAATTTTCTATCTATTATAATATGCAATATTTACATTAGGGTTGTCCCGATACCACTTTTTTAGGACTGAGTACAAGTACCGATACTTTTTTTTCAAGTACTCGCCGATACTGAATACCGATACTTTTTTTTTTTTTTTAAATGTCCCCCCACAGATGCAGCCATGTCCCCCCACAGATATGCAGCCATGTCCCCCTTACCTACATGCTGCCGCTTGGTTAATACGGGCGGCGAACATTACAGCTTTCATTTGAATAGCTGTAGTCTTTCGCACCGCGCTGCGTATAGACACTCCCTCTTGCTCGGGATTGGACAGTTCACCCGAGCAAGGGGGGGTGTCTATGCGCGGCGGGAAACACTACAGCTATTCAAATGAAAGCTGTAATGTTCCCCGCCCGTATTAACCAAGTTGCGGCTGCAGTGGGGACGCGGCGTAGCGTTGGCGGGGGGGGGGGGGGGGATTCTATTTAGGTATCGGGGGCATTTGCGGGAGTACAAGTACTCCCGCAAATACTCGGAATCGGTACCGATACTAGTATCTGTATCGGGACAACTCTAATTTACATAGCACCAACAGTTTGCGCAGCACTTTACAACATGAGGGCAGACAGTACAATTACAATACAGCAGGAATCGGAGAGCTTACAAACTAGAAATATAAATTATTTTTCTTTAAGACTACATGCTGCTCAAGCTACTCTTTTTTGCAATTATCTTGATTGGTGTATCCTCAGCAATAGTTTTGGAGGCTGTACCCAGACCCCATCTAGGGAGCACATTTGTGGGGCCTATCTGTAATGTGACCTTCAGACACTGGGCTCTGCTTGGGGCGCTTTCCAGACCTTTGTGTACTGTTAGTCGCAGAGCAGTTTCCAGGCCCAAAGGACCCATTCTCTGAACTTATTAGAACTATTTTTACACCCTATTTTTCCGCTGATCTCTACGTAAGGGATTAAAGCACTGAAGAATTGATTACTGTGTTACTAGGTTTAGTGGTGTGCACACAATCTCTGCACTCTTTTCCTCCATTCATTGTGAGGTAGTGCATTCCTGCCACTGCTTCTTATTGCAAGAGATGTGCGGTTTCATGTTGGTTAGTCCTGGCTGCTGCCTATAGTGACCTTGTCACCTTCTAGCAGTTGGATTGTAGGTGCCCAAGGTATTTTTACGTGATTCCATTTGAGGTGCAACATGTTTGATTCCAAACACAAGAGGAGCAGTCTCGGGCTCAATTTCACATCTATGCATGTGTTTCTGCAGTGCTTTTTGCTGTTTGGTACGTTTTTGGACACACATTTTTGCTGCAATTAGTTTTTTTTTTTTTCTTTCTTATGCTGTATATAGCTGGTTGTTGAGGAGGGGACTGGTTAAAAAAAGCACCCCATCTTGAACCATACCAGTCCGTATGCCCTCAACATGGGGGGGTGCTTTGGGGCCCCCATGTTGATGGGGACAAGGGCCTCTTACCGACAACCCTGGCCATTGGTTGTCGCAGTCTGGCCCCCCATGTAAATGGATATCGGGCACATCCTACCCATTCACCAAAATGATGTAGTGTGACAAAAGACAATACAGTTTTTGACAAGTCCTTTATTAAAGATGTCATCGTCTTCTTCCGGTTTTCTTTTCCCGCTGCTTCTTCTGGTCGTCTTCTTTTTCCTGTCTTCTTTGTCCGGTGTTCTTCCTCCGCTGCTGCGTCCCACTGATCTATCCGAGATGATGCCAAGCGTATATATAGATATATATATGATGACTATGGGGCGTGGCATCGGATGACATCCGGAGGCCCCACCCCCTTGTGATGTCACAGACCCATCATGCCCCAGCAGTGAAGTCACAAGGGAGCGTAGCCTCCGGATGACATCATCCGATGGCCACACCCCATAGTTATCTAAGAAATGCTTGACATTGTTGTGGACAGATCAGCGGGATGCAGCATTGAAAGAGGGTCTTCGGCGGGAGCGGCGGCGGAGAAAGAACACCGGACAAAGAAGACCGAGAGGACCAGAGGGAGAACCCTGGATGAGGAAGACATTTTTAATAAAGGACTTGTCTATTGTCTTTTTGTTACACTACACTTCTCCCCCCCCCCCTTTTTTTTTTCCTCTTACATTCAGCGGCGAAGCCCACTGATGACTCATTGGTTGTGAAGGACGTGGCGGCCAGCTTCCCGGCCCTCTCCTTAGCAACCAGCTATATACAGTGTGAAGAAAAAAATGCAAAACGTGGCACTTGTGTTTTGAATGTGGGTCTATTGCATGCAAATCATGGGGAAAAAAGTCCCCGACCCTTTCCAAAAATGCAGAGGCACAAAAACTCATTTATGTGAGCGTGTTCCATAGGAACCCATGTTAAAAAAAAAAAAAAAAATTCCCTGCATTTCTGCAAAATGCGTCAAACGCATTAGTGTGAATCGAGCCTTAAACAGGTTTTTCTGGCTCACAATCCTCTAACATCTCTGGGGCAGCCTACAGTGTCCCCCCTCAAGAATCTTCCTGAGAGCCTGGAGTGTCTAGAACTACTAAAACTTTGCGTGTGCTAATTCCAGACATTCTGTATGCTGACTGACTTCCACCTTCCAAATATTTAACAGGTCCAATACTTGGTTGAGGAGGCCTTTATTAAGAAGTAGGCTGTTCCCGCAGTGCCCATTCCTAAATAAAGTTCTGCTAATAGAGGATGCCGTGGTGTTTCAGGGTCCTCCTATAAATGTGTGGTGACACCCACCCTTGTTATCTCTTGCAGGTCCTGCATGTCAACCTTCCTTGGCTTTGATGTATGTCAGCCAAACTTACATTTATGGAGAAGGATCTAGCTGTACTCAACACAAATCTTCTATTGTAAATGCCACTACTTTGTGAATGGATTAGTGGTTTTTTCCCATCCTATTACCTGTGTGAGTCTCCTATCAGTGATTTTGTGCCGAGAACTCCTCCAGTTGAACCCCCCCCCCCTTTTTGAGGATGTTTGGACAGATGTAATCTGATACCTGGGTATGGAAGATTGTCTTGGAATGTATAGTTCTACTCCCCAATGCCTTTCTCCTATCAGGTCTTCTAACCACCTGGTGTCACTGCTTGGAATAGAGTACCTCCATGTAGCCATTGGGTCTTCTGGAGCTAGAGGTTATTGCCTCGGTTCTTGTATTAGTTTTCAAGGGTTTATTTCCAACCCATTTTAGATCTCATGGCTATGAATTTCCTTATTTGATCCCAAAAGTTCTGTATGTGATACACCAGTGCTAGCTTTGCTTTCTTTTATTATGGAGATTTTCTAGCCTCTGTAGACATCTGTCCTCTGTCCCATAGTTTTCCTGCACTTCCAGGTCATGGCCCTGCCATTCATTCTGTCTTCCACAGCTCTTATATTCACCAAGTTTCTATCCCCTGTGCTTGCCTTGTTATAGCGCCAATGCATCTCTGGTTGAGGAGGAGCAGTCACCACAGGTTCTGACCAATAATTTAGCATTGCCAGTTCAGACCTTGAAATGGCTTTTGTTCATGAACCTGCAGAATCCATTATCGTATCTGGGTCTGATCCTGGACACAGCCAGAGTCTACAACTTATCTGAGTCATTTTGAGGCAAATTGGTTCAGCCTCTGGACAAACAGAGCTTCCTGGCACCAAGGAAAAAAATGTATCTATCCTGCTCTCAGGAAACCATCTCTGAAGTTGGAGAAATCCTTCCTTCTGATCTCTTGGAAAATCACACCAATGAACACCAGCCTTACAGGCTGAAGAGGAGTCATAGACACCTTGTTGGTACAGGGGACGTAAGCTGGATACATACACTATACAATTTTTTTTTTTTTTTTTTTTAGATTTGTCAAAACCATATAACATGAGGTTGAACCTAAACACTTTCAATTTGTATGCAATCTTACAATACATAGTTCAAGGTAAATCTAAAGGAAATGGAACAAAAATTGTATAGTGTGTATCCAGCTTAAGTCACTGGAGGAGTCTTCACTCCCAAATCAACATTCTGGCGCTTCAAACAATTTGGTTCTTAATCATATGCATTTTGACTGGAGGGTCTTCTGATCAGTCGGATGTGAGAAAATGGCATGGCGCAGGCAAACGTTAACCATAAGAATTGCTGTGGCAAGAGAAGTAAATAATTCACGGTCCAGGCTTGTTTGCATTTCACTTCCCAAACATGGACAGTTGTCAAGCTAACTACCTAATTCGGCAGCGCCTGAACCAGGAGGGATGGTTCATTTACCTGGTAGCTTTCCAGAACCTGTGTCACCTGTAGGGAACCCTAGATGTGTATCTCCTGGCCTCCAGAATCCACAACAAACTAGATGGGTTTGTCTCCTGTTGCTGAGATTTTTCTGGTGTAAGCAGTGGATTCTCTGGTGGCCCTGTGAAATCCATACAACCTGATCTACAACTTTCTTGCCTAAACCCCTTCCTTGTCTGCATCACACGATCAAGATAGCGGTTGTTCTGGTATCCCTTTTATAGATTCAGATTTGACCAAGTTGATGTAACACTGTTAACCCGACGGCGCTCATTGCAATACGTTTTGTCACACCGTATTTGCGCAGCGGTCTTACAAGTGCACTTTTTTTTTTGTTGGAAAAAATTCACATTTTTGAATAAAAAAATAACAGTAAAGTTAGCCCAATTTTTTTTTTTTTTATATTGTGAAAGAATTTTACGCCATTTCACGCTTCAAAATTGCACCCGCTCGTGGAATGGCGTCAAACTTTTACTTTAAAAAAAAAAAATCTCCATAGGCGACGTTTAAAAAATTCTATAGGTTGCATCTTTCGAGGAGGTCTAGAATTATTGCTCTCGCTCTAACAATCGCGGTGATACCTCACTTGTGTGGTTTGAACACCGTTTTCATATGTGGGCGCTACTCGCATATGCTTCTGCGCGTGAGCTCATCGGGACGGGGCGCTTTAAAAAAAAAAACAATTCTCTTATCGTCCATGGACGGACACAGCTCCTTAAATCTTGACAAGTGGGTTATGTTCCCTGTTTACAGGAGAGGACTAGGCAGAAACATGTTAGATAATTAAATACATAACCCTCCTCACTGCAGCATGCAGCCTCAGTTTCGTTCTGCCTAGCAAAGGAGGACGTATGGCTCCCTTTGAGCCCAGCGCCCTGAGGAGAATTTTTTTTTACCTTTTCTTGAAAAATCATCTTTTTATCTGTCGGCTGAGACAGGCTGGATAATATAGATCCTTGTAGTCTACTCAGTCCGACCAGCAAGTGTGGGCACACCTTTGCAAAGAGGCTGGGTCTGCCACACCATACCCCATGGCTCCTGGGGTGGCTGGCGAGCTTTGCTCCGAGGTCCACATATGAATGGGCTGTGGTGTTGTCTCACTCACAGTGGACAGGCCGACAGCTACCTCCATTGCGGTTTGTAGCTCTGTCAGGAATGCATCAGCGAGTCCTCCCTTGGACGGGTAAGTACAGTCCCTCCCGCTTCGGTGGGCTGGTACGGCTTGGCATTCCTGGGGTTCGGGGGTTTTTTTCTCCTCCCTTCCCTGCTCCTTTCCCTCTGCTGCATTGCTAAAGCCGCTGTCCCGGGGGGGGGGGGGGGCTTCCTGAGGGGGGGGGGCTGTGTTATCTGGTGTTTTTGTTGTTGTACTGGGTACTTTCCTGTAAGGGGTTTCACTGTAAAAGCCCTAGGAGGCTTTTCCTGTTTAAATGCAGCGTTTTGCCGCCATTTGGCCGGCGCAATTTTTTGGGAGGTTTTCAATTACATTGAAAACTCCCATTGGTGGCCATTTTGTCGTAACCGCCACGCTATTGCGCAGCTTACATTGCGGCCGGCCATTTTCCTGTGGCCACGTTCGGAATGCTCGGCGGCCATCTTTGTGCAGTCCTGACCCCTAGTGCTGTATCCTACGGTGCACACAGGTCCCTTCAGATGCTGCACAGTCCTTCACAGTTCTTTTCCTCTCAACACGCCGTGTGCTGAGAGCGGTCGGCAGCGATGGGCAGTCTCCTCCTAAGGTGAGTCCCCTGTGTACCCCTGGTTAGCGCAGCAAGTGGGTGAGAGGCCCTGAATAGGGCCCTAGGAGCTTCAGTTTATTGTAAGGACAGGTGGCGGCTGCATGCTGATGCACCTACATGTCATACATACACAGTATGTAAATGTTTTAATATTTGGAGTCAGTATCTGGATCCTTCCCCAACATGCTGGTGGTAGCAGCAGGTGTTGGCACCTGGGATTCCCACAGAGGCTTTATTGTTGGCCTTTGACACTTTTGTGCCAGGGTGGGGGGCGGACTGTGGACAGGCGGGGGTTTAAAGAGTGCCCCCTCCCCCCGTTAACCCCTGGGTAATGCTCTGTCATGGAGCCGCGGACCAGGTACCTGGGTCGGTGCAGGTTAAGGCATGTATGGGTGCGCTTAATAGTGCAGCTGGGTTTCCGCCGAGGGCTCTGTCTTTTTTGGATCACACAAATCAGACCGCTCTGTGTAGGTTTTTCCCTTCTGTGCCCTTCTTTGTTACTTTCTTAGATGCGGTATGAGAAAAGCCGCTGAGGGCTTTTGTTGTCCCTCACCGCTGAGCGGTTCAGTGCCCCTTTCAAGAGGTGGGCTTCTCCGGTGGTGGACCCTCCGGGTGTCATGTATAGGTGACCATTCTCCCTATTGCGGGAGGCCCCGCTTGTATGGATCTGACTGATCCGAAGTACTGACCCTTTCAATGTTTACCATGCTGGGGTCTGTCTTGCGGCCTATTGTGGCCACTACTCTGTGGGGTCTGTCACTCAGAGTGAGCATTGTGCACCAGACGGTGGAGGAGCACAGACTCTCTCCCGAATTTTTTAGGCTAGCGGACCAGCTGGTCCAGGGCCTCATATAGGTCTGTGATGCTTCATTGAATGCTGTGCCCTTGTTATCCAGGGCTTTGGCAGTCTTCTTCCAGAGGATCTACCGTCGCACCTGGCTGTTTCGGAAGGGTTTTATGCACACAGTGGTGTAGTGGTTAACTCCGTTACTTGGCAGCAAGAGAGTCATTGGTTTGAATCTAGACACTGACACCAATCTGCCTTGAGCTTGCATTGTCGCTCCCTGTGTGGGTTTCCTCCAAAGGCATGTGTGCATACACCTACATAATATACATACTATATGTGTGTGTGTATTATTTATGGGCAACCCTCCCAGGCCGAGGGGACTAATCCGTCCCTGGGTGCGTAAGCCGATCATGCCGGCACCCAAATCCTGCCAATGTATGTAGCCTTCCCTCCCTGTCTCTAGGTGGGAGGGGCGGCTTGAAGAACTTTCCTCGTGTCTTCCTCTCCCAGCCCGTCAGTCTGCCTTGGGCAGTGTGGGTCTTGCTAAGCTGCAGGGTAATTTTTACCTTTCCTGCAGGACGCGAGGTTTGGGGTTTTCTATGGGCCTCAGGCCCTGAATACCTTTGTGAACGTCGGATAGTTCCGCATGGGATCCATTCGTTCGGTGGTAGCTGCGCTCCATCCGGGGGACGTCCTGGCATCCTCGGACATCAGGGACGCATACATGCATGTCAATGTTTTTTCTGTGCTTCGTGATGAGAGAGGGTCTCTGTCAGCCTGTTGCCCTCCCTTTAAATCTTGCGTCGGCACCATGGGTTTTCAGCTAGGAGCTCACACTTATCCTAACTTTGTTGGGACAGCGAGGCTTTGCCTCATTGGCTACTTGGACGACTTTCTTCTGAGAGCAGCTTCTGTCTCAGACCTAGTGGATGTGTTATTCCCATTCAGACCCTCCGAAGATTCGGGTGGGTGTTAAACATTTAGGCCAGAAGGTGTAGCTCAGTGGCAGCAAGCCCAGCTTCCATGTGTGAGACCCAGGGTTCAAATCCTGGGCATGCTAGGTTCCGACTCAGCGTTGGAGTATCTAGGGTTGATCCGGACTCCTCTGTGGCGAAGGTCCTTCTTCCCCTCTTCAGTCTGCGGTGAAGGTATTTGGCATCACGCAATCTGTCTTCTCTCCGGGAACCTGCTGGTCCGGGGCCTGTGGGTAGCCTCCTTTTGAGGCGGTACTGTATGCCCAGTTCCACACTCTGGTTTTCCAGGGGAAAATACTGTCCAGGTGGTAACAAATCTCTTGTCTCTGAAATTGTCAGATTCTGGTGCGCCACCTAGTCAGTCTCTGAGTTGGTGACGGAGATCCCCGACTCTTCGGTTCGTGAAGTTGTTTTTTCCTTTCCATTGGTCGGTGTTTACAACGGATGCCAGCCTCACGGGTTGTGGTGGCACCTGAGGGGTCCAGTCGGCCCTGAGTCGCTGGACTTGTGTGGACTTACGGCCACACCTCCCTGAATGTGCCCGCTCTCGTCTGGTCTCGGTAGCTTCCCAGGGTCGGGCCTGGCTAGTGCCTGGGTGGGAGACTGCCTGGGAATACCAGGTGCTGTGGACCCTGTCTACCGTTCATTGTCCTACTGTTTTAGGTGATCAGGCTATGCTTCTCGTGGTCGGAGGTTGCAAGGTTGTCCGATCTGGTTTCAGCCGGACAACGCCATGGCTTCGGTCTACCATCAGGTATACCGGCAGGCGGACTACTGGAGTCGCCAGATGCTGGACCAGGGCGACTGGTCTTTGTGCTTGGGGTGTTTCGGCTCCCTTGCAGAAGGTGAGCCTCGCAGGGCATGGATCTCCTGGCCGCTCGTCTCCACTGCAAGGGTGTCGGAAGTTAGTGGCCTGGTCTAGTGATCTGGTACAGACGTGTCAGTCGCGCTGGTGGCCATGTGGGGTCTGTATCGGCGACCTTTTGCCGTTCCTCCATTGTAGTTGCTTCCTCGGCCGCTCCACAGAGTGAAGGCTGAGGAGATCCCGATGTTTCTAATCGCTCCAGATTGGTCTCGGTGTCCTTGGTACGCCGATATTGGGCGCCTGGTAGCGGAGGTACCCTGGTGGTTGCCAGGACAGGAGGTCCCTCTATCTCAAGGGCCCATGCTTCCTCCTGTTGTACAGTCACTGACATGCTCAACATGGTTATTGAAAGCCAGACTTTAAGAGACCAGGGTCTGTCCGACTCGGTCATCTCAACAATGCTGTGGGCACGGTGGTCTTCTTCCGGATGATCTACTGGCAGGCCTACATCTCTTGGTGCGAAGAGATGGAGTGACATTCACGGATGTACTCTGTGTCCAGGGTCCTGCTGTTTTTACAGCTTGGAGTGGATCTAAAAATTGCTTAAAGTACCATTTGGGATTTCAGCCTTGGATGTGTTCTTTCAGTGGCCTTTTTGCGGCCCGTTCCCTGGTGGGTCCCTTTTTTGTGCAGGGGGTTTCATATACTTTCCCCTCTTGGCCCATCTCTTCCCCCATGCGTTTTGACTCTGGTGCTCTCGGTTCTTCAGGAACCTTCCTTTTGGAAACTTCAGAGAGATTTTCTCTTGACACTATCTCAGAAGGTGGTCCCTTTAGTTGCTTTTACCTCTGTTAGAGGGGGTTCTGAGTTGGCGGTCTTGTCTTGCAAGCTGCCATGCTTGATCTTTCATAAGGATTAGGTGGTGGTGCGCCCGCGACCTTGCCTTTTTCTGAAGGTGGTTTCGGCCTTTCGCAGGAATAAGGACATTGTTCTTCCACCCTTCTGTCCTTGGCCGGCGCATCCTACGGAGGTTGCCTTTCATACTTTAGGTGTGGTACACGCTTTGTGGGTGTACCAGCCTGCTACGGCTCTATTTTTCGGAGATCTGACTCTTTTGTGTTGCTGTCTGGTCCACAAAAGGGCCTGGCGGTCTCGTTGACCACCATTTCTCGGATCAGGCAGGCTGTCATACAGGCCTATGCTCTTAAGGGGCGGGCCCCCCTTTCTGATCACGGCACTTTCGACCAGGGCAATTGGTGCTTCCTGGGTTTTTTTCCGACATCATGCGTCGGTCTCACAGGTTTGCGAGGCAGCGACTTGCTCGTCCGTTCACGTTTTTTTCCAGAAATTACATGGTTGCTGTGAGTGCATCTTCTGATGCTTCTTTCAGCCGCTAGTTTTTACAGGCAGCTGTTTTAAAGTTGCACCTCCTCCGTTGAGGATCTCTGCTTGTTTTGGGGTGAAGTTACAATTGGTTTTACTGATATATTTCCCACCCCTCGTTTTTGACACTGCTTGGGGACGTCCCACTTGTCAAGATTTAAGGAGCTGTGTCCGTCCATGGACAATAAGAGAAAATAGGATTTTTGTACTCACCGTAAAATCCTTTGAGTCCATGGACGGACGCAACACCCACCCCTCCCTTTTAGGTTTGTACTGCTTGTTACGAACTGAGGCTGCATGCTGCAGTGAGGAGGGTTATGTCTGGAGGGACTGCCCCCTGGGCGGCGCTGTTCAACTCTGTTAATGTAACATGTATTTTAATTATCTAACATGTTTCTGCCTAGTCCTCTCCTTTCCTTTTCCTAGTCCTCTCCTCTCCAGGGAACATAACCCACGTGTCAAGATTTAAGGAGCTGTGTCTGTCCATGGACTCAGAGAAAAGGATTTTACAGTACAAAAAAATCATATTTTTATTTTGTTTTTATTTAAATAAATGGGTCACTTTTATTCCTATTGCAAGGAATGTAAACATCCCTTGTAATAGAAAAAAGCATGACAGGTCCTCTTAAATATGAAATCTGGGGTCAAAAAGACCTCAGATCCCATATTTAGACTAAAATGCAAAAAAAAAAAAAAGTCATTTGAAAAAATGGGCGTAAGTGACTTTTGACGTCGCTTCCACCATGCTATGCTATGGAGAGACGGGTGGGGGCCCATCTTGCCCTCACTCGTATCCCAGCCGAGCAGGAGGAAGGACCAGATCGCCTCTGCCGCTGCCAACGGCTTCGGTAAGCGGCGGTAGAGCGGAGAGGCCCTCTCCCGCTGCCGATAACGGTGATCTCGCGGCGAATCTGCCATTATCGTTTAGAGCAGGGATATGCAATTAGTGGACCTCCAGCTGTTGCAGAACTTCAAGTCCCATGAGGCATAGCAAGACTGACAGCCACAAGCATGACACCCAGAGGCAGAGGCATGATGGGACTTGTAGTTTTGCAACAGCTGGAGGTCCGCTAATTGCTTATCCCTGGTTTAGAGGACCGCTCACTGAAAAGATGGATACCTCGGTCGTGGCAGCAGCTGCTGCTGTTACCGAGATATCCATCTTCAAAAAAATTACGTATATATACAGTGAGGGGTCCTTAAGTGGTTAAAGCCAGGTCTTGAGGGACAAAGCTTCTTCGACTTGGACTCCTTGCCCATCATGTAGAACACCATCTCCCAAAATGTTTAGCATCACACATTGAAGGCATACTTCGTATGTGGCATGAATCCTGACCTTTTTACAATCGGGCTTAGATATCCGCGGATACTGCGGCTATCTATGCCCAGAAGAGGGAGAAAAATACCTGTATTGGACAGTATCTGCTCCCTCCTGAAAGGTGCCAAATGTGACACCGGAGGGGGGGGGAGGATTCTGAAAAGCGGAAGTTCAATTTTTAGGTGAAACTCAGATTTTAAATATATGTAAAAATGTAATTTATTACAGGTGCTGCTACTTATATAAGCCTGAATACCCGACTGCCAGTATATGTAAAATAAATAAATGTGCAACCTCTTATCCGATAAACAATTGGCCTGGAGTACCATTTTGAGGTTCCTAGCCCTCGCCAGTCATTCATTAAAACCTTTTGTAGAGGGCGTTTCAGATGTACCTCTCTGCACCCACCAGTGTCTATGCAGCATTTGAATTCGGCTCTCATGGCACTTCAAAACCAGCCCTTTGAACACAAGATATTCCCCTTTCCACACTTATAATATTGTGTTCCTTGTTTTTATCACCTCCTGTGAGGCGTGTTTGAACTGGAAGCCTTGTTTTACAAGGAGCCCTTTCTGGTTTTACACAAGGACAAGGTAGTATTAAGAGCTAAACCTTCTTTTTATTTATTTTGGTGCTTTTGTCCCTCTGTCTGTAGTACATCAGGAGGAGATTTCTCTTCATTCTCTGAATGTAGTTCAAGTTGTGCATGTCTACCTCACAGCTACTGTATCCATTAGAAAGCATGACTGTGGGTTGATTTACTAAAACTGTAGAGTGCAAAATCTGGTGCAGCTATGCAAGGTAGCCAATCGGCTTCTGACTTCAGCTTGTTCAAACCTCCTTAGGTCCCCTTCCAGGGCTTCTGGCCACTCTCTCCTGCTGAGTGCTCCCAAAGCAAACTGTTTGCAATAGGGGCACCTGAGCAAAGGCTCTCTGTGTCCATTCACACACACAGCCATGGCTCGGCCCCACCCCCCCTCTCTCTCCTCATTAACTTACTGGCTGTGATTGACAGCAGTGGGAGCCAATGTGGAGTGAGAGTCTAAACTGTCTTGCACATCGCTGGAGGAAGATCGGGCTCAGACAAGCACTGGGGGGGATGCTGCCAGAGTAGGTAATATACCTTCATGCATAAAATGTATTAAAAAAAAAAAACCTTCAGACTTGACAAACATTTTTTTAAGCTTTATCAAAAAAAAAACATGGAAGCTGATTGGTTTCTATGCAGAGCTGCACCAGATTTTGTACACCCCAGTTTTAGTAAGTTAACCCCTTTGTCATTCCTGCTTGTCCCAATACCAGCTTCTCATCCCAACGTTTCTCAATGGATCGGATAAATTATCATTCAAGCTTATGGCCTTAAAGTTTTGTATGTGTGTGGGTGTTTTTTTTTTTATTGTATATTATATAAATAACAAACATGTTATGTCATACAGAGCAGCTCCGGTCCTCCACTGGCATTTTGGGCTTTTCCTCTTCTCTGTTTGCCACCATAGGAAGCTACTTCCTATACTGGCACATTTGCAAGCTCGATCCTAAACTATGCTCTGTGTCCATTGACACAGCACCAGCCAATAGTTGAATGCCGGCACCCGCTGATGGTCGAGGAGAAAGACAGGACAGAGCTCTACATGTTTAAACCATGCAGAGCTCTCTTGTCAGTGGGGATGTGGCGGTTTTTGTTTAAAAAATGTAAAATAAAAACCGTTGCATCCCTTAGGCCCCTTTCACACTAGGCCGGGAGGTGCGGTGGCGGTATAGCGCCGATATACCATCGGAATTGCGGCGGTATTTGGCCACTAGAGGTGCGGTCTTAGCCCCTGCTAGCGGCTGAAAAAGGGGTTAACACCGCCGGCAATGCGCCTCTGAAGAGGCGCATTGTTGGCGGTATAGCCGCGGTGTCCCATTGTTTTCAATGGGAAGGAGCGTTAAAACACACCACTCCAAAGATGCTGCTAGCAGGACTTTTGGATTGGTCCCGCCAGCGCATCGCCTCAGTGTGAAAGCACTCTGGCTTCCACACTGAGACTGCAGGGCAGGAGTTTTTCAGGTGGTATTTAGGTGCTATTTTTAGCGCTAAAACTCCTTAAAAAAAAAAACTCGGTGTGAAAGGGGTCTTGGTAAAAGCACACATTTAACCCTTTGATCGCCCTAGATGTTAACCCCTCCGCAGCCAGTGTCATTAGTACAGTGACAATGTATATTTTTAGCAGTGATCGCTGTATTGGTGTCACTGGTTCCCACAGTGTCAGATTGACCGCCATACTTTCGCAGTCTCGCTATAAGTCATTTTTTGCCACTTTTACGTGTGTGTGTGTGTGTGTGTGTGTGTGTGTGTGTGTATACAATACATACATACACCCACACCATAGTTTGTAGACGCTATAACATTTGTGTAAACCAATCAATATACGCTTATTGGGATTTTTTTTTTTTTTTTTTAATGAAAATATGTAGCAGAATTCATATTGACCTACATTAATAAAGAAATTAAATGTTTTACTTACTTTTTTTTTTTTATTTTTTTTTTTTTTTTTACATGTTTTGTCACAGAAAGCAAAAAATATTGTTTGTTCAAAATTTTCTGTCTTTTTTTTTATTTTTATTAAATTGATTTTGTGTACAGCGTTTCATGATCGTGCAATTGTCAGTTAAATTCATCCGAAGGTCACGTGGTTAGGAATCTGGTTCCATCTTTTTCCTTTCAAAGTACATTCTACTTCTAGATCTGTGAGTTCTTTCTGGGCTTTTCGGCATCAGGCAGCTGTTTTCCAAGACGCCAGTTTTGGGCATGAGGTACTTCAGCTTTGTTTTGCAGGCAGTCCCCAGTTTGTTTTTAGTTGGGCCTGTTGATCTTTTGTTTTCTACGTTGGTGTTCTCCCTAGGAATGGTCGTCCATCAAAGATCAGTGCAAAGGAAAATGTAGCATCATTAAAGCCCAGTTGAACCTTCAGTTTAAATATGCTAAACACATTCCAGGTGCATCAAAACAAAAGGTATGCAAAGTCTTAGAGCCCATTCACACAGGGGCAACACGGCTTTGGGAGGCAACTTGGACACGACTTGAGTATGAATCATCAGGCAACTTCAAGTTGCCTCCAGGACAGGAGGCTTTCCAGTGGCCAATCAAACAACAATCAGCTCTGTGGGAGGGAGGGGTTTGCCTGAGAAATGTTTATCTTCCTGTATTGTTGCTTTAGTTAAAGCGGATGTGCCACGGGAAAAATATATTAAAAGCCAGCAGCTACAAATACTGCAGCTGCTGACTTTTAATATAAGGACACTTACCTGTCCTGGAGTCCAGCGCCGATCGCAGCAGATGACGAGCCGATCGCTCGTCACCCTGCTGCTCCCCCCTCCATCCTCGGTGAGGGAACCAGGAAGTGAAGCGCTCCGGCTTCACTGCCCGGTTCCCTACGGCGCATGCGCGAGTCGCGCTGCGCCCGCCGATTGGCTCCCGCTGTGTGCTGGGAGCCGAGTGTTCCCAGCATACAACGGGGGGATGGACGGGAAGGAAGGAAAAAACCCGTCCTTTGCCCGTATCGTAGGGCTGGAAGTGGGTGCAGATACCTGTCTGTAGACAGGTATCTGCACCCCCCTCCCCCCTGAAAGGTGTCAAATGTGACACCGGAGGGGGGGAGGGTTCCGATCAGCGGGACTCCACTTTAGAGTGGAGATCCGCTTTAAGACAGTGATCCGACTTCTGAGGCAGATTGAAGTAGTACAGGAACCTTTTCTGAAGTCGGAGCGACATTGAGACGGCTCCCATTCACTTGCATTTATTTTCGTGACTTGGGGCGACTTGAAGCCCCAGTGTGAACCGGCTCTTACAGTTTACTCTCCTTTGTTAGAGCCTGAGTTTTTTTTTTTTTTCTTTTCAGAAAAGCTCAGTTTACCCACCATTTGGAAAGATCTAGTTTTGATTTGCCTGGGGGTGTTTGACTCCTGCAAAGAGATTACTACTTCTACACAGTGTCCTCTTTGGCAACATACTGGCAGAGGAAAGGCTTTTCTGCTGACGCTGTGGCCCGTAGTTTTAGGTATTGTAGGCGTTGTAAATCTTCTGCCTACAATTTTTTTTTTTTTTTTTTTTTTTTTTTGTCGCCATGCGCACTGGGACTCTGGTGTTCAGCTACGGGCTCAGTGTCCCATCCAACCCCACTGACGGCAGCCTGTCGAACTCGGACTGACAACTGCTGCAGCTGGATAGGGCACTTAGAAGTACAAACCTTTAGGACAATACAAGCTCAGAAATGAATGCCCAGAACACAGACTTCATTCCGGGCCTTCATCCCTGGACGCATACTGTGCTAAATGTTTGTACTGCCAAGTGCCCCGTCCAGCCACAGCAGCTGTCGGCCCCTCATAGAACTTGACAGACTTCTGGCAGTGGGTTGGAAGGGATGCCTATGCCCTCTGCCCACAGCTATACACCAGAGCATCATGTAGCAGGGCTAAATGCTCAGTGTTTGCACCCATGTCTTCTTGCAGTTTGTTATCTGTACACTGACTGCAGTGAAAGTGCAGTGCAGTGTTCAATTTCAGCTCCTTTCTAGCACCAGTAAGATGCCAAGAATGGAGCTGGGTGTCAAGATAACATAACAGAATACATGCGGCATGGAGGTGGGAACCTTTGGACCTGTCTCATCACTGTAGGAAAGCACAGCCACAGGTAAGTGTGCCAAATGCTGTAATGCCAGATGATATTTGTAGCTGTACCTATTACCTGACAACACCTGTGTTTATGAGAATACAGTAAGAGGTTTGGGACTTTAAATGAGGCAAGCATTAAAGGGGTTATAAAGGTTTGTTTTTTATTTTCTAAATGGGTTTTTAAGCTAGTGCATTGATGGTTTACTTACCTTTTTCATTCGATTTCCCTTCTAAATGTTTTTTTTTCCCTTTGTCTGAATTCCTGTTCCTCCTCAGTAAGCTTGCCCGCATCATCCGAGCCGTTCTGGCTGGGGGTTAGTCAGCGTTCTTGCCCCCTCCCTTGGCACTACATCCCTGAACGTTCACATCTAGGGCTGCAACTAACGATTATTTTCATAATCGATTAGTTGGCCGATTATTGTTTCGATTAATTGGATACAAGCCTTTTGTTGGGCAGATTACAAAACACAAATTGCCGCAAAAACACGTTGCATGCTTTTTTGCAGCTTCTCCATTAAAATATATTGAACCAAAAAAACAAAATGGCACCGTTTTGCGTTAAAAAGTCCTTGCCCTTTCCAAATACGAATTTCCAAATGTGTGCCATAGGAAAACATGTAAATGAACTGTAGTGTGTTTCTGCAAAGCACCAAAAAAGAGGTGTGACCCAGGCCTGAGATGTTTAGTAACATAATGGGGATAAAACAAAAATATGTACAAAACAAGCAAATCGCTACTGTAAGGGGTTCATTTTTTGCTGTGGCACAGTGAAAGTAAAAATTACAGTAGCGATTTGCTTTTTTGTACTATAAAAGGCTCATTTATGTTTTTTTTTTTAACCCCATTATGTTACTGGCTGATCGATTTATGAAAATTGTAATCGATTAATTTCATAATCGATTAGTTGTTTCGGCCCTAGAACAAACCTTTACAACCCTTTTTAACAAAATGAATAAAAAGATATTGTTACATTTATTGTCATAAACGGTGAAATCCAATGGCAATGGGTATGTACATGTGTGAAAATTAGACATGCAAGACACATATTATACACTAGAAGTAAAATACACATAGCAGTGGACCATAATATAAGATATATTGTATCATGTTATATAGTATAACGAAGTATAATAAAAATATATATTGAAATAAGGCTTAAAACATAATGTAACTGAGGCAATGTGTAGAATAAGGTCTGCATCCTATGAAGCTTGAGGTGCTTTTGTGGCTTAAAACCAACCCAATCTGTATTCACGAGTCTACCAAAAGAAAACCTGAACAAGAATGTGTTTTTGGAGGTTGCCATGGAAGAGAACAATGTTTTTTTTTGGTTTATATAGACAGTGTGGTGTGCTAGGACGAAATGATGCACTGCTGCATGTTAGAGCCAGAACTTCACCATATGAATGAATGATGGTGGAAGTGCCAGTGAATTCCTGCTTTAGCCCCGTTCACACCAAATCTGACTTTAAAATAGTGCGACTTCACTTGAAATCAAACAATTTCAAAGCCGCAGGTCAATGTGACTTCAGGTGCGACTTCATGCAGGAACCTTTTTTCAAATAAGTGCGACACTGCAAAGTCGGCGTTGCACCGATTTGAACAGTTCCATTGCTGACAAGAATGTGCAAAAAAATGCTAAGGTCTGCTCCAAAATATAGGTGTTAACCAATACAGGATTCCCCATATAATGGCTATTTTGTGTTTTACAGTGGCAAAGACAGTTTACATTTCTAAAAAGTATACACAGACTAAAATAGGTTTGTGTACAGGAATGAACAAAAATACCTATTTATCTTTTTTTAGGTCAAATTGTGAGGTACAAAATGCATGTGTTTGACATTTTTGCCTTTTAAGGCTGGTATACACTGGCTTCTGTGTGTGTGTGTGTGTGTGTGTGTGTGTGTGTGTGTGTGTGTATAGTGGGCTTTTTTTACAAAGCATTTCTGAAGCTTTCAGTAAACTTTAAACGGCTTTCTTTGAAGTCTTTAAACTGCGGGTGAACAGACATCCAGCACACCAGGAAGGGTGTCCGCCATGAAGATTCTTCAGGCGACTTTTATTGTGCAGCAGGGCACAGTTACAGTGAACAGTTGTTGTGCAGTTACAACTGATGATTAGCCTAGGGCTGGATCACTGTTGTGTAAGGTAAAAAATGTATTTAGTACAGGGAAAGTACAGTTGGCACAGTATTTCCAGTGATATAGGTATTAGGGCTGCAGCTATTATATTGAATATGTGTCCTGTGATTGGACAAGGGGAGATCCTGTTTACCCACCCCTCAATTCACTTTGTTCATTCACAGAATGCCTTGTGTTAATATAATTGCATATAAGATGGTGAGTGAGTGAGAAACTTGTATAGCGCAACACATGCGAACTGAATCGCCTCACGGTACATGCTGTTCTGTCTAAAATGCACTTGGCTAATTTTTCCTTGTTTTGGACTGAATTTGCAAGAAATGGTGTCAGAACCTGTTCAGTTGTCTTTTTTGCTAAACTACCGGAACTATCAGATTTTCATCGGAACAAAGCATAGGACTTTTGTCCGAAGGGCGTTGGCCGTGAACTTGTATTGCATACTAATGGCAAAGAATTGTGTTTTTTCAGCTCTTTAGCGCCACCCTTTGTGCAACTTCTGCTAATGTTGTGTTATGGTGAGCATTGCTTCTGAGCATGCGTGTTTGTACTTTGGAGTTTTTTACAACGGACTTCTGTACACACGATTGGATAATCCGACAACACATTTGTTTTTCGGAAAATTTTAAAGCATTCTGTCAAACATCTGTTGGCAGAAAATCCATAAAACAATTGTCCAATGGAGCATAGAAATGATCAGATTTTCCGATAACAGCCTTCCATCACACAATTCCCACCGGAAAATCCGATCGTGTGTACGGGCCTTAAGAGTCCTGGGAGAACTGTTGAGATAACATAGGGGTTTATTTACTAAAGCTGGAGAGTGCAAAATGGGGCTCACTTCTGCATAGAAACCAATGGGCTTCCAGCTTTTAATGCCAAGGCTTAATTGAACAAGCTGTTAGAAGCTGATTAGTTTCTATAATTTTGCACTCTCTGTGAGGCAAGAAGGATTCTCCTATTTTGAGAAGATCGGTGTCTTACAGCAGGAATATAAAAAATGTAAAGTTGCTCCCATCAGCGGATGTTTATCGATGTCCTCTTTTGTCTTTGTATGGGTGGACCATGGAAGAGTGATTTAGTGAGTTTTCGGTCCAGTTTGTTCTAAGGTTACCCATACCCTCTCCTGGTTGTAGGTTGCAGGAGTAGTAGTATTTATAAAGGTCTGGTAGGCCTAAGCCACATTTTTTTTCTCTCTGGAGTCAGAGGTTCAATTTCTGGGTTCAAGGTTTTTTTTTGTTTGTTTGATATAAATTGGTTCTCCAAGAATTTAAAGAAAATCCCAGGAGCTGTAATGGGAACCTTTTTTAAATATACTGTGTATAGCAAAATATAAATTTGGATTATTGCTTGTTTTTTTTTCCATTCTTGCAGGTCTAGTTTATCTTGTCTCGGCAGTGGTATAATATTTAGGTTGCATAAATGAGATGTAAGACTGGGTAACTTTATACTTGGTGTAGGTGGTAGTCCATGTAAAAGGATATTGCTTGGGGGTGTTTAAGATAGTCAGTCATCAGTTATGTGAGCCACGCATTGCGATGGATTTGTAATTGTTAATTTTATTATTGGATGAAGATGCATAATAATCTAACAACATATCAGCGAATGACCACTTTGTATGTACATGTACAAGTCTGGATTTCCTTTATATTCTCACCTTTCCTTATAGTTCTCAAAAGGGTTCCAGTGTTGGACTAAGGCTACTTTCACACTGACGAGCTGGGTGCATTGGCGCTAAAGTGCTGATATATTTAGCAGCACTTTACCGTCGTTTTGCAGCGATTTTCGCCCACTAGCGTTGCGGTTTTAACCCCGGCTAGAGGCCGGAAAGGCTTTGCGGGAGTTTTGGAGGCGCTGCCCCATTGATGTCAATGGGCAGGGGCACTGTAGGAGCTGTGTGTGTATATGTATATGTGTATGTATATATTCTATTATGCTTTCACACTGGATATAAAGGAGCGACTCTTTCAGGGCGCTATTTTTAGCACGATAGCGCCTCCAAAGTGCCTCAGTGTGAAAGCAGCCTAAATATTATAGGGGACAAAGGGCATCCTTGTCTGGTCTCATTTTATAGAAAGATTCTTACAGAATGCCATTGACCTTTACTTTGGCACTAGGGTTAAAGTATGTTGCCCTAATCCAGGACATCATTATGTCTTTTAATCCACTGTCTCTGAATACCTCAAACATATATTGATATGTTCTCCTGTTGAATGCCTTCTCCGTGTCGGTGGATAATGGTCATGGCTATATTCTGACATGGGGCCCAAAGTATTGTGTTTAATGTCTTGATGCCTGGGACAAAGACCACTTGATCTGTATGAATTGGTGAAAAGATTGACAGGATTTTAGTGAATAACCTAAGATCCACATTTAGACCCCTTTCACACTGAGGAGTTTTTCAGGCGTTTTAGCGCTAAAAATGGCATCTAAATAACTTCTGCCCTGCAGTCTCCGTGTGGAAGCCCGAGTGCTTTCACACTGAGGCGATGCGCTGGCAGTACCACTCCAAAAGTCCTGCTAGCAGCATCTTTGGAGCAGTGAAGGAGCGGTGTGTTTACCGCCTCTTCCCATTGAAAACCATGGGACAGAGGCGCATTGCGGGCGGTATTAACCCTTTTTCGGCCGCTAGCGGGGGTTAAAACCACACCGCTAGCGGCCGAATACCGTCGCAATTCCAACGGTATAGCGCTGCTAAAAATAACGGCGCTATACCGCCACCGCACCTCCCGCCCCAGTGTGAAAGGGGCCTCGGTGAAGATATAGGTCTGTAGTTGGGAAATTTGTAATTACATCCGACCCCCCCCCCCCCCCCCATTTGTCGATGACAGCTATGTGTACTTTAGTCTTTTGAGCTCCGTTTGCGGTCCTAGGTGCATTTAGGACTGGTTTTGTTGGGCTGCAATGTGGCTGCCATTTTTTAGGCTGACTTTCTTTGCCTAAACTGCGGTTGGTTGCTTGGTAAGGAGTAGAGTCCGGCACGAACCCTCCACTTTTTGGGATTGCAGAAGGGCACCTTTCCTCTGGTTCTCCCAGGGCCTTCACCATCACTGGGGGACAAGGCACACCATCTCTGGGTTACAGTCTGCCACCTGCAACCACTGTTTTCAGACAAATTGCCCCACCATTTTCCTATATTTTGGGCCTGGATTGACATTCGCTACCAGTTGGTTGAGTACTCCATAGTTGTGGTATGTTGCTGTGAGCGTCACAATCGTGCAACACTTTTTTTTTTTATGAGAAACTCCAACCTGCTGGCATTCAAAGCTCTCAGGTGTTTTCAGCCCAAAGGCCCCTTTCACACGTACGGACCGTATGTCCGCATTTTCATCCATCTGCAAATGAAAACGGGACATACATTGGTCCGTATGTGATTGTGTGTGTCAGCGGATGAACATCTGCTGACACCCGTGATCACCCGCCTCCGCAAAGATCCGATTTTGCAGGCGGAAGAAAATCCTATTTTTTTTTTCTTCAGTCTGCGGATCAGATGAACACGGACACACTGTCTGTGTTCATCCGACCCCCCCCCCCCCCCCCAGGGGAGAGCCGAGAAAAGACAGGGCGGTCCCTGCACAGTGTGCGGGGACCGCCCTGTCAGCCGATGGCTCAGCAGGGATTTTACGGAGCGATCCCCACTGAGCTGACGGACACACAGAGGCGGATCATTACTGATCCGCCTCATGTGAAAGGGCCCTAAGGGACCGCCCTGTCAGCCGACGGCTCAGCAGGGATTTTACGGAGCGATCCCCACTGAGCTGACGGATCATTACTGATCCGCCTCGTGTGAAAGGGCCCTAAGGCCTGGTTTACGCTGGTGCAATTTCAGATGCAATCCCCCCCCCCCCCATAGACATGTAAAACGCATGTGACATCGCAACCTTTTTGTTATCCCAGAAGGACCGGCATTTTCTTCAGCTGTCCATTTTTTTAAATCTGCTTTTATATCATCCAGTTGCTGTAAGTGCAATACAGTTATGCCTCGGTTCACTAACTTAATCTGGTCGCGAATCGAGGCAAATTTTCCCATAGGGTTCAATGTAAGTCGGGTTAATGCGTTCTAAACTTTTTTTGTTTTTTGAACCACAAATATATGAAACAAAATTCAGTACGATATGGAGAGAGAACACTAACCTTGCTCGAGATGACTTTTCCTGCTCTGAACTTTCTTTTCAACATGCTAGCTCTGAACAGTCTTGTCACCTTCTTTACTGCGCCTCACTTTTTTCTTACTGCCATGCTTATTTGGTTTCCTTCGCTCAGTGAAAGTCTATCCAGTCTGAGTGCCGTCTCTCCGACATTTTGTGAGGCAAAGGCCCTGGCTCGGAATTGGTCACAAGCGATTTGTATGCTTGTGCAGGCTGGTAAGCGCGCAATTTATGTGGTGGTGGATAGTGTGATCAGATACATCATGAGGGAGATTTACACTTAGACTATTTTGCACCTTCAAATTTATGGTGGATATAATGTCATATGTCTCACCCGTCGAATATTGTTTTCTGAATAATTTATGGACATTTATCATAAATTATAACTGGTTCATTGTGTATAGCATACTAGCTCGTTATGTGTCACTTATCTGAAAAAAAAATTCCACCTCGGTCAGGTCCACCGCCATGTCTCCTGGAGCTTCTTCCGTGTTTTCGCTGCTCCGGTGTTGGGATTGACCGGAGCGCATTCGCGCGGGACCGGCAGTTAATGCCATTCACAAAAACGGCACCTCTCAGTTTTTGTCATGCGCCGTAGACAGTGGTGCCCATTTCTGTGAAAATATCTCCTTAACAGTGTAGATTAAGGACATATTGCTTGCACCTACAGGTAAGCCTTAATCTAGGTTTACCTGTAGGTGCAAGTAGCGAGAGTGGGTTTACAACCACTTTAAAGCAGAATTAAACCCTCCTATCCTTTACAGCCAAGGAAGCTGCTTCTGTTTGATTTACAACGGCCATTGTGCTGCACATGTGACCTGTTATTATACCAGCCATTTGATTGATTTGACAGTTTGGTTTTTTGAAATAGTTAAATTGTTGGGTTTAGTTCCGCTTCATAAATTACTGCTGCTCTGGGATTTGGCAAAATGGCAGCTTCCAGCAAGAAGGAAACGGGAGCAATGCTAGAGGCGATTTACAGAGCACACTCATATTGGTAGCATAATTATTGTCCAACTTTGATGCGACTTGAGGTCCATAAACCCAAAGATTACGCAGGCATTGCTTCAAGTCATGGCAAAAATTGTGCGACTTTCGTGTTGCACAAGTTATCCACTGACCATTGGATAGTTCTCACCAGATACAATCTCTTGTTTTATATCACTGACCACTGGCTATAAGCAGTTGGGAACTTACACCAAATAGATGTTGGTAGATCTAATAGAGATTGTACTGTGTGTTGCCAGATTGGTTGTGTTGAGCAGGATCGAGCTACTACGGACCGGCCATTAGGCGTCACTTTTCCCGTATCTATAAATAAGGAAAAAAAAAAGCAATCTGTTTCTAATTGTGCCTGATTTCTTGGTAGATTTGAATATTTGCACATTTTCTGTGTATAGCACTGAACTTTGCTGCATTTAGTTAGTGGATTGTTTTGTGTAAGTGCGTTGTGTCCACAATAATCCAGCGATGGGGTGATAGGGGAAGGCGTTGTGGATAGAAAAGCGGCTCTGTGTCTTTAAATGCTCATGTAGTGTGAGTCACCCCTATGTGTGTGTTGGTAGAGGCCTGCACTGAAACTGCAGCTCTGCTCCGGGCCAGAATAGAACCTTCCATTTCCTCTTCCCTCGCTGACAGAGGAGGGTTCCTGCTGCCTCTGATCTAATCATAGTGCAGTAACAGATATGGCTGTATAAGAAAACATGGTAGACACGGCAGCCGACATGGAAGCATATGTTTTAGAAGACATCCTAGAGGTACGAGGGTGCTGGGAGCTGTGTGGCCGACATCGGGCAGGGGGAGGAGGGCGGAGAGGGACGGATGTGGGGAGACTGTGAGCCGACGATTAGCTAGACCTTGTATGTCCCCCCTTGTGCGGATTACACTCCGTGTTTAGCCCTCTCCTATAAAGTGTGTGTGCTGACAACGTTGTCACTCGCTCGGTGTCTGCCGTGTATTACAATCGGAAAAGGGGGCCTTGAATTCTATAAAATGCCTGCGTGCCTGTGACCTTTAGATTAACTCATTAGAAGGTGGGGTCTGCAAAGCAGCTTTCTCCGGGTTTAGTATCATATGTCTTGCACAATTCGTCTACATGCAGCGTCCCACACCACACGGCATTTTATTTTCTCCTGCAATACAACATGGCCTGCCTGCCTGTCTGCCTGCCCTTTACGGATTTTCACATAGTGTTTGTTTGCCCACAAATTCTGCTTGGGTCTTTTTTTTTTGGCCTGGAAGTATTTTTAGGAAGCCTAGCTACACTTTGGCTGTGGTATTGCAGTCATTTACATGACACCACTTTTAGGCATTACTTTTGAAGATTCTTTCCCAATAACAGTATATTTTATAACTGTTTTACATATATATTGTGCTTTTTTTTTTTTTTTTTTTTATAATGAAAGCAATCTTTTTGTTTAAGTCACAATTTATGAGTGTCAATCTTCTGTGCCCAACAGTGCATTTTGTAGGCAGCACTGAAGGGCACTTATGTGCTTCTTGTCATGTGTCAACAGTGACTTTGGGGGGACAGGTGGTCGGCAACAACTGAGCTCAGCGGAGTAGCAGGAGATAAACTTTACTTGGGAGTTTCTCTAAAGTGGAGTGTGGTGTTTAGAGGTAATCACAGTTCTGTATGTACTACTTTTTAGGGAAGCCTTTTAGTGGCCAGTTCAGCTGTGGCAGTGCTCAGCCCAATCCTGGAGTGCTGTATATTGTTTGTAGCTGAAATTACATACAGTTAATGGTTTCTCATAGTGACTAGATTTTCTGCACTTTTTTTTAATATAGATTAGAAAAAAAAAAGTGGTGTGCAGTGGAGTACCATGTCATATTTTTTTGGCATTGCAGCACACCAGTGGGAGTTCCCTCATATGTAGCAGTATGACATGGCCCTATTATAAATGTAGGAGCTTCTTTGCCTGGCTAAGGTCTTGGGGCCATGTCACACTAGCTGTTCTTGGTGTTGGAAATGGCGAAATTGCCAAAGTTCAGCTGCCATCTTCCCTATGGACAACTTTTTTTTTTTTTTTTTTTTCTGCTTACTGAGATGCTGCATAATCTGCAAGGAACACTGACAAACCTCACCTTGGTGCATAATGTTGTAGGAAAAGTTAGGTTGAAATTCGGAGGTTCTGTTGCTGGTGATGTTGCTACACTACATTGGGGCCCTGGAACTCTGCTGTATTTCTGGAATTATGGGCGGTTTGCTCAGATCTCGTATTTGAAGTTTGAGGCTTTTGAAGTGGGCAAATTCATCTCGCTCAAGATTTGATTCAAGGAGCACAATTTAAAAAAGGCGGAAAACTTTTCTGCAGAAGTGTGTGCTTTTCTTTTTGTACGTTCTGGCTGTTTTACTAGGCCTTTGAGCCCATTGCCTTTAGATGCTGTAAGGTATGAATTGGCAAACATTTTGGTATTTTACGAAGTTAAGCCTAGGTTCACACTGCTGCGAATTCAAAATCACGGTAAAATGCGCGATTTTACCGCGATTTTGCGAGTGCGATTTTGCCGCGATTTCGGCCGCAATTTAATGTAAATCGCGGCCAGAAATCGCAAAAAGTAGTACAGGAACTACTTTTCGAAATTGCAGATGTGGCGTCGCACTGATTAGGACAGTGCCATTGCCGCCGATTTGAGATGCGATTTGACATGTCAAATCGCATCTCAAATCGTTCCAAATCGTACCCAGTGTGAACCAGGGCTCAGACACAACTTTTGGTTTGAATTTTTTTTTTTTTTTTTTTAAGTTGACAACTGTATTTCTGTGCATTTTCTTCCCTGGTACGAAGGCGGACAATCTTATGAGGTATGCCCACAACACACTGCAGCTGCCATCTGTAGTTCATGGGTGCGATGCCAGTATCCTGTAAACTTCCCCCCAGCCTCTTGTCCATACTGAAGTTCAGACTTTGTTAGCTGGAGGAAGTGTAAAACTAAGAGTGTGGGGATGGTGTGTGTGTGTGTGTGTGTGTGTGTGTGTGTGTGTGTGTGTTTTGCATTGGGAACTAAGGGCCAGATTCACGTAGAGCGGGCGCAGCGTAACGTAACCGGTTTACGTTACACCGCCGCAAGTTTTCCGATTTAGTGCCCGATCCACAAAGCACTTACCTGGAATTTTGCGGCGGTGTATCGTAAACAGGTCTGGCGCAAGGCAGCCCAATTCAAATGGGGCGGGTACTATTTAAATTGGGCGCGCTCCCGCGCCGGACGTACTGTGCATGCTTCCCTTGTCGCAAATTTCCCGACGTGCTTTGCGCGAAATTACGACGCGCCAACGTTTTGTGAATCGCGACGTGAAAAAAAGACTTGCGCCGGGGAAAAATAAATTTAAAAAAAATTCAAAAGCGACGCGGGAAAGACAGGCATACTTTAACATGGTGGAGTACTTTTACACCATGTTAAAGGTGCCCTATCTTTGCGACGGAAATCTAACACTTGCGACGCCGTAACGACGGGAAAAATCTTTGTGGATCGCCGTAACTCCTCATTTGCATACCCGACGCTGGTTTACGACGCAAACTCCCCCCAGCGGCGGCCGAGGTATTTCATCCTAAGATCCGACAGTGTAAGTCCATTACACCTGTCGGATCTTCTGCCTATCTATGCGTAACTGATTCTGTGAATCAGTCGCATAGATACTCTGAGAGATACGACGGAGTATCTGAGATACTCCGTCGTATCTGCTTTGTGAATCTGGGCCTAAATGTCTGCCTGCTGCTTGATTTTAAATCTGCGTGCTGTTTTGGGGGTGGAGTTAGCTTGGCACTATATTACATCCTAAATATAGCTGTAACATGGTCTCAAAGTTGGGGTTAAGCTGACCATAGGTGGTTCTTCTCCCCCTTCTTCCTTTTCCCTCGCTGACAGAGGAAGCAGGGTGGATAAAGAAATACTCCTCTGTGTTCCAGTTGGCTGCATGTGTGCCGATCAACTGAATTTTCCAACTTTCCCGTAAAAAAAAAGCCGATCATTAGATTAACTTCTTGTGACTAGGAAGAGCCATAGATGGCTCCTGCTGAACTGGCTGATTTTTGATCGATCTGTGGCCATCTTTATCCTTTTACCAAATACAAATACCTTTTTAGTTTTGGGTAAAACTAATTTTTTTTTGTGTGTGTGTGTGTTTTCCCTGGGTTAAACGATAAGTGCACCTTAACACTAAAACCTCTACATCTACAGACATCCAGGATCTAGCACTAACCTATCTGTGTAAAGAGGAAATCGATATACATACACTTTTTTTTTTGTAAGCCTATCCGACCTGAGCTGTCAGCTGCTGTGGAGGCGGGTGCAGAGGACTCGACTGACAACGGAAGCCCCATAGTAAGTCTATGGGGGACTTCACTTCCCATTGAGTTCACAGCCGTTGTCGGCTGTGTGCTCTGCAGAGCTTCCGCCGCTGGAAACTGGAAAGGATTGGCTTCAAAAAAGGTATAAACACTGATTTCTTCTTTATAGAGCTAGATGGGTTAGGCTTATATCATGGATGTCTGTAGCTGTACCAATTTTTAGTGTTTGAGTGGTCTCATCATTTAGGGGAGATTTCCATCTTTCTTGTCTGTGATGCCTGTAGCATTGTTCATCCCCTTTTATTCTCCAGTTGAATGCATTCCTCACTAGGATGTATGCAGCAATCCTTACAGCTACTAGTGGATTGTTAGAGACTACAGCCCAGTTTTAAAATAAATTCAAGCTTTAAAGCAGTACTCTGGGTTATACAGATATCAAATACCTGAGGGAAAATCTGAATTTTCCTCACAAAGCAAAAATCTATGTTTTTTTTTTTTTTTTTCTCTCTTCAGTAGCCATTTTAATACATTTTTGCAAGGGGATGTCATATTGCTGCTTGAGGCTGCCCGTAGATGGAGATTCGAACTGTGTATGGGCAGCCTAAATGTACCGCTCAATCAACTTTGGTACAACCAGCCTGCCAGATTTTACTTGTGATTATCGCTAGCAGCTGGTAGAAGACCATGTCTCAGCAGGAGGGATTCCCCTGACAACATGGTCTGTGCAAATTACTATGGGTTGCAGGAAATAAATATACACTATGGCCTGCCTAAGGCAAAAATGAACCGATTACCTCATCCACACTTTCAATGTGGATGGAGAAATCGCTCCCGCTGAGCTATTGTATTCTGCAAGTGGGGAGTCTTTCCTGTCGGCAGAATACAATGCTCAGTGTTACTGTCTTTAGCTGGCGGCACTGATTGCTCAGGAAAAACCCAACATGCTGGCTGTACACAGATCGACTTGTATACAACCAGCTAGCCCAGCCCATATTTGGATCGAAATTTGACCAGTCCCTGCAGAACCAGCTGCGCTCTGATCCGTGTAGGGCCGGTTTAAAACTAACACCTAATCGGGTAGTACATTTTTACAGATTTAGAATAAGTGGGAAACTAAAAGTTTCCGTTCAAGTATTTTATTAAAGAAAATCACAGAGTATAGCAAAAAATAGTCCTGGTTGGAACTATAAAACACATTTAACGGTACATCTTGGATGAGTTCAATACAGTGGTAACATCAAAACCTTCTAAACATAGACAACGTTCATTTCTAATGGGCCAGAGTCAAGTGAAGTACAGTGGTAATAACTGTAAACAACCTATTAGATGACAGAGAATGCATACAAAGGGGAAGGGAGTAGCTCCAATCCAATATCGGTGTAAGCCAAAGGCATATACTCTGCGAGTCAGGAAAAGAGGCCATAGGACAAGCCTAGGCCCAGGCCCAGCCACAGGAACTCGCAAATATAACATTTTAATCGGGAAGAAAAGAAAAAACCAGAAAGGAGAAAAAGGAAACAAGGATAGAAGGAAAAGAGATATGAGAGAAGTGGTGTCGGCGGGACCACTTGGATCCCCGGAGGATCATTGTATCGGACAAAGCTATCTTTCAAATTTTTTTACGGTTCGAGCAGAGTAGCATCAAAATTTGGAGGGAGAAAATTCTTCACCCACAGGGTCCAAATTATGCGGTGTTGGGGGATTCGGTCCAAGATCGTGGCTTCAATTTTACTATGAATCATCGCCTGGGTCACTCTATTCTTTACTTCAGCTATATGTAATTTCGGGGTCTTCCAGGCTCTGGCCATTGTCTGCTTAGCAGCTGTGGTTAATTGAAGTAGGAGACGAGTTTGGGCCCTTGTATAATCTTTTTGTACAAAATTTGAGAGCCAGGGATGGATCAGGAAGAAGAGTATCATGGAGTAATGTGGAAGCAATTTGGAATATAGTCGTCCAGAATTGTTGCACAACAGGGCAGGACCACCAAATGTGGGCATGTGTGCCCCTCTCCCCGACAAACTAAAAGTTTAATCTCAGTTGGTAACATTACGATGCTTTTTCCATTGTTGGTTTTTCCTGCTTCAGTTTCTTGGATGCTGAGCTAAATTGCAACTATATGAATTTTCTTTAAGCACATTAAAGTTTTTGCACAATTATCCCTTAGCCCAGGTTCACACTGAGCTGTGGGAATGAAGCTTGCACGATTTCATTCCCGCTTGTCAGTACTTTTTAAGCTGCGATTTCAGACATCTGTGTGGGTTTTTGCACAGATGTCAATGGAAATTGCCACCTGAAATTGAAAAAAGTAGTACAGAAACTACCGTATTGATCGGCGTATACCGCGCACTTTTTTCCCCTTTAAAATCAGGGGAAAATCGTGGGTGCGCGATATACGCCAATACCCGCTTCCCGCGCTGTGTTTGAACGCATCCGCCGCCGACATATACCGAGCGCAGTACACTCGGCTCCGCTCGCGGTCACGCCCTGTGCCGCCTCCTAGCCTTTATACGAGAGGAGCCGAACGTGCCCGAGTGTACTGCGCTCGGTATATGGCTGTGGCGTTCAAACACAGCGCGGGGATCGGCTCAAAAACTGCACGGGATAAGCGGGGAGGACACCACCAAGGACGCAGACGGACGCCGGACTGGACAAGGCCGCCGATGGACGCCCGGCAAGACACCGACGAGGGGCATTCAAACTTTAAGTATTTTCTTTTTTTCCCCTGAAATTTCCCTTCTACGTTGGGGGTGAGCGCTATACGTTGGTGCGCGCTATAGGAAGATAAATACGGTACTTGGGACGGTGCCATTGCTGGAAATTGCTACCGTTTTGACATGTAAAATCGCATGTCAAATTGCACCAGTGTGAACCAGGGCTTAAAATTGAATTCCAGGCTCAAACCGAACTACTAGTAAAACTGTTCTCGCCACCCTCCCAACACCTGTGTAAGAAAGATCTGTGTACATGCATATTTCCAGCTGGCTCTGGCCCAATCATGTGATCCAGCTCAACTGTCAGCCAGGAAAGCTGCAGGGTGGAGGAGGGACCGCTGATAATCGGTGGGCCATTGAAACACTTCAGGCTTTACTGACCATTGTTGAACCACTGTCTCCTCCTCCCCTGCAGTTCCACTGGCAGACACGGGAGATCACGTGACCAAAGCAGGCTGAAAATAGGAGTATGCAGTAAGTAATATGTACATAGATATTGATTTCACAGGTTAGTAGGCATAGGTGTTAGGCGACAATTTTAAGAGTTAAAATGAATGTAACCCTTGAATTTTTTTTCTAAAGAACAGACATGTTATACTTGCCTGCTCTGTGCAATTGTTTTGCACAGAGCAGCCCCGATCCTCCTCGATCACCTGCCGAGTGCCCACTACAGCAACCAGCTTCACAAAAATAGAATTGTGTAAAAATAACAAACTGACTTCTGTGATAACATCCACTGCTCTGACACGGTCCTCTGCCCTAATGACAAAGTCCACTGCCTGGTTTACATTTTTACGTGAGATTTTTTATGTTTTATTTAAAAAAAAAATTCCTATGATTTAGTTGGGGCCTTGCTAGTTAATTTTATTTAGCAAAAAAGGCGCCTAACCCTCGGTGATTGCATTTTCCCTGACCGAGGTGACCCAAGCAGTTTCCCTGTGAAGCTGCAAGGAGTCACAGCCAGCTTCCCACAGTAAACATGCTGGTACTGGGGACTCAAAGAACTGGCTTAAGTGCGGACAGCACTAGATCCTGGTATTTGTAGCTGCTGACTTCTTTTTTTTTTTTTTGGACTAATCTCTGAAAAGTGTGGTGTGCGTTTATTCAGCCCAACCCTGCGTCAATACTTGTAGTAGAACTACCTTTTGCTGCAATTACAGCTGTAAATCTTTTTGGGGATTTCTCCACCAGCTTTGCACATCTAGAAAGTGACATTTTTGCCCATTCTTTGCAAAATGGTGCAATCTGTCGGATTGGATAGAGAGCGTCTGAACAGCATTTTTCAAGTCTTGCCACAGATTCTCAATTGGATTTAGGTCTGGACTTTAACTGGGCCCTTCTAACACATGAATATGCTTTGATCTAAACCAGGGGTGTCCAACCAGTGGCCCGCGACCTCCTTCTCTCCGATGGTGGATTGGCAAGCCCAGATCATGGGTTGCAAACCTGCCATCCCAGAGCATCTGTGGTGTTGAATGAAGCCGGCAGTAGAGAAAGGAAGTGGCTGTGGAGCAGAGCTGTATAAGTTGATGTTTCCTGTATAGCGCCGGCTCCTGTCACAGGTGGAGTGATACCAAATGCACTCTGCCTGGGACAGCAACAGCAGACGATACCTGAATGGAAGACTGTTATTAAAGGTAAGCTTATTACTAAAATTGCAGTGCATGTATGGGCATATCTGCGCAGTGGTTACTGAGCTGCTTTCAAAATGATCCGCAGGTGCAGTGCACCTCCAGGTTACCTGCACTGAGGCATAGACTTCTCTTATTCACTGCGGGTTTGGTGCACTTTCAGAAAGTGCACCACGCCTGCAGGATATACCGTATTTATCGGCGTATACCGCGCACTTTTTTGCCCTGAAAATCAGGGCAAAATTGTGGGTGCGCGGTATACGCCGATACCCGCTTTCCCGCGCCGAGTTTTAATACTGCGCCGACATATACCGAGCGCAGTACACGTGTATTGTCGGGCAGTCTCGGCTCCTCCCGCGCTGACATCCTGGACGTACAGGACGTCAGCGCGACAGTAGCCTAGCATTGCCGACAATACACGAGTGTACTGCGCTCTGTATATGTCGGTGCAGTATTCAAACTCGGCGCGGGAAACGAGCGGGGAGGACACCCGAAGCCGCAGAAGGACGCCGGACCCGATGAAGAGGACCCCGAAGCCGCAGAAGGACGCCAGACCCGACGAAGAGGACCCCGGACCCGACGAGGCCGCCGCGCAAGACACCAAAACTGTAAGTACAAAAAATAAATACGGTAATAGAAGTCTATGGCAAAGTGTAGCTAACCCACAGGAAAGACACAGGTGCACTGCACTGCATTAGGGTGAAAAGAGTTTTGGGCCTCTTTCACACAATCGGTCCGACCCAACCGGACCCTCCATGCAGCTGTAAACAGATTTGTGTCTATTTACACCCACCTACCTCCAATCTGATCCGCAAAAAAAAAATGAAGGGATCGATCTCCTTCCGTCTGATCAGAGGACCCGTAGAGTGGGCTGTGTCCGGACACGGACCTGTCATCCGCCTGCTCATTGTGGCCCGTGACCTGTTACCAAGTCGCTTAAGTGGCCATCGCTCTTCAAAATCGAAACCGTTCCATTGTGGCTCTGGTTGTATGTTTAGGGTCGTTGCTCTGGTCTTAAAGCGGTAGTTCACCCTCCAAAAAATTGTTACCCTTAGATTGATGCTCGTTTTGTCTAGGGGAATCGGCTAGTTTTAAAATCGAAGCTGTACTTACCGTTGTAGAGAGCGATCTTCTCCGCCACTTCCGGGTATGTTCTTCGGGTCTGGGCGTTCCTTCTTGATTGACAGGCTTCCGACGGTCGCATCTATCGCGTCACGATTTTCCGAAAAGTAGCCGACCGTCGGTTCGCAGGCGCCGTATAGAGCCGCGCCGACGTTCGGCTTCTTTCGGCTACTCGTGACGCCATGGATGCGACCGTCGGAAGACTGTCAATCAAGAAGGGACACCCACTCCCGCATCCCATACCCGAAAGTGGCGAAGAAGATCGCTCTCTACAACGGTAAGTAAAGCTTTGATTTTAAAACTAGCCGATTCCCCTAGACACAACGAGCATCAATCTAAGGGTAACAATTTTTTGGAGGGGGAACTACCGCTTTAAGTCTTTTGTAGACCAACAGGTTTTCTTCTAAGATTGCCCTGTATTTGGCTCCATCAATCATCTCATCAACTCTGACTAGCTTCCCTGTCCCTGCTGAAGAAAAGCATCCCTGCGACATGAAGCTGCCACAATCATGCTTCCCAGTGTGGGGATTGTGTGTTCAGGGTTATATGGAGTGTTTTCCACCACATATAGCGTTTTTGCTTTTTAGGCCAAAAAGTACAATTTTGCTCTTATTTGATCAGAGCACCTTTTTCCACATGTTTGCCGTGTCCCCCACATGGCCTCGCAAACTGCAAATGGTACTTCTTATGGCTTTCTTTCAACAGTGGCTTTCTTCTTGCCACCCTTCCATAAAGGCCAGATTTGTGAAGTGCACAACTAATAGTTGTCCTTTTGGATCTCTGCAGCTCCTCCAGAGTTACCAAGGTCCTCTTTGCTACTTCTCTGAATAATGTTCTCCTTACCTGGCCTGTCAGTTTAGGTGGATGGCCATGTCTTTGTAGATTTGCAGTTGTGATATACTCTTTTTCCATTTTCGGATGGATTGAACAGTGCTCCGTGAGATGTTCAAAGCTTGGGATATATATATATATAACATTTCTATACCCTAACCCTGCTTTAAACTTATCCGCAACTTTATCCTTGATCTGTCTGGTGTGTGTGTGTTGGCCTTCTTCAGGCCGGGTTCACGCTGGTTCGACAAACGCTCTGACATTGGGAGCTCATGTCGCATGACGTGTGAAAATCAATGTTTCCCTATGGGAGCCGTCTTAAGGCCCCTTTCACACTTATACGACTTCAAAGTCGTGCAATTTTTTTTTTTTTTGCCACGATTTGGGATCAGTACTACTTCGACTTTGCCACAACTTTGACATTAACCAATGAAAACATACATGGTGTGAGGCAATTCCTTTTCCTGCCATAGTTGTTTCCAGTTCCTGTTTGCTTCCTGGTGGTTGTGGTGTGTTGTGACAGAAAATGTTTGCTACTCAATATACTGCCACCACAGTTGTCGTTGCTGTAGCAGTGCATGAGGAAGAAGAGGAGGAGAAGCGGAGGCGGAGAAGACGCCGATATTGGGTACATCCCATCATTGGCAATCGTAAAGATAGGGGTAAATTTTGCGCCTTATGCTTCATTCACACTTGGCGGTCTCCGTCGCTACGGAGTCCGCCTGCTCCCGTCGGCTCAGCGGGAGATCAGTCCGCAGATCTCCGCTGAGCCGACGATGACAAGCTCCTCTCTGCTCACTGAGCGGGGAGGGGCTTGTCGGGGCACCGCTGTGTCCCTATGGAGCGATCTGATGAAAACGGACAGCATGTCCGTTTTCATCAGATCTTACCCGATCTGATCCGCATGGACGGATGGGGACGTGGCCCCCATACGTCTGTTTTTAGCGGGTCGGATGTCAGCGGACATGTCTCCGCTGACATCCGACGCTCCATAGCGATGCATGGAGCGGCCATTCAGGTCCGCCGACAGACGGACCCGAACGGCCAAGTGTGAATGAAGCCTTACATTGGTGGTCTTTGGGAAGAATGCTCCTCCTTACATTGGTGGTCATTGGGGAGAATGCTCCTTACATTGGTCAGTAGGAAGAATGTTCCTTACATTGGTTGTCAGTGAGAAGAATGCTCCTTACATTGGTGATTAAATGATTTGCTCGTTATCAAGGACATTTTTTTTTTTTTTTTTTTTTTTTTTACCTGTTTGGAGCACATTGTTCTTGAGGGAATAACCAGGAAGTGAATGTGTGGTGGAAAAATGTGCTTGGGAGGGGCTACTATGCTGAAAGGATTGGGTGGGACAAGGGTCAAAAAGCTGCTTGTCCTTACAAAGTTGTACTGAAATCGTGTCTATTATTCAGGTACAATTTGCATGCTACTTGAGGGTTTAATGTTGAGGTCTATGGAAATCAACTCACATGGAAGTTGGTACACCCTCATTGCATGTACAAAGCACTAGGACTGTGACGACTGCAGCAGGCAACCGTGTTCACAAATCACTTATCTCATAGTAACAGAATGGAGTGTCACGTCTCTTTAATTACAGCGTCCCAATGGGCTCCATGGCATTGCCTTCCACATGCATGGTGCACAATACTGCACGGGCGCCCCGAGCCTGGAAAGTTGGTGTGCAGGCACCGCCGTGTCTGGGATTTTTCTCCTTTTGGTTACAAGACTGAAGCGACAAGTACCGAGCGGATCACTATTTGCCAGGAAGAGAGACGGATCCTCCCGTGCAGGCGCTCTCCTCGTTCACATAGATAGGCTCACTATCTGGCAGCTGTATAGGGGAGGCACTGGAACAGGCAGGGGTTTTGCATGTGGAGGAGGAAGGGCAGGAACTGAGCCGTTGTGGGCCACACACTCCATAACCAGCAGTGCAGTCCGGAGACAATAAAAGGTGATGGATGAAGTCTCCGCTTAGTCAGGCCTGAACGGCTTGTATGTCAGCTGAGGACAGAGATAAAACGGCAGACTCCTTCCTGCTGCGCTGCCGGAGAGCATTCCGGGAAATGTGGTTCCGAAGTTGTTAGACAGCAGTGGGTGTGGTCAGTGGAACGCAGCGGAGTTGTATGTATTGGAAAGCCGGCCCAACATGCCCCCGATCGCACAGACGATCGCGTCTGGCCGCGCCGGCAATTGAGGCCGCGGCTTTGCGACCTTCTGCAGGCCTATGCTTCCTTCACCAGGCGCCAGGTCATGAATTCTACTCGCAATTGCGACCTACACCCAGGAGGTACAGAGTATCTGCATGGTCTCTGGAAGAAGATTCTAGCAGCAGAGGAGTAAAAGCAGAGATAGGGTGTGCCTCCTGCAACGTGGCTTTCAGCCCCCGTTCACATTATCACCCTAGATGTTTAATCCCTTCCTAGCCAGTGACAGTGCATATTTTTAGCACTGATCACTGTATTACTTTGCGGGAACCAGTGAAACTGTCAAAAATAGTGTCAGTGTGATCGTCCACCGCAATATTGCAGTCATGCTACAAGTCGCAAATCACTTCCATTACCAATTTATATAATATATATATATATATATATATATATATATATATATATATATATATATATATATATATATATATATATATATATATATATATATATATATATATCCCATATGCCAGGGTTCTGTTCTTCTCACTGGAGAGAGACTGGGTTCTTGGACGGATGCTTTCTCCTTCCCGTGGGATTTCGCTCTGGCCTACGACTTCCCTCCTTTTCCCCTTATACCTCTGGTAGTTCGGAAAATGATTTAGGATCGGGCAGAAGTGGTTCTGATTGCCCCCTGGTCAATCACTTTAAGGTACTCTGATACCTTAAACCGATACTTTTATGGTGCAATTTAAAAATGAATGAGCTCAAATCGCACTGCAAAGAACTGCATGCAATTTGAACAGGAATGCGGTGTATTTCCTATCTGAATTGCATGCGCCTTCCCCCAATGCTCCTGTGTGAACCCATGCTTGTCAGTGACTGCAGCCTTGGTTCACAGGAGTGGTGCGGGAAACCACATGTTTGGACAGGAAATGCATCCTGTGCAAATCGCTTGATTCTTTGCAGTGTGATTTGAGCATATTAATTTTTGTATGGGCATCAAATAGCACCTCAAAGTTATTGGTACTTGGTACCGCCAAGTACTTGACCAAAAGTATCAGTACTCGCCAGTAAAAGAAAAGGCATCGGTGCAGCCTCTCACAATTTAAAAATTTTGGACTGAGCGGCCATTTCCTTTGTTCGCCTTCAGTGAATATTTGATGAATATCCAACTCAATGCTATGGTGTGTTGTGGGTTTCTTTTAGGGCCAGTTCACACTGGAATGTGTATGTTCTTGTTTTGATAGCCCATGTGGGTTTGTGGCTGCAAACTCACTGGGTTGGTGGGATGCATTTGGGGAGCCTTTCATAGTTAAAGTGGCATTAAACAAAAAAAAAAAACTAAAATTTAATATTGCTGCTTTACCAGTCCAAAATGGCTTTTTTTTATCCTTTCATCCAGTGTTCTGACTAGTTACTTTTTTTTTTTTTGTGTCTTATGGTGTCTCCCAATCTGGATGGAGGTGCACTGGAGACGCCTTTTTGCACAGTAGCATTTGTCATTTATTTTTTCAACCAAGGTGCCTTCAGGTTTCCTTAGGGATGCCTTGGCAAAATTCCTAAAAATTGCACAGCAAAATTGTATACAAACCAATGGGTGGCTCAAGCCTGCCTTTTAGTTTCAAAAAGTCACAGGTTTGCATTGTGTGCCATTACAGCCTTCTATTCGGCAGCCTCCTAACAACCAATGATAGTCAGCTGATGAGGACATCGGGCACCTGCAAAAAGGCATACTTGTTTGCCCCTCTGTCAGCACTCGGATCACTTTAGTTGAACGAGGAAGAGAAACATTGGATTGCTAGTCGGTACCTGTGTGCAAAGGGGTGTGTTTTTGCTTTGGAAGAATAAATCCCCTCTAACGTTGGGTGTCCATGTGTGGAGGTTGCTGCGATATGTAAAACAAACAGTGGTGTTTTCACATTTTAGAATGGAGTGTGTCGACTTTGTGCAGAATTTTAAAGGGTGCCTGAAAAAAGGTTGAGAAACACTGATCTAGGAAGAGTAAAGTGTTAGATACACTATCGGCTTTAACCTCTTTGTGCCATCGGTACACATATGTGACTTCTTTGCTAGCAGGCCTAAATGCCGAGAGGCTGCATATTTATACGTACCAGAATGTAAACAGAGCTGTGCCTAGAGCGCCCCATCAGTTATTGGTGTCTATAGGAAAGCTCCCGATCTCTACTTGCAATTAGGAGCATTTCGATCATGTGATTGCATTCATGGTGGTCACATAACAAACCCCCGCCTAGCGACATCAGAAACCTCTTAAAGGATAAAAGCGGAATTAAAGACAAGAATACTCACGTACTGTATGCTCCACTGGTCAGACGCCTGTGAGGTCCTGCACCCCAGAATCCTCCATGTACTGGTCTTCAGCCATCTTGATCGGCTGATATAGGACAACACCCCCGCGCATCTGCGGGAGTCATTCACCTCTTACTGGTACTTTGGCGGAAATATAAAAAGTACTAAGCATGCAGAGGATTGCTATCAGGCGGATGTGTTCTTATAGATTGCACTGCCGCTGACAAATTTTCTGCTGTGTTTTTTGTTCTGTATTTATTTTATTTGCAAAGGTTTTCCCAGTCATACAAAAGCCTTGAACTTTATTCTTAATTTTGTTTGAGGAAGAAATATGAGCATTGTGCATAATTGCAACACATGTGATCCTTGCATCATGTGACAGGCTATCTTCTGATGCTTATTGGTGCACTTGATTTTAAAGCGGTAATATGGCACTCGGTAAACTCATGAGAGGCTTGACTTTTCTCTGCATTCTTTCATGCATCTAGGAGAGTTAGTGATGTATAGATCAACAGGTCAGGAATGAAATATTTCACCTAAAGTGGTAGAGAAGGCTTAGGGCCCCATACACGGTAGATTTTCTGCAGATTTTTGTCTTCAGATTTACCAAAACTATGTAGTGTAATGGCCTGCCTGTTTGCATACAAATTGAAACTCTTAAGGTATGACCTCCATATTATATGGTTTTGGTAAATTTGAAGACAAAAATCTGCAAAAAATCTAATGGGTTCTAAACGTTCAGAAAAAATGACTACAAAAGCTAAAGTTGGCAGGAAAGGACAATTTAAAAACAGAATTCAATAAAACAAGGTTTTAACTAGGCTGTAGTTCTGTTATCTTAAAGCAGGCATTTGTCATACACTTGGCATTTATTGGGAAAAACTAGAAATCTGTAATGTTATACAGGATAGTGCCAATAATTTACCCAGCACGTTACAACTTAAAGCAGAGGTCCGCCCACATTTTTTAAAGCCAGCAGCTACACATACTGCAGCTGCTGGCTTTCAATAATGGGACACTTGTCTGTCCTGGAGTCCAGTGATGTTGGCACTGCAGCTGATGTTTCCATCAGCTGTCGGGTGCAGCCGCCACCATTGCGTATAAGGGAACCTGGCAGTGTAGCCTTACGGCAATGCCCCTCTCCTACTGGGCTGGCAATAGGCGGAGGAGGAGGGAGCTCCACGGTGACGTCATGGTCAGTGGTGCGGACTCCCAGAAGTGGGGACAGGATACCGGGTATCCTGTCCCCTCCCCCCGAAAGGTGTCGATTGTGGCACCAGAGGGGGAGAGGAGACAAATGAGTGGAAGTTCCACTTTTGGGTGGAACTCTGCTTTAAGGGCAAACAATTGCAAAACCATTAATTACAGGAGGAATTAAAAGGGCCATGCTCATTAAAGCTTACAATATAAGAGGGAGGGTAAATTGCAGTTGTTGGGTGGAGGCAGGATAGGCTTCTCTGAAGGGAAGAATTGTAAAGAATTTCCTAAAAGTGGATAGAGTAGGAGATGGACAGATTGGCGTAGAGAATTCCAAAGGCGAGCATGGATGGAGAGGACAAGGGAGCTAAATAGCCAGAGGTCTTGGGAGGAGCGACAAAAACAAACAATTTGGTATTTTGAGACTAGGTTAGTGAGGTAGCTGGGGATGTGTAGTTGTGACTGGCTTTGCAAGTTTTTTCATAATTTAATTGGGTGAGTGGCAGCCAATGGAGGGATTGGCAGAGAGGGGTAGCAGACTGAGTGGATTGTAAAGTGGATGAGTCTGGAAGCAGTATTCGTGATGCACTGAATAAGGGATAGCCTATGTAAAAGGTAAGCCAATGAGGGTGTTGCAGTAATCGAGGCGTTGGATAAGTGGGTAATGAATTGGAAGCTTTGTGGTGTCATTGGTTAGAAAGGGGCGTATTTTGGAGATGTTGAGGTGGCAAGCTTTGGACAGCGATTGGATGTATCTAAAACTTACATTAAAGATAATATCTGGTAACCTTTTACAAAGGCTGTAATGATACTGGAGTTTCATTTAATCGCCAACTTTATTTTTTTCAGGTGGAATCCTTCATCCTGGACCAAGATGATTTGGAAAACCCAATGCTAGAAACAGCATCTAAACTACTGTTATCAGGCACAGCCGATGGAACAGATTTAAGAACAGTCGACCCAGAAACACAGGCTAGATTGGAGGCTCTACTTGAAGCTGCAGGTATGCGTTGGGGTGTGTGTGTGTGTGTGTGTGTGTGTGTGTGTGTGTGTGTATATAGATATATTTACATGATACAGCTTTGTAACCACATGAAACTGACCATTCCAAAAAATCTCCCTGTGAATACTGTTAAAGTAGCACTAAAGGCAACATATTTTTTTTTTTTTTCCATTTTTGTATAGTGTAAGGGTGTATTTTAGCCTTTAAGCTCTGTAATGGGGGCACAAATGACAAAAACTGGCAGGTGTTCTAATCCCTCTCCACACTATTCAAAACCTAGAAAATGTTTTGCCTTTTTGTTGCGCTTTATGACATCCAAAGATGATTCCCTTATGTCCTGTTTATTCTGACGGTAGTGCTTCTGCTACATTCAAGTTTTCTGCCCATGCCTTGGTACTCTCTTTTGGATTACAGCACAAATCTTTTCTATGCAATGGAGATGTGGCGATGAGGAGGTGTTCTGTAATCCGCATAAGAAAAAAGGTCAGGTCTTATTTGTGCAGTACAGGACACAGATCTTTGTTCCTAGACTGTGTACTATATTCTCCTACTTTCAGATGATTGGACACTGGTCAAAACCATTGCTAGGGCTGCCTTTAGGGAAACCAGATGAGGGCCTATCCTGGCCTCCATGTTCAGTAGTAAGCTGAACAAACGTGTACCTATGATCAGGGATATTCTAACCCTCATGCCGCGTACACACGATCGGTTCGTCTGAAAACAGTCTGATGGACCGTTTTCATCAGACGAACCGATCGGTGTGTGGGCCCCATTGGTTTTTTTATCCATCGGTGAAAGAACTAGGAACTTGTGTTTAAAATTATTTGATGGTTAAAAAAACTATAGAAAAAAACGATCGTCTCTGGGCACGTCCATTGGTTAAAAATCAGCACGTCTTGTGTTTTACGTCACCGCGTTCTGACACAATCGTTTTTTTAACTGATGGTGTGTAGGCAAGACTGATGAAAGTCCGCTTCATCGGATATCAGACATCAGACCGTTTTCATCGGATGAACCGATCGTGTGTACAGGGCATTAGAGTTCATGCTCTAGTGATTCCTTAAACTCCAATCCAACTGGTTTATGCCTTCTGTCCAATGAAGAGTTTTCTTCAACTCTTATACAGGAAAGGTGATGAAAGGGTTTTGGTATTTCTGAGCACACCAAAGTGAGCCAAGAAGCACATTGTAAACAGACATATGCAGACTTCTGGTGGATGAACTTTGGCTGCTTCCTAAGGCCCCTTTCACATGTCCGTTCCGCCTGTCCGTTCATTACAAGTCCGTTAACGGACTTGTAATGAATCCCTATGGGAACGCGTCCGTTAGCGGTTGGAGCATCCGCTAGCGTCCGCGTCCGTCGAGATCCGGTTTTCGGAGGGAAGAAAACCCTATTTTTCTTCCGTCCGGCGGAACGGAACTGATGCAGACGGACACACGGTCCGTCTGCATCCGGTTCCCCATAGGGCGGAGCTGAGACGCCGAGTGCGGAAAAAGAAACTGACAGGACGTGTGAAAGAGCCCTAAGACTGGATTCACACCCTTGCAGTTTTGGTGCTTTTTACATTTTGCACTATAGTCCATTTAACATGAGTTCCTATGGAACACGTTCTGTAGTGCAAATATGCAAAAGGCACAAAAACTGCATAGGAGTGAATCCAGCCTAACAGACCCAAACTACTGGCCTAAGGGCCATCTCTTCAGTCCTACTTCTCAGTCACTGGTTTTAACAGCAAGGCTGTTAAAAATAAAGTCCTACAGGATAGGGGTATTTCTGATTACTATTCCCACCTTAGTTCGAGGAAGGATACCCCACGCCAGTAAGATTTACTATCGCACATGGAAATCTTACTTTACCTGGTGCAAAGAAAGCAAATATCAATAATAATTTTTACAATTCTTCAGTCAGGCCTTGACCAGCGTCTGATTGTAAGTACTCTCAATATATATATTTTATTTATTTTTCCCCCACAGCATTGCTCATATTAATTTTTCCAATTTAACCTCCTGTGTCGCCTTGGAATCTCAACCTGTTGCTCTCTGTACTTCAGAGACCTCCCTTTTGAGCTAATGAGATATTCAGTCTTAAGACTTTGCTTGTAAGAATGCCTTCCTGATAGCCATTACAACTGTTAGTCACGTTTCTGATTTGGCAGCTCTTTCCTTTTTTAAGGAGCCCATTCTTGCCTTACACAAGGATAAAGTGGTTTTGAGACCAAGCCCTTCATTCTTGCCCAAGGCTTGCCTGAGAAATGGGCAAGTAAAAGCATCTCCCTTTCACAGTGTAGTTAGAATTGGAGTTAAAGGGGGGCAGCAGATTTTTGATTAGATAGTTATGGACTGGATTTCCACTTTAAAATAGGGATTTTGTCTGTAAAGCCCCATACACACTATTAGATTTTCTGCAGATTTTTGTCTTTAGATTTACCAAAACCATGCAATGCAAGGGCCTGCCTGATTGCATACAAATTGAAACTTTTAAGGTTTGACCTCCATATTATATGGTTTTGGTAAATGTGAAGGCAAGAAATTTAGACCCCATACACACAATTAGATTTTTTCCAGATTTATATGTTGGAATACAGCAGAGGACACAGGCCTCACCCTGTTGTGCCTTGATCACTACTTTGCTTGCGAAAAAAAAAAATCTCGCGGATTGGGCGAGTATATATTGTGCTTTCTGGGGGCAATCCCTAGCAAGTGTGTTTTTTTTTTTTGCCAGTGTCCAATCACCTGAAAGTAGATTGCATATAACCTGTGGTCTAAGAATTAAAGTCATGTAATGTACTCAAAGGTGAGAAATTTATAGTCCAGTCAAAACTTCTACTTTTTCCTTCACCTATCCAATTCTTCATAGAAGGTGGCCTCCAGTTGTTGCCGCTGTGTAGTGTTTTCCTCTTCACAGCCTCTTCTTCTAAATTGTGTATTGTTCCTCTCGCAGTAAGGCCCTTTCCACACTGAGTTTTTCAGGCGGTTTAGCGCTAAAAATATCGCCTAAATACCGCCTGAAAAACTCCTGCCCCAGCATTCTCAATGTGCAAACCCGAGGGCTTTCACACTGAGGCGATGCACTGGCGGGAGAAAAAAAATCTCCTGCAAGCAGCATCTTTGGAGCGGTGAGAGGAGCGGTGTGTATACTGCTCCTTCACCGCTCCTTCCCATTGAAAACAATAGGACACCGCGGTAATACTGCAGAGGCGCATAACCGGCAGTATTAACCCGTATTCGTCCGCTAGCGGGGGTTAATACCGCACCGCTAACGGTCGAATTCCACTGCAATTCCGACAGTATAGCGCCGCTATACTGCCACTTCACATCCTGCCCCAGTGTGAAAGGGGCCTAAGTGTTGAGCAGAGTGCTATTGCTTGAGCACTTTTAGAACAGTTTTAGTGAACTTATTTAACTAAAGTTTGACACCAGTGTAGCATTGCCAGTCTTTGTCTCTCACTTTTATGTGTTTGCAAGTCTGATCAGCTGTAAATGTGTAGGGGTAATGTTTGGTTGTGGACTGATGAGATTAAGCATGGTCTATGTATTTCAGGCCTTGTAAATCACTCTTAGTTTCTTTATAAATCCACAGAATTAAAAGGTAGGCAGCACAGCTAAATAAGTTCTAATTGCTGGCTCTGGCTTTGCAGCTTCATATTGCACTATAATTCAAAGATGTGCTGCTTTTGTTAGTCATACATAGTGCACAGATGTTTATAAATATCCTGTGTGTGTTTGTTTTTTTAACAGTGACCCATGCTACTAAAGCATGATTAAAGTATGTGTCTATTATATAGTTGGGAGATTTTACCTGTTGGAACTGCTGGTTAAAGGGAATCTGCACTAGTAAAATAGCTGTCAGAAGCTACAGCTCTTGTATTGAGTGTTCGGTTTCTGAATTTTTTACGTGCACAATAATTGCAGGTCAGCAAATTCCCACCTCAGTGGCGTAGTGAGAGAGTGCAGTTGACCTGCTTTGTGTTGCTCTGTTTCGGGCACAGCAGGTCCTGTTAATATTTATTTGCAATGCAGGTGTAATGCAACCTTCAGCTGCATTCGTTTGACCATATACATTTAAGCAGTGATGCATCTGAATGTAAAAAACAGTTTGATCATGCCTGCCTTTTTATAAGCCCTTAACTCTTTCGCTGCCACCGACGTATGTCATATCTTAAAGGGGAAGTTAACCTTTTAAAAGAAAATACACATTTTGCAGGTAAATTTTTTTTTTTTTTTTTTTTCTTCCTAGAACTTGCAGAGCATTACATCTGCAGATTACAAGTGCAGTGTCAGGCTTCTACAGAATCTGTGTAGCTGTCTGCCCATACCTCCCGTACGAGCAGACAGTTGCTGGAGAGAAGGAAGATCAATGAACTAAGAGCTCACCAGGGCCCTCACAGTTCATTGAGAATTCTAAGCGATCTGCCGCAGTGGCAGATGATGGTAGTTCATTCATTCGCATATTTCTGTATGGCCCGGCCGTGTGGGCAGAGCCAGCGTGTTTGTGTACTGTGGAATGTGCTTTTATTAGGGGAACACAGGATCCATGCCCTCCCTACTGACAGAATGGCGATATGCCTTGTTTACGCCATTCAGCTTCCTGTGCTGTATGATTGGCGGGTGCCAGTGGACATAGTCCATGGTACCTGCAAATCGTCTCCCACTGTGTATAATCGAAGCGGGTTACCCACAGCGCACGTGAGTGCCCCAGACGTGTCAGTTCACATACTAGGTACATGATTTGGTGCAGCAGTGCCTGCCACCTTGCCACCGTCTAAGTTATACGGGTGGCAAGTGCGTAAAGAGAACCTGTCGCAAAAAACTGAGTGTAATGATAAAAAAAAAAAATCCCATACATTACATACAAGTCTTAAATATGTGGTGGGGGCCCCCTTGTCACTCCATGTCAAATATTGCTGGCACGCAGAACAAGATTTTTAATTGTAGAACAGTCTCTTCTGCATTTCGTCTACCTGCCAGCATTTTTTTTTCTATGCAAGCCATTTTTTTTACTTACAGCTGAACAGCTTAGTAGGATGTCGGATACTCCCACGTTTTCCTAAACAAAGCATTGCTGACACTCAAGGCTGTACCCATGTACATCAAGTGAATGGTTTGGCATTTGATGGTTAAAACAGGCATTTCACCGCGGCCTCTTCTGTCAAATACCGTCTGAAAAGCAATCCACAATGGATTGTTTTTCAGCGGGGCAGCAGTTTGGTCAAACGTGAGTGACCCTTAGAATACAGATCTTGTGTGCCTGTAGAAACAAATGCATATACTTGGGCATCAAATACTGCACTGGGGAATTGGAAATGACCGACTCCAGAAAGTGGGTTGTGTTTAGGAGAGCCTTGTCTCTTTGTGCAACGTTGAAGGTTAAATTGGAACTAAACCCATTTTAGACCCCTTTCACACGGGTGCACCGTTTAGGTCCGCCTGTCAGTTTTTTAGGTGGACCTGAATGGATGCTCTGTGCATGTCTATAGAGCCACGGATGTCATCGGTGACATGCCCGCTGACATCTGACTAGCTCCGCTAAAGTGTGACCGATGTAAACCCTATTTTCCATCCGTCTATCGGATGAAAATGGACTCTATGGTCCGCCTTCATCTGATTTAGCCCCCCCCCCCCACACCCACCATAGAGGAGAGCGGTGCTCTGACAGGTCATCCCTGCACAGTGCAGAGACAGACCTGTCACCTGCCTGGTCAGCGGGGATTGACGGAGCGATCCCTGCTCAGCAAAACGGAGCCCATACACGGCCATGTCCGTGTGAAAGGGCCCTGCCGGTTTAAAAAAAAAGTTGCATTCCGGGCATGCTGGGAATGTAACTGTCACATTTGCTCTCAATCAAACTGTGTAACCATTGAATGGCTGGTGTTCTAACTGATCACATGTACAGCATCATGGCAGTTGCAGATCAAAGAAGCTAGGATGGCAGCTTCCTTGGCTGAAAAGGGCTAGAACATCTTTATAAGTTCTTTTTTAAACCTAACTTGAGAGAAGCTCTGGAGGTTACCATTGCTGACAACTTGTTGACATTCTGGTTACCTTGCCCCTTTGCTTTAGTGCTTCGCTGGCTGAGCGCTAAAATTTTAGCCAAGAATTTGGTTTAGAACATCTTGCTTTTTTCTGGAGTTCATTATATGGGTATTTGTACGAACTCGTTGCTTTAGAACGTTAAGCCTAGAGTAGGCATAGTTGAGTGGTAACTGGCAGTTTCACAGGGTGGTATACTTTTAAATCCATGTACTTGGTAAATGATGGTGTTTAGAATGTTTGTTTTAATGTTGGACAGATTATTCTAGAGCATGCTTCCAATAGTGTTAATTTTTTTTTTTTTTTTTAAAGCCATGCAGTAGAAAGTATAAGCAACCAAATTGCTGCAATTTGTGTGTTTTCGCTGTGCATATTTCTATCCAGCATGTAAAATGTTCTTTATTTCATTAGCCACCAGCAATCTTAAAGCTTAGTTGTATCCTGCTAGTTTTGCATGAACTGAACTAACATTAGGCTTTTTTCCTCTGTTTTTGTTTGGTTTCTTACATTCACCTACTAACTGGCTTGGCGACTTGTGCTAACAAGGAATTGGTAAATTATCCACTGCTGATGGTAAAGCGTTCGCAGATCCTGAAGTGCTTCGCAGATTGACGTCTTCGGTCAGCTGTGCGTTGGATGAAGCTGCTGCTGCACTGACAAGAATGAGAGCTGAGAGCACCTCAAATGCAGGGCAGACGGACAAGTAAGTAGATGTGCTAAAACTGTATATATATGTAATCCTTAATGGCTTGATTTTTATTTAGTGTATTCTAACAGCAACTTTTCTTCCTCCGAATTGCTACCAAGTGTTTTGTATACAGCGGTGGTTCTCAACTCCTGTCCTCAGGGCCCACTAATAGGCCAAATTTTAAGTATTTCCATGGGGAGATGCACACTAGAATAGTGCAATCCAATGAGCAGCAAATATATCACCTGTGATGTATTTCAGTTCTCTTGCAAACCTGGCCTGTTAGTGGGTCCTGAGGACATGAGAACCACTGGTATACAGTTTTAGCAGTCCATCTCTCTGCTTCTACCAAAGTAATTTTAAAATTTTCCGCAAATATTTTAAAGCAGTGTTAAGCCCAAAAGCAAAGGTATATTTTACTGCAGCTTACCACTTCTTAGATGTAAAGATTGCATTAGGCCTCATGCACACTGTTGCTCCTAAACTCAAATTTTTGGAGATTTTTGGCGTGGTGTTTTTTTTTTTTTTACCAAAATCCCTGAATATAACTCAATAAAAACCTATGTGTCTATGCACACATGGGCTTTTTCCAGAGGTTAGCTGTCAATCTCTGCCCTCCCTGGCTGGGTAAGAATCTGATCAAGAGCAGTCTGTGCTTAAAGGTGTTGTAAAGGTTTATTTTTTTATTTTCTAAATAGGTTCCTTAAAGCTTGTGCATTGTTGGTTCACTTACCTTTTCCTTCAATTTCCCTTCCAAATGTTTTTTTTCTTTGTTTTCTTTGTCTTAATGTCTCACTTCCTGTTTCTCCTCAGTAAAGTGTTCAGTAAGCTGTTCTAAATGACTTTCCACTGCTCGTATGATGGTGGAAAGCTTACGGAGGACAAACAGGAAGTGAGAAATTCAAACAAAGAAAAAAAACATTTAGAAGGGAAATCGAAAGAAAATGTAAAGGAACCTATTTAGAAAATAAAAAACAAACCTTTACAACCCATTTAAGTTGACCTATTTTTTTTATTTTATTTTAACAAATGAAAGTTTTTGGTAAAACAAGAAAAAAATGGCAAAGCTCATTTGCACCCGTAGACACACACATGAACTCCCAACACGTTCACTAGGTACACACACATACAGGTGAAACTCAAAAAATTTGAATATCGTGCAAAAGTTCATTTATTTCAATAATGCAGTGTAAAAGGTGAAACTAATATAAGATGGACTTATTGCATGCAAAGCAAGATGGTTCAAGCCGTGATTTGTCATTGTGGCGATTATGGCTTACAGCTCATGAAAACCCCAAATCCACGATCTCCGAAAATTTGAATATTGTGAAAAGGTGCAATATTCTAGGCTCAGTGTCCCACTCTAATCAGATAATTAAGCCATAACCTCTGCAAAGGGTTCCTCAGCCTTTAAATGGTCTCAGTTGCGTTCAGTAGGAATCGCAATCATGGGAAAGACTGCTGACCTGACAGTTGTGCAGAAAACCATAATTGACACCCCCCATAAGGAGGGAAAGCCTCAAAAGGTAATTGCAAAAAAAGTTGGATGTTCCCAAAGTGCTGTATCAAAGCACATGAATAGAAAGTTATGTGCAAGAAAAAGGTGCACAAGCAGCAGGGATGACCACAGCCTGGAGAGGATTGTCAGGAAAAGGCCATTCATAAGTGTTGGACTTTCACAAGGAGTGGACTGAGGCTGGAGTCAGTGAATCAAGAGCCACCACACAGACTGATCCTGGACATGGGCTTCAAATGTCATATTCCTCCTGAACAACAAACAACGTCCAAAGTTCTCTTTTCTGATGAGAGCAAATTTTGCATCTCATTTGGAAACCAAAGACCCAAAGTATGGAGAAAGAATGGAGAGGCTCGCACTGCAAATGTTTGAAGTCCAGTGTGAAATTTCCACAGTCGGTGTTGATTTGGGGAGCCATGTCATCTGCTGGTGTTGGTCCACTGTGCTTCATTAAGTTCAGGGTCAACGCAGCCGTGTACCAGGAGATTTTGGAGCACTTCAGGCTTCCTTCCGCAGACCAGCTCTATGGGGATGCTGACTTCATTTTCCAGCAGGACTTGGCACCTGCCCACATTGCCAAAAGCACCAAAAAACCTGGTTCAATGACCGTGGGATTACTGTGCTTGATTGGCCAGCAAACTCACCTGACCTGAACCCCATAGAGAATCTATGGGGCATTGCCAAGAGAAAGATGAGACTGAATAATGCAGAAGAGCTGAAGGCCACTATTGAAGCATCCTGGTTTTCCATAACACCACAGCAGTGCCACAGGCTGATTGCTTCCATGTCACGCCACATTTAGACAGTAGTTGCCGCAAAAGGGGCCCAAACCAAGTACTGAGTACATATGCATGCTTATACTTATCTAATTTTATGAGATTGTGGCTTTGGGGTTTTCATGAGCTGTAACCCATAATTATGACAAATCACAGCTCATTGGTGAAATTTTAACTTTTGCACGATATTCTAATTTTCACCTATATATGAAGACAAGGATTGTATGATACATTGGGTATCACTATGTATGCCAGAGTGCATGCAGTAATTCTGGGGCCATCATTTACTGTTCGGTATTGAGGAGCTATAAAAATCTTTTAGGCTGGATTCACACTTGTGGGGTGCAAATTTCAGCTCTCTTATCTCTGCAGAGAGATAAGAGAACTGTTGAGCAGATCATTAGCTGCGAATTTGGAGACCTGGGAGAGGGGGAGGGGGGGAGTGTATTGAGGTGAATGAGAGAAATCCTGATGAGAAATGAACACATCTGCGAATCAGATGCGTGCCCATAGAAGATAATGGTCCTGAATTCGCACTTTAGCCTAGAAACGGCACCCGTTTTTTCGGCAATGCGCAGTGCGAATACATCTCACATATGTGAACCACCCTCATTGAAATCAATGCATTTTATGTTATGCAAATTGGATGCGGTTTAAGCCACAACCAATTCGCATAGGTGTAATCCCGTCCTCAATTCATCGCCGATGGGCATTTTATATTATACAATATACACACACACTAGTCTTTGCGGGCCTACACAATTTTTGAGGATTGACGCATTTGTTATCTAATTTTGGACACCACCTCATATTCATATTTGATCAAAAATTGATTATCTTTTATAGGCTGGTACCTTCAACTGATTGGATACTCCCACTTGTTGGCCAGCCTGGATCAACTCCAGGCATAAGGATTGGTAATCCCAGTTCCTGCAGAAAAAAAGTTCAGAGAATTTCACTCAAATTGTCCCTAAACTAAAGCATTCGCCCCATTTTGGACTTAAAATCTGTTAACTGATATATGCGTGTCCCTAAATTTCACATGGAATCCTGAAAACATGACCTGTTGGGGCGCCTTGAGGACTGGCGTTTAGAAAAGCTGACCTAGACGATCTGCTTAAAATAATTAAAAAAAAAAAACTCCCTGGCAACAGTTTTTTGTTCTCCATTCAAAGGAACATTCAGCGTCTTCAAACTTTTGGATAGGTGAGCAACTTCAAGAATTCTGCACTCCAGCCTTCCCATCACCTATAGTGCCTGGGATGGATTTTAGACAGTCAATGCCAACATTTCTTACCCTAAGAAAATTACTCTCAGGTCCAGCTGTCAGAATCTGATCAACCAGATGCCCCTCGACTGTTCCAGACCATTGCAACTTAACATTATCCCGATAAGGGCCAAACGGATCCCTTCTTTGAATCGGCTACTATCTCCCTGACATGGTGGCTCTCCATCTCAGACCTAGAATCTGGGATTTTGTTCTTCGTTGGAGGTGGTAATGACAGACAGCCTGTCGGACTGGGTGGGTTTTTACAGTTCCCTAACTGTTCAGGGCACTTGGTCCCCACAGGAGTTGTCATTCTCCATCAGTATGGTGGAACTGACTGCCTTTGTACACTGGACCCAGCAAGAGTACTGCCAAACAATGCCACAAGTGTGGCATACATAAGCCACCAAGTGTGATCTAGAAGTCAGGCAGTTAAGAAAGAGACAAGCTTTAGGCCTCATTTTCATTGACGTTTTTACAGCCGCTTTAAGCGTTTTTTACAGCTTAACCGCTTAAGCCCCGGACCATTTTGCAGCTAAATGCCCAGGCCAGGTTTTGCGATTCGGGACTGCGTCGCTTTAACAGACAATTGCGCGGTTGTGCGACGTGGCTCCCAAACAAAATTGGCGTCCTTTTTTCCCCACAAATAGAGCTTTCTTTTGGTGGTATTTGATCACCTCTGCGGTTTTTATTTTTTGCGCTATAAACAAAAATAGAGCGACAATTTTGAAAAAAATTCAATATTTTTTGCTATAATAAAAATCCCCCAAAAACATATATAAACATTTTTTTTTTCCTCCGTTTAGGCCGATACGTATTCTTCTACCTATTTTTGGTAAAAAAAAATTGCAATAAGCGTTTATCGATTGGTTTGCGCAAGATTTATAGTGTTTACAAAATAGGGGATAGTTTTATTGCATTTTTTATTAATTATTTTTTTTTTTTACTACTATTGGCGGCGATCAGTGATTTTTTTCGTGACTGCGACATTATGGCGGACACTTCGGACAATTTTGACACATTTTTGGGACCATTGTCATTTTCACAGCAAAAAATGCATTTAAATTGCATTGTTTGTTGTGAAAATGACAGTTGCAGTTTGGGAGTTAAACACAGGGGGCGCTGTAGGAGTTAAGGATCACTGTGTGTGTGTTTACAACTGTAGGGGGGTGTGGCTGTAGGAATGACGTCATCGATCGTGTCTTCCCTATAAAGGGAATGACGCGATCGATGCGCCACCACAGTGAAGCACGGGGAAGCCGTGTTTACATACGGCTCTCCCCGTTCTTCAGCTCCGGGGAGCGATCGCGACGGAGCGGCTATAAACGAATAGCCGCGCCGTCGTCCCGGATCGCTCCCCGAGGGAACCCGACCGCCGCACGCAGCGGAGGGGGTCCCGATCGGACCCCCCACCCGCTAGAAGGCAAGGGCGTATATATACGCCCTTCTGCCTGTCCGTGCCATTGTGCGGACGTATATAGGCGTGCGGCGGTAGTTAAGTGGTTAAACACGCCTGTCCAAGTTATTCTATGGCTTCATGCCCACATAGGCGTTTTTGAGCTGCAAATGGCATAGGCGTTTTGGGCTGTAAAAAAAAAAACAGGACCAGGGCGTTCTGTGGCGCCGATGCCAGAGCTGTAAAAACGCCAGACGTTAAACGCTCAAATGCTTAAAAACACTACTGCGGCGTTTTTGAGCTCAATCTTTTTATCGGCAAAAATTTCATTGGTCTCTGTAGCCTCTGTAAACACAGGAAATTCAGTCGTGTGCTTGTGGGTATAGCACAGAGAAGAGAGAACTAAGATGGCAATGGCAAGTTCTGTATCCCAACTTTCTCTAATCACTGCTGTTCAAGCACATCCTGAACTGTGGGATGTGGCACATGCTCTTCATGGAGATCATATTAGGAAGGTGAAGGCATGTGGATAATAGACAACTTGTGGCAGGTGACGTGGCAAGTGGACAATCCGCAGCTTGTGGCGGGTGACATGGCCGAGTGATTTGGCAAGTGGATAATCGACAACTTGTGGCAGATGACGTGGCAAGTGGACAATCCGCAGCTTGTGGCAGGTGACGTGGCCAGGTGATTTGGCAAGTGGATAATCGACCACTTGTGGCAGGTGACGTGGCCAGTTGACGTGGACAATCCACAACTTGTGGCAGGTGACGTGGCCAGTTGACGTGGACAATCCACAACTTGTGGCAGGTGACGTGGCCAGTGGACAATCCACAACTTGTGGCAGGTGACGTGGCCAGTGGACGATCCACAACTTGTGGCAGGTGACGTGGCCAGTGGACAATCCACAACTTGTGGCAAGTGGACAATCCGCAGCTTGTGGCAGGTGATTTGGCAAGTGACACGCTAAATACAAGTACACTGCTGCTCTCAGCTGCTACTCACTCTGGTCTCACAAAATGGCAGAAATGGTTAAATGATACTGTTTTTTGAGCTTAGGCAGGGTCTTATGATGTTTCACTGAAATTTGGGAGTGTATATAGCCTAGAGATGTGTTTTTCTTCAAAAAACGCCGCCTAACGCTAGCGATAAAAAAAGTTAATGCAAAACGCGGTAAAAATCAAGTTTTTAACGCTGATTTTTCCGGGAGTCCTACCTAGCTTTACAGCTCGTTTTTTAAAAACGTCCATGGAAATGAGGCCTTATTCTCTCGTGGGCACAAAAACACATTCCAACACTTTCAGCTATCTACATACTGGTAATGGAAAATAGACAGATGGACTTCCTCAGTCTACTCCAAGATCTTCCAGATGCTCTTCCAGAAATGGGCAACACCATATGTTTACATCGTGGCCTCCAGTTTCAATAACATACTGGACAGCATTGCGACTAGATCCAGGGATCCCCTGGCCTTTGCAGTGATTTCTTGGACCCCGTTCAGTCTGGTGTAATGCATTCCCTCCAGTGAAGTTACTCTCTCATCTGCTTCTTATAATAAAGGTGTAACGCATTCTGGCAATCCTTATTGCCCCAAGTTGGCCTAGAAGAGTTTGATGCTCCTCCAAACAGGCCTGACCTGTCACTAGGCCCTCAATTCCACATGCTTCTCATTTTGACGTTCACATCATAGCTGTTAGGTCCTAAAGGATAGGGACATTACTAATTTATGTTGTCCCCACCTTGCTCAAAGTGAAAATCGACTTCCCATGTGATTTATCATCGTAATTGAAAAGCCTATTTTGACTGGTTTCGAAAGCAGGCCCCTGAACGGTTTTAAATCTTTATTTCTTGGTGATTTATGGCATTTTTATTTTAATTTTTTTTACTAGTATTGGCGGCGATTTGCGTTTTTTTTGTTTTTTTTTTTCCACTGACCGTGACGATCACATCGGACTCTTTTGCCACGTTTTTTGAGACCATTCACATTTATACAGCGATTAATGCTATAAATCTGCATTTATTACTGTGTAAATGTGACTGGCAGGGAAGGGGTTAACCACTAGGGGGCACTGAAGGGGTTAATATGTTCCCTAAGGTGTGTTCTAACTGTAGGGGGGGGATTCTCAAGGGGAGGAGACCGATGTGTGTTCCTCTGTACTGTGTGGATCTGTGTGTGTAAACACACAGATCCACTTCCTGTCGTGATTACCAGCAATCGTGTGTCCTCGGCGGCAATCGCGGCCGCCGGGTCACGAGCGCGGGCACGTGCCCTAGATCGCCGGGAACGCATGTCATATGACGTCCACCCGGTTCGAGAGAGGGTCCCTGCCGGCGTCATTTTACAATGCGCCGGTAGGGAAGTAGTTAACACAATAACCCTTTTCTTCCTTCCAGCTTCTGCTTGCATTGCTCTTCAGGCTGCTAGAAAAGTCCCAGGCGAAGTGCACTTGGTATCTCTCCATCTGGAACAGGAGCTGTTGCAACAGAGGAAGCAGCTTGGCTTCAGCTCCCTCCACAGTTGCCTGCTTCTTCTGCTACCCTCTCCATTCACTCTGATGCTCTGGGATGGTGGGTTAGCAACCTGTTGATCGCAATCTGGGCTTGCCAACCCTTCATCCCCGAGCACGGGCATGTACTTTCATGGTTTGAGGTTCCAAGATTTATGGCACCCCTGCCATCTCCATTCTGTTCCAAAACCTTTGGCTTCACACACACTTGTTAAGATGTTTTTATTCAAGGTGCGGCTCATTTTAATCCCCCTTCACCCCCATGTCAACCAATTGTGTCTTTGGAATCTAAATCTGGTACTTTCAGTCTTTCAACTGATCCAGGAAATCCCACTATTGGAGGATCTTGCAGTAAAGTGGCTTTTTTGTTGGCCATTACTTATTTTAGATGTCGGAGTTTGGTATCGCTTTCTTGTAAAGAAACGTTTCTTTCTTCCATAGAGATGTGGTCTTTATCCCAGACCCTCTTTCCTTCCCAAGATGGTCTTTTCCTTTCACCTCAATGAGAATATTTTCCTCCATGCCCTGTCCCGAAGCACACCAAGGAGATTTCACTTTGTCTGGATGTGGTCAGAGCAGTTAGAGCTTACCTAGCTGAAACGTCTTCCTTCTGAAAAAAAATGATTATTTTTTCTTTTTTTTTTTTGTCCTCCTTCCATAGCTAGGTGGTTCAGGCAGCTTATTTCTAGGCTCATGCTGTCAAGGAAAGGGTTCCCCTTCCCTATCAGGTCTCCCTTTGCCAGATGTTTGTGTCTCCTGGGCCTTTTAGCTTCACGCATCTGTCTCACAGGTCTGCATAGTTGTGCCTTGTCTTCTGTTCTTACCTTCTCATTTGTACGCGTTAAATCTACATTTCTGGGACAAGCTTGGGCTGTAGGGTGCTTGAAGCTGTCAATTTGGGGTCTGTTGACTCTTGTTTGCTTGTCGACTTCTTTGCTATATTGTCCACCACTCAGTTGAGTGCTTGGGGATATCCTATGGTCTAGGGCTACACATTTGTGTCCTGTACTGTACATTGGAAGATCATGGGAATTTTGACTTGGCTGTAAATTTCATATCTTGGCGTACAATCCATGACACAGGTCCCCCTGCCTTTGTTTTCTATTTCTTGTTACAAAAACTAGAGCCCCACGGATTGGATGGGGTTATAGAAGATGTGAAATTTTCCAGGCACCCCCCTCTCTTACGCTACTAGTCAACCCTCTTGCGCTACTAGTCAACATGGAAAAATTTTTTGCCCTCAGCTCTACTTTAAAGTTTCCTTTTTGATATAAAACTAGAGAATGATGCAGGTTGCTTGCTGCTTTGACTTGCCTACTGAGCAGTCAAAAGGCATAACTGCAAAAATCAATTCCGAGGTAGGGTGCAACGGATCAAAAAACTCACGGATCGGATCCATCCTCGGATCAGGAGTCACGGATCGGATCATTTTTCGGATCAGCAAAAAAAAAAACAGCAAAAAAAAAAAATTATTAAATGTACACATCAGATTCCCCCATCTCCCCCACTGCTGTAATATCCACTCCTCTCCCCCACTGTAATATTCACATGCTCTCGCAGAATAGAAGCCGGCTAGATCCGATCCACGGGCAGGGAGGGAGGGGTGATGACGTCAGCGCACACCTAAGCAGCAGCAGCCGCCAGGTGTTACCAATTTATAGAGAGGGGGGATTCCGGCGCTCGTGACTTGATGCCTATATCCTTTTTGGTCTGTGGGTGCCGGTCTGCAGGCTCTAGCAATGTCCCCCTGGCTACTCAGCCATGTTGCATGCAGGAAGCTCCACACTATCAGCGTGGAACGCGGCAGTGACGTCGCATGGCAGGCAATCGGATGAGAGGTGGGGAGTGCAACAGGCTACACGCTCGGGGCTCACAGCTCCTTCTACTGGCCTGGCCGGGTGTACCAAGAGGGCCGACCGCTCCGGAGCTAGGCTGAAGCCGCGGCCTTTCCCAAGGCAGCGCTCCGCGTATCGCGTTGTGTGCCGATCTGAACAGGTCGACCCGTTTGGATCACGGATCGGTCACGACCCATTGCACCACTATCCTGAGGTGTAAAACAAATGGGTTTATGTGGGGATTCAATGGACAGAAAGACTGTAAAAAAAATAAACAAGCTGTTGGACCTGCCAGAAAGCTTTTTATCTAATGTTTAATTTTTGCATTACTATTTCCTATCTTCATTAGCTGCTGCCTTTTTATTTTTACAGCCGCAGTTTAGCAGAAGCTTGCTCTGAAGGAGATGTGAACGCTGTGCGGAAGTTATTAATTGAAGGTCGAAGTGTAAATGAACACACAGAAGAAGGGGAGTCCCTCCTGTGTCTTGCTTGTTCTGCTGGATATTATGAACTTGCGCAGGTAATTGATGCAAGTGGTGATCAGTAATGGTTGAACAATTATTTTAGGCATAAAAACAATGTAAAGTTTAAAATGTAAATCCTCTCTAGCTAAGCGTTGCAAGAATTATGGCAACTTTATTGTATCGTTTCATAGTATGTCTAAATTGCTGTTTGTCTTACATTTTTTCCTTACAAAACTCAAAAAAAGTTTGGCAAAAGTTCTGCATTCATTGCAACCAGCATAGCAATCTCAGTGCTGTAGTTGCAGCAGCATCTGCATCCTATAAAGATATACAGTATAGACAACTTACAATTGTTTAATGCTCTTAAAAGTGTTTACATAACCCCAACCACTTGACTCGCAGACCAATTCTGACAGATTTCTCTCATACTCCTTCCGCCTCCTGATCCAGTGGCTGTATAACCGCCGGGTCACTTTTAATAGGCTAGAACAATGGTAAGATCTGGCCTAGTACCAAAGCCTAATTTGGGGCAATGGTTTTTAGTGTGCTTCGTTTGCACTTCCACGCTATGGGACATACTAATCCTGAAAAATGCAGACATATGTTGCATTTTTCCACACCACTCTGCAGTCATCTGGGTTTTTCCATGCATGGCAGCTGAGCTGAGTGACATTCCATTATAGTTTAGAAGGAAATGGTGCCTTGCATTGTAAAAATGCAAGGCACTGCTCCCCAGCTGCAATATTTGCAGAGAATCTTTTTTTTTTTTTTTCTCTGCAGGTAGTTTGAACCCGCCCTTAAGTGATATTAAAGGTTTTTTTTTTATTATTTTTTTACCCTTTCATGCCTAGGCCTAGTTCTGACATTTAAAATCCGATTTTTATTTTGTTTTGCTCTAAAATTACTTGCAACCCCAGTCTTTCAAATGCACTTTTTTTGGAGAAAACTTTCATAAATTAAAAAAACGAAACCGTAAAGTTAGCCTAATTTTTTGTATGATGTGAAAGGTGATGTTGTGCCTAGTAAATAGCTTCCTAAAATGCCATGCTTTGAAATTGCGCATGATCGTGGAATGGCGACAAACTACGGTACCTAAAAATCCCCATAGGTGATTAAAAAAAAAAAAAAAAAAATGACCGGTTACCATATTATAGAGATCCAGATGAAGTCTTTTGCTAGAATTATTGCTCTCGCTCAAACGATCGCGGTGACACCTCACATGTGTGACTTAAACACTGTTTACATTTGCGGGCACGACTTGCGCATGCGGTTTCTTTGCTGCGTGAGCTTGCGGTGACGGAGGCGCTTTACCTTTTTTATTCTATTTATTTTTTGCTTTTATTGCTGTCGCGAGGAATATAAACATCCTTTATGGAGGGATTGGGGGTCTAAAAGACTCAAACCCTCCTTTTGCATTTCAAAGTATTCAGATTGGCAATAATGGCGATTCTGAATTCTGTAATTTTGCTTTGGTGTTTTTACATTGGAGACTGAAATTGAAGCTGAGTGTCGGATCGTGGGACGGGAAGCCTGGAATAAGCGGCGGGAGGTGGGGGTTGTCCCCTTCTGGACAACCCCCGGTATTGGGGTGATGTCTGCAGCTGCAGGCATCATACCGGTATAACGCCTTAAAGCTGAGGTCGCATATATGCGTATGGTTGGTGCGAAGGGGTTAGTCAACATGTTCTACTTCCTCTGTGCAGTGGATTTGCACAAAGCAGCCCCTATCCTCCTCCTTTTTCTCTGGTCCTCTGCTGGTGCCCCTGACTCCTCCCCCTTGCCTTGACCAGCGTCCCCAATAGCAAGCTGAATGCATGAAGGTAAATGACCTCCAGCCTTTACAACCACTTTAGTCTCAAAGTGTAACCAGTGTCCGTTTTACCGAAATGTTTTATGGCTAACAAATGCAAAAGCTTTGTGGTTCTTGTGCTTCATAGTAGGGTTGTCCCGATACGATACTAGTATCGGGACCGATTCCGAGTATTTGCGGGAGTACTTGTACTCCCGCAAATACCCCCGATACCGAAATAGAATACTTGCACGCCGTCGCCATTACGCCGCATCCCCGCTACCGCCGAGTGGGTAATACGGGCGGGGAACATTACAGCTTTCATTTGAATAGCTGTAATGATTCGCGCCGCATATAGACACTCCCCCTTGCTCGGGTGAACTGTCCAATCCCGAGCAAGGGGGAGTATCTATGCAATGTTCCCCGCGCGTATTAACCAGTCGGCGGCAGCGGGGATGCAGGTAAGGGGGACATGGCTGCATTTGTGGGGGGACATGGCTGCATTTGTGGGGGGACATGGCTGCATTTGGGGACACATTTAAAAAAAAGTATCGGTATTCGCTATCGGCGAGTACTTGAAAAAAAGTATCGGTACTTGTACTCAGTCCTAAAAAAGTGGTATCGGGACAACCCTACGTCATAGGTTTAATGTGCTTGACAGATTAGCTTTAAGACCGGATTCACGGTATTGGATGCGGGATCCCTGCATCCAATCCGCAATAGCAGGAGAATGTGAATAGCTCTCTATGGTGCAGGTTCACATATCTCTGATGCAAATTTGCACAGGAGCCCTGTGTGTCTTTTGGTCCGTTTCAGCCCAAATTTCGTGCTGAAATCGGACCTGAAACGGTGAACCAGGACGCACTGGACCCCTGCTGGGACTCTCATCGGCATCCAGGGTAAACCGGGCCTTAAAGTTGAGACTGCCATTTAGTGTGTCCTGGTTTGGGGGCTGAGGTAATGATTTCTGACACAAAAATGTGTTTATTCTAGCAACTTTGGAAACCTGCTTTTACATTGTATGAATCACTTTAACCATCTTGTCTGGCCACTGCAAATAAAGGGCTGGTTGGGAGAAGTGTTCTGGGAGGGATGTACTCATGCGCCCCAAACCCAGTGCACACAGCAGATAACCGATCATGGTACTGGGTTGCTGTGATTGACCCTGGCACCATGTGATAGCTGAGACTATAGGATATTTGGGTACAGCGGTGCATGACTGAATGATTGTCATTCAAAATGAATCTGTACTGAAAAAAATACCTGGGCAGGAAGGGGATGAAAATCTTGCCTTGAGGTGGTTTAAATTTTGTTTTTTATTGCATAGCTAATTAATACATTCTATATTTTAAGGTTCTTTTGGCTATGCATGCTAATGTAGAAGATCGAGGTATAAAAGGAGATATTACTCCTTTGATGGCTGCTGCTAATGGGGGGCATGTTGAAATTGTGAAGCTGCTACTAGCCCACGATGCTGATGTGAACTCCCAGTCCTCCACAGGTACGCCATTTTATTATAAGTTCAGTTTTTATTTAAAATGTTCCAGTTTTCTTTAAATGATTTTGGATTAATTTTATTTTTTTTTCCCAATAAGGAAACACAGCACTTACATATGCCTGTGCTGGTGGCTATGTAGATGTTGTTAAGGTGCTGCTGGAATCAGGTGCTAGTATTGAGGACCACAATGAGAATGGTCACACGCCTCTTATGGAAGCAGGAAGTGCTGGTCATGTGGAGGTGGCCAGGGTCCTTCTTGAGAATGGAGCTGGAATCAATACTCATTCCAATGAATTTAAAGAGAGTGCACTTACTTTGGCATGCTATAAAGGTAAATATGGTTTTACATTTTTCTACTTGTTTGTGCTTCAAATTTTCATTAAAAAGAATTTCTAGTAGCCTCCCTAACATCAAACACCCCCATATTGTGTTGCAGGAGTACAGTGCAGACAGTGTCTCCTATACAATTTTAAACGTGTTTCTTTGCTGTAACTCCTATGTGTTTTTTTTTTTTTTTTTTTGGTGATGCCTTTCCAATGTATACAATAGCATTGGAAAACAGGTGTACAGAATAATTTGTATTCTGTTGTAACATGTTGGTATCCTTTGCCAATTGTTTTAGGTATATGAGTGTCTACAGTAGATATAACAATTCTACACACCCCTGTTAAAATATCAGGGTTCTGTGATGTCAAAAAAATGACTAAACTGTACAACTCGATTGTGAAAAACAAACTGAAATCTTTTAGTGGGTGGAAGTAAAAATACAAAAGAGTAAAATAATGTGGTTGCATACGTGTGCACACCCTCTTTTATAACTGGGGCTATAGCGCTGTTCAGAATTAAAGGGGTTGTAAAGGTTCAGGGTTTTAAAAAGCAAACATGTCATACTTGCCTCCGCTGTGCAGTTGGTTTTGCAGAGTGGGCCCGATCCTTCCTTTTCTGGGGTCCCTCAGCAGCGCTCTCCTTTGTGGATGCTGGGTTCACACTATTGAGAATTGGATGCAGTTTTTCCCGCATACAATTTGCTTGTCAGGCGATTGTGACCGGCTCTCTATGGAGCCAGTTCACCCATCTCTGGAACGCATTACACAGGTGTCCTGTGCATCTTCCAGTCCATTATAGGTCTGCATTCAGCCTAAAATTCGAAATGAAATCTGTCCTGAATCGGTGAAGAGGGACGCGCTGGACACCTGATGTGAGCTGCTCCGTGCTGCAGCGTTAACCCAGTCTCAATTTAACTTATATTAAATAGGAGTCCGTACACACCTGCCATCATTTAAAGTGCCTCTGATTAACCCCAAATAAAGTTTAGCTGTTCTAGTAGGTCTTTCCTAACATATTTTCTTAGTCGCATCCTACAGCAAAAGTCATGGTCCACAGAGAGCTTCCAAAGCATCGGAGGGATCTCATTGTTGAAAGGTATCAGTCAGGAGAAGGGTACAAAAGAATTTCCAAGGCATTAGATAGACCATGGAACACAATGAAGACAGTCGTCATTAAGTGGAGAACATATGGCACAACAGTTACTTTACCAAGAACTGGACATCCCTCCAAAATTTATGAAAAGTTGAAGAAAACTGGTCAGGGAGGCTGTGGAGGCTTACAGCAACATTAAAGGAGCTGCAGGAATATCTGGAAAGTACTGGCTGGTGTGGTACATGTGACAACAATCTCCCATATTCTTTATGTCTGGGCTATGGGTTAAAGTGGCAAGATGGAAGCCTTTTTTTTACGAAGAAAAACATCAAAGTCCGGCTAAATTTTTGCAAAAACACAGCTAAAGTTTCTCAAAAGCATGTGGGACAATGTGTTATGGTCTGATGAAACCAAGGTTGAACTTTCTGCCCATAAGTTCAAAAAAAGTTTGGCGCAAAAACACTGCACATCACCAATAGAACACCATACCCACAGTGAAGCATGCTGGTGGCAGCATCATGCTTTTGGGGCATTTTTCTTCAGCTGTAACGAGGGCCTTAGTCATGGTAGAGAGAATTATCAACAGTTAAAATTACCAGTCTATATTTGCACAAAACCTTCAGGCTTCTGCTAGAAAAATGAACATGAAGAGCATCTTCATCTTTCAGCATGACAACGACCCAAAGCATACATCCAAATGAACAAAGGAATGGCTTCACCAGAAGAAGATAAAAGTTTTGGAATGGCCCAGTCAGAGCCCAGACCTGAATCCCATTTGAAAATCTGTGGGGTGACCTAGAAGAGGGCTGTGCACAGGAGGATGCCCTCGCAATCTGACAGATTTGGATTGTGTTTGCAAAGAGTGGGCAAATATTGCCAAGTCAAGATGTGCCATGCTGATGGACTCCAAAAAGACATAAGTGCTGTGATAAAATCAAAAGGTGCTTCAACAAAGTCTTTGTTCTGGGGTTGCACACCTATGCAACTATATAACTAGTTTGTTGTTCAACTGAGTTGTACAGTTTATAGGTCACAATAAAGGTGGATAAAGTTCTGAAATTATTTATTTTTACATCACAGAAACCTGACATTTTAACAGGGGTGTGTAGACTTTTTAAAGCCTGAGTGTGTATATATTCTCTGATTAGTAAACCATTGAGGGACAAAGTTCGTTTCATTTTGCTTTTGGAACACAAGGTTACTGGTCCTAAAACCACCTGGACGAAATTGGTATGTATAAACGAATGCATAAAATATACACCCCTTTAGGTTGCTCCGTTAAGATTGGACTTAAAATTTTATATTTTTAATTTCTAGGACATTTGGAGATGGTGAGATTCCTTTTGGAGGCAGGAGCAGACCAGGAGCATAAAACTGATGAAATGCACACTGCCTTAATGGAAGCTTGCATGGTAAGTAATTGCTACCTGTACAAAAGCTGTATTTCGGACATTGTTTAACCATTAGCTTACCGCCCATCGTCATATGACGGCGGGACGATAAGCCTCTCGTTCTGGGAGGACGTTATGACGTCTTCGCCTTCCCGAGCCACTAGGCGGCGCGCGTACCTGCAGCATCACTGGGGACCCGATGCGCTCGCCCGGCGGTCGCGATGGCCATTGGGCACCCACGATTGCCCAGTAACTGAGCAGGACCGTGGAGCTGTGTGTGTAAATGCACAAATCCACGTCCTGTCAGGGAGAGGAGACCGATGGTGTGTCCCTTGTACATAGGGACACCGATCGGCCCCCTCCCCCTACAGTTAGAATCACTCCCTAGGGTACATATTTAACCTCTTGATTGTCCCCTAGTATTAACCCCTTCCCTGCCAGTCACATTGACAAAGTAATCAGTGCATATAGCACTGTTCGCTGTATAAATGTGAATGGTCCCAAAATGGTGTCACGTGTCCGATATGTCCGCCACAATATCGCAGTCACGATAAAAATCACTGATCACCTCCATTGCTTTTAAAAAAAAAAAATGCTATGAATCTATCCCATATTTTGTAGCCGCTATAACTTTTGCGCAAACGAATCAATAAAAGCTTATTGCGATTTTTTTTTTTTTTTTTTTTTTATTCATTTTTTTTTTCCAAAAATATGTAGAAAAATACATAATACATAATTGTTGCTCTTTCGTTTCATTTGGGTACAGTGTTGCGTGACAGCGCTGAAAAGTGGCTTTGGCAGGAAGGGGTGAAAGTGCCCTGTATTGAGGTGGTTAAAGCTTGAATCCAGACTCAGAAAGTTGTGTACTTGGCTAGTGTAACTGCAGAAATACATTATCAGAGATATAGATATATAATTTTTTTTTTTTTTTTGTGAGCAAGTCGTCTACCTTTTTATAGCTTGAAAATTAAGGGGGAAAAAAAAAAAGAAAATTAAGGGAAAGATGGATTTGCACATTAGCCATGAATAAGCACTAACCCAGTGCGAAACGCGTCGTCTGTTCCCTTGTTTCTATTGCTGTAAACTTGTGATGTATTTGCTGTTCGTTTAATAAAGACAACCTCAACGGTCTTTGGAGTGCGGCTATCCATCTTTCCCTTAATTTTCATGCTTGCCTAGTGCACTGCCAGCACCCTCGGTATCCTGAGCCAGCCTGTGATTGCATAGCAGACCCACCTGGAGCGGTGATTTCTTTTCTTCAATACCTTTTTTATAGCCGCTGTGTAGTTTTTAGTTACTTTAATACCATTTATTCTGGTGACCTATTTTTGTTCTGTAAGTCTCTTATATGATTGGAATGTAATGTAAACAAGAGTGGCTACAAGGGAGTATGACGAATAGATTGTTTTCCCAGAGAGCGAGAGCATATCTTAAAGGAACACTAAAGCTTTGTTTAAAAAAAAATTAATTGTTATACTTGCCTCCACTGTGCAGCTTGTTTTGCACACTGGCCCCTCGGCGGCTGTCTCGACACCTTCATGCAAGCGAGCATTGTGGAAAATCCTTGCGGGCACGCTCCTGTGATACAGCTGGCGGCCATAGCCACTCACTGTATCACTTGCCTCCCCCACCCAGGTGAAGGTGAAAAAAACATCTACCTTTACAACCCTTTTAAATATGCTGGCTAGACACAGGCTTTTCGACTGTTTGTTTTTTTATTTATTTTTCTATTGTATTGAGAAACCATCATTAGGATTTTACACTTTTTTTTTTTTTTTGTTTTGATGCACTTGGAATGTGTTTTAACTACTTGCTGCATGCTGTAGCTGAAAGAATGCTACAGCGTGTGCCTTAATTGCCGGCAGGGCGTCCATGGAGGTCCTCCCGAGCAAGTGCTGTCTGCGGGTCATGCGCGACACGCTTTGTGATCACCGGGACTCTGCTGATCAGAGTAAGGGGGTCGATCCCGGCCCCTTACCACATGATCAGCTGTCAAGTGATGTAAACAGAAGATCAGTAATCAGTTTTTATTTCTCTTATTTTCCAGCGTGAGAGAAAAGCCGATCCCCGGCTTGTCAGAGGGACATCGATCCCACCACACAAAGAGCCATGGCTGCATTTTCTGTGCCCACAGTGCCATTCATCAGTGCCACAGATCAGTACTGCCTTTCAGTGTCTCCAGCAGTGATTAAATGCCTCCAAAAGAAAGCGCTATTTGGGTGAAAAAGTGATAAAAATTTAATTTGGGTACAGTGTAGCAAGACCAGTGTAGCAATTGTCATTCAAAGAGTGAGCGCGGAAAGCCGACAATTGGTCTGAGCAGGAAGGTGGTTTTAGCGCCCAGTAAGCAAGTGGTTAAACAGAGTATTAAAGTGGAGTTCCACCCAAATATGGAACTTCCACTTTTTGGAATCAAACTCCCCCATCCCCCCCCTTCCGGTGACGCATTTGGCACGTTTGGGGGGGGGGGGGGGAGAGAAGGGAGCAGATACCTGTAATACAGGTATTTACTCCCACTTCCTGAGATAGACCTGCGGTGACCTACTCCACTTCCTGCGCCTACACTGTCCTCTCCCGCTGTCTTCTGAAACGCCCAGGTCCCAAAAAACAACAGGGACCGGTGAGGATGCGCATCTGGTCTCGCGCATGTGCAGTAGGGAACCAGGAAGGTCTCTGGGCTTTTCTATTTTTTACACTATAAACAAAAAGTGACACTTTTGAAACAAAGGCAATGTTAGTTTTTGCTATAATAAATATCCCCCAAAATATATATGGCGGCAAATTAAAGTGGACGTGTGTGTGTATATATATATATATATATATATATACACCCATTCGCCCAGCCGTGCCATTCTGTTTTGTTTGTTTTTTTGTCCTGTGTGAGGTGCGCATTTACTGCAAATTTTAGGAGTTGGACATATCTGCCATTTTGATGTTCTAGCCAATGGAATCGTAATGTAAAAATAAGAAAAAAGGTATTTAACTTCCTGTGTACTTCCTGGTTTTTGTGTGTAGAGTAGTGTGGTGGAATTCACACATATATGAACCATCAATGCGATTCCAGAATGATTTACATTGATATCTATGGAGACTAAATTTGCAATGCTGTAAACTTGCACAAGATTTTTTTCTTTTTTTAAATCGCATCACATTCGTAGAGGAATCGCAATGCATGTATGTAAACAACCGTCATTGAAAACAATGACTTTATGGATGACATGCACATTTTAGAATGTTTGTTTTTTTACGCATTCATCACATTCATTATGAACTCGCATTAGTGTGAGCCAGGCATTATAATTGGCTGGGTTTTTTCCCCTTTTTTTATCTGGTCTCCGAAGGATGAGGTAAATTTAATTTGTCGCATGTTCACATGATTCCACTCAGACATAGCAATATGAACTGTGACATCTTTTAAGTCGGTTACCTTTGGCCAATTTCACTCAAGACCGCTTCAGTTCAGCATAATCAAGATTTTGAAAAACCAAATCAATTCTTGGATCACCCAATTCAACCAAAGATCTCCCAGACACATTGGCCTTGAAATGGGAAAGTAATTCCTTTCCAAGACTTTGTACATGCTAATGGCGGATGCCAATCTTGCAGGCTAGGGCAGTGTCCAGGTGACTTGGTCTCTGCAGGAGTCAAAACGCCCCATCAACATTCTGGAACTGAGAGCCATTACTGTCTCTGCAACATTGGACCTCCCTTCGACAGTGTTACCCAAAGTACAGTCGGAAAATACCACAGCAGTGGCCTTCTTTAAATCTTCAAACCTGACAGCCCCAAAAGAAACAAGTCTAATACTCTCATGGGCAGAAACTTAGATGCCATCTCTTTCAAAATGCCATGTAGATTTAAAATCCAAAGCCATCAACACCTAGACCCAGGAGAATGGTTTCTGCTCCCTGAGATATTTCAAAATCACTAAAGTAATCCAGATGATGATATAGGGAAAATACTGCTCTTACTGTATATAACAAATAAACACAGCAGCAGCTTTATCATGTGATAAACTTAAATAGATAAAGGAAACCGTAAAACGCTGCGCTACGTGTAGAACCAATACTGTAATCGGTCCGTCATGTAATCGAGTGCATATACCATTAATGAAACATGTGACCATAATTAAATAATTTATATTGAGATCTGTTTTGGTGCATTTAAAAATATTAAGAAAACCAAAATATCAATAAATCATTGAAAGAAACCACAAGGGTATAATCACATCCAAATGATGAATGAAAAACCTTCCCAATTCTCAAAATCAAATACATTTGTGATGAAAAATAAATGATGATGAAATATTAAGGGAATAAGCACTCGTGCTTCTGCCACCGTCTGAATAAACCGCTTAACAGAGAGGAAAGAGGATATCAAGTCTATCATATGAAGTCTGTGACCCTCCAATGGATATGCAAGATTCAATTCAGTGAGTACATGGGTACATAAATTCGACTGATGGTCTGGCCACTAAAGGTTAAATCATCTCCTGGCTGAGCGTTTGATGGGACTGCCGCTTGTCAACGCTGCTGGGCAGGGCTACGGTCCATGGCTCCCAGCCGTCCAGCAGCGCTAACAGGCGGCAGTCCCATCAAACTCTCGGCCAGGAGATGATTTAATCTTTCAATGGCCAGACAATCAGTCAAATTTACATACCTAATCCCACTGAATTGGATCTTGCATATCCATTGGAGGGTCACAGACTTCATGATATGCTTGATATCCTCCTGCCTCTGGTAAGCGGTTTATTTGGACGGTGGCGGAGCACGGGTGCTTGCATGATCACTTGGAGGTTTATTCCCTTAATATTTCATCATTTATTTTTCATCACGGATTTGTTTGATTTTGAGAATTGGGACTGTTTTTCATTCATCATTTGGATGGGATTATACCCTTCTGTTTTTTTTTTCAATTATTGATATTTTGTTTTTTTAATATTTTTTTAAGTGCACCAAATCAGATTTCAATATCAGATATTTAATTATGGTCACATGTTTCATTATTGGTATGCACTTGATTACATGACAGACTGATTACAGTATTAATCCTGATGGGGACATTCTGGCTTCAGCGTGCACCAACAAACTTAAAGTGATACTAAAGTCTCTTGTTTGTTTAAAAAAAAAAAAAATTACATGCATGCTATACTTGCCTGCCCTGTGCAGTGGTTTTGCACAGAGCAGCCCCGATCTTGATCTTCTTGGGTCCCTCTTTGGTGTTTCTGGCCCCCCTCCCTGTTGAGTGCTCCCCACAGCAAGCGGGGGCAATGGGGGCACCCAAGCCGAGTCGCAGCTCCCCGTGTCCATTCAGGCAAAGAGCCATGGCTGGACCTGCCCCCTTTCTCTCCTCATTGGCTGACTAAATTTTGACAGCAGCTGCACTGTTTCAGCCAACGAGGGGTGTCCTGGACGGCCGAGACACTCCTGCAACATTGCTGGATCTAGATGGTGCTCAAGTTAATATTTGGGGGTCTGCTGAATACAGTAGGCTTTTTATCTTCATCCATGAAGATAAATAAACCTGCTTTCTCGTTTCATTCATGGAAGGACACAGTTCCATAAATCTTGACAAGTGGGTTGTGTTCCGTCTATTAGAGGACTAGGCAGACATGTTGGTTATCTTAAAACATGCAACTTTAACAGAGTTGAACAGCCCCGCCCAGAAGGCGTTCCCTCCAGTCATAACCCCCTCACCCTGTAGCAAGCAACTCAGTTTTTTTTCCTGCATAGCAGAGGAGGTGGACCTGGCTCCCTTTGGGCCCAGAGTCCTGAAGATTTTTTTTTTTATTTACTTTATTTTTGTGATTCTTATATCAACTGCCTGCTGGATATTGTAGATCCTTGTCCCCCTAGTCCGGCTATCGAGCGTGAGCAGACTTTAACTACGCGCTGGGGTGGCCGGTGAGCATATGCTCCGGGGTCCACATATGACTGGGCTGCTGCTGTGTCACTCACAGGGGACCGGGCCGACAGCTACTCCGTATCATCGGTTGTAGGCCTGTCAGGGACGCTCTAGCAAGTCCTTGCAAGGACGGGTAATTACGGTTCCTCCTGCCTCAGGGGGATGGAACAGCTAGGCATTCCCAGGATTAAGAGGTTCTCCTGTCCTCACTTTCCCTGCTATGTCAACCTTTTCCCTCCTGCCCTAAGGGCTGCTGCGAGTCCCTGTTGGGGACTGTGGGTGTCGAGTCTTGCAGAAGGAGATTCTGTCCAAACGGATAAGATATCCATTGTCTCTGGATCGTCAGGTTCAGGTGAGTCACCTAGTCAGGGCTTTTGAGTTGGTGGCTGAGAACCCCCCGACTCTTCAGTGAGGGAAGTCGTTCCTTCCTTTCCATTGGACTCTGTGACCACGACGGACGCCAGCCTCACAGGTTGGGGGGAGTCTGGGGGGGTCCAGTCGGCCCAGGGTCGCTGGACTCCGGACGAATCCCGCCTGCTGATCAATGTCCTGGAACTTCGAGCAACCAGGCTGTGCCTCTCCTCGTGGTCGCAGAGGCTACAAGGACGTCCAATCAGGATCGAGTCGGACAACGCCACGGCTGTGGCTTATGCCGTCCATCAGGGGGGAACAAGGAGCTTGGCTGCAGCATCGGAGGTCGCTCACATCCTGCGGTGGGCAGAAAGGAGCGTGCCGGCTCTGTCAGCCGTTTACAATCTGGGCGTAGAAAACCGGCAGGCGGACTATCTAAGTCGCCAGATGCTGGACCAAGGGGAATATTCATTACATCCGGAGGTGTTTCAGCTCCTTTGCCGGAGGTGGGGCACACCAGACGTGGGTCTCCTGGCTTCTTGACACAATCGCAAGGTGTCGGTTCGTGGCCAGGTCCAGAGATCCCTGGACAGATGCGTTGGACGCGTTGGTGGCCCTGTGGGGTTAGTATCGGCTAATTTATGCCTTTTCCCCACTGAAGTTTCTTCCTGGTCTGCTCCGCAAAGTAGAGACCGAGGGGATCCCGGTGATTCTCATCGCTCCATATTGGCCCCGGCGTCCCTGGTACACTGACCTTGTGCGCCTGGTGGTGGATGCACCCTGGCGGTTTCCTTCTATCTCAGGGTCCCATACTTTATCCTGCTTTACAGTCGTTGGTTTTAATGGCATGGCTATTGAAAGCCAGGTGCTAAGGGACAGAGGTCTGTCTGATTTGGTCATTTCAACCATGCTGAGGGCACGGAACTCCTCTTCGCGGAAGATCTACCATCGCACTTGGAAGGCCTACGTCTCTATGTGCGAAGAGATGCACTGGCATCCACGGACGTATTCGGTTTCCAGGGTCCTGCTGTTTTTACAGCGTGGAGTGGATCAGAAACTTGCCTTAACCTCCCTGGCGGTATGATTCTTTCAGATTTTAGGTGCTGAAAGCTGTACCATTATTTTGCATGGAAATTTGGCGTTTTATATTGTAGGCCTGTAATTTTTAAAAATAGCTCACTTAAATCTGTCCAAACAATAGTCTAGTAGACATACCGGGTATGATAAAGTTGGAAAAACATTCATAAATTATAACTATAAATAATTATAACAAATAATGTAATTATAATAAAAATTATTCAATATAATCAAATTAAAAACACTGAAATAGGGCCGAAACAACTAATCGATAATGAAATTAATCGATTACAATTTTCATAATCGATTAATCGGCCAGTAACATAATGGGGTTAAAAAATTAAATAATAAATTGGCCCTTTATAGTACAAAAAAGCAAATCGCTACTGTAAATTACATTTCACTGTCCCACAGTAAAAAAAATTAACCCCTTACAGTAGCGATTATTTGCTCTTTTTGTAGTTATTTTTGTTTTTTTAACCCCATTATGTTACTAAACATCTCAGGCCTGGGTTCACACCTTTTTTTTTTTTTTATGCTTTTTGCAGAAACACACTACAGTTCACTTACATGTTTTTTCCTATGGGACACATTCACATCCATGATTTTTTTTCAGCTGCTGCGTATTTGGAAAGGGCAAGGACTTTTTAACGCAAAGCGGTGCTATTTTTCTTTTTTTTTTGGTTCAATATACTTCAATGGAGAGAAGCTGCAGAAAAGCATGTAGTGTGTTTTTGCGGCAATTTGTGTTTTGTAATCTGCCCAACAAATTGGCCCAATTTTTTTTTTTTAAGGCTGTTATCCGATTAATCGAAACAATCTGCCAACTAATCGATACACTGAAATTTGCTCAGTTGCAGTCATTGCTTTTATTGTTTGATGACGAATTTCCCCACAAATCGCTATCGCTCAATTCTGCAACTGATTCTAATTTATTATCGCTGTTCTTTTTAGCTGGTCTAAAACCACTTTTGACACAAAGGGACACTTTTTGGTTGCTATGGATAATATACAGTTTCCAGGCAGAAAGAACAGTTTTTATTATATGAAAGTGCATGTAGGACACTGGGAAGACCACTAGGGTCAAAGGGCGTGTGTATTTTTTTCATACAGTACTGTAATCCTATAAGATTACAGTATACTGTGTGTATTGTGTTTACTTTTTTTAATTTGGTGCCGATCTCCGCCCCGTGCGTCGTAATGTCGCAGGGAACGAAGCTCGGCGGCACACAGGCTCTGTGAATCGAGCGAGAAGACACAGCTCTATCACACAGCGGGGAGGCATCGCAGGGACAAGGTAAGTAAACCATGCCTGTGGACGCTGCGAGGCGATCCTGAGTCTGGTTCGGGGTTACGGCTTTTGGTTCCGAAATCCTCTCCCCCCAGCCAGACTCGGGAATACCGCTCAGCAGGTTAAGCACCATTAAGGGACGGATTTCAGCCTTGGCTGTTTTCTTTCTACCACCCTTGGCGTCCCATTCTCTGGTGGGTATGTTTGTACAAGGGGTTCGACATGTGATTCCCCCGTTTATGCCACCACTTCCGCCGTGGGATTTGAATCTGGTGCTCTCCTTTTGAGAACTTTAGAGAAATTCCTCTTGACGCTTTTCTAGTGGCCATTACATCTGTCAGACGAGTTTCTTAGTTGGCGGCCTTGTCTTACAAGTCTCCATACTTGGTCCTCCACAAGGATAAAGCGGTGCTATGTCCGCAGCATTCTTTTTTTATCCGGCTTTTCACCTGAATGAGGACATTGTACTTCCGTCCTTGTGTCCTCGAACGTCGCATTCCAAGGAGGCTGCGCTACATTCCTTGGACGTGGTACGTGCTCTGCGGGTTTACCTGTCTGTTACGTTCCGGAGGTCCGACTCACTGTTTGTGGCGGTGTCTGGTCCGCAGAAGGGCCTGGCTGTCTCGCCGGCCACCATTTCTCGTGGATCAGGCAGACCGTCATTCAGGCCTACGGCCCTTAAGGGGTGGGCGCCTTTTTTCCCTGTCATGGCGCATTCGACCAGGGCAATTGGTGCTTCCTGGGCTTTCCGACATCAAGCGTCTGTTTCACAGTGTGTAGGGCGGCGACTTGGTCGTCCGTTTACACTTTTTCCAAATTTTACAAGGTTGATGCGAATGCATCTTCGGATGCTTCCTTTGGCCGCAAGGTTTTCCAGGTCGGCTGTTTGAGTTGGGGTGAAGTTTGTTTTTGATTGCTGTTCCCACCCCTCGTTTTTTTCTGACACTGCTTGCGGACGTCCCACTTGTCAAGATTTATGGAGCTGTGTCCGTCCATGGACGAAAAGAGAAAATAGGATTTTTTTTGTACTCCATGGACGGACATGGCACCCACCCCTCCTTTTTAAGTTTGTACTGCTTTTTGACGAACTGAGCTGCATGCCAAGATTTATGGAGCTTCGTCCGTCCATGGACGACGGAGGAAAGGATTTTACAGGAAGTACAAAAAATCCTATTTTTACAACCGTTTTAACCAGTTCATGGCCAAGATTGGTTGAAAACCCCTGGGCTAGAGGATACCCAATCTCGATCTACCCATCGTCCATTGGCAGCTAACAGATCATGAACATGTCCCTGCTTTGTCGATTCTTTCCCTGCAGCACGATACTTGACAGAGGGTGGGAGCTGATTCAGTTAATCTTTCAAGTTAGCCGGCAGGTGACTGGTTACTAGGACACTGGGCGGTCCTAACAATCATTAGCTTGCTATTATAAAAAGTTAACTCTGGCAGCACTCACTCCCTCCATCTCCAGTACTGTGCTGCCTCCCGCTCTTGGGCTAAAAAGCTGTCTACCCCTGGTGGTATTGGTTTTCTAGTTATAGTAAGGCAGAAGCAGTTGAAGGTTCTGGTGGCTTAATGGGATCACAGTATATTGGTCTATGCTATTCCTCTTCTAAAACTTCTTACGAGGTGCTGCGCAGGGTTAAGGGGGATGGGTTTCCCAATATCTTTACTGTAAAGGGATTAATCCAGGTGGATGTAGTATGCCAACCTGGACCCAAATCTACGTTCTCAAGTGCCGATTCGCCATTTTGCTTCCGTCTCTGGCTTTGAAGTGTAACTAAAGGCAAAACGTTTAACTTTTTTGGATGGAGTGGAGAGTTTTCATTGGTGTCTGTGTGCCCCCATTAGGGAAGTTCACTCTCTCTCGTTTTGTCATGTTGATCGTTATCAAAAGCGGAAAAGGTAAAGGAAAATCCAAAACGCGTGATTTTTTTTTTTTTTTTTTTTTTGGGGAGGGTTGACATCACTAATATAGGGGAAATCTTACAATGAGGACCATTGTGATACACAGGGGCTTGAACACGGCCTAGGAATGAATAAATGGACGTCTGTCTGTGATTCCTATAATGCTCAAGTCTAGGAGGTCTACTTCCTGCATGTTCTGTCATTGGGCGTGGAAACCTTACTTCACATGACGCGAGTCTGGGGGCCTACAGTGGTTTTATTTGCCAGTGTCCATTCTATACTTGTAGGCTGTGGTATAACCTTACAGTTTAAAGATTTTGTGTCCCTCAATGAACTTCAAGAAATGTTTTTTTGGTGAGTACTTAAATCCTATTATCCATAAGAAGCTTGTCAACAATTTCCTTTTTGTGTTTCACACACAGGATGGCCATGTAGAGGTTGCAAGACTTCTCCTTGACAGTGGAGCCCAGGTGAATATGCCTGCTGACTCTTTTGAGTCTCCTCTGACTCTTGCGGCTTGTGGTGGTCATGTAGAACTGGCAGCTTTGCTGATAGAGCGAGGTGCTAACCTGGAAGAGGTAAATGATGAAGGCTATACACCTCTTATGGAAGCTGCACGAGAAGGACACGAGGAAATGGTTGCACTGTTACTCGGTCAAGGTGAGCATAATTGGCATATGCCTAAATGTTTTTTCCTTGGTGTTTTTTGGTCTTTCCTTGCCAGTTTTTTTGCTTTGTCTTAAAGATTTTCGCTCTAACAGGGCAACCTGTTATATATGCAAAAGCCAAACTTAAAAAGGTTTAGCTCTCCACTCTTGCAAATAATAGTTTTGATTCTAGTGTCAAAATGAAAAAATAACATGTGAAACAATTGTATGTAAGTGTTTTAAACCTGAACCAAGATTTGCATGTGAAAAAGAGCCTGACATTTGTCAAGTGATTTTTAATGTTGTATTAATGTTACAATTGTTTTATAGGTGCAAACATTAATGCGCAGACAGAGGAGACTCAAGAGACTGCCCTCACCTTGGCATGTTGTGGAGGTTTTCTGGAGGTAGCAGACTTCCTTATTAAAGCTGGTGCAGATATAGAGCTTGGTTGTTCCACTCCTTTGATGGAAGCTGCACAAGAGGGTCACTTAGAGTTGGTGAAATATCTGCTTGCAGCAGGTATGTTTCATAATTGTTTTTTATTTTAATAATAAAAGCAATAGTTAAAGCATAATTAAAGTGTGTTTTTTTTTATTTAAATCCACTGAAATTACAAGCTTAAATGTTCATACATGCAAATCTGTTGCCTTTTGCATTTTCCATATTTCAAATGATACATTTGCCATCTTAGTCTGTAATCGGCATTATTAGTAGAAGGTAATGAGGGGTTGCCACCATCTGAAGAAACTGATGTAATCATTCTCTCGCAAGGACTGATGGGGTCTGCACTGTCTATGCAGCAATGATCTCTGTCTCTCATACAACTAAAGGGGCATAAGATGGAGGTGTCCTATGAGTTGTAGAGCTGAAACCAAATAGCCATGGAGAATCCAAGGTCCTCCACTGTTATTGCACAGCAGCAGGGAGACTGTCTGGAAAAGTTGCAAGACTCCTTGTTTTACAAGTTTGCATGCATGCACACTTTAAATTGCAATTTCTAAGTTGGAGTTTTGCTTTAATTGATGGGAAATAAATGCTTCTTCTAATTGTCATGCATTGGGGCCTAGGTCTCATTACTGTATAGATAGAAGTTTGCTAATTTTTAGTCATAGTTTTTTATATGGTATTCATTAAAATGGCTGCTCTTGTTCTGCAGGAGCTAATGTTCATGCAACAACTGCAACAGGTGACACAGCCCTGACATATGCTTGTGAAAATGGGCATACAGATGTGGCAGATGTGCTGCTTCAAGCTGGTGCTGACTTGGTAAGCTATTTCTTTTTGTCGTTGGTCCATATTACAATAGACCCTCAAACATTTCCTAAGTTGTATTGCTATTTGTTTTAAGGAGCATGAATCTGAAGGAGGGAGGACCCCCTTGATGAAAGCTGCAAGAGCTGGTCATGTCTGTACTGTTCAATTCCTCATAAGTAAAGGTATTGTTTATAATTGCACCCACATTACCTCTTTTTCTATGTGTAATTTTTGCTATAAAAGTTTACTGTTTCAATTTTATTTTTGAAGCCTCTTAAATGATACAAGCCTTTGTCAGTAGATATTTCATATCTAGCAATTGTTCAGATCTCTCATACATAAAGTAGTATGGAGGTGCTAAGCACCTGCAGTGACAGTATTGTTTTCACCACTATTTTGCCATTTTATATACTTTTTCATCTAGTCAGAATAGGCCTTTTAGCCCTTTTTACCCTTATAAATATAATTCTAAACTGGCAAACTTGTCTAATGTAAGTTGGCTTGTGTTAAATTAAAAATTCTATACCTTACACTGGATATTTTATCAAAATTGTATGCCACGTAATGTGCTATATGACTTGGGTAGTTTGTGTTGTTTCCCTCCCCCTTTTGTCCTTGTACCTTAAAAAACAAAATGCAAAATAGTCTGCGTATTAGTTATCAGCATGATATAGCATCTTGTTTATAATTGGTATACTTTTTCCAGCCTGCTTGTTAATGCTTAAACAGAAACTAATATTGCTCTGTTGATTGATTCACTCCTCTTTATTTCTCTTAGGCGCAAATGTCAACCGGACAACACTGAACAATGATCACACAGTGTTGTCTCTTGCCTGTGCTGGAGGACATTTGGCTGTGGTAGAGTTGCTTTTGGCCCATGGTGCTGATCCAACGCACAGATTAAAGGTACAGTTTTCCCTACTCCCCTTAAACTTTCACCTATCTGTTATGACATGTTGGACAAGCTGCAGAAAAAATGCAGTTAAAAGGGCTTTTAGACCTCTTTAGGAACACTCCTAGGAGCCCTAAATTAGGGGTCGACCGATATCGTTTTTTCATTGCTGATAAAGATACCGATTTTTCAGCTGCCTTTCAGGTTGATGGCTGATATCAGGTGCTGATATTTTGTAGACTTAAACTTTATCACTGTATTGCTGTCACAAAGAATGTAAACATTCCTTGTGACAGTAATAGTCAGAATAGATACTCTTTATGCAGGGATTTGGAGTCTATAAGATCCCAAACCCCTCCTCTGCACTTGAAAGTATTTAAAACGTCTGATCTGCATTTCTGCCAATCTGCTGTGTTCGGGTCTTCAACCAGCCGGCGGACGTGCTGGTCGCTTGGCCCTCCTGATGGGATGAGAGACCCGTATGGAGGGGAGGGAATATCCCCTCCCGCTGCTTGTAATCGCGCAACCGCTGCTGAGCTACTTCAGTTGTTGTTACAAGAAAGCCACTTGTCCGTTCTAAAGAACGGTACCGGGGTGATGCCTGCTGATGCAGGCATCACCTTGGTGCAACATCGGTAAGTTTTGTGACCGATGCTTTAAAAAAAGTTAGTGATTGTAAACCCACTTTTTTGACTTTTGCCTACAGGTAAGCCTATGATAAGGCTTACCTGTAGGTATAAAGAATATCTCCTAAACCTGTACGGTTTAGGAGATATTCCCCTCGCAATGCGCCGCTGACTGCAGCTGCGCATGCGCAGGGGGATCCGCAGCTGAAGGGCCGGCCCCGCCGACCCATGCCGGAAAGGAAATCTCCCGTGCGCATGCATGATGAGCTAATATGCGGTGCATACTAGCTCATTATGGCTTTTGCCTTGCAGGTGCAAGAAGAAAAAGTATATGCAGGTTTATAACCGCCTTAATATCGGCTGCACTGATAATCGGTTGACCCCCCCACCCTAAATCTCAAGGAGCTCTAATATGAAGAATCTGACTACTTGAAGCGTGATCTGCCCTGTCATACCTACCGCTCCTTTCTATTGGCAAGTCAAACCTATTAGTGTTTGGTCAGTTTTGAGGCTCAGGGTGGGAGAAAAGGGGAAGGTCTAGCTCTGTTTCATCAGGAAGCTTGATACACACTATACAACTATTGTTTTATTTTTATTTATTTTTTCCTTTAGATTTACCTTGAATTTGTATGCAGTTGGGCAGGCCCTTCCACTACATAGGTTTAGAAAATCTAAAGGAAGAAATTTAAAGAAAATTGTATAGTGTGTATCCAGCTTAAGCCTTAATTATCAGAGTTGTTAGAACTGTTGGTATTAAGGGCAGCCAGTCAGATTGATACTTGCATGATCTTTTTATTGGTAGGCCTGAATCTGGTTAGTTTTAAGGTAGTACAAACATTGAGGCCTCATGCACACTGGACATTAAAATAACATTATAAAAACGCTAGTAGCTTTGCAGTGAGTTTTTCAATGTTTTTGCAATAGTGGTTTTTAGTGTTTTTCCGCGTTAGTGTTTTAAGCTTTTTATTTTTCAATGGATCAAAAATGTCCAAAAAGCCGCGCTTTTGAGTGTTTATCGATGTTTATTAGCGTTGTCTCTCAGAACCCACTAGGTTTTTACTGCTCAAAACTGCTGCTAACAGTCTATGTGTGTGTGGATACAGGATAACATGGAGAGTTTATTGACTGTAGGATTGTATGTACAGCCAAAAACTGCTGCTTAAAACGTCCAGTGTGCATGAGGCCTAAGACTCCATGCACACTGAAGCTCATAAACGGTCGTGTTTGGCCGTTTGTTGTATTTGTTTTGTTTTTCAACGGCCCATAACCTCTTTTATCCTATGTTTCCATGCACACATGGACATTTTTTAAACGTTTTATCAGCAGTGGCTGATTTTGGGCTGTTTTCTGAACACCCTAAAATCTCGTTCAGGAGTCCTTTTCCTGACCATAAAGGCTCAAACGTGGCTCACCAGCGTTTACAGTTTTTTTTTTTTTCCTCCAATGGATCAAAAACTTTAAACGCTATTGCAAAAACGTTAAACGTTGAAAGACTCACTGCAAAGCTACTGGCGTTTTTTATAACGTTATTTTAACGTCCAGTGTGCACGGAGCTTTGGCCCTAGAGTTAAAATGCTGTTGCTCTTTAACCTATAGCACATTTGCTAACAATTCGAAAACATAGTTTACCTTTACATATCTGTATGAGGTTTACATTTTCTAGGATATGCAGCAATTTCAAATCTGGTAAACTTTTTTCAAAATATGTTGATGCAGCACAATATAAGAAAACTGTTTATTACAATTTGAAGTGCATGATTACACTGTCTTTATGCTCATGATTGATTTTTATTTTTTTGCAGGATGGTTCTACAATGCTAATTGAAGCTGCCAAAGGAGGTCACACAAGTGTGGTTTGCTACCTGTTGGATTATCCCAATAACCTTCTCTCTGCTCCCCCTCCTGATGTTACACAGTTCACCCCACCCTCTCATGATTTAAACCGGGTAATATATGTCTTGCTTCTTAATATGTTAACATTTCTACCCAGTCCATAAGTTACTATTTTGTTTAAAACCATAAATAAAGTAGAAATTGTACTTTGTAGTGAGTGAAATGTACTGCCATTCTTAATGGACCCCCACTTTTTTTAAATGGGGTTTAGGAAGCACATGCTTGCTTACTATTTCTACCCGGCTGCTAACATTGGAGCAAACAAGCTAGTATTAAGGTATTGTTTCCTCTGCATTGATGCCTGAAGACCACACTTGTGAGTAGGTGACTCTAGAACAGAGAACTGCTTAGCAATATTTGTACTGTCGTGTTTTTTTTTTTCCCCTCTGAGAGGAGATGAGGGTAGCTTTTTTTTTTTTTTTTGCCATTAACATATGTGCGTATTTCTAGATCAGATTTAATTTCCTCCTTTTTTACCTAGAAGTAGTCTTTGATGTATATTTGATGCTTTTAGGCACCTCGTGTACCAATGCAGGCACTGCCAATGGTTGTCCCACCCCAGGAGCCAGACAAACCTCCAGCAAGTGTGTCTACAAGCCTTCCTGTTAGAAGTAAAGGTTAGTTGTAAAATTATAGCCCTTTTTTCTTCTTTATGGACACATGAGATTTGTTTTTCTTATTCCTCCTGCACCTCCTTCTAATGTTAGATTTCCAGCTTAGAGGCAATGTGTCTCATTCGTATAATCCAAGATAAACATTAAAAGACTTGTGTCTCTACATGCCAAATTTGATTCAGAAAACATAGTAGTGGTTAATTAGTAGCTGTACATTTTGGTTACCCATACACTTGAAGGTAAAAGCCATACAAAATGAGTTTGAAGTTTTAAGTGTGTATTGGCTGACTGACCCTTTTTTGGCTGCTTTTGTTTATGGCCCTCCTGATAAAATATCTCCACTAAATTTCTCTTCTCCATGTACATCTGGCTAGAAGATAACCAATAGTGTCTTATTTTGCGTTTTTTAAAGTGGAACTACGAGTAAAAGCAAAAATGACACACGTGCTGCTTTTGGACATTGGCATTAACAGAGCAGTTTTTGTTTTTCTGAGTCTTGCTATAGCATAATTTTATTACCTGGTTATCCTGCCATTCGATCATTGATTTTTCACTTCCTGAAACAGGGTGATGGTGCTCATTCTGTGGTGATATGTCTTAGGCACTTTGTCATCTTGGACAGTATAGTCTTAAATTGGCCATACATGGCTTTGTTTTTTTAGTTCAGCCAAGTTACTGAACTGATTAACCCATCCACACATTTGAAGTTGCGGGCATTCTCTCCACTGTGTCGTATGCATAAGTCTGCTAAGCTCCTCCACTGTCAAAATACACTGATGAGCGCTGCAGATTATTCTTCATAAGGTGGGGATCTTCACAATCCACATTCACCCCCCAACCCTCCATTCCTGTGCAGCAGCAGATAACCTCTTATTAAAAATGTATTGCTGGCTGCAATCGGCCAGCAATAGTGGTGAACTAATTGCTGTAGGTAGAAGCTGAACAGAGCTGCAACAGATGTAAATGCAGTGTATACCTTTGCGTCTACAGCACATGCCTATGGAGCAGTCTGGAAAAGCATGGGAAACCTTGGCGCTGCTCCTGGGCTTAGTGCTGAACACTGACACTTTGGCGGTTTTAGCCTGAACCCATCTTGCGGCCCACAGAAATATGCTGGTTTCTGGTGCTGAGAAACCTTGATTGAGGCAGATTTCCCATAATGGCTATGACAAGTGGCAAAGAGATTTAGCCACCAGTGCCTGCGGGAAATATAAGAAATTGGTAGGTAAAGAGATCTTCCACACACTCCACTTAGACACAATTTTTTTGTTTTGTTCGGTCAAGATCGTTCATAATCTGATTTAGCTAACTCCAATAAATTCTTCCCTAAAAAAAAGTTTTTATTTATATGCTGTGCACTATTCAATTGACATATTTAACACTTTGTGGTTTGACAAGTTTGATCTCATCATAGCATGCTGTTTAGCACAAAGTCCATCTCTAAAATATTAAAATTTTTCCCAATAATATATTTAATGGTTGGGGAAATGTTTCCACACCATACTATGCCATGTAGGAGAATCCTTTTTTTAGTTCCTCCCACAGTTCTTGCCTTATGGATTTCTGTGCTTTGAATGAATATGCTGACAAAATTAGCTTATTGTGTCTGCATAATGTCTCTAATCTGAGCATGTTTCAGAGTTCCTCCTGAAATATTTGCATTACATGTTTGTGATCTTGGTATTCTTTATAGTGGCTGAACGTTAACTTTGTGTGTTTAATAAGTTCACGCCCCAATATGCACTTTTTTATGTAACCCCCTGAACTCTGCACTTTGTATGTAATGCAATCCTAGTATTTAATGCCCCTTTAAGACCCTTCTACTGTTAGTGAAATCTGAACAGGGTCGTGGTTGAGTTCCTGCACCTATTTTCTGATATAAGATCCATTTCTCACACACACACACACACACACACACTCTCTGTTAAGTAGGTAACTGAACAGCGACCTCACAAAGTAATCATGCCCCCCCCCTCCAATATAATGAACACTTTTTGTGTGCTAGTCTGTTCACCTAATGATTGTATATCATTGTGTGTCTAATCCTGCGTCCTGTTCGGGTGTTTCTTAAATTTCCATGTTCCTGCTCTCGCAGCAGGTTTCTCGGCATTGGTTTCTCGGTTCTGTGCTTCAGTGTCGGCTTAACAGAATTCATCTGCATTATACTAAAGTTTTGTAGTAAAACTAGTAAAATCCACTATTTTTTAAATTCACCTCTCTGGCAACATAACATTCCTTTTACGATAAATGTAAAAAAAAAAAAAAATTGTACTCCCAATAAGGTACATATGAAACAAAGAAGTTTTAGAGAGCTTTACATTTCATAATTATATCACTGTTCAGTAGGTGATGCAGCAGGATGGGGTTTTGTGCTGCCTACAGGCGAATACACTTTAAAAACCTAGTCACCTAGTGTTGTGTGTGTTTTTTTATTTATTTTTTTAATAGAGAGGCACATTTATGAATCTTCCCTGATCATTATAAACTTTCTCCCAAAGTCTGCTTCCTGTTCAGTACCCCCCTCAAAGCTTTTTCCAAGCCTGCGATGCCAGACTGTGTAGAACAATGAGCAGATTCACTTCTAGTGAGAAATGCACTCAAATTTGTTGTAGCACCTCCTTCCTGATTTGTAACCCTTTTGTAACCTAGGCATGAACAGCAAACTGATTTGAAAAGAAAGTCAATGGTGTTCTTTATACTGAGATCTGTATAATATGAAAACCACCAGCATGACTGTATTAGTGTGCTTAATACCAAAGCATAGTTATGCTTAAGGTTTTTAATCTTAAAAGTACATACATGCTAGGAGAAGAAAGGGGTGCGGTCTTGTAGTTTAACAAATTTGAACGCATGGGTGGGGGTTAATTTTTGCTATTTTATGAGCGCTTCTAAACAGTTTATTAAACATACATACACCTGATGTTAATGCAGACCAACTTTTATCAAATAGGGTAATCCAGCTAATCTACCCTAAAGTAACTTTTGGGGGATAGGTGCAATATGGTGGGCCGGGTGACCCGCTGGCTTTTTGGGGACTTTATAGCAAGAGTTTGCAGCATTTCATGGCTCCGTTTTTGCCCACCTTGGAGTTTTGGGTGTTCTTATTCATCTTGTATTGGTCCCCCGCTATTCCCGAAGCATTGACCATAATTAAAATCATCAGGAAGAACAGAAAAACCACATGGGTAAGGCACATGTGCAGGCCTCAAGGGCAGAGAAATCTCCACCAAAGTTCCAAGTCAGAAAAAACCCCCCCACAAGGTAGTTTAAACCTGCCTGAAACACAAATATTTGTTTTGGACGAACTGCCTTTTTAAACCTTTCCCCGTATGTTACATTACTGTATAGCAGCAAAGGTATAAAGGGGAAACCCAAATGTTTCAGGTCTTTAGTATTGATAAACACAGGTAGTCATTGGATCTGGTGCATATAACTGCTTATTAGGGGCTTTAGTTTTCTGAAAGAAGGAACATCCATAAAAAAAATTAAACATCTGCTCTGTTTTGTAATCCTTTGACAAATGTTCAAAGCTATAATAGGGATATGCGTTTCTGGGTTTGCTCAACTAGTTGCAATATGCCCTTTATCTTAAGAGACACCTTGCTTTTGAGCCAAGTCTATTTGACCACTAGACCAAAATTTAGTGTAAATTGTCAGACATTTTGCTTCTCACTGCATACTGCTTTGATTAACCTAATTTTGTTCCTTCTGTTATTTTTCTTCTCTAATTTGAAATGTCTTTGCTTATATAGACTATCCATTTTCAAGTGTGTGTGTGTGTTAGTTTTGTGGCTATAGTCATTATGTAGTTGTAAAATTTCTCTCATGTCTGACAGACAGTCATGAGGATACTATTCATTTTGCGCTTCCAATTTGGTTCTGAGGGGGTTTCTTTTTCACACAGCTACTACTAAGCAGAAGTCCAGTGGCCATGTGCCAGAAAACAGCCAGGATGCACAGGGATACATCAGCAGTCAGTCTCCAGAGAGCATTGTAGAAGAAGCTCAGGGGAAGCTGACGGAACTTGAACAGAGGATCAAAGAAGCCATTGAAAAGAATGCACAGTTGCAGTCCTTGGAGCTGGCTCATGCCGACCAACTGACTAAAGAGAAGATAGAGGAGTTGAATAAAACCCGTGAAGAACAGATCCAGAAGAAGCAAAAGATACTGGAGGAGCTTCAAAAAGTAGAACGGGAGTTGCAACTTAAGACCCAACAGCAGCTGAAAAAGCAGTATCTAGAAGTGAAAGCTCAGAGAATTCAGCTTCAGCAGCAGCAACAGCAGCAGCAGTCCTGTCAACATCTGGGGCTGCTTACTCCTGTAGGGGTTGGGGAAGAGATCACAGAGGTAGACTATGCCCACTTACAGCAGGTTGATGCTATCCTGCTCAAAGAGGACCCTCAGCAGACTGCAGTACCTATGGGCTTCTCTCCCATGCAGCCTTTGGCAATGCCTCAAGCTTTGCCACTGGTAACAGGTACACTATCTCCCGGGCCCATAACTAATCTTGCAGATCTCCAAGGAGTTATTGTGGGACAGCAAGAAATAGGTCAAGCACAACTAACAGGGCTTGGGCAAGGTGTCCTGCCAGAAACACAAGAAGGGTTAATGATAGCCAGTCCTGCCCAGACTCTCACTGACACTCTGGATGACATCATGGCAGGTGGGTATAATAGTTCAACTAGTTTCATCTGGTTTATTACATGTGCATTTTATTGACAGATCTGTTTAAGAAATGGTGTTGGAATATTTTGTTCTTCAGTTAGCTTTAAATTATTTTTTATTTGTTTTTTCTAGGTTTACTGACTTTTTTTTTTTTTTTTTTTTTTTTTTTTAATGGGCGAAAAAATAAATAAAAATATTGTAAGTGGTGGGTTTAGGAGTTTTAGAAGATTCTTGTAGATAAGTCTATGAAGTCAAGTTACTTAAAATCTTTAGTCCTCATCTACACAGGGCAACTGTTTAGCTCGTCTGAATGCCAGAACTCATGGCAGCTGTAAAAACCGCGTATTGCACGCGCGTTTAGGCATGCCTAGTGCTTTAAGTGTTAATGCATTCTTTAGGCCAGAATATTTACGCTGGCCATTGGGATGCATTAATGCTAGACATGTCTAGTATTTGGGAACATTTAGTGTTTTTTTTTTTTTCTGTCACTTGGACTCCTTTTTAATAGTTTTTTTTTTTTTTTTTTTTTTTTTTTTTAAAGCTTTCTGCATGAGCCCATTTGTCAAAGTAATAGAAGGCAAACATGCAGGGACAGAGGTTTAGAACAAGTCTTATACGTGACACTTCCACACGTATAAGTTAGTTTCTACCACTGTCCTTATTAAATAGTGGTTTATGCTACATTTCTATAAAGTAATTTGTGGTTTAGGAGAAGAAAAAAAAATTCTAACAAAAGCTGTAGGCATTGGGTTGGGGGTCATGGTGTTCTATGATCCTAAATGACTGGACCTTTTAAACCAAATTCTCTTTCGGCACTGCTGTCAAATAGCAGCTGAGGGAATTGTGTGTATGTGTTTTAGGACAAGCAATGGTTAATGACACTTATGACATCACAATCGATAAATTGAGGTGGTAGAACATCAACTAGTTTCAATAAAATAGCACTGTTCCAAATGTGGTATCATTTTTGATAGGTGATAATGGTCTGAGCAAAGATTGTGTTTGAGCCATTTTAAAGCTAGGAAACTGGAGACCTTTCCTTCCCCTTCTTCCTCTTTAAAAGGAACAGGCTTGTGCCTGATGTGCTGTACGAATTGGCAAGCTCTGTTCTCACCTGTATATGCACCTTCTGTCCCTAAAATGGTAATTAAGTGTGTTTTATATCCAAAACTGAAGCAGTTGGTAATCTAAATTGCAGTAGTCTGCTAAAATTCATAAATTATATGTAGGAGACCTGATCTTTTATTTCTACAAAGCTGGAGTTTCATTTTAAAGTACCCCCAGTCCATTGACATATCTAGCCTTTGTCATGTGGCTAACCCATAAATATGTTGAACATGCTGTTAAAGCATGGTAATTATTATAGCTATGACAAATTCAATCAGCTTTTAGAGGTATCGGAAGCAATATAAAGAAAATGTCTTGGGTAGAACCATTTGCAAACACAAATCAAATCTTTTGTTCATGTACACTGACAAAATGATGAGAGCTACCCAACAATGATTCCGACTTTTCTCGGATGCTTGATTTCTCCAGATTTATAATGGGGAAAATACTAATATCAGACACAGCTAGGCAACTAGCATTTTTGAAGTAGGCTAGCAATAATTGTGCCCATGTTTGTCTCATGGCTGCTGTACTTTTTTAAGTCTTAAAAGCAGGTAAAATTTTTGTTTTTGCCAATACCACAACTCAATCTAATTTCCTCCTGTAAAAATCCTACTTTCACTGATGGCGGAAACTGTCCGCACTCTTCCGGTGCTGCAAAAGAAAACTTTGGGTTTAATATAGTGGAGGGATCCTGTTTACCTGCCCTTTCCTGCCCTTCACCCATTCACAAAACTTAATGTATTTTGTTCACAGAATACAAGGCATTCTCTGAATAGACAAGGGGAAAGGCGTATAAGGTAAACATCAGGATCTTTCCTTGTCAGTTTACTGAATGCCCTGTGTTCTCTGAACTTTAAAAAAAAATTGAAGAATTGGCTTCTCATTGGGTTCTAGGATGCTGAGATAACTGATCCAGTGCATCTTTTGTAACCCTATCTGTCGCTTCTGTTTTCCATTACTAGAAATTTGTGTGTGCCCCATCTGTAGAAAATTAGGTCTCAAGCCTGCCTTTTACACTCCATTATGCCATTTTTGGTGTAAGAGTGCCATTTTATTGACACAAGTTTATTTCCTATTGAAGTGCTGCTATGGTTATGGGCATATAGAAGACTTACATGTGGCTTTAAACTTAATACACTGAAAGTCACATGCAGTGTCTGCTAATTTAACAGAAAAAAAGGCAGGGTGGGTAAGGCTTTATAAACTCTAGCAGCTCCTAAACTTGAGTTTTGACGTTTTTTCGCCAAATCTCCTAAACTCAACACCATAAAAGCCTATGTGTCAATGTACAATATAGGCTTTTGGCAGCGTTTTTAGGAGCTTCTGCGGTTGAGGTCCAACCTACGTCTCCTGAATGTGGAAGAGCTCTAGGAGGTTATCAGACTTTTAGTACCTGGTGTAATAGAATTATTGCTGTTATACAGTTTTTTTTTTCCAGTTTTACCTTATTTGTACTTGCTAATGACGGCATTCACTTTTTAGGGGGTAAAGTTCTTTTCTTTTTTTTTATTTATTTTTTCCTTCACATGTAGCTTGGCATACTGCTGTCTTTTTCTATAGGTTTATAAATGAAAACAAAATGATATTCTGAAGTGCAAAACGTTCTGAATAATGGAAGAACATTTTTCTCATCCATTTGGGGACCCAGGAAATCTTTGGGTTATAATGCTGCCTTCCGGGGGTATTGGACACTGATAAGCAAAAAAAATTGTAGGCCAGCCCAAGATAATCCCTCTATACCAGCATTGTTTTTCCCTCTGCTGGAGCTTGCTTTCTTATGTTGTAGCTTGCCGCTATTTTAAGCTTTTGGAATACTGAGTCTAGAATTGGTTTCTGCCAGTTTTGTAGGATTTAATACTGGAGGAAAGGGCACTGATGTCATTCTTTGGGTGGAATGGTGCACACGCTTGGCGTATTCCTGCCCTAATGCATTTCCCCACTGCTGCTCCTGCTTGAAATCAGCCACGTGGAACTTTGAGTATTGATTCCTGCTGCATGCCTGGAGTGATTTTGGTCACTTTCGGACATCTGACCCTCACCTGCTACCAGGTATTTGTGGGTTTCAAGACTAATCAAGGTCTTGCCTTTTAGCCTGAGCCTTCATATCGGCTTCATGCCACGCATTTGTAACATAGTACTGATTTTAGACAGAGGGACAGTCCTGTTCTTCCAGGTGCTTCCAGCTAACATTCTAGCAAAGGTTTTGGGGCAGCTTGCAGTGTGCTCCTTCAGACAGTGCCAATGTCTGCAGCCTGAGATCTTGTTATCTGCTCTGGGAGCCTTTACATACTTGGAGTCCTCCTTGGCTTCATCGGGTTTGACTTTAATTGGGCATGCTTCACTCTTGCCTAAGATGTGTGTTTTTTTTTTTTTTTACCACGGTAATGCAAATCCGTGACCCACAATACCAGTTATTTGTGGTTTCTGATCAGAGGCCACAAGCATGCAATTTCTTGGCTGAATGAACTTTGGCTAATCAGAATTGTTTCAATCCTTGACTGATGTGCGTATTAGGAGGATTGAGGAGTTAGTCTTTTGCTGTTATTCCAAATTAAAGGCAACAATTTTCAGCTCTTATTGATGCATTGCACATCACTCTTTATGGAAACTGGAAATCTCTGCACAAGCGGTATTATTATTTTTTTTTTCACTGGAGAACCTTCAAACTCTCTAATCTTCCTTTTGACTCTCCATTCCAGTAGTCCTCCAACTCCCTGCTTTTGCATGAGAGTCCTTTTAGTCTGATTGTACTCTTTCAAGGCAGTCCTATTTGCCCCATTTCATCCACGATCTCTACAGCACAACATTCTTTCTTACTGAAAAGTTGATCCAGTCTCTAAACAGATCATTTCATCTATCACTGAGAACCAGGTAGAGATGATGCTGTACTGGGCATAACTTTATTCTATGAAATGTTGGCCTTCTCCTGCAAGGAATCCTTATTTGTTCTGTGTAGGGACAGGGTGATTTTTAAAGACCTGGACTTCCTTCTTGCCTAAGGTAGTTTGTGCATTTCACCTCCAAACATTAGTCTTCTGTACAGCTCCAATTAAAAATAAAATAAAAACAATCCTTTTCTGGATGTGTTTTTTTTTTTTTTTTTTTAAGCGTCCAGGGTCTTTTTTTTTTTTTTTTTCAGCCAGTGCTTTTCGAAAAATGGATTTCCTTTTTGTAATTCCAAATGGACCCTGTTAAGATGCACTGGCTACTTGTTCTACCATGTCTTGGTGGATCAGACCAGGCCTTCACTTAAATTTAAGGACCGGGATCCACCTTTTCCTGTCAAGTCGCACTCAATTTGATCTGTGAGGTTTTTTTTTTTCCTGGCATCAAGCAACGGTTTCTCAGACTATGAAATCTTCCAACTGGTCTTCTGTTCACTTGCTCTGTAACTTCTACCAGGTGGATGTTGCATCTTTACCCAATGCCAGTTTCAGGCATAAGGCTTTGTAAACCCCCCACTCCAGCCTTTCACTGTTTGCTGTGTTGCCCACCGTCGGGTTGTTCTACTATTGAACATCCCTATGATTGAAAGATTTTCTGAGTACCCGAATGGACAAAAAAGAAAATAGGATTTTTGTACTCACTGTAAAATCCTTTTCTTGTTTTCTTAGTCCGTTGTGGAACAAAGATCCCACCCTTCTGTTTAATTATGTTCTTGGTACTGCTTTGCTACACAACTGAGGCATGCTGGTAGTAGGCGGGGCTACATTGGTTAGGGTTTTTTTTTCTTCTTAGCTGGTGTCCTATTCTCCTGTATGCAAGGGTATAACTCAAATGTTTACAACAACCTGTGTCCCTCAGCGGACTTTAAGAAAATAATTTTACGGTGAGTACAATAATCCTATATTTAATATATTGCACCTCATTGCTGACGTTGCTAGGTTACCACTTGATCATTTCATAGTTGAAGTATTGAATATTTTTAGTGCAATCTTTGTAAAATGAGAGTTGGGCTACTGGTAGGTATGGTGATTCAAAATAAATACAATTTTGAACCCATTGTTTTTTCTTCTGTGAAAAATCCACATGCCTGATTTTTATCTGGCACCTTCACATTCTGAAAAGGGAAAAATCGTACATCCTCAATGTGGCAAATATACTTTTCTCTATTGTTCACTGACCGGCACAGCTTGATTTAACAATCTAGGATTATACTGCTGGCTTAGGGGGGAAAAATGGCACTAGGCAATTTAAAACTAAGGCCAGCTCACTTGAGGCTTTAGCTCCCTCCCCTATCCTTAGGAGAAAGCAAGTTTCTTTGTCAGTTTTTTTTTTTATCTTTATTTTTTTTTTATCAAGTTACTGGTAGGTTTGGAGACAAATTTTGGAAATCTCAAGTCAACCAAGGAATTCAGATTTTCCCAGTTCACTAAAGTGGTTGTAAACTTCAGCCCTGAAATATAAGCAAATCATATCCCTCTATAGTGTTAACTTATCCTTTATTAAGAAGCATTATATGTAATTTTTGTCAGATTTTTTTCTTTCCTTTTGCCATCAGCATGAGTCACTTTTGACAAGTTTTCCGGACACCAAGAGAAAAATGGGGACACAGGGAGGGAACTCCAGTTGATTGACAGTTTCCTATATGTCGTTGGGAGGGGGGTGGTCTTGGTATCTTCTTTCCAATCGGCTCTCAGAGCTTTCCTCACTAAGCTTTGAAAAGAGTAACTTCAGCTTTCTGCCCCCCCCCCCTTTTTTCTGACCCAAGACCAGCTTTAAAAATCTAGCATTTTGAATGGATGTATAGAATAGATGGCAATAGAATAGGTACAACTTTATGTAGGAGGATTTGTTTCAGCTCTGTTTATCACCTGAAAGCCAGTGCACTTCACTGGGTATATTGAATGATTTACAACCACTTTAAGCATACTGGTGTTTTCTGCAGTTGGCAATAATGCATCTGACTGTCATCCAGTTAACAAAAAACTCTTTTTGGGTCCAGAACAATGGCAACTTTGCTTAGCCCTGGTTCAGAAGATCACATCTTGGGAGTGGTTAATTGGGTTAGTGCTATTTTGCCTTTTTTTTGGGTCAACATTCCTTAAAGGTATACACTCGTTTGGTTGTAGGCAGCTTGCCTGACACCAAATAAAACGGCAGTTGCGGGTCACTCTTCTATTTGGACACTATGCTGCCTTGCACAAATACATTTGGAGGAGTTTATCAAAACTGGAGCAGTCATGCATGGCAAGTTGCCCATTCCATACGCATTAATGCACCCCCATACCATTTAGATGTAGGCTTTTGAACAGAGTACCGATGACAGACCAGAATGTCACTCTCCTCTTTAGTCTAAAGGACAACGCGCTCGTGGTTGGCAAAACAAAAAATTCGAAATTTAGAATGATCTGAGCACAGAACGTTTTTCCCACTTTACAACAGACCATTTTAAATGAGATTTGGCCCAGAGAAGATGGCTGCATTTCTGGATCATGTTCAGATTTGCATGATGAAGCTTTACCTTGCATTTTTGGATAGCATGGTGAGCTGTGTTCTGACAATTATTTTTGGAAGTATTTCTGAGCCCATGCAGTGATGTCCTCGAAGCATGCCTGTTTTTAATGCAGTACTGTCTGAAGGCCTAAAGATCATGGACATCTTAATATTGCATTTTTGCCTTGTACTTTGTACACAGATTTCTCCAGATTCTCCGGGGTGTTTTTTTTTTTTTTTAAATTAAGGCTTGCTCCTTGTACAGTATAGGATTTCATGTCATCGGTGCTCGGTCTTGCTACGAAAAGTTTATCCAGCTCTGAGCAGTCCTCTTTTATCTTTTTTTTCAATGAGATAAAAACTGACAAATAGTCAGTTTCTCCCCCTTGCTGTGAGTGACAGGTGCATAAGCCTGAGAGGGGCATTCTGTGTACTTAAAATGCCCTCCTCCTTTCTTCTCCATCTCTCCCAGGATTGGCTGCCCCACACCCCAGCATTATTGGGAATGCTAAAGTCATGTGGTGACTTTTCTGTGTTTTGACTGGATGTTCGTGATTATAGCAGAAGTTCAGTGTAATAAATACACAGGAAAAAATGCATGTTGACAAGGGGTATAGAGGTGGGCGGGGAGTCTACTGATATCGCGACCCCACCCACCGAGCTGCAGACAGCAGCACCACCCACAGAATCTGCAGGTTTTCGGGTCTCATAACAGGCAGGGGAGACATTTCATAGGCAAGAATACATGCAAGAGGCATATATATCCTTATAGATGACCACTATGGCAGTAGTTTAGAAATGAGTGGGTTTACATCAACTTTAAGGTCTTTGCAATTTTATATTGAACATTTTTCTCAAATCATACAAAAAATTTAGACTCGGCTTTTCAGATTGGTGAAACTCTGCCCATCTTTACACTCCTTAAGGTGCTCTTTTTTTATTCCCAATCATGTTACTGACCTGTTGCCAATTAACCTAATTGCAAAACGTTCTTCCAATTCTTCCTTTTTAGTACCACTTACTTTGCCAACTCTTTGTTGCCTTGTCCCAACTTTTCTGAGATGGGTTGCTGCCACCAAATTTCAATTTTTGTACAATGCCTCAGTTTAAACATTTTGATATTGTGAATAAAATATGACATTTGCAAGTCATTGCATTCTGTTTTTTATGTAGATTTTACACAGCGCCCCAACTTTTTTTTACAATTGGAGTTGTATGATTGATACTCAAGTTGAGTCCTTGGGTGTTGTACAACAGACCACTTCTGAAACCTGCTAGTCGCACAATAAGTATATCCTGCGTCTTAACATCACCTCTGCTCTGCAAACATTTAATATATATCCGCTTACCAATTTAGCTGTGTTGGTGTTTTTTTTAGGCTTGCTTTCCTCATTTTAATCTGGTAATCAACCCAGCAAGTCAGGTTTAATGCAGCCTAAATTTAAAAATCTAAAATATATATTTGATGGCTTGATAATTTTTTTTTTTTTATGCTCTCTTCCATTTTTCATCCAATCATCTGGTCAGTAACATGATTCCTGTCTTAAGGTGTCTCCAGTCCACTGGAGGAGCAACAGGAACATCTTTGGCAGCAACATTGTTAATCTGGGCAGATGGTGTTGTATGCACTAGCAAAATTTAGACAGACTTGACTTACGAATTAAACATATTCCATCTTGCACTTTTTAAGCCGTTCCAGCAAAAGCGTTTTTACTTCTAGATAAAGGGTACTTGCCACCAAAAGTCCTGCTTTAATTCCAGGATCATAGGGGTGGGTCAGCATCTTCTATCCATCATTTAAAGCATTCCTTCCATTCTCTAGTTCCAAGACCTGCAGTTTGTTCTCCATCCCCTCAGGTTCAGAGGATTTAAGCATTCCATGCTGAACAGGGGATCAAAAACTGCATTGAAATCCACCTCCGCATTGAGGTCTTCTCCACTTTCTTCATCAGATGGGGACATCTAATGACCTTTCTGGAGATTTGTTATGCTCTTATAGCTGCTGCATGGGTGCGTGAAGCAGAGTTTCGCATCTTTCCATGTCTCTGCAATGTCCGGCAGATCTACTTTCAGATTTTCAAGTATTCTTAAACCAGAGGCTTATCAATCCTACTACACAAACCTGTCTACAGTTCCAAAAACCCAAAGGCTGCATTCATCCCTCCCTGGATTTAAAAGTTCTCAATACCTTTTGTATGATCTCAAGTTTTGGATAGAATTTTTTCAGTCCGTTTTTGCCTACTTTCATTGGGGAGATTTCTGGCTTCCATTGACTTACCTATTCTATTTTTATACACTACTAGCATTTGTTGACTCATGTTGAATATTCACGCTTTCCCATCTTTCCACAACATCGGTGATTTCTTAATTTTGTTGTGGGTGACAAACGCTATCCATTGTTGCTCTTTCCTTTTTTGTCTTTGGTTTGGCTTTAGAAGTATTCACCAAATTTCCTCTCATCCCTTCTGAATCTTCTTTTGTCTCAAAGGTTTTCCAATCATTGGATACCTAAGCGATATGTTGCTAAAAGAGCAGTTCTCTCTGACCTTGGACTGCAGCGTCAATCACAATGCAGCAGATGGATTCTGACCTTCGACAAATCCTCCTTGATCCTGTCTTATTCGCCTAGAGTACTTGGCATTCTCCAGGTTTCCTTTCCTGCCAAGGCTTTCTGCCCCAGGAGAAGTTGATGAAATTGCAGTATTGGGTTGTGTAACTTCAGTTTTGGTTTTCATCTTCATTGCTGAGCTGAAATAGAGTACTGGGGCTTTTGGTTTTGAATCGGTCCCAATTGATCAATTTCGCTGCAAAACTTGCTGCTGAACATTTTCATGCCTCGAGACAAATCAAGTCTTTCTCTGGACAACATTATCCAGTTACATCCGGATACCAAGATGTCTGTCATGGTATGTTCTGTCCACGGCACTGTTGGAGGCCAAGGTTATTCTTCTTCCTTTACATTCGAAGAGTGCCATGACCGATGCCAGTCTACTGGGTTGGGGTTGGAGATCTGGATCATTTTTCTGTTCAGGTCTGTTGGTCTCAGGATCAAGGCTTCCAATCAAGTTAGTTACAAGCATTTTATCTGGCATTGTTTTACTAGTCTCCCCTTCTGGCTGATCTGGTATGGCTACAGTTGGACACCACCACAACTGTGGCTTAAAGAATTTGTGGGGACAACAGGAGTGTTGCGTTGGCAACAAAGGTACACTATCCTGGACAGAGTTTCATGTTTTTTGTTAATTTTCGTGGAGAACTTGGAAGGCAGAATGTATTTTTTCCGGCAGACGTCACTGGACCTGGGGGAATGGTCACTTATGTGGAGTTCTGGGAAATACTTTGCGCAGAGGAATGCCATTTATGAATCTGGGAGCTTCTCAATTAACCAAGGACAGATTTGCCTCAAGGACATTGGACCAGATACAACAGATGCTCTGGCGGTGCCATGAGATCAATGTGCCCCAATTTATTCCTTTCCTCTGACTGCTATGGGCTTTGCTTCAATCAATTGACATTTCGGTAGACTCTTGGCTAGGGTCTGGCCTCAGAGCATGTTATGCTAACCCCGTTGTTGGCTGACATGCCATAGCTTCTACTTGGTTGGCTTGGATATATTATCTTGAGGACTGATCTTCCACCCTTCCTCTTGCTTGCTGGCATTGATGTCATGGCTGTTGAAGTCCAGGTTCTGAGATTTTTAAAACCTAACTCTTAGGTTTTTTTGGTGACATTAGATGTAGCTGTAAATTCAGCACTGTATGTAGTGTAGTGTCAGCTACATACAGTCTACAGCGATGGGTTCCGGCAGCAGTACAGGGACTTCTGTTCCCAGAACAAAAAGTTAGGCTAAACACTGCTCATTCATTCCAAGGATGGACTCGGTCTGACCTGATTTTGTTCTGACAGCAGAAGAGAAGTCCCTGTACCGCTTTCCAAATAAACTGTTTAAAGTAGTGCAAAACCTGGAGTTGGGCTTTAACGCTTGTAAATCTACTTCTTACAAGATTTATCATTTAAATGTGGCATACTCTGTTGCAAATAGTTTCTTGAGGGTTTCCCCGTGTATCTTTGGTAGACTGTGTTGCTTCTTTTCTACAATTAAAAGTAGAAAAATATTTGACCATTGGTACCATCGTGAGTCGGATGTCTGCCCTACCTGTTCTTTTTCAATGTATCGGACTAATCTATTGCTGATTTGTACAGTGATTCAATTTATACACATTGATCCCCCTTTTAGGCCTCTACCACTGTGGGACTTGCATCTAGTATTGTCAGTGTTACAAATACCTCCATTATTACTCATTCAGGCATCCCCTTGGCGTTGCTTTCCCTTAAAGCGGAGGTTCACCCTAAAAACTATTTTCTAACATTACATTGTGCTCATTCTCAACATTGACAGTACGCTGATGGTTATTTTTTGTGTATATATATATATATATATATATATATATTTATATATATATATATATATATATATAAAAAATTTTTTTAGCCGTACTTACCGTTGTATCGCTATTTTACCCACGGTCTTCTGGATAGTGGCTCCCGTGGGAGTGGGCGTTCCTATGCACAGGCTTAGTGATTGATGTGATGGCAAAAGCTTCCTCACGGCCCATAATGCGCGTCACGAGTTGCCGAAAGAAGCCGAACGTCGGTGAGCAGGCGCCGTATAGCGCCGACTTCTTCCGGCAACTCGTTATGCGCCGTGGGAAAGCTTTTGTCATCACGTCAATAACTTAGCCTGTGCATAGGAACGCCCTCTACCATGAGAGCCACTACCCGGAAGCCGGCGGGGAAAATAGCGATACAACGGTATGTACGACTAAAAAAAAAAAAAAAAAAAAAAACATCATCGTACTGTCAATGTCGAGAGTGAGCACAATGTAATGTTAGAAAATTGTTTTTAGGGTGAACCTCCGCTTTAAGAAATATATAAACCCAACTTTTATATTCCTGATATGTGCCATTTACTTTTTTTTTTTTTTTTTTTTTTCTTGTATTGCTTGCTTTGTGTGAAATCCCTGGTTGTTCCTGCCAGTCCCTTCTTTTCAAAAAACTGACCACGATAGGCATTTAAGCACACCATGGTCAGTTCTGAAAATTCAGCTGGCCTTCCTTGAATGATCAGACTTGTCTCCTGGCCCCCCTGCCAGTTACTGGGAAGATTAATGTGCTGCTGTCTCCCCTGCTCTAGTTTTCTGTGCTCCTAATGCAGCTGAGAACAGAGGTTATGGACAAGTCTGATTATTGGATGAGAGTTCCCAGCACAGCTAGAGAACTGACCACAGTGTGCTCTCTTGCCTAGATGGTCAGTTTTTAATAGAAAATTAGAGGAACTGGCAGGAACACCAGGTATTTTGCACAAATGGTAATACCAAGAGAACATGGTACAAAAGGCACATACCAGGAATATGAAATGTGGGTTTACATTCTTTTTAACGTAGCTATTCTTAAAGGTTTCTTGGTTGTCAGCATTGTCCTGAAGGGGAGCTCCATTTAATCTCAAAACAAGGTGGTTTTGAGACCATTGATTTTTTTTTTCTTTTTTTTTTTTCTCCAAGGTAGTCTTCTTTTTATCTTAAGGATATTGTGTTGCCAAGTTGTATCAAGCTGTGTCCCTCAGTAGACTCCCAAGAAAGGAATTTTACAGCAAATTCAAAAATCCTGTTTTGCTGATATAGTTTTCCTTTTAACAAAATTATCCATGGCAAATCCTACATTATTTGAAATGCTATCTCAAATATGATGGGTTGTTGCTTAAAAGCACATGATTTTTTATTTATTTTTTAAATGTTCTATTCACCTCCTGAGTTGTAGGTGTGATGGGCTATAGGCACAATATGAAAGGTTATTTACCTTAATGCAGAGAATGCATCAAGGTAAAAAAAACTTTTGACCCTTTTTATGCTTGGTGTTTACTTGCATTTAAGGCCATTACTATTGTACTATAACTCACGTCTTGATAGAAAAACAGATTAAGGGTTTAAAACACTGGGCTTAAAAAAAAAAAAAAGGCTGTTCTTTTGGAAGGAAAAAAAATTAGTTTAGGAGCGTTTTTACCTTTTTCCAGGGAAAAAAAAAGAATTTTTTTTTTTTTTTTTTTTTTAGTTTTTTTAATACCGTATATGCCTTTTTTTTTTTTTAAGTGCTGAGCTTAAAATATGCCTCAAAACGCCCTAATGTGCATGGGCAAATAGGAAAACATTAATCTGTTGCTACAGGCAAAATTCTAAACTCCTGTAGAAGTAGACTCTAATGCAGCATACACACGATCGGAAATTCCAACAAGAAAAGTCAGATGTGAGCTTTTGGTCGAAAATTCCGACCCTGTGTATGCTCCATCGGACTTTTGCTGTCGGAATTTCGGCCAACAAAAGATGGAGAGAGCAGGTTCTCCATTTTGTTCTCTATATTCGTCTGTATGCAATTCCCGACGCGCAAAAAACACGCATGCTCAGAATCAAGCAGACGAGCCAAACTGCCTATTGAACTTCATTGATCTCGGCTCGTTGTTAGAATTTTCGATCGTGTGTAAGCAGCATAAAGCTATAGTAAGCGCAGCTTTTTACAAAGCACCTACAACACGTTAAGCATACAGATGTGAACCTTTGGTTTTGGAACATTATTACCTCAATGTCATCTTCACTGCTACTGGAACTCCCCCACCCCCGGCAGAGATATTGGGGCTATGTTTTTTTTTTTTTATGTGGGTCAATATTAAATTCATAGGTAACCAAGCAGAGAGACGAAATGTCATTACTCGAAAGCAGTGTAGTGTCCTTTTGCAAACCTGTATTGTATACTTGTTATGTGCTATCTTAATATCCCACTTAGAGCTTCCATGATACAATTTAAAACTTTCAGAACTATATTATGTAAGCAAATGTGATCAAATTATTTCTTATCAATTTAAGAAATATCCCTTAACTGAGATCTTCTGCTTTGGGCATATTTTTTTTCCATGGCTTACCCCAAATATACCCCCAAGATATTTAAACCAAGTAGGTCAACTTTCCTCACATTACTTTTTAGATTAGAGGCACACAAAAGATTTATAGGAGGCGAGACGTTGCCTAGGTTTTAAAAGCAATAAATGCTGAAGTACCTGGGTTAACAAATGGAGGCTTACTTTTGTTCAAGTTACCTTCTTGAAAATGTGCATTAGGCAGTCTTTTTATGTTTTACCTTCCTCAACATCATTTTCTCCTCCCAGCTCATCCCCATAGTACTATTTTAGAAAAACATTTCGGTTTATCAGGAACATTGCTGCAAGGACAGTTGGGCTTCATTTACACACAGGCCTTTTTAATTGTGGGTGGAATCGCCACTTTTTAACACTGTTAAAATGTCAAATCTCACATCAGCGTGTTCCATTGCCATCCAATGGGACCAAAAAAAATGCAGTGCGATAATGCGACCAATCGCACTAAAAGCGTGCACACCAAATTGTGCGATGCGTGCTGCTCAAAAGAGGTTCCAAAACCTTTTTCGGGTGGAACGTATCATGCAGTTTAGTTTGGGCTTCTCCAGCATTATTTGTTGCATGACAATCGCAGCAGAATAGCACCACATTTTTAGATGCCATTGAAATTAATGGCACCTAAACACTCTGATGTGCGATTTGATGTTTTAACAGCACGTTTTGAAATCGCTGTCAGAATCGCTGCGAATCCGCCCATGATTCAAAACTCCTTTGTGTGAATGGGACCGAAATGTTACTGTTTTTATAAAGCAATTTCCAAGTGGTTACTTGATTTTCGTGAAAATGTTTCCTTAATTGGTACAGCACTATTGTTCCTTTCTTGCCCGACTAAGTGTAGACATTTTATTCAACAGCAGTGAGTGGAAGAACATCTGCAATCTCAAACACTCCTACCCACAGCATTGCTACTTCCATATCCCAACCTCAGACGCCAACTCCAAGTCCCATCATTTCTCCTTCAGCCATGCTACCTATATACCCTTCCATAGATATTGATGCACAGGTAAGAAAAATTGTACTATATGGAAAACTGATTTCAAAACCATTGTATATAAGCATTTTTTATGTAACTGTAGTGAGAACCCTTTTTTTGAAGACACCATTTTAAAGCAGAACTTCACTACTCCCCTGAAGCATGTCATATTTAAAGCACCTGAAAAATGCCTCATCTGCAGTTCCAGTGTGAAAGTCTGAGTGGTTTCACAATGGGGCACTGCACTGGCAGGACGTTAAAGTTCTGTAAGCAGCATCTTTGGCAATCAATAGGAAGTGCCGACAAAGCACCTTGGAAGCAGCGATTTACCGCTAATGCGGCTGTGCTGTCAGTGTGAAAGGGCTCTTAAATCAATTTTTTTTTTCCTGATTTATTTACAATTGTTTTAATTTTTCTCTGGCTCCTTACCTGCCCATATTCTCGTATGGGCGAGAATGACGTGTATGCGCCTGCAGCACGCTGTGGTCTCCCCATCACATATTTTAGGAGACTTCAGGAGCAGGACAAATGGCAGCTGTGGGATTGAGCTGGAGCACATTGTGTGATGGCTTTCTGAACCCAGAGGAGGCAAGCCAGCTCATGGTCACTGAAAAGTACTTTGATGGTAGCGCTGGACCCAGGCTTTCACACCTGAGCAGTGAGACAATAGATTCATTGTGCAGATGAGTATGTGAAACCAGGACAAAGCTACATAACTGGTATGGATCTGGGCTTCAAGAAAACAGGAGTGAAGTTCCTCTTTAAGTTTTTTCCTTTGTATGTACATGTTAAGGTTTTAACATTCATGTTTATTATATTGTTGAACAATTCTGAATTTAAATGTTTTCCTTATTTCAATGCATTTTGTTTGGTTGCAGTTTGCAGACAACTGTACTAATTCCCAGTCTTTCATTATTTCATGTACATCAGTGGTTCATGATATGTAATGTGGGAAAACAGGAAATCGGCCATGCAATTCTTGCACATAATCAGTATAACACTCCTAAACCACCCCGAAGATGCTGCTTGCAGGACTTTTTCTAACGTCCCACAAGCACACCGCTCCAGTGTGAAAGCACTCAGTCTTTGAAATTGGAGTGACAGACGCTTTGCAGTCGCTATTTTTAGCATTAAAATGCATGCAAAGCGACTCAGTGTGAAAGTGGTCTTAACGTTTATAGCCATTGCATACAATTCATGGTTAAAATGGCTGTTAATGCTTTTTGAAAAATGTTGCCTATTGTGTGTTTAATGACTTATTATGGTTTGTGCTTTATGGCAGACTGAAAGTAATCACGACACGGCACTAACACTTGCCTGTGCTGGTGGACATGAGGAGCTTGTGCAAACCCTGTTGGAGAGAGGAGCAAATATTGAGCACAGAGATAAAAAAGGTATGCATTATCAAATTGGATGGTTTTTATTTTGGTCTATTATGGAGTTTTGAGAAATAAACCCCCAAAAATTTGTAAAGACACACTGGATAACTGAACAGTTTAATCTACAATAAAATCATCTCCGTGAGGGCAGTAATGCTTTAAAAACCTCAGATGAACTAATAAAATCACACGTCTTGTCAAAGTCTTGTGTAAAGTTTCATTTTTATTAATTTTTTTCCTATTAAAATAAAAAAAACATGTTATACAGTGGAACCTTGGTTTGAGAGCGTTTTTGATTTGCGAGCAACTTTTTTTTTTTTTTTTTTTAATTCTGACTCGGTTTGTGAGTGTTGACTCGTAAGACGAGCAGAATTAAATAGGCCTGCAGTACCTCATTTGGCCTGAGGTACGGGGGCGCAAGAAACGAGCCGAAGTGTCCTCGGGCCTTTTCAGGCCGTTTTTAAAAAGTTCTCTGGCGCCCCCCCCCCCACCTCTGGCCGCATTCGGTATTGCATCCCATTGAGGTCAATGCGGAACAAATTATTTTCAATGGGAAAACTTGCTTTGATATGAGAGTACTTTGGGTTACGAGCATACTTCTAGAACGGATTATGCTCGTAATCCGAGGTTCAACTGTATACTTGCTTGCTCTGTGCAGTTGGTTTTGCACAGAGCAGCCTGGATCCTCCTCGGGTTTGTCTGGCCCCTCCCTCCTGTTGCATGCCCCACAGCAAGCAGCTTGCTATGGAGCACCCAAGCGGCGCTGCAGCTTTGTCTATACACTAATAGAGCTGCGGCCCGGACTGCCCCCCCCCTCCTCTTTCTCCTGATTGGCTAATTTAGTGTGATTGACAGCAGCGGCCGAATAGTGTCGCAAAAACTACGGTAAAGCGCCTCTTTATATCGGCACTTTACCGCTGATGCCCCCACGCTGGCAGTGTGAAAGTAGCCTTATTGTCCTTTTTTTTTTTTTTTGGGAGCTTTTTTTTTTTCGTAACATGTTTGGCCAAACAGTGCAACATTTAATTTGATGCCCCCTTATGTTCTCTTTAGTAGTCACATGTCCTTGCCATGTCTTCCCTAGGATCTGCCCCCCTTTTTTCTGAATTCTTTACTGGAAGGTCCGCCTAGCATTTCCTCCCTCCACTCTTGCCTACCTGTGATAATTATGTCTCCTTTTTTAATGGGCTTTCTGCCCTCTGGATCGAGTTCCTCTTTTCCCGTTGAGGTTAGATTCTGGGGCGCATATACAGCACCTAGCATCTATACTCTTGTGAGTGGGAAACACTGCCTGAATTCTGTTTTTGTTTCTCCCAAATTATTGGTTACTAAGCACTTATTGCATCTTTACTGTCACTTGCTCCAGCAGCAAGCTGCTCCTACTGTTAAGTTTGTTTTTTTTGAGACACTTTCTGGTTGGCCTGTTCTGGCTCTTTAGCTATGGTTGATGTCTCTGATGGGGACACGTACAGTGAGGAAAATAAGTATTTGAACACCCTGATATTTTGCAAGTTCTCCCACTTGGAAATCATGGAGGGGTCTGAAATTGTTATCGTAGGTGCATGTCCACTGTGAGAGACATAATCAAAAAAAAAAAAAAATCCAGAAATCACAATGTATGATTTTTTTAACTATTTATTTGTATGATACAGCTGCAAATAAGTATTTGAACACCTGAGAAAATCAATGTTAATATTTTGGTACAGTAGCCTCTGTTTGCAATTACAGGAGGTCAAACGTTTCTTGTCGTTTTTCACCAGGTTTGCACACACTGGAGGAGGGATTTTGGCCCACTCCTCCACACAGATCTTCTCTAGATCAGTCAGGTTTCAGGGCTGTCGCTGAGAAACAGAGTTTGAGCTCCCTCCAAAGATTCTCTATTGGGTTTAGGTCTGGAGACTGGCTAGGCCACGCCAGAACCTTGATATGCTTCTTACAGAGCCACTCCTTGGTTATCCTGGCTGTGTGCTTCGGGTCATTGTCATGTTGGAAGACCCAGCCTCGACCCATCTTCAAAGCTCTAACTGAGGGAAGGAGGTTGTTGCCCAAAATCTCGCAATACATGGCCTCGGTCATCCTCTCCTTAATACAGTGCAGTCGCCCTGTCCCATGTGCAGAAAAACACCCCCAAAGCATTATGCTACCACCCCCATGCTTCACAGTAGGGATGGTGTTCTTGGGATGGTACTCATCATTCTTCTTCCTCCAAACACGGTTAGTGGAATTATGACCAAAAAGTTATATTTTGGTCTCATCTGACCACATGACTTTCTCCCATGACTCCTCTGGATCATCCAAATGGTCATTGGCAAACTTAAGACGGGCCTTGACATGTGCTGGTTTAATCAGGGGAACCTTCCGTGCCATGCATGATTTCAAACCATGACGTCTTAGTGTATTACCAACAGTAACCTTGGAAACGGTGGTCCCAGCTCTTTTCAGGTCATTGACCAGCTCCTCCCGTGTAGTCCTGGGCTGATTTCTCACCTTTCTTAGGATCATTGAGACCCCACGAGGTGAGATTTTGCATGGAGCCCCAGTCCGAGGGAGATTGACAGTCATGGTTAGCTTCTTCCATTTTCTAATGATTGCTCCAACAGTGGACCCTTTTTCACCAAGCTGCTTGGCAATTTCCCCGTAGCCCTTTCCAGCCTTGTGGAGGTGTACAATTTTGTCTCTAGTGTCTTTGGACAGCTCTTTGGTCTTGGCCATGTTAGTAGTTGGATTCTTACTGATTGTATGGGGTGGACAGGTGTCTTTATGCAGCTAATGACCTCAAACAGGTGCATCTAATTTAGGATAATAAATGGAGTGGAGGTGGACATTTTAAAGGCAGACTAACAGGTCTTTGAGGGTCAGAATTCTAGCTGATAGACAGGTGTTCAAATACTTATTTGCAGCTGTATCATACAAATAGTTAAAAAATCATAAATTGTGATTTCTGGATTTTTTTTTTTGGATTATGTCTCTCACAGTGGACATGCACCTACGATGACAATTTCAGACCCCTCCATGATTTCCAAGTGGGAGAACTTGCAAAATATCAGGGTGTTCAAATACTTATTTTCCTCACTGTATGCCTGGGGGGCTGGGTCGGAAATACTCCGATGCAAACATAAATGAGTGGGGTGGGTTTGGGGGCCCTCTGATGGGAACACAAATCTACAGGAAGCATGATGGGGGCAGAGGATACTTGTGCATCGTCTCACTGCCAGCAGCCTGTCAAACTGTATTCTATTTCGTTACTGCAGATTTATGAAAATATAAATAACAATTTTTGCCTCTGAATGTGTATAGTATACGATGTGGCCCTCCTAAGTGAAAGCTTGGATATCCTTCGCTTAAACCATCCTGTTTTAGTGCTATTAAAGGGAAGTTTGTCAGTAGTTGGAGAGAATGTTGTATTAAGAAACTAAGTCAACTACGGTTGCTATATTTGATATAAAAGCATAATGCTGCGCTGTATGGGGTGGGAATAGGTGAATAACAAGGTGCACCTAATTAGGTGTGAAGTAGTGGTCAGTCAACCAAAATCAAAGCTATATAAAATAAATACGTCCTAAAAAGATAAACTGTAAAAGTGAATGGCACTCCAAAGTGAGTAAAACTGTGCAATAATAAAGTGCTATGAACGAACTGTGATATAATGCAAACATGCACTGCTGGCAAAACAGTCCTCCAAGACGTAGCCACCAAATGGCAAAAGTAGCTACAAAGATATAGAAAAAAGTTTGTTGGTGCTAATATGCAAACAACTGGTTATAGCAATGAGTGCCGAATTTCCAACGTGAAGTGTCTTTATTAGAGGAAGAAAAGAGAATTTCTGTATCCCATGTGATTGGTGATGAGGGTGTCCTCTTGCCTTACTGCTGTAGGGTAACGGCATATATAAAGATCTCTCTGGGTAGATCTGACAAGTACTCTGGCCGTTTCTGGATACGGCGTCTCCTAGTGTGAACTGTCCTCTGTAGACAGAATCTCCCTATGGGTCCCCCGTCTGATACAACAGCAGTGAGCCTCACAGCAGGGAGATAAATATGCCAATAGTGTAGTATGTATGACACATGTTTATTGCCATTAATAACTTTAAAAGAAGGAATGTAAAAACGAGTGACAGGCTCGCACATATCACCTCTGGTGTCTCGGCGCATTTTCGTCACGATCACGTGACTTTATCAGGAGTTTATAGCAGGAATTGTATTGGGTAATGAAATATGTCAAATCTAACATTTTGGTAAATGTGTGTTTTTTTTTTTTTTTTTCCTCTCCCATTGTGTCTAAGGTTTTACACCACTTATCTTGGCTGCAACTGCTGGTCATGTTGGAGTAGTTGAAATTTTGTTGGACAACAATGCTGACATTGAGGCTCAGTCTGAGAGGACCAAAGATACACCATTATCGCTGGCCTGTTCTGGTGGCAGGCAAGAGGTAATTTCCTGAATCTTGATGTACTGCAATGTTTGTAACAACAAATCCAGATTTATCCAAAAAGGCAGATTACATGGGTATTGAGTTTAAGGTGCAAAAATTGTTGGAACATCTCAAATTATTGTATAATCTTGGGATACATTTAAAGTATGATATCACGGTAAGGAAGAAGTACAATTATGAGGCTCAGTGGGGTAAGATGTGTATATTGTGTACTTTGTTCTACAATGTTTATAGGTTTTTTTTTTCGTCTTATTTTCTAAATATATCTATAGACTTTACTGGACAGCTGAATGTGTGGGCACACTTTTATGAGTTGAAGGAAATGCTTTGTGCCAGCTGATTTAGAAAGCGAAATATAATGACTGGGTAGAGTTTTTCAGTATTTCCAGTTACACTTTTTCCTACATCAGCTCCCAGGGAAGAGATTGCATAATGGTATGTCTATAGTCCAAACTTTTTTTTCTCCATCTGTTGAAGGACATAGGAATTCAGAAAGACCAGGTTATAATGCTGTCTGCAGGAGGTTGGTACACTGGGGAAAAAAAGGCTTCAACACAACCCTTGCTCTGCTCAGCATACCGCAAGGTGGCAGTATACCGTATTTGCCGGTGTATAAGGCGACCAGGCGTATAAGACGACCCCCTAATTTTGCAGTTTAAGAATTTTTTGCCTGTACTCACCGTATAAGACGACCCCCATTCCGATGCTTCATATTTCTTTCTTCTGGAGCCATATTCTTCTTCATTCTTGCTGGAGATGGAGCCAATCACGGCGAGTGATGTATTCTATTAATTAATACAAAGCCTGCTTGGATTGGCAGAGGCTGTAACATCATAAGCCCACGCCTCTCTGACTCTCGAAGCCAATCCGAGCAGCCTACTGTATGTAGGCACTCAGATTGGCAGAGGTTGTTACCCCAATCCGAGCAGGCTCTGTATTCATTTGAATACATCGCTCACCGGGATTGGCTAAGCTGTATATGCTGTATGTAGCCGAAGCTACATACAGCATTACCGCACATCCATCGGGCATCTGAGCAGCTGACCCGGCGTATAAGACGACCCCTGCTTTTTGGCCAGTTTTTTTAAGTGTAAAAGGTAGTCTTTTATACGCCAGCAAATACAATAATTCTTGTGTCCCTCAATAGACTCCAAGAAAAAGATTTTAGGGGAAGCACAAAATGTTATCTTAATCGTGCACTACAGGACAAAGGCTGGATATTCAGACCTTGGGTTATAGGCTCCTACCTCAGGTAATTGGACACTGGCAAAGATTTTGGTCATGGGTGTAGTTCTGTGTAACCCTTCCCTATTCTGAGACCTTGTTTTTTTTATTTTTTTTTTGTAGATTCCTTAGGTGATGGACCCATTCTCCTATTCTTAACTGCTTTTCTTTAGTCTATTTTGGATTCTTCCCTGCCTTCTTATATAACATTAGAACAATCCATCCAAATTGGTGTTTCCTCAGTAATGGCTTGGGACCTGCACCTGGACCATGTCATCGGAATGGCTGGCAATGTTGCTTCAGGCACTGCATCTTCATTGGGCTCTCAATTTGGCATTGAGGGCAATGCGTATAGTTAGCCGCAAGGTGCTATACAAGTCAATGGCCATGCTCCATTTCTATTGTTCCCAAACCCTTCTGAGGTATGCGCACCTTGACGGGCGAAGCCTGGACTTGTATAGGATGGGTTTGTCCTGTTGGAGCAAAACTTTAGTGCTTATATAGCAAGTATGAGATTTATTTTCTTGCAGTGCACTTTTTAGGTGTCTACTAAAAAGTATCCAGTTTTTGTGTAAAAACTTATGTGGCGTTAAAATGTTTAAACTTGGGGTAAAAATGTCAGCATTCAGACCTTAGTATCAAGTAGATGACTAAGTGTTGCATCACACCACAGGTCACACTTTTACCACCACTGCTGCCCAAAGCCCCTATAAGGTACTCTAGAACTTTCTCCCACCCTTTTGCTAGGAGGACTTTGCTACAGGATGGTCGACACCTGGGTTGTTTACACCATTTTTGCACTCTACTCAGTGCTTTACTCTCAGAATACCCTCACTGATGGCAATGACAGAAACCAGGCAAAAGTGAATCGGAGGGGAAAAGAGCACTTGCTCTCTGAAATCACTAAGTGATGATGCTTCTTTTGCATGGGAGCTGGACCCTTTTTTAACACGGGTCTCTGCATCCGACTGTAGCTGAGTTTTAGAAATGCAACGATCCCCCTACAATATCTATCTGACCAAAGTCAGAAGTAAATCTATGCAGAAGTGGTAGACGCAGAGAAGATGGGAGAGGGTTTAGAGTCTGTGCTTAAGGAGGCTGCAAAAGATTTCTTATCCTCGGCCCACAATACATCAAATATGGCTTCACACACAATGCTTGCCAAAATCAACAGGCTCACACCTGCTGTGCGCCAAAGCTTCAGCATGGTTACACTTGAGTCTCAGTGAATCTTATGTTCTGCTATGAAGCAAGTCCTTGAACTCTTTAGGACGTTACCTTGGTACTGCAAGACTTTCACCAATCTGAAGGCTTGAACTCTCCCCATGACAGGGTGAGTGACCCAGTCCTTTTCCGTTTTTGCCCGCGTTGTGCCATAGAGCTCTAGGTGACTGGCATTTACAGTTGTCATGGAGGTCAAGTACCACTTAATCAGGTTAATTTAATATTGGCAGCAACAGGAAGCATCACAGCTCCTCTGGGATAGGCACATGGCTAGGTGGTGGTGTACTTTGTGCTAAAAGGCAGGAAAAAAATGTTGCATGCCCTTTCGATCAGAAGAAAAAATTGCTTTCTATAAGAAATGTTTATAATAAATAGAACTGCTCCATCATTCTGACCTTTTTTTTTGTTTTGTATTTTTTAATTTTTTTTCCTCAGGTCGTGGAGCTGCTGCTGGCTAGAGGGGCAAATAAGGAGCATAGAAATGTTTCAGACTACACGCCTTTAAGCTTGGCTGCATCTGGTGGTTATGTGAACATTATCAAAATCTTGCTTAATGCGGGTGCAGAAATCAACTCCAGGTGTGTTGCCCTATTATGCACTCAATTAAGTTTGAATATCTGCAATAAATTCTGGCTTTATTTTTTATATTATCATTGATTGATTTATGATTGCGAATTTCTGAGGTGCTAAAAATCGGGGCTTTCTATAAACTTTTTAAAATCATGCTGGCATGCGGCAACTCTCAATGGTCAACCACAGATCAACATTTATTTAGAACACCTAATTGCTAAAAGCAGTTATTTGATTAGCTGCTGTGGCATATACAGCTTCTCATTCCTGCCAGCATTTATTTTATACATTTTTTTTGCATGCCTAATATTGTTTATGATGGGTGTGTTAAATACCCATCTTTTCTGTGGTTATTCCAGAAAATACCTCCATGATGTGTGTGTGTGTGTGTGTGTGTGTTTGTTTTTTTTGTTTTTTTTAATCTACAATTTAGAATTTCCCAGCATTTTTTTGATGTTCCTTATAGAGGCCCATGTCATTGGTGACCTTGTGTGCCATTTTTTTTTTAAATGTGGCTGTCCCATGTTTTCCATGCTTTAATTGGTTGTGCTAGCACCACGTCCAATAGAAGAATGTGCAGTGCTGTATACAAAAGAGATGAGCATATTTATGACATTTAATCTTTAACCTACAGTATGTGGTAAAAATACTGCTACATAAATGTACCACAGCATGCATAAAACTGCATTAAAGAGCATTTACAGCAAATTTTTAGATCTACATATAAACGCAATATAACTAGATCAATATGTGCAGATGTTCCAAAAATCATATGTACAGTTTGTAATTATACCTGTACATGGGGCAGCCATATTTGCGATCAGATTTGGCCCTTTAGTCTGTGCCACTGTGAGATCTAATTGTGTTGTGAAATGGAATTTAAATGATGGGATAGGTATCCTTAACAGGGCAGTTAACTGAACTACTTACACATTTAACAACTGGGTATTAAAATTATTTAGGCTCCATGCACACTAGTGTGTTTAAAAAAAAAAAAAATAATTGGTGCTAGCTTTTTGTAGGAACGCTAGCGTTTTTAATTCGTGTTTTTGCAGTTCTTTGGAATAAGAGGGAACAAAAGAACACACCATTTGGAGCATCTCTGGAAAAACGCTCCCAAGAAACTCTACAAAAAAACGATTTTCTGCTCCTAGATGCTGAAGCTCAAAAAATGCTAATAGTCTTAAAGTAGTGTGCATGGAGACATAGGATAACAATTTTTTTAGCTTCTAGGAGCAGCTGAAAAAATGCAAGTGTACATGGAGCCCTAAAGTAACTATAAAAAGTATTTTACTCCTGACACAGGTTTACATACGCTACACTTTGCCATTAATAATGCAGTAGACCACTAAATGCTGGCTGGTTTAATACTCATTTCATTGCTTTACTCTGTATATTCATAAAATATATAAGGTATGTTGATTACCTTTTATGGAATAAGGTGATTTGTGGTCATAGTTGCAAAAAGAAGTATTAACATCTGCTTGGTTGCAAATAAAAGTAGCGGAATCTATTTTAAGAATGTAAAGACATTTATTTATTCATCCAACTTGTTTTGCTTAATCTACAAAACTATAAAGTCATTATCTTAATGGTACAGTACAGGACGCAGGCTTGGATATTCATAGACCCAGAGTTGCAGGCTGCTACCTTCAGGTGTTGGGACATTGCCAAAGCTTTTGGACACACCCCTCTTGGGACGTACCCCTAAAATCCTACCCTGTTCCATGAGACCTCAGGTTTTTTTTTTGCTAGCATCCTGAGTTTACGCTATAGCGATGCGGGAACCAACACGATTCCAGCATCGGCTCATGCATCACCTCTCCCGCAGGCTGTTCACACTGCCCTCTGTGAACTGCTGCTGGTGTCATTACTATGTTAATGACCCCCCCCCCGGATCGGTTCCCAGATTGCAGTGCGAACTGTGGATTCGGACAGGTATTGGGTTGCATGGGTGTGAACACCTTTGCAAACCAATTCCAGTGGCCCCTGCACTTTTTTTGTTTTTATTATATGAAAACCTAATGAGTTCAGCCATACAACTGTATGTCTAAACTCTCATTGCACAGACATATGTGATCGGCACAGCAGTTTGGATGCGAATCACATAAAGTCACGCAAAGTCTGTTTGCTATAGTGTGAACCCAGGCTGAAGGTGATGAACCCCTTCTCCCTTCTGGAGAAATTTCTGATCTTAACTAGTTTTTAAATGTAATTCTTAAAACAACTCTTTGCTCCCTTTAACAATAGCAGCAGTGCATTTGGATCGATGCAACGTCTTTAAAAAACCTTGGGTACTGTACCCAGACCCTGTGCCCCAGATGTGTGAAGTGCCTGTAATGTTACTTCAGGTACTGGATCGTGCTTGGGCACTCACCTTGACACTTGTGCAATGCTTGTAGTTGCAGAGTGTTAATCGGGTCCAGGGCAATAGACCATAAACATCTATTTTAGACATTGAAGACCTCTCCAGGGCTACACCCACTGGGACGAGCGATGACCAGTGAATGGAAAGATAAAACACAGGTTAGTTCTGTTATTGGACCGTTTCTGTAGCCCCGTAGCAAGTATGAGACTTAATATCTCCACTACTTGTAATACACATGTTGGTGTATCCTGAATAGTAGAACTTAAGTTTTCTGCCCAGAGTGCTACCCTGTTCCGTGTATCCTCCTCTGGCTATGCTGTCCCCATTTCCGCACCTTACTCAGCAAGTAGCCCACAGGGCAATATTCTCACTAATGGCAATGGAGGAAAACGGGCGCAAGAGAATCGAAGCAAAAGCTCAGGAAAACATTCACTCTGCTCTGCTCAAACTGTTACGTGACTATTTACCTTAAATTAAAGCAGGGTCCTTTCCAGAGCCCCAAAGGCCTAGGCTTCTTCCTCACCTCCACCTTCTCTACTAGAGTCTGGAGTTGAACTACCTCCTATTGGAAATGGAAAACTTTAAAGAAGACCTGTATGCAGTATTGGAGGAGACCGTAAACGATTTCTTACCCTCAGCCACCCATAAACCTGATGCTTTGTATTCACAATATGCTCCCCAATGTAGATATGCTCATTTGTTGTGTGCACAAAAATTTTAGTATAGTCCCACTCAATTCTTAGTCTCGTCAGGCCCCTTTTGAGTACTTGGGTACTGGGAGACCTGCAAAGTGTAAAATAAAATCAATCCTCAGGTTCTGTGCTTCGCAGGCGTATTCACCAAGTCTTTCTTTCTTTCTTTCTTTCTTTCTTTCTTTCTTTCTTTCTTTCTTTCTTTCTTTCTTTCTTTCTTTCTTTCTTTCTTTCTTTCTCACTTTAAGATCCTAAAGACAACCCTGTGTGAAATTCCTCATGGTTGCCTTATTTGAAACTGTTCCCTTTGCTCAGTTTCACCCAAGTCCCCTCTATCACAACATCCTGTTGGCCATGGAACAAACACTCCATCTTAGTTTAGTGGATTTCCAGTCCAGCCTTGAAAATGATAGTCCTGGATGGTGGTAACCAAGGATGAGCTTGGGTGTGTTTGCAACCCGCACGTGCAGAGCCCGCCAGGAAGTGCTCAGACCAAAAAAACTGGCTCTACAACACTGGACCCCTTTCTTCAAGAACACCCAGGAGTGAATGATTGAAAGATAGACTTCTTTAGTTGGCACTGACTGGACAAGCGGAGTATCATCTGTCAAATAAAGGATCCCATCCTGGTCTCCAGGTTCAACAAAGTTATCCCCGTTTGTGGCGGGAGCAAGGCTCCTCAGTCATTGGATGCACTGCTAATCCCATGGATTTAGTTCAGGTTAATATATGCCTCCCCTCAAGTGCAGCTTCTTCGACTGCCCTGCAAGTTTGGTGAAATGAGAACCACCGATTTCTTCTCTTCTGAGTGGCACAGAAGAACCTGGTTGACATACCTCTAGGAGACAACCCTTGTTTTAACCTGAACAGGCCAGACCTGCTGTCCGAAGCAGCCCCCCTCCCCAAAATTTGCCACGGACAGAAAAACAACTTCCAGAAAACATTACTACCTTAACTGAATATCCTTTTCTCGCCTGGTGTGAACACAGGCGTTTTAATCCCAGAGACTACTCTGTACCTCATATTTTTACTTTTCTGCAATCAGGACTTGACCATAACTTAGTTCTGAGTACTCTTAAGGGACAGGCTTGGACTTTGTACACCCTATTCCAAAAACCTTTGGTTTAATTCACACTCGGTTGTAAAGCTTTTACACGTATTTTCCTCATGGATCGCAACCCCCTTTACAGCTTCATGTCCTCTCAAAAAATGTGCATATATTTTTTTGCCTGCAGGAGCCTGGTAAGTTTTGCACCTGTGATCTGGGGTGCAAGGTCAGGCTTCTGCAGACAATCTCTACAGCTTTCAGCCCATACCTAAAAAGGGGCTGTCAGTTACGAAGCTGCAGCGCCCTTGCAGTTCAGAACTACAAGCCGTCACCTGCAACGTAGTCTATTTACAAGCACAGGCGGTCCCTGGGTTACAAACAAGATGGGGGGTCTGTAGGTTTGTTCTTAAGTTGGAACAGGTACATTTTTTTTTTTTTTAAGTGTAGCTCCAGCCCCAAAAACAACTTCTTTTTTTTTTTTTTTTTTTTAATAGCGTTTTGGATAGCATAGGGAAGGGTTGACACCCCTGTAAGGGTTGTTTTGCTGCTTGTGCCCCTGTTCAGAAGATTTCACCTCACTTTCTGTCCTAATGACATTTGTATTTAGAAAATTTTGTTGTGGAAAAACAAGCCTTGGTGATAAAGCATCAGTGGAGGCACATTTTTCCCCAGAATATCTTACAGGAGTGAATTTCCCTTCCTAGGGGTAGATTTCTTCCTGTTGTCTCCCTCTGTTTGTAAGTAGGAGTCTTTTGTAAGTCGGATGTTTGTAAGTAGGGGACTGCCTGTAACTGAATGGAATGGCACTGCCTTGCTTTCTTCTCACATGAGTTTGACAGCAGGAGAAGCCTAAGACTCCCACTGCTCTGTGTCTCCTGTGAGAGGAGTGGTAATGCTGCTGAGACAGGGCAAGAGTAATGAAAGAAGTCGGGTAAAAATGTTTTACTTTAGATCCACTTTATTGAAGGACCCTGCCCTGCTCCCAAGCGTCCCAAGGAAATTGCACTGCATTGTTTGGATGTAATCAGGGCTGTCGGTCTATCTCATGGATATGCAATTAGCGGACCTCCAGCTGTTTCAGAACTACAAGTCCCATGAGGCACAGCAAGACTCTGACAGCCACAAGCATGACTACCAAAGGCAGAAGCATGATGGGACTTGTAGTTTTGCAACAGCTGGAGGTCCACTAATTGCATATCCCTGGTCTATCTGAAAGACACAGCCTCTATACAGAAAGACTTTGTCCTACCACCAGTTTCCCGAAAAGGACACCCTGCTTCCAAGCTCATGATGGCCAAGTGGATAATAAAACTCCGTATAAGAGCTTATACTCTAAAGCAAGGATATGCAATTAGTGGACCTCCAGCTGTTGCACAACGACAAGTCCCATCATATCCCTGGGTGTCATTCTTGTGTCTGTCAGTCTTGCTATGCCTCATGGGACTTGTAGTTCTGCAACAGCTGGAAGTCTGCCAATTGCATATCCCTGGTCTAAATTACATCCTGTACCCTTGCATGCTCACTAGATCGGTGGGGGTTTCCTGGGCATTCCAACTTAATGCATCTGTTGCTCGGCTTTGTAAGGCCTTTACTTGGTCTTCAGTTTGAACATTCTCCAAATTCTGTGGCTTGATTCTTTTTGTCTTGTTGCCCATTGTTCTGATTTATTGCTTGGGGGTATCCAAGGGTCAAGGAATATCCAGCCTATGTTCTGTACGATTAAAGGGTAACTCCCCTTTCGTTGGGGAAAAATGGCAAACATAAAAAGCGTATACAACTGCACCACAAGTCATACTGTAATTGAATATTTAAAATTTACCTTTCATTTTTAATCAGCAGCGCTGTAGTTTTCTCTGAAATGCATGCAATTATGGCTACCTGGAGGTGACTGTACACAGATGTACAGGACACCGACCAGAAATGTCATTTCCTGCTTGTGTGATTGGCTCACGGATTTCCCCAAAAGTCTGCAATAGTTAGATTTTGGGCATTCCCTGCAACAGAAATTGCATTTTTGGTGAGATACTACGAAAGGGAAATCGCGTCTTAAGGGATGCAGATCCTGCCACGTGCCTCATTAGAACCCTGCATGTGCAATAGCTGATTGATAATTGTATAACCACTCCCATACAGATTCACTGAGCACATGGACACAGACAAACAGCTTTTTCTTCAGAATAACAAAAGGTAGGAATCTGCTACTGAGTTTGTTGAAATCCTGCAATGTACTGTAATCGCTCAGAGGTGATTGTTTTTTTTATTTTTTATTTTTTTATTAAAAGTGGAATTACTTCTTAACCACTTAGCACCTGCCTGCAATGTAATGCACATAAGTAGCCCTTGTAGGCTGTAAGTTTCTGTATGTCGCTGCCTACTTCTGGGTTTAAAGCATGCAGGAGCCTGTCAGCAAGTCCTGGCCAGTGATTTACAGCTGGAACCTGCTGATGGGATGTGTACATTCACAGCCCAGAGCCATGTGTTGACATTCAACATGGAGCTCTATACACAAACGATCTGGGTTTTTCATCCCTGCAAAGCAGGGATGAGAAACTTGGAGGTCAGTTAGTAAAAGCAGCACAAGTTACACATGGTTAGGCACATATTTAACCCCTTAATTGCCCTAGATGTTAACCCCTTCCCAGCCAGTTAAATTAGTACAGTGACATGTACAGTATTATCATTACTTTTTATAAATTGTCAATGGCAGTTAGTGTCAGATTGCCAGCTGCACCATCGCAGTCCCATTATAACCAATCGATATACACTTTTTTTTTTTTTATCAAAAACATGTAGCAGAATACATTTTGACTAAAATTTATGAAAATAAATATATTTTCTTTTTAATTTGATATGTTCAATAGCAGAAAAGTAAAAACGAAAAAGCCCAGTGGTGATAAAATGCCACGAAAAGAAAGCTCTTGACTTTGACTGGTGCAATCACTAGTTATAGTGCAGTGCTGAATAGCAAAAATGTACTGGTCACGAAGGGGTAAAATCTTCCGGAGCCTAAGTGGTTAAGGTGAAGGGAACTTTGACTTGCCTGTAAATTCCATATCTTGGAGTACAGTACAGGGCACGGGACACCCTCCCCTTCTGTTGCTCTGCATTGAATCTGGATGGATTGTTCTAATATACTAGAAGGCAGTGAAGAATCAAATATAGACTAGGAGAAGGGGTCCATTGCTTAAGGACACTAGCAAAAAACCTAGGTCTCGAAGTATGGTAGGGTTATAGGTGTACATGAAGGGGGGGGGGGGCATGTCCAAAGGTTTTGCCAGTTTACAACCACCTTAAGGTAGCAGCCTATAACCCAGGCTTTTTGGATATAAAGGCCCGTCCAGTACTGTTCTCCAAAATGACATTTTACAAGCAAGCCAAAATTGCTTTTTTTTTTTTTCTTTCTGTTTTAATATCACATTTTTTGTTTTACCATTTAACACTACCAGTTTTTTGTGTCAGTTTGCAAAAATGTAAGTTCGGATTGCTGTTTTTTTAAATTTAAATCTGGGCCCATGTGTAACTCTTTATATTCAGAACTGGTAGCAAGTTGGGAATATCACCTTTGATGTTGGCTGCCATGAATGGTCATACTGCTGCTGTTAAGTTGCTGTTGGACATGGGCTCGGACATCAACGCACAGATAGAAACAAACCGAAACACAGCACTTACACTGGCCTGTTTCCAAGGCAGAACCGAAGTGGTCAGTCTCCTCCTCGACAGAAAAGCTAATGTGGAACACAGAGCAAAGGTAAGGAAAGCTCTTTAACTTAGGATTGTCATTGGCTAGCTGGCTTTTGGATTTATTATCGATGGTGTAAATTACTTAAAGTGGAAGTCCACTCCAACAGTTAAGTTCTCCCCTGCAATCAGTGTGAGCCGTGTTCAGCCTTAAGTCTTTATTTTGCAGAATCCAGTGCCGTTACATGACTTTGAATCTACTACTTTCTGAGACAAAAATCACCCAGCGGGTGTGGTTACTGAAAGCTAGTGACATCACCTTTTGTGTGGGGCACTGTTCCTGTGTAGCCAGTGGGCGTATACAGGATGAGAGGAGCTGATCAAAGGTTCCTGCTTGGTGTTCTCTGATTGTACATCCTAATACATGAGAAAATTTAAGAAATGCAAAACCAAATCCACAGGACATGGGGGGGTGGAAGGCGCAGCGCTCGCATACAGTAAAGCTGTGCACAGGAGTGGGGAGGGGGGTGAGAGAAGATGTCGGTGAAGCTGGAAGTGCTCTGGGGCCTAAAATGATCATAGTACAGCCAACAACACAGTCGGTTTCCACTAGTGCGACTTGTCGGGTGACTTTGGACACAGTTGCATGACAAGTCACAGCCCATTGATTTCAATGGCACCCGTTCCCATCTCTGCGACTTTGGAAAATGTCAACGTTAAAAAGGTGCCTGTACTACTTTGATGCAAATTTGATCGAGAGTGTAAAGTTGGATCAAAGCTGCACTTTAAATCATGTAACTTTGTGGTCGCAATTGTGAAACGTAGGCCAAGGCTCTGTTTCCATTAGTATGACTTGTCAGGTGACTATGGAGACACTGTCGCATGACAAGTCACAGCCCATTGATTTCAATGGCACCCGTTCCCATTTATGTAACTTTGAAAATCGGTGACTTTCAAAAGGTAACTGCAATGGTTTGATGCAATTTTTATCCAGCGTGTAAAGTTGCATCCAACTCGCACTCGAAAGTCTCTGTAGTCTTAGGCTACGTTTCCACTAGTGCGACGCCAAAGCTGTGCGATTTAGAGTGCGACTTTGAGTGTAAAGTTAAATCAAAGCTGCACTCAAAGTCGGACTCATCAAAGTAGTGCAGGCACCTTTTCAAAGTCGCATAGATGGGAATGTGTCCAAAGTTGCATGACAAGATGCACTAGTATAAATACAGCCTTAAAGTGGGGGTCCACCCTATAAAAAAGAGAAAAAGGCTCCTAAAAATGTATGGGGGGGGGGGGGAAGAATTATACTTGCCAGAAATGGCTGTTGCGAGGGGGATCTTCTCCCCCTCGTGTTGCCTCCTGGGTAATAGGGCACGCTGTCTTCTGGGACCTGTGTGTGTGTGTCCCAGAAAGGCATTCACAAAGCGCAGCGCAACATGCGCAGTAGGAAACGGGCGGCTTCACGGCCTGTTTCCCTTAGTGAGGATGGCGGCGCCGTCACACGGTCCGAAGGACCGATCGAACTTGGGCGGCCGACATCGCAGGCACCTTGGACAGGTAAGTGTGCTTATTAAAAGTCGGCAGCTACAGTGTTTACAGCTGCTGACTTGAATTGTATTATTTTTTTACACAGCTGCACCTCCACTTTAAACGAATTACTCTCATGTAGCTCGCTCAGCTGGGCATGTGCCACACCATGCACAACACTGCCCATCACAGTGCTACGCAGAAACAACCACGTAGAAATACGTGGTAGATACACTGTAGAAAACCTGCAGCGTGTTGCATTGTAATCTGTTAGTTTCTAACAAACAGAACCAGAACATACTTCCAAAGTGTCTCCCTCTCCCTCCTCCCTCCCTCCCTCCAATGCTATGAAAACAGGAGGAAATCTATGAGGGTGAGTCTTAAAAGGAGAGGGGGGTGGGGTGTGTAGGGACAATGTTTTCAGGAAGTGTGAGGCCCCATTCGGAAGCAAGGTTGTCCCTGAAGAACGGGAAGAAGCTGATCGGCTTTCATTAGACTTTTTAAGCGACACAATCGGCTGTATAAAAAATTATTAATATCAAAGATGAAGATATTTTATATAGCATTCATAGAAAATGTTTCATTTTTGACTGGACTTCCATTTCAAAGTGGAAGTCGATTCTAAAACTAAAATCCTTGCATCTATAGCCACCAACATTCTATCACCCTGTAAAGAAAAAAAATCTGTATACATACCTTTTCTGCCGGCGACTTAGCCCAATCTCCAGCGGCGTAAGCTTTGATCACATGCCGAGCTGTCAGCCGCGGCTTCGCTATGTGGGCAGGTGCAGAGGACACGTCTGACAACGGAAGCCCCATAGTATGTCTATGGGTGACATCACTACCCATTCATTTCACAGCTGTTGTTAAACGTGTACTTTGCAGAGCTTCCACCGCTGGAGATCAAGTCAAATCACCTGCAAAAAAGTGTGTGTGTGTGCCTGCGTTTTTTCTTTACAGGGCTAGATAGGTTAGCGTTGGCATCTTGGTGGCTATAGATGCAGGGATTTTAGTTTTACCATTGACTTCCACTTTAATTGGCTCTTGTGAACTTCTATACTTCATTTATGCAAGACATGTCATGTTCCTTTTAAAGCCATGTAAGTCGAAGCAGTTTTTGTCACGGTTTTAATTCCCCCTAATTTATTCTTTGTCCTCTGTTAGACCTTTTTATTAAGCAATAATTGACCGGGTTTAGCAAATTGCTTTAACTTCTGCTCCCATATTGTTTTTTTACAGACTGGTCTGACTCCCTTAATGGAAGCTGCTTCTGGTGGTTATGCAGAAGTGGGACGAGTTCTTCTTGATAAAGGTGCAGATGTCAATGCTCCTCCAGTGCCATCTTCGAGGGATACTGCTCTGACCATCGCAGCAGACAAGGGGCACTATAAGTTCTGTGAGCTGCTAATTAGCAGGTAGCTTCAGTGGCTGTTTTTAAAGGATTATAAAGCTTTGCACTTTTTCTTTGTAGTTTTTAAAGTAGCTCCAAATTGCATATGTAGCCTGCTTCATTCTTTAAATCTCTCTCCCCATGCTAAATGTTGACAGCAGTCTCCTCTTATATCGAAAGGAGCAAAAACTAGAGACCTTAAAATATCTTTACCAAGTCGTCTTCCAGGACAGCACAAGAGCAGCTCTTCTAACAGGAATTGTATCATAAAAATACACTTTAACCACTTCAGCCCCAGAAAATTTGGTTGCTCAATGACCAATCTATTTTGCGATACGGCACTGCGTCGCTTTAAATGACAATTGCGCGTGCAATGTTGTGCCCAAAAAAATTGTACCTTCTTTCTTTTGGTGGTATCTGGTCAGGTCTGCCAGGTCCCTTGCCTCACACTCCTTTGATATAAAGAGGGGACTGTGTAATTGAGGGAATCTGTGATAGTGGTTGACTCTGATGTAAAGATAGGGACTCCTAAGGACTAACATTCAGACTAGCACACCTGTCCCTTACCGCAGGTTACTACCTGTATGCGGCTACTGTCAAGTCTATCAATACTTTGTACAGGCTGAGTGGCCATTGCTATTCGCATGCATCGGTCATTCCAGCCACAAGAATTTGCTGTTTTTTTTGCCACTGGAATCCAGCTTATGTGTATGTGGCCAAACTTAAAATTCCTACAGGTTACCAGTTTATAGTTACAGAGGAGGTCTTGTGCGACAATTTTGCTCTTGCTTGAACGATCGTGCCGATGCCTCACGTGTGTTTTGAACACTGTTTACATTTGCGGGCGCGACCTACGTATGCCTTTGCTTCTGCATGCGATCAGAGGGCAGTCCCCTCCTGCTGCTTGTGATAACAGCCAAACGGCTGCTGAGCCGCATCGGCTGGTATCACAAAGCCAGCTGTCTGCTCTAAAATAACCGGTAACTGGGTGATGCGTGTAGCTGCATGCATCACCCCGGTACAACCCCTTCAAGCTGAAGGCTGCTTATTTGCCTTACATCAGCATGAAGGGGTTAAGCCACATTCCACATGTCCTCTCAATACATTTCAAATGAAGATGTATGATTACTTTTAATAATTGTATAATGCTATGATTTTATAGTGTTTGATGCCATTACCTATGTCCTTTCAAATCCTTTGCTACAACCAATTACTGATCTGTGAACGATGTTCAGGATGTGGGCATATAGGGTCATAGAACCTCTCACTATAATACTGTGAATGACCGTTGGTCTTTTGCAATTCTTATTCCAGTTTTTATCTTTACCTTGGGTTCTCTTTTAAAGCGGGAGTTCACCCATAAAACAATTTTTCCCCTTAGATGGATGCTCGTTTTGTCTAGGGGATTTGGCTAGTTGTTTTAAAATATGAGCCGTACTTACTGTTTTCGAGATGCATCTTCTCCGCCGCTTCCGGGTATGGGTCTTCGGGAGCGGGCGTTCCTTCTTGATTGACAGTCTTCCGAGAGGCTTCCGACGGTCGCATCTATCGCGTCACTAGTAGCCGAAAGAAGCCGAACGTCGGTGCGGCTCTATACTGCGTCTGCGCACCGACGTTCGGCTTCTTTCGGAAAATCGTGACGCGATGGATGCGACCGTCGGAAGCCTCTCGGAAGACTGTCAATCAAAATAGGAACGCCCAGTCCCGCAGCCCATACCGGAAGCGGCGGAGAAGATGCATCTCGTAAACGGTAAGTACAGCTCATATTTTAAAACAACTAGCCGATTCCCCTAGACAAAACGAGCATCCATCTAAGGGGAAAAAGTATTATGTACGGGTGAACCCCCGCTTTAATGACCTTGCACCCAGATGAGATATATTACCATTTTAGATGTGAAACTGAATGTTCTATATATTTATACTACTAAGTATTTCAACAGCATGGGTATAAGGCAATGGTTTTAAACTGTTTTGTTATTACAGGGGAGCTCATATTGATGTAAGAAACAAAAAGGGCAACACTCCACTTTGGCTAGCAGCAAACGGAGGTCATTTAGATGTTGTTCAACTACTTGTGCAAGCTGGAGCAGATGTAGATGCAGCAGACAATAGAAAGATTACCCCCCTCATGGCAGCTTTCAGAAAGGTACTTTTTGATTGTGATTCTTTTGGTACTTTTTGACATGCTTTTGACATGCTTTTTAAATGAATGCATTATTAGTGCTTTCCATTTAGCTGTATTTTCTTTGTGTTGTAGGGTCATGTTAAAGTGGTTCGTTACCTTGTGAAAGAGGTAAACCAGTTTCCCTCAGACTCTGAGTGCATGAGGTATATTGCCACCATTACAGATAAGGTAAATTGATCTGAATAAATCATTGACTAGTACACATTCAATGACATTCTTGAATCTAAGTTTGTTTTTAATTGTTCTATGTGTAATCTCCTGATGTCATACTTTGCAAAAGGCAACCTTGAGGTTGGATAGTACTGGATGAGTAAACTATTGTTGCTTTAGCATAATGTATCCTCTTAACAAGTTACATGCTATGAAACTAATTTTAAACACAACTTGAGTACAATTGAGTGTTGTAGAATTCTGCAGAACAGAAGGGTTTTCCCTTAAAGTGTTAAGGTAACTTTTTTTTTTTCTACAGTTCCCTCTCATATATAACATTAAGCTTTGCAGTGCATGTCATTTATATAACTTCAGAGTGCCATTTGGTGCTCAGCTGACTGCCCACTGGTTTCCTCTCTGGATGCGGCAGGGGGAGGTGCTGGTAAACCCCTGCTGACATCTGCCAAGAAGAGGAGGGGAAGGACATCAGCGGACAGTCTCATGAGCGCCGGATGGCACTCTGAAGAGTAAGCTGCTATTCCGTATATTTTTATAAATGAGATGCACGGCAGGGCCTAATGTTCTATATCAGAGGGAACTTTTTAAAAATCGTGTTTAGAGCGGGAGGGGAGGATCAGTGAACTGACGGGTAAAGAGGGGAGGGGTGAGAGGACAGAGGGAGATCCGGATGACTCCGATGTCAGGGCTCAGCAGCCCTGATATATCGGAGTTGGCACAGAGAGGAGAGGGTAGAAATTTGCAGGATCAGCCAGGTATTACAGGTGATACAGGGGGCCAAATGACACAGCACAAGCACTGTGCTTTACATAAGACGCTTTAAGGAAACAGGATTTATTTTTTTGGGTTAAACACTTTAATGCAAAAAAAGGTGAAAAACCTTAAGGCTTTAGAATCACTGTAATAGTCTGTTTTGTACAGAGTGGCCCCAGTCCTCTTGGGACTGGCTCTTACCCTGGTCTATCCAGCCGTCTCCAAATCAGAACCCATCAGTGTTTACCTTGGACCACACCCAGATTCCACTGGTTTGAGGCCAGTCAGTAATGTTTGCTTCGGGCACTAGATCCTGCATTTAAGCACTTGTCTTGACATGTTGCAGTGTGTGTAATTTGCTTCAGGGTGCTATATAGGTCTAGGGATTTAGTCTTTCTCCATGGTTCCCAGATCCTAAAGATCCCTTCAGGTTATGCCCACTACCACTTATGAAGCCTAGACCCCTAACAGGCCAAGTGACATGGAAAATCTATATTGCCTTTTGGCACCATAAGCATTTCTATGTAATTTTAAATTTGCCATTCTTTTCCCTTCTGCACTTAGTCCCAGGATGACATAGTTGCAGCACTCCTCCTGGTTGACTCGCTTCCACCTGATATATTTGATAAAAACGTACATGCTTGCTGCACTTCCTGCTGCTTCTGCTACAGGAAACCTAGCCAAGGAACATGGTCCGTGCCTGGGTTATAACGGCTCTTGTATTTCAGTGGGATGCACCGAAATTTTGTCCGCTGTGAATTATCTGCCATTTTTTTGATATTTGCCGAAAAAAAGCCAATACCGAAAGGGGACCATGGTCCTCCCCGGGCGCCATTAATTGCGGGAGTGTCATCTTGGCGTGCCCAGTCCTCTCTTTTTTTTTTTTTTTTTTTTTCTCCGCAATCTTCACGTGTCGCAGCTGAATTGTAGGGGCTGCAGTAACAATGCCCCACCTCCTGTAATAGGCGGCACACTGATCCAATGACGGGACATTGAATCAGTGTGATTTGATCACAGGAGGCGGGACATTATTACTGCGGCCCAGGCAATTCAAATCCGCTCTGTGACACACAGAGATCTGCAAGGTCACCCAGTCAGGGAACGGGTGAACAATGCCACGGTAGTGACTTGCATAAACCATAAAGAAGGCTCCAGAATTGGAGCCACCCTAAAAGAAACAGTTTTGTAACTTTTTGACTGAAATTCGGATCTCTTATGCTATCCACATCCCTGTTGTGGGCAGACAGACTTCCTAAGCTGTCAACATATAGACCTGGGAGAATGGTCTCTAACTTTCAGAATCTCTATCGGTGATGGGGGAAGTTCAGATGTGTATACCTGGCCTCCTGGGTCAATGACAAAATGGCAGATTTGTAACCAGTACAAGGGATCCCCTAACCTTTGCAGTAGATGACCTGTAATTCCTTGGCATCTATTCAAGCTATCTATAAGGAGTTATAGATATAAGTTTTATTAGCATGTTGTTTGCATTTTAGTCTAGTAGTTGAGTTGGCCTTTTTTTTAATAACTTTTTTTATGCCATTTTAGGAAATGTTAAAGAAGTGCCATCTCTGTATGGAATCCATTGTACAAGCCAAAGACAGGCAGGCAGCAGAAGCCAACAAGAATGCTAGCATCCTCTTGGAAGAGCTTGATTTAGAAAAGGTAATTAATGAATGTGAAATGTGTGAGCTCTTGGCACATAGTTATATGTGCCATTATAGTTTTTAAATTTCCCTAACCTATACACCAACTTTCTAAATCTTTTATAATTTTTAGCTACGAGAAGAAAGCAGAAGATTGGCGCTGGCTGCAAAACGAGAAAAAAGGAAGGAAAAGCGGCGAAAGAAGAAAGAGGAGCAGAGGAGAAAACTAGAGGAAATTGAAGCCAAAAATAAAGAAAACTTTGAGCTTCAAGCTGCTCTTGAGAAAGAAAAGCAGAAGATTGAAGGTAACTAATCATGTTTTGTGTTTATTGATGTCACCAGAACATGTACCATATGAGAATCTTCATACCAATAACAATTTGGCTATTTCTTGTGCTTGATATGCGCTTTGCATTATTAGGGTTAAGTAAAACAGAGAGGCCTTGTTAATAAATTTACATTTTGTAAACCATTTCCTCATGTATCCCTTTCAAGAACCTCCTTCAACGATATTCTCTATTTTAAAAAGATCAAACGGTTAACTGACATGGTAAAAAAAGCAAGAAAAATGCTGATTTTTACAGAAAAATGCTGTGGTAATAAAATGACATGCCTCCTGAACTAAAACCTGCCAGACTTAAAGCGGGGGTTCACCCTTAGAGGGCACTTTTCCCCCTTAGATTCCTGCTCGTTTTTACTAGGGGAATCGGCTATTTATTTTAAAATATGTGCAGTACTTACCCGTTTACGAGATGCATCCTCTCCGTCGCTTCCGGGTATGGGCTTCGGGAATGGGCGTTCCTTCTTGATTGACAGTCTTCCGAGAGGCTTCCGACGGTCGCATCCATCGCGTCACGATTTTCCGAAAGAAGCCGAACGTCGGTGCGCATGCGCAGTATAGAGCCGCACCGACGTTCGGCTTCTTTCAGCTACGAGTGACGCGATGGATGCGACCGTCGGAAGCCTCTCGGAAGGCTGTCAATCAAGAAGGAACGCCCGCTCCCGAAGACCCATACCCGGAAGCGACGGAAGAAGATGCAGCTCGAAAACGGGTAAGTACAGCTCATATTTTACTACAAATAGCCGATTCCCCTAGACTGAACGAGCAGGAACTTTATGGGAGAAAAAAAAAAATTTCATAAATGGGTGAACTCCCGCTTTAATATGCATCCTTTTTTTTTTTTCCTACCCTCAAAGTCCATATACATCTTTTCAAATGCAATATATTCCAATATATTTGGGCATATATATTTTTTCACATTCCCTTGATTAACAAAAATCATTGAGCATGTGTGTGTGTATATGTATGTATGTGTGTGTGTGTGTGTGTGTGTGTGTGTGTGTGTTTTCCTTTTTAAAAGTATATATGCATTTGATAAACTTGCCGTGTGCATACATTTTAGAAGGAACAAATGTTGGTAGTAAATCTGCTTTCTAGAAACCTTGATTTATAGCTGTAAATCTCAGTTACACTTAAACTTCATAACATTTTATTTACTTCTCTAGATGAGCCCCCAGTTGTTACAGAACCACCTAGTGCAACCACCACTACCACTATTGGCATATCTGCTACATGGACCACTCTGGCAGGCTCGCATGGAAAAAGAAACAATACCATTACCACAAGCAGCACGAAGCGGAAAAGTAGAAAGAACAAAATAGCAGAAAATGTGCAGATTATATTTGAAGATCAGCTTCCCATTTCCTATGGGCAGCAAGAAAAGCTAAATGGAGAATCCAAAAGTAGTAGTACCAGTGAAAGCGGAGACAGTGATAACATGAGGATTTCCAGCTGCAGTGATGAAAGCAGCAACAGCAGCAATAAGAGTGACCATCATTCTGCCATCAATGACAGCAGTTTGCAAAGCAAAAAGAAACCATCTGTGCTTGTCTCCTCTCCAAAAGAAGAAAGAAAATTATCATCTAATAAAACCTCAATAAAGTAAGTGTTGTGTGGGTTTTTTTTTTTTTTTTTTTAAATGTGCAGACTTAAAGGGGTTGTGTAAAAAAAAAAAAAACTTTTTTCACAGTAAGCATCCTTTACCTGCAGACATTCCTCTTTTCACTTCCTCATTGTTCGTTTTTGCTCAGAAGTTGCTCTATTTCTTCTCTGTTCTGTTCACTTCCTGCTTGTCTGATTTTACTGACCACTGTGAAGGGAGGCTTTACTGCGGTGGTCAGTAACGTGCTCGCCCCCTCCTGGGAACTACATCTGTGTGGCAGGACGCTCTCTACGTGTTAGAGACTTCAAGGAGGTGTGAATTACTGGGTGTGCTCCAATGCATACTGAAAAATGTAGTTTTTACATGAACGAGCGCCGCAAACCAGGAAGTGAATGAGAGAACAGAAACTAGAACGCCGGAGTTGATATGAAGGAATTTAATAGGCATTTACTTGTTTTTTTTTTTTAACAGAATCATTACACTATTCTGTCTACCTTGCAGACATTAATTTTAGGCAAAAAATAATTTCCTTTACAACTCCTTTAATAAAAACCATGAAAAGTAAGAAAATTTAGCTGGACTTATGGAAAACAAATTGGCCATTGGCCTGTACTTGAAAATGATGCCCATGTGCACATAGTGTTCAATGCAATGGGTAAAACCACTTTCAGTGTTACAAAAGCAGTAAAATGTCTGCATTAATCCAGTCAATTTTTAATGTACAAATCTTGTAAAAAGCAATCAAAACTGTTAAATCTTAAGACACTGCAAGAATATACATACACCCTGGAGATGGGCATGTTCAGTCAGGTAATTAAACACCAGCAAAGCCCCTTGGGCACATTGCCAATAACCCTACCTCACTCTGAGTCCTCGGTTTTGTTCTGTTTGGACCTCTTCTTTAGAGAAAAATCACCCTTAGCTGAACATTTTTTTTATTCTTTTTGTTTTATCTTTGATTATTCAATCCCTCGCTGTCTTCAAATGCCAACACAGAAGCAGTGTATCCAGTTTGCACAACCTCTGTAAAATTTGGAATTTGGAAGATGTACCTGGCTACCATGTTAAAGTGATGGGCTGTTATTGGTGCTTTGGGCATTGGCGCCTGCATGGGCTCTCACTCTAACATTTGGTGAGACATGTTGGCTACACAGTGCTATACAGGTCGAGGTCCATGATCCATCGCTATGGAACCCAGTTCTTAAAGACCCCTTCAAGGATATGCCTACTGTGACAGGCATAGCATGGACCTTTAGATACAGTCTAGCTTGTGGACAGGTAAAAAAAAATTGAAGAAATTCAATTTTTTTTTTTTTTTTTTTTGGGTGTGTTTTATAGCAGAAAACTATTTGGTTTTTCTTTTCCTCCACAGTTTCTTTTTTTTTTTTTTTTTTTGTCTTTGCAAAATTGGCACTCTTTGTTTTATAGTGCAAAAAATAAAAACCGCAGCGGTGATCAAATACCATTAAAAAGCTTTATTTGTGGGGAAAAAAGGACATCTATTTTATTTGGGTACAGCATCGCAATTTTCAGCTAAAGCATCGCAGTGCCATATCGCAAAAAATGGCCTGTCATTAAGGGGGCAAATCCTTCCAGGGCTGAAGTGGTTAAGGAATCCACCTTACAATTCAACAACGCAAAAATGTCCTCCACTTTGACCATAAATCTTCTATAGCAGGGCTCAAAATTTCAAGTCCTGAGCCACTAGCCAGGCCTTAAGAGTTACTCGCCGCATGAACCGCAGCCTCAATGTGCCGCATGAACCGCAGCCTCACTGTGCCGCATCACTCCAGACTCACCATTGATGCGCCTGGTTCACACACACAGCGGACATCTCCCACTGTGTGTTACGGAGCTGGGCCTGTGTTCAGCGGCTCGGTGTAACAAGATCCCGCCCCCCCCCCCCTAGACCGGCTCGTGTGATAGGCGGATCACTGAATCAATCTACTATCACACGAGTTGGTCTAGGGGGGCGGGACCTTGTTACACAGAGCCGCCGAACACAGACCCAGCTTTGTAACACACAGTGGGAAATGTCCGCTGTGTGAGGAGGAGACGGCTGCAGCTTCAGTCCAGCCATGCCGCTCTGTGTCCTCCGGCTGACAGTTTCCTGGCTGATCACTTCAGCCAGGAAACTGTCAGCCTGCTCCGTCCCTGTACCGTACTCACCCTGCACTAAATTCCACTCGCAAAATGCGAGCAGGCGAGTGGAATTTTTGAGGGCTGTTCTATAGCATCCACACTCCAGGAGATGAACTACAAGTTTCTGGGTGGTGGTACAGGTGCAGGCTACACTCTAAATATTTTCCCCTTAGGGGCTCTAGTAACTGCTGGAGATGTGGAAAAGAGAAGGGTGCCATGTTTCACATTTTCTGGCAGTACACAAAAGTAAGTCTTCTGGCAGGATGTGACAGACATCAAACAATTCACTTTGGTAGATGTGGGTGATGACCCTGCCGCCTTTGCCTGTTGCACCTTTCAGAAAGGACGATTAAGAAATGCAAATCTTCCTTGGCCATTCATCTTTAGAACGTGGCGAAGGTCTGTAGTGGAAACAAATGTGCCAACCCACTAAATCTCTATGGTCAACAAGATCAAGGCAATGGAAGACCTTACTGTTACTCTTCATAATACAGAGGAGACCTGCTCTGACGCCTACTCTGAATATGCTTGCCCAATCTAAATAGCCTGCTGGACTCTCTTCCCTTTACCTCACATGTCTCCTCATTCTCCCCCTCCTTTTTAAAGGAGGGAGAATATGGCCAAAGCTTTTTGGCCCTACTTCTATGGATCACAGGAGTGCAGTTCGTTCTGCTGATGTCACTCTGCCAGTCCCAGGTTCTGAATCGATCCCGAGTTTTGAAGTGATACCTCACTTAGCGTGACTTTCAGGACTTCCACTCAACGTGTTTCTCTGTAGCATGAATTTTCACCTTCCTGCAGCTGGGTCATAATTTGGCTTTTGGTACTATCTAAGGTCCGTTTTCTCCCCATTTCATTCTGTTTCAGAGACTGTTGGTCATTTTTTTTTTTTCTTAAGACAAGGGGGTCTCCCAGTTGACTCCCTCTGTGCCTTCTCCTGTGACTCCATGGGATCTGAATCTGTATCTCTGTGCTTTCAGAAAGCATTGTTTGAACGCATTGGAGACCTTCCTTTCTCGCCGACAAAGTAATGTTCCTTGTATGAATCACCTTTGTGAAATGAGTGTTTTAATGGGTGGCTTTATCCTGCTAACAACCCTTTCTGGTTTTGCATAATGACAAGAAGTCCTAGGACTTCCTTTTTGCCTAAGGCCCCTTTCACACGGGGCGGATCAGTAATGATCCGCCTCCGTATGCTCAGCGGGCATCGCTCCGTTGATTCCCGCTGAGCCAGCGGATGACAGGGCCGTCCCCACACACTGTGCAGGGACCGCCCTGTCTTTTCGGCGCTCTCCCCTATGGGGGGATCGGATGAACACGGACTGTATGTCCGTGTTCATCCGATCCGCAGACAGAAGGAAAAATAGGATTTTCTTCCGTCTGCAAAATCGGATCATTGCGGACACCCGCAATCTCATAGGGACCAATGCATGTCCCTTTTTCATCCGCAAACGGATGGATGAAAAAGCAGACATACGGTCCGCAGTTGTGGAAGGGGCCTAAGGTTGTTTTTGCCTTTCACCTCAACCAAGGCATTATTTTTTTTTCTCACCCCACTGTCTAAACACTTTTCCGCCGCCATCCGGTGCTTATCCGGGCTCGATGTTATAACAAGCCTGGGCGCGATGTTATGACGTCAGGTTTGGGCAGCGATTGTAAACAAAGCCGCCATCATGGCTGGTAAGCATGAGATCGTGTGTGTTTTTTTTTTTTTTATCTCATGCTTTTCAGCCTGGAGGAGAGAGGTGGGTTCTTATTGACCCACCATGTCTCCATAAAGAGGACCTGTCATGCAAACAAAGTGTAAAATGACTAAAAATAAAGGAAAACCATTAAAAAAAAAAAAACCCTGTTCCTGGTAACTCGCGCTTAGAGCGTGAGCAAAAATTCTAGCATTAGACCACCTATTTCCTAGGGTGTCTGCTAAAAATACATATATAATGTTAGGGGGTTCTGAGTAATTTTCTAGCAGAGTGTGTAGGAGTGGAGTGCCAGAATAGGCCCTGTAAGGAAGTGGTTAAAGAATATGATCATGTTAAAATTATTTGTCGATAAAGCTGAACACATCGTTTAAATACATTTATATTTCTCAATAGTCAGGAAAGCCACTTTACGTGCCAAATTCTTTGCAAACCCAGATATTTCCTTGTAATAGTAGTGTTGACAATACTGTACACTGCCCATTACAAGATGCTTGCAGAAAACTAGAGGTGGGCAGATACAAAAGCCCCCCCCCCCCCCCCCCCCCCCCCCCTTTGTGTCTGAGACCACAGCATTGACCATTCTTAATTACTGGAAACTGTGGCACAAAGCAATGTGCAGTAATTTTTGCACACATCTGTATGAAACACACGAACGCCACCAAGATTCAATAAGACTACACACTGCTCTTGCTTTTTAGACAATATTTGCTTAGCCCAGATTTCCATACAGGCCCTGTGCCACCTAATGGCAAAATCTTTAACTCTTAAAAGTAGTTTCATATTAGGGGTTTGTATTTTTACTACCAGTTTTATGCAGATTTAATATTAACAAGCATAGTTTTATGCAGTTTATATATGTATTATATCACTTATATTTTTTTCCTTTTCCACTTGTGTATAAAGCTGTTAAAGAAATTTAACTACATTAGGTTTATAGCATTCTACTTGAATTGTGTAAACCGAACAACATTAACATTGTGTTTGTTCTGGTTTGAAGGTTATCCGAATCTGTTCTTGAAACCGGTAATTCTTTATCTACAAGCATCAAGACTGGGCCTTCTCCGCTTTCATCTCCCAATGGAAAATTGACAATAGCCAGTCCCAAGAGAGGGCAAAAGAGGGAAGAAGGCTGGAAAGAGGTGGTCAGAAGGTGTGTTCAAATAACAATTTTTTTTTTTAACAACTTTGTCAAATTACTTTGCATGGTGGCTTTTTCAATTGAAATGTAATTCTGTCCACTCTTTAGCGTTAACACATTATTTCGTTTTTTGCAAACCTATCTTAATCATACATTATTGAACACAGACCAAGTATTCATAGAGCCTAGGTCAGTGATGGCACTCCAGATGTTTTGGAACTAAATTACCCATGATGCTCAACTACAAGGTCTGCCATCACTGGCCTAGGTTATAAGCTTCCCTGGATGCCTGCCCTATAACGCTACCCCACTATTGAGCTTTTTGCTAGTGTCCTAAGGTGATGGACCTCTTCTCCCTTATGAAGAAATCACTTGGAGTAAAGCTTATCTTTTGGTTTCTTCAGTCAACTCTTCGCTGTCTTCGAATTCAATAAGTAGTGCATGTAGATCAGTGCAGCCATGGTAAAACCTTGGGGAGCCATACCTAGACCCCATGACAAGGGCGTGACCTGTAATGTAGCTTTGAGCAATATATCCTGCATGGGCGCTCACCTTGGTACTTTTTGAGCGAACTACACTTGTTGCACAGAGTACTATGGGACCCAGTCATAGTTTTTGTATTCTCCTTCCAGACACAGTTAGTTACCCTATATTCTGCACCCTGCTCCATGAGTACCCCACAGGGAATTACCCTTACTCATAGCTATTGTGGATAACAGACGAGAGAGAGCCATGGAAGAAAACTCACCTTTTGTTCTATCGAAGGCCCCCACACAACACTCCACCTCACAAGTGGCCTGCCTGACAAAAGCAGATTTAAAAAAAAAAATTCTCAACGGTCACAATTTCTCAGATAATGAATGGCTTTCAGGGCTTGTTCACACCATACGTGAATTAAAATTGATGGGTACTGAAGGGAAAGCTGCACAGCTATTCATGCACGTTGACATCAGTTTTTATGCGTATCAGTTATGTGCCCTATTCACACCAATGTTGATGTCCTTTCACTCGGGCTAAATGGGGGTTATTGCATGTATTGTACATTTCGATCAAACGGTATTAATGCCAAATAAACACACTGCGGTCAATTTTTAAGAAGGCTTTTCCTTTAATGTGCAATCCCAAGCTGACAATGTAGGACCTAGGGCCCCCGCTTTTACTAGATGCTAAAGATTTGATGACATTGAGTGGGTATACCGTGGATAGAAAGTCTACACACCCCTATTAAAATGTCAAGTTTCTGTAATGTAAAACTATGAGACAAATAAATCATTTTAGACTACTTCTTCCACCTTTTTAATGTGACCTATAATATATAACAACATTTAGTGGGGAAGTAGAAATAATAAGAATAATAAAAAAATATATATATGATCAAGTGTGCACACACTTAAACTAATACTTTTGTATTTCTACTGTTATACAATAAACTTGTTTCTGATTTAAAAAAAAAAAAACTAATACTTTTGTTGAAGCACCTTTTGATTTTATTACAGCACTCTGTCCTTTTGCATACAAGTATATCAGCATGGCACATCTTGACTTAAGCTTGGCAATATTTCCCCACTCTTCCTTGCAAAAACACTCCAAATCTGTCATATTGCGAGCGCATCTCCTGTGCACAGCCCTCTTCAGATTACCCCCACAGATTTTCAATGGGATTCAAGTCTGGGCTCTGGCTGGGCCATTCCAAAACTTACATTTTCTGGTGTAACCTGTTTGGATGAATGCTTTGGGTCGTCATGCATTCAAGCAGACTGCTATTGGGAACTGTTCAAAATTCCCTCTACCTTGACTAAGGCCCCTGTTACAGCTGAAGAAAAACAGCCCCAAAGCATGATGACGCCACCACCATGCTTCACTGTGGGTAGGGTGTACTTTTGGTGATGTGCAGTGTTTAGGCCAAACATACCTTGGCATTATGGCCAAAAGTTCAACATTGGTTTCATCAGACCATAGCACATTTCCTCACATGGTTTTGGGAAACTTCAGATGTATTTTTGCAAAATTTAGCCAGGCCTGGATGTTTTTCTTCGTAAGGAAAGGCTGCCATCTTCCCACTCTACCCCATAGCTCAGACATGTGGAGATTGTTGTCACATGTACCACAGAGCCAGTACTTGCCAGAAATTCCTGCAGCTCCTTTAATGTTGCTGTATGCGTCTTGGCAGCCTCCCTGACCAGCTTTTCTTATCTTTTCATCAATTTTGGAAGGACATCCAGTTCTTGGTAATGTCACTGTTGTGCGATTATTTTCTCTACTTGATGACTGTTCCATGGTCTATCGAATGCCTTGGAAATTCTTTTGTACCCTTCTCCTGACTGATGCCCTTTTAATAATGAGATCCCTCTAAAGCAGTGGTTCTCAACCTGGGGGTCGGGACCCCCTTGGGGGTCAAATGAGGATTTGCCAGGGGTCCCCAAAACCTGGGCTGTTCCTGAAGCCTGTGGCCGCCCACTCAGCCTCTTCACAGCCGCCCAATCAGTTCACGGCATAGCTGGGAGGCAGGGACTAGAGGTCAGCTGACTGGTGAGGAATTGTGAGGTGGGAGGGGCTGGAGAAGACCGTATCTGCTGATTTCAGCATAGGTGTCACTGCTACGAGAAACCACAAAGTTGGAGACACAATGAGTAACACTACCTGTGATTAGAGTTGCCTTTTAAAGCCCCCACTACAGTTCTCAGATCAGCAGATGACCTTGATCAAGAGCTCCTTAGTTGGCTGATCCCAACTCCCCGCCAGCACTGCCACTGAATCCCAACTCCCCGCCAGCACTGCCACTGAATCCCATACTCCCCTCCAGGGAGTAAGAGAAGGAATAAAAATAGAGAATACATGGAAGGGAGAGGAAAAGAGTGGGAGAACAAAGAAAAAGGGAGAGAAAGAATAAGAGAGAGAACAAGAAAGAAGTCTAGAGAGGGATGGGGATAACAAACAAGAAATTAGGATAGAGAGAGATAAAAGGGAAAGAAAGGAGAAAAAAAAAAGTGGTACATCCTAAAATGTACTATAAGGGGTTCTAATGTACGAGTGGAAGGGACTCAGGGAGCGCTAAATGTCCGTGGGTTAGGGGTGCAAATTACTTGTCTTGCCTTGGGTGCCGACAACCCACGATAGGAAAATTATTTTACCATTAGGGGTCCCCACAACTTGGGAAATTTTATCAAGGGGTCACAGCACTAGACAGGTTGAGAACCACTGCTCTAAAGCTTTGGAAGCTCTCTACGGACCATGGCTTACGCTGTAGGATGGTCTCTCGGTCTCCGACACCTTTGTTTAATCTGATCAGGGAGGCTAGATCCACCAAGGGTTTTATATCGCAATGTTACATTCCTGAAATGCATCCCCTGTGAGTGCTAGCTAAGAGGGAGGGGGACATTGGCCAGTTCACTGGGGAACAATGGGAGGAAGCCCTCCAATTGGTGATAACATGCTCCTGAAACGTTTCAGAGATTACCACAAATATATATACTTTTAAGGATGTACTACACTCCCCACAGACGACACACTATGGGTCTTCTGTCTGCCCCGACATGCACCAGCTGTAAATGTTATAACGGGGACTTGATCCACCTGTTGTGGAGGTGCCCAAAGCTGCTTTCCTACAGGAGGGAAGTGGTGGACATCCTTAACAGGGTGTTTTTGAAGTGTTTTTTTCTTTTACACCCCAAACCTTGCCTGTTTTAATCTACTGGACAAATTTGAATGGGACAGCTACATTAGAGAGGCAATTATTAGATTCCCATTTGTAGCTCGCAAGTTAATAATGACGCATTGTGTATGTCAGAGCACTCCCACGGTCAAAAAGTGGATCACTGCTGTAGGTAATACACTTGGATGGAAAAGATAATTTATCAGCATTGGAGATGCTCGTGAAAATATGACAAACTTTGGGACCCATGGCTGGATGTACCCAGGCTTGCCTCAGTGGGATCTGGTCATACAGGCTTCTTGGTTTTAATGCCGAATGATTCAAAATGGTTATTGTTGCTATAATGGTATTATGGCCTGTAATGTTTTTAGGTATGCTGGACCTTTTTATATGTGATGCCATCCCAAGTGGTACTGGTTCTATAAGTGGAGATGTTCTTAACCCTGACTGTTTTTGTATGTCATACCAAGTTGATGGATGTTTTGCTATGGGCTGTATGCTTTTTTCCTTAAAGCGGGATTCCACCCGCAATATTTTTTAATAAGGACACTTGCCTGTCCTACTCGCCCGCACTGATGGCCCCCCCGATGCCGATCCCTCTATCGGTGCAGGTCCCGCGCCACAATACACACTAAGGGAAACAGGCAGTGAAGCCTTACGGCTTCACTGCCCGTTTCCTACTGCGCATTCTCGAGTCTCGCGCCGACTTGTGAATGGGTGGCTGCTCTCTGGGAACACACACAGTTCCCAGAAAGCAGCGCGCCCCATTTACTAGAAGAAGACGGACGCGGCTTCGTAAGAGGCAGATTAAGGACTTCCGCAAAGCAACAGGTATTTCGGGTGAGTATAAAAAAAAAATAATCAGTTTTTTTTTTTTTTTTTTTTTTTTTCCAGGCTAAATTATTTTTTTTTTTTCCTGGGTGGAACTCGACTTTATAGCGGAGGTTCGAACACCCAAAAGTGAACCTTCGCTTTTCGGAACCCCCCACAATCCCCATACCCCCACCCCCGATGTGTCATGTTTGAACACCTTTCAGGGGGGAGGGGGTGCAGAAACCTGTATTTGCACCACTTCCTGATATAGACTTGAACGAGGCCTAATACAGCTATCTCTTGTGTCATGCGGAGTGAGGGATAAACTTTCAGATCAGCAATATACCAGTGTTCTCAAATATTTATCATTTTAAATCATTTTTCATTTATTTTGTGTCAGTGACATGATGGTACTTTGATTTGTAATTGAGCCATTTTAAGTCCAGTTTACTTTTGTGATAATATATATAAGGAGAAATACGTTTGGAGACTTAGACACATTAATGTGTTATTACAAAATTGATGATGCCTTGGTGTACCATCACATGTTCCTTTATTTTTTTTATTCTATAAATGTTTCTGAGATTTGTGGGGATAAACATCAAACAATGAACTGCATTTTCCAATTTTAGTGAATCAACCTCAATGTGTTCTTTATTAAAATCATTACTATAAAGCGTGCAAATTCTCATGTAAGAATGTTTTTCACTTGTAGGTCCAAGAAAGTATCTGTACCATCCACAGTCATTTCACGGGTTATCGGAAGGGGAGGCTGTAATATCAATGCTATCCGAGAGTTCACAGGAGCACATATTGACATAGATAAACAGAAGGACAAAACTGGTGACCGAATCATAACAATCAGGTAAAATACATACCTAATTCTAACAACTGCTGTTTAAATTAGTTATGTTATGCAATAATAATCTGAAGTACGTATACAAATAAGCGATAACTTGCTGTGCCAAGAGTGTATTTTTGCTTTACTAGTACTCATTTTCCATGCGTTTGTATACAACTGTTAATCTACTTTTGCAAGTAGGAGAATTCAGTGTTTGGTGAAAATGTTATTTTATTGACACTATTTGGTATATATAAATTACCATTGGTGATGAAATGCAGGTACTTTGTTGGCTGTCTTTTTATAACTGGTCTTTGGCTTCAGAGACAAGGCCCCAGGCGGTATATGTGGGCGTTTCTTCTCAAATTGAAGATCGGGTGAACTATGGACTAATAAAAATGGCATTAAGGTGCAACTGAAGTCACCTCTTCGTCAATGGTCTGTTACCTGTGATGTCCCTTTGCCGAAATCTTTTCCCCGAGTGCCAAACTTTGCCTGGTGCAGGATGACATCACTCCAGGACATGCACAGGAGATCAGTCATCTTGGCACACTGCTACTAGTGATGTTGTTTTTCCACCTCCTGTAATAGACCAAGCTGTCCAGCTAAAGTCTCATTTAGCAGGGTTAGGAAAAACTCATTGCACTGGCGGGGGTGTTTACATGAGGCAGCTTTTTTAACCACTAGGTCTGCGCTATAGCCGAATGACGGCCACAGCGCAAACCCCAATTGCCGTGAGAACGTCAATAGACGTCCTCCCCTTCACGCGCTCCGATCACTGACTCGGGTGATCACAGATCCGAGTAAAGGGCCGATCCCGGCCCCTTACCACGTGATCAGCTGTCGGCCAATGACGGCTGATCACTTGATGTAAACAAAGCTCGTATTGTTTTTTTATTTTCTCCTGCTGACAGAAAAAAAAAAAGCCGATCACTGGCTTGGGTGCAAGGGACATCGGTCTTGAAGAGGAAGGAGGCACATCTGCCTCATGTGTGCCAAACTGTACCCCCTGCCAGTGCCACCTATCAGTGCCCACGAGTGCCACCTATCAGTGCCGATCAGTGTCCATCAGTGCAGCCTCATCAGCGTACATCAATAACCGTATTGCCACTGTAATACAGGAAGTGAAAATATAACATCTAGCAGGTTTAACCGTTAACTGTTCACAGGTCATTTTGCTGTGGTACTGCTACTGACATCTGCATCATATGTGCAGTTTTTGATTGCTGCGGTCTGAGTTTATGGGCAAATTACAGCTCATGGCTAACTTGAGACACAGGTGTTATATGGGTCCTTCCACATCCATCTCTGAACTTCCAAAGACTTTTGCCGTTGCTTCTGCACAGTCGGATAACGATGAGGAGGCTTGTACCTTATCCTGGTCTTGAGACTTGGTACAAGAGAAGTCAATTTGCAGGTTCTACTTTGAAACTGACCTTGCAGTTTGCACATGTCTAGACTTGGAATGGTTTTCTTTGGCTCTGCCTAAAGGGACTAGCCTTGGTTCTCTAAAGAGTCCTTAACCTGTTAACCAGTGCATTACCTATTGCTTCCTAGCCTGTATTGGCCTAATCCAGAAAATGTCCACAATACTGCATGGTGGAGGGTTTCCTAAATAAGTGGTCTGCCCTAGTTGTGGACCTAACCATTTTCTGTCTCCACGCACTGTCCCTGTTGAGGTTATCCCTATGTATGAAACCCTTTCTATGCCTAATTCTATATTCCTGATGTGCATCCTGCCATTGCCACCATGTTAATTTGCCAGACCTTATTAAAAGCGTATGCCCTGAGATTCTTGACATCCCTCTCATGACTGTGGCCCTACGCTATTATTTGGGTGATATATGCCAAATATCCAGAATGGGCCTTCTTTTGGTGCATGTGACTTAAATGTTGGTCAGCGGAGCATCAGTGCAATAAGCACCTCTTGCGTATTCCCTTTTATGGTCCTTGACCCAAAAGTCCATGAGCTAGTGGATGCCTTGATGACCATTTGAGAGGCTTTTCTCCCTCATACAATATGTCCTTGCCTATTCTATGTATTTTAGGTGGAGGGCAACGTGGTTGCCACAGGAGGACATGGTATTCCGACCTAGTTGGGCTCATGGCATACTCCTGTGAGCGCTTCCAGATCGTCTGGAATTTTTTGTTCCAAGGGCTAGATTGCTACCCTGCTTCTCAGTTGCAGGTTTTAATGGCTTGTCTGCTGAAGACTGGGTGCTGAGAGAGAGAGGGAACAATGTAATTAGGTCATCCCTACACTTTTAAAGGCTTGCCACCTTTACTTCTGCAAGGCAGGTTTTTAAGTTGGAGATCTTAAAAGTAGAATTCCTGGCAAATCCTTGCTGTTCTTAGAAAATCTCCTCCCTCTCCCCTAATACCTATTCTGACTAACCTCTGTGAAGTGAAGATCTGTATATTTACCTATTTTCAGGCCGCTTCAGTTTTATCACATGATCTGGCTCCCCTGTCAGCCAGCTGCAGGGCAGAGGAGTAAAGGCTGACAACAGATGGGCCTTAGGAAGCCTATGGGTGACCTTACCACTCCCAAGTATTGCCAGAAGCTGTCTAGCACTCTCGGTTCCACTGCAGCCACCGCTGGCTGATATGGGAGATCATGTGACTGAAGCCACTTGAAAATAGGTATTTTATACAGTTTTTTTTTTTTCCTTACACTGGCTAGTCAGAATAAATGTTGGGAGCATTTTTAGGTGGCGTTATGATCTGCCTGAAATTCTATTTGGTAAAGGTTTTCTTTTTCTTTCCAAGGTGTCTTCTTTCCACCTTAAAGTGGAACTTTAGTCAGAAAATTAAGTCCGGCTAGAGCTCTTCAGGCTTGCCCCTTTTGCAGGTATAACATTAAAAATAAGGGGCTATACTGTTTAAAATACATTACTACAGGGCTCGACAAAATCCGGGCGCCAGGTCGCAATTGAAGCCGCGGCCTACAAAGCCGCGGAGGCACAGGATTCTGTGTCTCCGTGAGCCCCCGCTGTGCAATCGCGGCGGCCAGGTAATTGAGGCCACGGCTTTGCAGCCTTGTGAAGTCCCAAGCTTTCATCTGTGACCTGGCGCCATCTGGTGGGGGCCGCTGGCATTACAAGTAAAACAGAAGTTCTAATATGTAATTTTTCTACTGTTTTGACTGCCATCTCCTTCTCTAATTAGAACCCCCAAACATTGTATATATTTTTTATTCTAACACCCTAGAGAATAAAATGGCGATCGTTGCAATACTTTCTGTCATGCCGTATTTGTGCAGCGGTCTTACAAGCACACTTTTTTGGGGAAAAAATACCCTTTTTTAAATTTTAAAAATAAGACAACAGTAAAGTTATCCCAATTTTTTTTATATTGTAAAAGATAATGTTACGCCGAGTAAATTGATACCCAACATGTCACGCTTCAAAATTGCGTGCGCTCATGGAATGCCGACAAACTGTTACCCTTTAAAATCTCCATAGGCGATGTTTAAAAAATTCTACAGGATGCATGTTTTGAGTTAGAGGAGGTCTAGGGCTAGAAATATTGCTCTCGCTCTAATGATCGCGGCGATACCTCACATGTGTGGTTTGAATACTGTTTACATATGCGGGCGCTACTCGCGTATGTGTTCGCTTCTGCGGGCAAGCTCGTCGGGACGGGGCACGTTTTTCTGGCTCCTAACTTTTTTAGCTGGCTCCTAGATTCCAGGCAAATTTGTCAAACCCTGCATTACTACACTCTCACCCTGCACATGCTCAGTTGCTCTCTATTTTTAGGCATTTTTTGTGTCTGTAATGGCCGATCTGCTGAGAGCCTTAAAGTGCCATTAAAGTCTCTCCTTTCCTTTACAGCCAAGGAAGATTCTTCTGTTTGATCTGCAACTGCCATAGTACTGTACATGTGATCAGTTATGACATTAGCCATTTGATGGTTAAACCGTTTTCTGAATTCCTGTGCTCCCAGTGGATGAGAAAGAAAATTACATTTTTGTACTCACTGTAAAACCCTTTTCACGGAGGGTCACTGGTCCCATTTGGCTTTGTATTTAATATTAATGCTCTTGGTTCTAATTGCTACGAACTGAGACTTGCTGGGCAGAGGAGGGGCTAGACAATTCAAATCTAAAAATAATAAATATAATGAAAAAAAAGACTATATGGTAGAACAATTTGTGCTGTTCTCCATGCTGAAGAAAACGATAATCCAATGCTCTCGTGATGTATATTCTTGTGTGTGTGAATAAGGCAAATGAATGTACCAATCACCCAGGTTCACCTTAGGTGATTGGTATATTAATTTGCCTCATTCACACACACAAGAATATACATCAAGAGTTTTGGATTGTGTTTTTTTTTTTTTTTTTCCACCATGGAGAACAGCATGACTTGTTTCACCATATAGACTTTTTCATTATATTTAATTTTGAATGTTCAGCACGGAAACCTTTTGGATTGTATTACATTTTCCACAATTTGTCCCATTGTGGTGTTGCCAGCAGCTTTTATCTTTCTACCTGCACAATATTTTTTCTTCTTTTTTTTTTTCGTTTGCCAGGATTTCTGCTGTTTCTGAATTTTCCAGTGTCTTTCAATTGACCCCAGGAAAAGGATTTTAGAGTACAGTGTAGAGTAGTGTTTTTTGTATAGAGCAAAGTAAGGGAATTGACCTTTTAAGGTTTTTTTAGTGTATTTAGTCTTTGGGTCTATCATGTCAACTATACAGGAAGCAAGAAGATAAACATCTTAAATCTATGCTGCCTCATAATTAGTGGGAATGCTTTAATAAGCATTCCCAGTATTGATATCCGTAAATGTATTATTCTTATCCTTTATTATTATTATTCCGTACGTTTTTTGCATCTGCGTAACTTCTGCATACTTTCAGCGATTGAGACCATTCAACTTTTAAAATGTTCATCTCGTTCAGCTAACGATGGGACTTCAAGTTTTTTTTGTACTATTTATACTTTTTAAAATATTAAGCTTTTAGACACTTTTTTTAACATTGAAGTTAATGAGAACATCCTTTTTCCCGCTTCAAATCTCATGTGCTGCCAAAAGTTTCAGCTCCTTCATACTTTCACTTACAGACACCAAACAAACTTTAAAACGATTTTTTTTTTTATTTATTACTTATCGGACTATTGCACTAATTAACCTAACATTTTTTGCACTTTCACTTATTAATTGCCATGCTTTGATCCAGCACCTTCACTGCTGACAGGCGGCTATTATTAATTTTGTACTTATTTGTATATTCACTAATTTATTACTACTGTATTGGTTATTCACCTAGTGCACCTGTTATGTTACTATCCGATACTGAGTGTTGCACTTAACTGTACCATCACTGGTGCACATTATTATTATTTTTTCACATAACATATTCTGTCTGAGTGTTCTAATACACATTATTCATACTCAATCACATATGAGGTTTATGAGGTTTATCGAGGCACTTTTACTGATTAGATCCACTAGCTCTTAACCTCCACCTGGATCACATATAAGTCTTTACGTACCACTGTTCTGGTACATTTAGCCTCCAGCTGAGACAGCGCCACGACCCCCACACTTTTTCATTTTACTTTTGTGTCCTCTAGGGGATTACTTACCGGGGGGGGGCTGCAGTCTTTATTGTATTATATTTTATTTCTTCACTACAGAATTTTTCATTATTTATTATCCCCTCCTATTACATTCTCCTTACAGTTTGCTCCTAAGCGCGGTTCTTCCTATTATCAATAAACTTTAAAACGGTCACAAAATATTCAGCTATCCGGCTATGACTTTTCGGATTGATATCTTTTATAGTTTTTGTGAAAAAGCAATTTTACGTTTAGTGTTTTTTTTCAGACAATTTTATCGGTTATAATGTGTTCCTATGGAGCTGATTTACAGTGTGTCATGTGATCAGTACAGTGCAGCCCACAAGATCTACTTGTCATACACAATTTATATATCAAACCGTAGGTATTTTTGTCTGGTTTCAGGCAATGTGATCAGTTTTGTGATAGGCATTTGACTTTTAGTTCCAGGAGCTTCTAAAGGACAAGAGTCCCAAAATGTCTCTCATTGACTAATGTTAAAAAGTCTAAAAAATTTCCCAGCAAAACGCACAAAGACACTCTTTTTTAAATCGCTGACATGGCCACATTTTTAAGTTTATCAACATAAATTTTATACCGATTTGTTCACAAAAGCCTTGTGTTTCAAACGGTGAAGTCGATGTATCGATCGCATGTACGGTTGTGGATTTATTAAGGTTTGTTTGAAGGCTTCAATAACTGATTTGGTGTGTGGATTAAAGCATTTCTAATGGTATTTTGATTCCCTAAATAGCTAAATAGCTTCCTTTACCTCAGTGCAATATTCCTCCTCACTGACCTGGGGGGGGGGGGGGGGAACCTCTTGAGGGGGAGGGGCGACCAGGAAGTCGGGACACTCTCTACTTTGCAGATAGAGAAAGGAGCTGTGTGTCCTAAAGATAGTGTAGTGGTTATGGTGAATGACTTTGGTGCGAGCTCAGCAATTCAGCTATTCAGAATTCCCACGCATTTTCCTCAGGAAATGCATTTTCTAGTTAAAATTATTGTTTCTCTTCCGTTCATAGACGGACACAGCCTTCTTTGACATTAGGGTCATGCTTCTTCCTACCAGGAGAGTGGTAGGAAGAAGCATAACCCTAATGTCAAAGAAGGCTGTGTCCGTCTATGAACTCTGAGAAATGGATTTTACGGTGAGTACAAAAATCCTATTTTTGTGACTGCTTTACGGGTATCAAATTATTCGAATTGGTCAACAATGAACTTTCTTTTATTTCTGCAGGGGGGGAACAGAATCAACCAGACAAGCCACACATCTTATCAATGCACTTATTAAGGATCCCGATAAAGAAATTGATGAACTTATCCCAAAGAATCGTTTAAAGGCCTCCTCTGCAAATTCAAAAGCAGCAACTTTAACCTCTGCAGCGGTAACATCTGCTAGCAGTTCAGTTATGGGAATCAAAATTACCCCTGTCACAGTTTCATCTTCACAAGCTGCCTCTTCCCTCGCTGTGCCAGCCATTTCTCAAGCATCTTCTCACAAACCCATGAAAAATCCAGTGAATAACGTGCGACCAGGATTTCCAGTCTCTCTACCTTTGGCGTACCCGCCTCCACAGTTTGCTCATGCTTTACTTGCTGCTCAGACTTTCCAGCAAATCCGTCCTCCGCGGTTACCCATGACGCACTTTGGAGGACCTTTCCCCCCTGCTCAATCCACTTGGGGCCCTTTTCCAGTCAGGCCTCTAAGCCCTGCACGAGCTACCAACTCTCCAAAATCTCACGTGATGCCTCGCCATGCTAATCAAAATTTGAGCAGTCCTCAGGTGATCCCAGGACCCCCTTCATCTACTAGCCCAACGGCTACTACAAACTCTGCGGCCTCAGTGCCTGTCTCATCTACAAATGGGAGCCTCAATTCACCTTCGGTCAGGAGACAACTTTTTGTCACAGTTGTTAAAACGCCTAATGCTACTACAACCACAGTTACCACAACTGCAAGTAACCACATCACCACCCCAACAGCCTCCACCTGCCCTGTTCCCACTGCCAAAGAACATCATACTTCTTCACCTTCATCACCCTCCCCACCTTCCTTGCCCGGAGGAGGTTCTAGAAACAGTCCCTCTGATTGCCTGACGTGTTCTCCAAACAAAGGGACCTTGCTTTCTAGTGATCAGGACTTGGGCAACCATCCTGTGATGGAGATAAATGGCTCAGGCAGCA